>NC_091060.1:23025889-23734014 GCF_000393655.2 Nicotiana sylvestris
TAGTTCAGTACACTAGATACGCCTCTGAGTCTCTCACTATGCTGATAGTAAGGCCAGTTAACCTTATTACTATATGCTCACGTCACAAGTTAGACATCATCATCTCTAAAATGCAAAATAGAAATAACAAAAATATGCCTCCTCCTCCTCCTCCTTAATTACTAGTATTATATTAGGGTTTCAAAACACTAATATTTCTTGCAATTTATGATAGTACTAGTTGTCAATTTACGCCATAAGCGGACGAGTTGTTGCTTGGCTAAACTCCATTAGAGAGCTCTAGAAGCTTCGATTGAGAAAGGAGAAGAGGGTTGATTACAGAGATGAAGAAATGAACTTCTCACTTTGTATTGCTCCATATTAGTACATATATACACACGAGCATAAGACAAAAATAACTAATGCTAACTGACAGCTAAGCAACTCTAACTGACAGTTAAACTGGCCTTAACTAACACTAACTACCACTAACTAATTGTACAATGCTAACAGCTAAGCGTACATCGTATAGAATTATATAAAATGTATATATACATCTCAATACCCCCCTCAAGTTGAAGGTGAAGTCTTCACACCCAACTTGTTTAAGAGAGCAGAATGCTTGATACCAGTGAGAGCTTTTGTAAGAACATCTGCTAGTTGAGCACCAGTTGCAATGTGATGTAAAGATATGAGGCCTTCATAAAATTTGTCTATTACAAAGTGGCAATCGACTTCAATATGTTTAGTTCTTCATGGAAGACAGGATTTCTAGCTATGTGTAGAGCAGATTGACTATCACGGTAGACTGGGATTGGCTTGGGATAGGAGATAGTAAGTTCATCAAAGAGTCTGTACAACCAAGTCAATTCTCCCATAACTTTCCTCAAGGACCTGTGTTCTGCTTCAGCAGAGGATAAAGAAACTGTTTCTTATTTCTTTGATTTCCAACAAATTGGAATGTTCCCCAATAGGACTATGTACCCTGTGACTGATCTCCTAGAATCTGGGCAGGCTGCCCAGTCTGAATTATAGTATCCCTTTAGACTGCAGTCAGAATCATTAGACATGAAAATTCCTAGAGTAGGATCACCTTTCAAATACCTAAGCAAATGAAAGGCAGCCTTCAAATGTGGTTCTTTGGGATCCTGCATGAATTGACTGAGATGTTGAACACTGAAGGCTATGGTGTTTGTGAGAAAATTCAACTTTCCCACAAGCTTTCTATAATATGTAGGATCTAGTAATGGTTGTCCCTATTTGGCCCTCAGCTTTTCATTAGGATCAAGAGGAGTAGAAAGACTATTATAGGAGAAGCAGTCATATTCCTTAAGCATGTCCATAGCAAACTTTCTTTGTGAAATGATCACACCATCAGCTGTATATAGAACTTTCAGTCCAAGGAAATAAGGTAGTCTTCCCAGATCTTTGATCTTAAATTGATCATGTAGGAAAAATTTGAGTTGAATAATTTCTGAAAGATTTGTTCCCGTAATAATGACATCATCTACATAAATAGCTATATAGATTGTGGAGTATTCTATCTTTTTGTAGAAGAGGGGATAATCATTCAAGGAATACACATATCCCCTTGAACATAAAGCTTCAGTTAGCTTAGAGTACCACTGTCTACTTGCCTGTTTGAGGCCATACAATGACTTTTTCAACTTACAAACCAAGCCTGGAGAAACAGTTTCTAGTCCTGGTGGCATTTGCATATACACTTCCTCATGGATATCCCCATGGAGGAAAGCATTATTCACATCCAACTGAAAAATTTGCCATTGTTTCTTTACTGTTTTGTCTATGAGGGCTCTCATTATTGTCATCTTTACAACAGGGTTGAAGGTCTCAATGTAGTCTATGTCTGCTTGTTGAGTATAACCCTTTACTACCAATCTAGCTTTGAATCTCTCCATTGTCCCATCAGCTTTGTGCTTTATCTTATAAACCCATCTGCAACCAATGGCTTGTTTCCCACTTGGTAGAGGTACAACGTCCCATGTATGATTTGCATGCAATGCCTCATACTCCTGAGTCATAGCCGCTTGCCATGTTAGATAGAGTGCAGCTCCCTCATATGAAGATGGTTCACAGTCATTGCAAATATTCATCACAAGTAATTGACTATCATGGATTAAAGATGCAAGTGGGATATGATTGTTTAAGGAAAATAAGGCACTAAGAGAAGTGGAGGATGTTCATTGGTCTTTAGTTACAGAAGGAGGAGTGGATTTCAATTGAGGTGTAGTATAAACATAATCTTGTAAGTGAGTGGGGATCTTGTGTTGTCTCCCAAATCTCCTAGGTTCTAGAGTTGGTGGAGGATCTTGTGAAGTGTTATCAGGTAAGTCGTGTGAGGTGATAATAGGAATGTTAGAAGGTTGTGGTTCAAGAAAAGAATCTGCAGAGTGATTAAGGGTAGACTCATCAGATGTAGCCTCAACATTGTCTGAATTGGATGGGATACTTGTTGTGGGTTGAAGAGCATCAGTGTGTAGTTTAGTGATGAAAGAAATTGAATGAATGGTTGAAGGAAAGTAACCAGTAGTAGGAGAAATGGCAAAAGGAAAGATGTTTTCATGAAAGGTTACATCTCTAGATACATGGATCCTCTTGGATTCCAGATCCAGCATTTTATAGCCTTTGCTGTCAAAAGGATACCCAATAAAAACATGTGGCACAGTTCTAGGCTTAAACCTGTCTCTATGTGCTTTTGGTATGGTAGGAAAACACAGACAATCAAAACTCCTAATGTGAGAGTAGTTTGGCTTTGTCTTGTATAGAAGTTTAAAAGGATATTTGTTTTTGAGATAAGAAGTGGGTAGTCTATTTATCAGATATGTAGCTGTTAGAATACACTTTCCCCAATACCTCACATGCAACTTTGACTGAAATAAGAGTGCCCTAGCTATCTCTAAAAGATAAATGTGCTTCCTTTCAACTACATCATTCTGTTGTGGTGTATATGGACAAGTTTTCTGGGGGACAATGCCTTGATCTTGGAAGAAAGAAGCTGATTCCATACTAGTGAATTCTAAACCATTGTCTGATGTAACTGACTTTATGGTTGTGTGGAACTGGTTCTTTACTAGGGAAACAAAGGCTTTGAGAACCTGCAGGGCATTACTCTTACTAGACAAGAGGTGGGTCCAAGTGGTCCTACTGTAGTCATCTACCATGGTAAGAAAATATTTGTAATTGTTATGGGTAGGTGTATGATAAGGTCCCCATATATCAATATGTAACAAGTCAAATATCTGTTTGGTATTGCTGGTTCTTTGGGGAAATGGCAACCTAGTTTGTCTAGCCATTGGGCAAATGGAGCACAAAAAAGGCTGCTTGTTGGAAAAAGCAACAGGAATGGTATAAATGCTCTTCATTTTAACAAAAGGAACATATCCCAACCTATTATGCCACAATACATTCACATCATTTCCATGAGACAATAAGAAAAAGGAGCACAAACAGAAGTTTTATTAAGAATGGGCTTATGTACACTTGACAGCTGATCACATTGTGAGAGGTCCTTATCACAAAGAGATGACTTATTGCAGATGGATCTATTTACATCACAGGTGTGATATGGAATACAAAAAACAGAAAAAGTAGTTGTTGAAGCATTACTGCATTCTCAGACAGAGAGAGTAGAGGAGATACAGTCCATCCCTGATCTTACCAATCTCCAGAGGCCTATTCGTTGAAGGGGCATGCAGAAGATAACAAGAATCAGTGAAAGCCACCAAAGACTTAAGTTAAACAGTCAAAGAAGAGATAGATATGAGATTAAATTTGAATGATGGGACAAGCATGACTCTATGCAGGGTGATTTGAGGAGCAAGTGACACACTACCAATTTCTGTCACTCTAACCTTGTAACCATTTGGGAGAGTAACCAACAAAGGATAGGGTAGTGTTCTAATGTCTAGCAAAGAAGATCTATTGAAAGTCATATGATGGGATGCCCTAGAGTCTAGAATCCATGTGTCAATCAAAGTTCTGAAACATTTACAAGATAGTTTCTCAAAATCAATTGAGGATGTGCAAGTGATCATACCTGCAAAGGGCATGGCTCCTGCAACAAGATTCACAACACTAGTTCTATGATTTGTACTCTTTGAGCTTTATCCTCCACCATTCCCATGAACGTGTTGCAAGATACTGAGTAATTGACTATATTGTTCCTTAGACAAGTTTAGATTCTAGCTTTCATCTTTGGGCCCAAACTCATCTATTTTAGGACATGTTTCATCTGGAGAAGTGACATGTGCATTGGCTATTATCCTCTTATTTTTGTTATACTTGAAGTTCTGATTGTGGACCTGAGGATAACCATGAAGCTTGAAGCATTTGTCCTTAGTATGACCTAGGCGTTTGCAGTAATAATAGAATGGTCTGGTTTTGTTGGTGTTTGGAAAGTTAGCATTGGGGGAATAATTGGTTCTGAAGTTATTGTTTCCAAAATTGTTGGCATTTCCAGAAATGTTGACATGAAGGGAGACAGATTCTGCAGACAAATGATTTGTAGGTTTCATCTCTCGTTGATTTTCATCTTGAATGAGCAGTGAAAAAGCTTGTGCCATTAAAGGCAGTGAATTCATCATGAGAATGCTACCCCTTACTGTTGTATAAACCTCATTCAATCCCATAAGGAATTGAATCAATCTCCTGTTCTGTTCTGCTTTGTGCATATTCTCCTTGGCACCGCAAGTGCATTGACAGTTGCATTGTGTCTTTGCACTCAAGGTGCTCAGTTCTTCCCAAAGTTTTTTCAACTGAGTATAGTAGGTAGTGATACCCAAAGTGCCCTGGGATAAATCATTGATCTTCTTCTGAATTTTGTACAATCTCGCACCATTGGTCTGTTCATATCTATCTTCTAGTTATTACCACAGTTCAACTGTATCATTAGCATATTCTACACTATCTGCTATCTCCTTTGATAGTGAATTAAGAATCCAAGAGGTCACCATATCATCACAACGTTCCCATTGTCGAAATTTAGGTGACTGAGGATCATGTCATTTGCACTCTCCACTGATTAATCCAGTCTTATTTTTGACAGATAAACCATGCAAAACAGCACGTCGTCATGATCTATATCCAATTCCACTAAAATCTACGCTGACTAACATAGCTCCAGGATTGTATGAAGGATGCAAGTAGAGTAGATCACTAGGATCAATTGTAGAATTAGGAACAACTTCGACATTTGGAGTAGTACCAGTTCCAACGATTTGAACGGTAACAGCTATGTTTATTTTGAATGATAGATCTTAAATACTCTTGCCTTGTGTTTTGATGATGTAACAAACTTACTGATAAGAACCAGATAATGAACTTGACCTACTTGGATTGCTGCAAACTTGAACGGATCTCAGCTAAAGATGAACTGCTACAGATTCAGGAGCTAGGAACCTATCAAGAACCTGGTGCTCCTGTGGTTCCTATTTAGCAGTACATAGTCATTTGGACATAGCTGGAACTGAAGTGACTGACGGCACTGTCTGCCACACTACAATACACTGTCAGCCCACTTACTCTCTAACCAAACAAAGCACTCACATCACTTCAAGTGATATGATCAAGATGTACCCGATGAAGCTTCATACAAAGACATCACCTGAAGGTTTCTATTTCTCATTCAAGCCTTTTGCAAAAACAAAAAATTCATCATCCTCTCAAGCTTGAAGAACAAGGTTGAACACCACTACGGACCAGTTCCTAAAAGATTGATTGTTGTTGTCCTAGTTGAGTTGTAACCTTGTTATTGTACTTACTATATCTCCTATATCGCTTACTTAGAAGCATAGTGATTAGGAGTCCTCTTGTAAATCCTCAAACACGCTGAGTTTAGGTTGTGACTAGATTTAGTCATAAAGAAAAGTCTTTATAATTGTAGAATTGCAAAGTGGCTTGTGGTGATAGCACCACAAGTTAGAAAAAACCTTTGTAACTAGGATAGTCACAAAGTGGCTTGTGGTAAAGGTACCACAAGTTAGTTGAGTAAATCCTTTGCAATAGGAAGTATTGTAAAGTGGCTTGTAATAGGTAAGATTACAAGTTAGTAAAGATAAAAGTCTACAGGTATAGGTCGTGGTTTTTTGATCCCCTTGTGCGGGATTTTTCCACGTAAAAATCCTCTGCCTTATTTAATTACTGCTTTACTAAGTGCTCTTAGCAGAAACTTGTAGAGGACCAGGTACTCTAAGATTTGGTGGACCCATACAAACTAACAATTGGTATCAGAGCAGGTTCCTCCTATCAGGTTAACACCTAGGAAGGATCCTCATGACGGCTCCACTAAATTTTGAAGAAGGTCAATCCATATACCACCCACCTAAGCTTGATGGAACATACTACTGGTGGTGGAAAGCTAGAATGCATGATTTCATCATGGCTGAGGATTGCGAGCTTTGGGATGTTATCTGTGATGGTCTATTTGTTCCAATCAAGATAATAAATGAATTTTCTTTTTCAAGAAAAAATACCAGCGGAGAATACACTGAAGCAAACAAGAAAGCAATAGAGAAAAATGTTCGTGCCAAGAAAATTCTGGTATATTGTTTGGAACCTAAAGAGTACGACAGAATCTCTACATACGACACTGCCAAGGAAATATGGGAGGCTTTGCAAATATCTTATGAGGGAACTACACAAGTAAAATAAGATAAATCCAATACTGATGATAGTTCTACGATGGCAGTTGAAGGCAAGAAGATTGGATATGACTCAACGCCTGCTTTGATGGCTCAATCAGACAATGATGAAGATAATAGCAACAAAGAGGTAAACTTCCGGGATGTTCAGAAAAATCTAAAATCCTACTCTCCAAAAAAACTCATGTGTTTAGCTGATGTTTTAATTACTGCATTTTATAGTCTTGCGGAGGATAGGGATTCCTTATTTTTAGAACTAGAAGAATCTGAACATACTAGAAAAGACTTAGTCACTGTAATTACTGATCAAAAGAAAGCCATTGAAACTCTTAGAAAAGAAAAGAGTGATCTTTTGGCAGAAACTGTTGTCCAAAGGGAACAAATAGTAGAGCCCTTGACTAAGTCAAAACCTGAAAACCCTGAAAGAGGAAAGGAGATAGTTAGTGAGGAATATGGTAGGCTTGAAGATGAGATGAAGGCCTTGAGATGTAGGATGAACGCTGAAATTGAGAAAAACAAGCTCCTCTAAGCCAATCCAGAAAAAGCAATGAATGATCTTGAGAAGTCTCTAAAGTGGACCTGGTCTATAAAAGCTACCCTTGCATTGTTCACTAATGTCATTAAAAAGGGGTGGGGAGCAGGGTTCCCAAGGAAGAAAGATCATTACCACCCTCACAGTAAGAGCACCACTACATCTGATAATTGGTCTCGTACACAATGTGGGAATACTGGACACTCCAAGGAAGGTGTCCAGGCCAAGAATCAATCAGTACTAAAAGATAAGGTGGCTGCTGAAACTGTGACTACAAAAGAAAGACCAGGTTCTACTCATAGAAAACGCACATTACCTGCATGGACTAAGAGAACACTTATTCATCCTCTTGGTGGACCCAAACTTGTTTGGGTTCCTAAAACTAACTCCTAATTTCTTGTGTAGGGAACAGTGAAGGGAAGTGGTCAATAATGGTTCATGGATAGTGGATATTCAAAATGTATGACTGGGAACACCACAAACTTTCTTTCACTAAAAGCCCTGCAATGAGGGAGTTATCCTTTGGCAATGGCAAAAAGGGGTACATTCTTGGAGTTAAAAAAGTTGGGAAGTCACTCACTCACTCTATTGAAAATGTGTACTATATCAATGGACTTAAGTACAGTTTCCTGAGTGTCGCTCAAATTTGCAATAAGGGAAACAAGGTGGAGTTCTTGTCCAAAATATGTACAGTCACTGACCTTGTGACTGGTGAAATAGTCCTGGTGGCCAAAAGATACAAGAACATCTATGTTGCTAATTTCGAATCTTTACAGAGTGGTGATCTGAGTTGTCTGAAGGCGGTTGATGATGATGCTGAACTATGGCACAGAAGACTGGGCCATGCAAGCTTCTCCCTTCTGAACAAACTAATTCAGAAGGACCTGGTCCATGGTTTGCCTATGTCACAATTCAAAACTCAAAAGGTCTGTGATGTATGTGCTAGAGGAAAACATGTAAAGTCCTCCTTTAAGTCAAAAAGAGATGTGAGCACCTCAAAACCACTTGAGCTCCTGCATATGGATCTGTATGGACCTACGACGGTGCAAAGCAGAGGAGGAAAGAGATACATTTTCGTGATCGTGGATGACTATTCCAGATTCACATGGACTCTATTTCTCAAAACAAAAGATGAAATGGTTGAAGTATTTGTGGCCTTTGTGAAGAAAATCCAGGTGAAGATGGAGTCTAGAGTTGTATGCATTATATCAGATCATGGGACATAATTTGACAATATCAAATTTGATGATTTCTGCAATGAAAATGGTATCTCTCACAACTTCTCAGCTCCTAGAACTCCACAGCAAAATGGAGTAGTAGAAAGAAAGAACAGAACTCTGGAAGAAATGGCAAGAACAATGTTGATTGACAGGGGACTTGCAAAGAACTTTTGGGCTAAAGCTGTCAACACTGCCTGCTACTTACTGAACAGGTGCATGATCAGATCAATTCTGAACAAGACCCCGTATGAACTGCTGAATGGAAGAAAACCCAAGCTGGCCAACCTAAGAACATTTGGATGCAAATTTTATGTTCTCAATAATGGAAAAGATCAGCTTTGTAAGTTTGATGCCAAAAGTAACGAAGGGATATTTCTTGGCTACTCTTCTCAAAGCAAGGCTTACAAGATATATAACAAATGGACTCAATGTGAAGAAAGTGTCCATGTTATTTTTTATGAATCTCACCCATCATTTGAGAAGAACGCTGAGGAAGATCAAGATGGAGAACCCTTACTTTCTCCTAGCAAAGTCATTAACATGACAAACGAAAAGGCAGATATATGAGTCAAATGAAGGAGGCAAATGAAGACAACGCTGCCTCATCATCTACAGAACCAAACACTTCAATTGCAACTACTGAGGCTGAAGAAAGAGTGGTTGATGCAGTTCAGGGAACTCCACTGGCATCTGAGAAAAGGATAGAGGAGAATCGGTCAAACATACCTTCTTCCTCGCAGAATGAACCCCAACCATCTAATTGGAGACATCAAAGTTCTCACCTTATAGACAACATAATCACTTCTCTAAATTTCGGAGTTCAAACCAGGTCAAAAGCTAGAAATTCACTTGCCTTCTCAGCCTTTCTCTCCGAGAAAGAACCCAAGAACATCAAGGAAGCCTTAAAAATACAGATTGGATTACAGTCATGCAACACGAGCTGCATCAGTTTGAGAGAAATAACGTTTGGCACCTGGTACCTAGACCCCCAGATAGAACCATTATAGGAACCAGGTGGGTATTCAGAAACAAGCTCGATGAGCATGGAATTACCATAAGGAACAAAGCTAGGCCCGTAGTTCAAGGTTACAATCAGGAGGAATGGATTGACTATGATGAAACATTTGCTCCAATGGCTCGCATGGAAGCCATCAGAATTCTGATTGTCTTTGCTTCTCATATAGAATTCACCTTGTTCCAAATAGATGTCAAAAGTGCATTTTTAAACGAACTACTTAAGGAAGAAGTCTATGTGAAGCAACCCCCTGGGTTTGAAAGTCATGAGCACCCTGAGTACGTGTTCAAATTGGACAAAGCCCTGTATGGGCTAAAACAGGCTCCTCGAGCAAGGTATGAAAGACTGTCAAAATTTCTCTTAGAAAATGGCTTTAAGAGAGGGAAGATTGACAATACTCTTTTCTTAAAGAAACGAGGAAGGAACTTGCTCATTATTCAGGTTTATGTTGATGATATCATTTTTGGAGCAACAGCTGACTCTCTGTGTGAAGAATTTGCAAAACTTATGGGGAATGAATTTGAAATGAACATGATGGGGGAATTAAATTTCTTCTTGGGTCTTCAAGTAAAACAGTCCCCAAAAGGTACTTGCATTTGTCAGCAAAAATACATCAGGAAACTCTTGAAGAGGTTTGACATGGAAGCATCAAAGGTGATAGAAACTCTCATTGCAATTGCCACTCGACTGGACATGGATGAAACAAGATCTCCTGTGAATCAAACAATGTATAGAGGCATCATTGGGTCTCTTCTCTATCTCACTGCCAGTCGACCTGATATTGTTTTCAGCATGGGGCTGTGTCCAAGGTTTCAATCAAATCCCAAGGAATCTCACTTGAAGGTCACTAAAAGAATACTGAGATATTTCAAAGGCACGCAAGACTTGGTGTTATACTATCCATCAGGTGACAATTTTAATCTAATTGGGTATGCTGATACAAACTATGCAGGTTATCTTGTGGACAGAAAAAGCACTTATGGGATGGCTCACTTCTTAGGATCATGTCTTATCTCTTGGAGTACAAGGAAGCAAAACTTAGTGACTCTTTCAATAGCTGAAGTTGAATATGTAGCTGCAGCATCCTGCTGTGCTCAACTTCTGTGGATCAAGCAGCAACTGGAGGATTTTGTAGTTCTCACTGAGAGTGTGCCTCTCCTATGTGACAACACCAGTGCACTCAACATAATAAAAAAATCTAGTCCAACATAAAAGGACCAAACATATTGATGTGAGGCATCATTTTCTAAGAGATAATGTGGAGAAAGGGTTGATATGCATGAAGTTCTGCAACACCGAAGATCAAATTGCAAACATTTTTACCAAGTCACTAAGTAGGGAACAGTTCAAAAGAAACAGAGTAAAGTTGGGACTGTTGAGGCCAAATTAAGAACCTGATTCCTTTTTAAGTTGGCTAGAGTTATTAAGAAATAATTGGTTCAAAGTGTTTTCTGGCCCTGTCTAACTCATTTCAATACCGTTGCAGGTAAACACGCGTGATGAGCATAGAAGTAGTAGATACAGTACATGACTGATAAAAGAGGATTAATTCTTTTCAAAAAAAGGAGGGCTTGAAGAAAATGTTTTCAAGAACCAGGTTTTTGTACTAAAGGTTAGTAGTTCTGTACATCCTTTAATACACGTCTTAAAAGGCACAAAATACAATTGTCATGTCATCAACTTTTCAGATCCGGCTGTCACGTCCCTTCAATTCAAAACGTTCCATCTCCCTCTGAAACGTCACGATTCTCCACGCCCAACCGCCGTTTCAGAACCGACACCTATTCTTCTCCTTTCATAGATGTCCTCTCTGTTTTTTTTAAAAAAAGAACTCTTGTCTGCTCTTCCTAACCATAAGACCTATTCTATATTCACCCAAAATGAAGGATCATCACACCACCTCTTCCAATGGCTAAGAAAACCTCCGACCATCCATGGAACCTCTCTCCTTCACTAAGTCAGTGTCACCCTCTATCACTTCTACTACTACAATCACACCTTCCCTAGTTTCCCAACCTCTTCCCTACTCAGAAACCCCTGAAACTACTGTTTTGTCCTCAACATCATCTGCTTCCCACACCAGTCAATCCTTAATTAGAAAATAAGGTGAAAATACTGACTTCACAAAAGGCTCCGTCATCATTACCGTCGACTCTATGGTTGTGGAAGCACTTGTTGAAGACGAAAAGACTGTGTTTGTCATATCTGTGGATGGCATATTGCATGAAGTTATTTCTTAGAGACAAGAGTCACAAAGCGTGTGGGTAGAAAGGTCCCTTCTAGCTGTTGAAAGGGATGCAGTAGTATACACTACTGGGGTATCTCATGAGGAACCTGATCCCTCTCCGGAGGACCCAGGTCAGGACTCTCATCCCCAGGATAGTGTTGTACCTGCTTTCGATGCTGTGACCCTAGAAATTCAAGCACCAGCAATACAGTCTAGTGATGAAGAAGACCTAAACAATGTGGCCCTAGATGCATTCTTAAGTAAGCGCAGGGTTGTCACCACTCCTAAGTCTGAAAGTAAGTGACCTACTACTAGGCTTCAAGTCAAAGCAGCCTATGACTCTGCACTTCAAAAGAGCAAGAAACGTAGTAAGAAGAAAGGGAGAAATTTGGTAAAGAATGGTGTCCTTGTAAGTGATGAATCTATCCTTGTAGTTGTGGTGGAGGAAGGAACTCCTAAGGAACCTGGTTCCCTTGTAAGGAGGTCCTCGAAAAAGGTAGAGTCTGTCTCCATAGAAAAGGGATCTACTTGCAAGTCCAAGACAAAGGAGGCAGTGAGTGATGAAGATATTCTTGTCAAGTACAAGGGGAAAGGTAAAGTTAGTGGGGAAAAGCATAGGAAACGCAAGTTGGAAACAGTTGAAGAACCCAGTTCTGGGAAGAAAGCCAGAAGTAACGTCTGCCTTGGATCTGAGCGACTAAGGCATCAAAAAGTTTTGTTGGGTCGCATGTTTGACCCAACAATCTTTGAGATGGCAGGAATGCGTCAGCTTCTAGAAATAGTGGAGTTTCAGCAATGGACGCATCTGTTCTACATTGACGCTCCTAAAGTGTATGAGGAGGAGGTCAAGAGTTTCTTCGCCAGTCTCTTTCCAGTGGATACCAACCATGTGTCTTCTTTAGTCAATGGCGTGGATATTATCTTTGACGTGAAATTACTTGGGGAAATTCTGCATGTTCCTACTATTGGGGTGTCTAGTGTACGAGATATTTGTCAATACAACTTCCGAAATGCAGTCGTGAAAGATAGTTCTAATCAGAAGTGGGACCAAGTTCATAAGAAAGCACTGCTTCTTGTCTACCAGTTGTTGTTTGAACTGGTGAACAAAGTCTTGTTGCCTCGAGTAGAAAGACGATCTATCACTTCCAAATCTGATTTATTCTTAATGGAGCAATTGGACGGTTTCAACCCTATAAGTGTGCCTGCCATAATGATTGAGCACATGTAGAAAGTGGATGATTTCAAGGATGGCAATCACGGGCTTCCCTATGGATTCTTGCTCACGCAAGTGTCAAATACTTTGAGGTTCCATTGGGAACAGGAAAAGTAAGGACCCGTAAGCAGACATTCTCACAGACAACCTTGGAAGAGTGCGAGTGTATTGAGAAGTATGGGGATGTAGGAAGCACTTCAATTGTGTCTCATCTCATCAATGCCCAAAACAGCGCAACTGAGGAGATACGTCGACTGAAGGCCAGGAATGCCATCCTAGAAGGCCATCAAGCTCGAGCGGTTCCCATGTCGAATGATGAGGTGATCCGTTTTACCCAAGAAAATGCTAACCTCAGGGCGCAAGTTGAGAACCTGAAAGCTGAATTGCTCAATGAGCAAAAGTCGGGAAACGCCGGAATAGATCTTGTTCTTCAGACACTTGCAGCTGCTTCCAAGACTTTTCCTCCTAGTGCCCCCTAAGTTTCCCCTCAGCGACCAGTTATCTGGATGAGTTCCTTTTTCCTTTTCCTTGTTGATGATTGGTGGATGTTCTTGTTATTTTTTTTTATGTGGTTGGGATGTACTACTACTACTGCTCCCGTGATCAAGTCTAAATGCTGCCTCTTCCTTCTTTCAGAGGAAGAGGCTTAAAATAAAATAAAAAAATAAATTATTATTAATATAAATCCTCTTTTAATTTGTCTAGTGCTTTCTCTTGTATTCTATTTTTCCTCATGCTAGTGTGCACATATGTGGCATGAGTTAGCTTGGCTGGACTTCTTTGTGATCTTATTCTTTTTAATGATGCCAAAAAGGGGAAAAAAGGGCTCACGGGAACCACATTGGGGAACTGGTTCCTATATCAGACTTAAAATTAAGGCATCGTCTCAGGGGGAATCCTTTGACACTGCTTTCTGTTGTCTTAATTCTGTTATAATTGTTTAAGTTTGTCATCATCAAAAAGGGGAAAATTGATAGATCTTAAATACTCTTGCCTTATGTTTTGATGATCTAACAAACTTACTGATAAGAACCAGATAAGGAACCTGACCTACTTGGATTGTTGCAAACTTGAACGGATCCTAGCTAAGGATGAACTACTACAGATTCAGGAGCTAGGAACCAATCAAGAACCTGGAACACTTGTGGTTCCTATTTAGCAGTACAGAGTCATTTGGATACAGCTGGAACTAAAGTGACTGGCGATACTATCTGCCGCACTGCAATACATTGTCAGCCCACTCACTCTCTAACCAAACAAAGCACTCACATCACTTCAAGTGATGTGATCAAGATGTACCTGATGAAGCTTCATACAAAGACATCACGGGTAGATTTCTGTTTCTCATTCAAGCCTTTTGCAAAAACAAAAAACTCATCATCCTCTCAAGCTTGAAGAACAAGGTTGAACGCCACTACAGACCAGTTCCTAAAAGATTGATTGTTGTTGTCCTAGTTGAGTTGTAACCTTGTTATTGTACTTACTATATCTCCTAAATCGCTTACTTAGAAGCATACTGATTAGGAGTCCTCTTGTAAATCCTCAAACTTGCCGAGTTTAGGTTGTGACTAGATTTAGTCATAAAGAAAAATCTTTGTAATTGTACAATTGTAAAATGGCTTGTGGTGATAGCACCACAAGTTAGAAAAAGCCTTTGTAACTAGGATAGTCACAAAGTGGCTTGTGGTAAAGGTACCGCAAGTTAGTTGAGTAAATCCTTTGCAATAGGAAGTATTGTAAAGTGGCTTGTAATAGGTAAGATTACAAGTTAGTAAAGATAAAAGACTACAGGTGTAGGTCGTGGTTTTTTGATCCCCTTGTGCAGAATTTTTCCACGTAAAAATCCTCTGCCTCATTTACTTACTGCTTTACTAAGTGCTCTTAGCAGAAACTTGTAGAAGATCAGGTACTCTAAGATTTGGTGGACCCATACAAACTAACAGAAGAAATACATAGTCGAAAATCGAGGAAAACTAGATTAAGGGCAAAATTAGGTACTTACACAGTATGAATTGAAAAGGATTTAGAACAGAATCGAGAAATCCTTTGGACTAAGAGACGACTGGTACGAGTGGATCGAAGATCTACGTGCTCTGATACCATATCAATTTACACCATAAGCGGACGAGTTGTTGCTTGGCTAAACTCCATTAGAGAGCTCTAGAAGCTTCGATTGAGAAAGGAGAAGAGGGTTGATTACAGAGATGAAGAAATGAACTTCTCACTTTGTATTGCTGCATATCAGTACATATATACACACGAGCATAAGACAAAAATAACTAATTCTAACTGACAGCTAAGCAACTCTAGCTGACAGCTAAGCTGGCCTTAACTAACACTAACTACAACTAACTAACGGTACAACGCTAACAGCTAAGCGTACATCGTATATAAGCATATAAAATGTATATACACATCTCAATACTAGTCTTTAGGCATGCGCATTGCGCGTGTACCTATAATTACGTGTATAGACTTTTTAAAACTAAATAAATATTATTAAAATATTTTTGAGCTATAAAATAAAAATTAAAGGACAAAATTAAAGTTATAGAACCAATAAAGTTGATCCATGATCCATTATGTGTTATACATTATTTATCCTTAGTACATGGATCATCTTGTTTACGAATTTCTTTCATCTTACTCATGCTATATTAATCTCCATGCATATGTTGGCTCGGAAATGTTGACAAAATTGAAGGTGTTTGTTCTTATACATAGTCGGCAAACAAAAAGATAAAAGAAAAAAATACGCATACATATAGAAATACAATGTGTCACTTAAAATAAATCTTTTTGCCAGAATCAAGCTAAGAGACAAAATGTTTGCAAATTATGAATTAAATAGGAAAAATTACTGGGGAGAGAAAACCATATAGTATCTAACATATATTGGATTTATATATTCAATTAGATGTAATAAATTAATTTACTTTCACGTGAAAAATGATGACTGAATTTAAAAGTTGCTTATTTATGGTATGTGTTTAACCTAAACTTGTAAACTAATATGATGATCCAATCTTACATAGATTTAACATGAGAAATAAGAAGATGAATTACCTTTCTTTTCATTGAACAAAACTTGCAAGCCAAGCTTGTTGATGGCGGAACAAGTTAGTAGATAATGAGCTTCTTGACTA
Organism: Nicotiana sylvestris; assembly: GCF_000393655.2. Lineage (NCBI taxonomy): Eukaryota > Viridiplantae > Streptophyta > Magnoliopsida > Solanales > Solanaceae > Nicotiana > Nicotiana sylvestris. The sequence continues at coordinate 23,041,881 of NC_091060.1, forward strand.
CCGTTTGACAATTGGTATATATCATGAGGAATATTGGTAGAAATTGACATTCCTAGAAGGAAAATAGGATCAGAAGGCAAAAAAGATCTGCATTAAAATAATAAGCACTTTATTTTTCATATAAAAGAGACTAAGGAAGCATGAATGTGGCTCTTTGTAACCGCTACTATTCAACATAATGATGAGATTAATTGTAATAGTAGTCTCTTCAATTGCTCCTAATTTCAAATTATTTCGACTTAGACTTAGTAATTTATCAAAGTTTCTTTACATGTATTTGTTAAAATATTTACTTTTTTGTACAAAAATATTATAGGAACAATGTGTTATTAAAGGGTAAATATGTACTTCGGCTTTTAATGGGTATTTTAGTAATTCAAGTCTTGTTGCATTAATAATAAATAGTTTAAAACAATAGTTACAAAAAAATCAAAACACAGTAGGTAAGTGTAATATTATAAATTACAAGAGAAATTAGTATTACAATGTTATTATTATTATTATTATTATTATTATTATTATTATTATTATTATTATTATTATTATTATTATTATTATTATTATTATTATTATTATTATTATTATTATTATTATTATTATTATTATTATTATTATTATTATTATTATTATTATTATTATTATTATTATTATTATTATTATTATTATTATTATTATTATTATTTATATTCAACTTCTCATTATTAAAGATAGAGAGGTAAACTATGATACATGTCTTTACAAATATGGTTATTACTAAATTATAATTAATTATTGCATATTCTTCTGTTAATTTCTCACTTAATCATGGTAAATTAGGACCCGTTTGACTATAGATTTTGCCAAAATAAACTTGGGTTTTATTTGGTAAACACATGTTTGGCCATAGATTTTGCCTATATTTTGGCAAAATCCCAAATCCTAAATCTCAAAACCAGCTCAATAGTTAGTTGAGCTGGTTTTGGGCCAAAATCTTTACAAACACTAATAATATACATGTTTTTCTAAAATAAATTTGGAAAATATTTTTGAAAACATATGTCCAAACACATTTTAATCTTCAAACCAAAATTCACCTAAATCAAATTTTTTAAAATAAATTTAAAAATTTATGGCTAAACGCTTAGTTCAGTTTGATATAAATATACGATACAGTAAGTTTTTACCGCATTATAGCAGGTCGCTCCAGCTAATCTTGGTAGAAGAACGATTAGTTGACTCTGCTCAATAATTAATTATGCCCAAGTCATTTTATAATCAGTAGCCATTTGCCCATTTCCCGTGTTTATCGGCTAGATACAATGTCGATTGAGGGGTAAGGCAGCCAAAGCAAGGGGGCCCATTTTTCTCTAGTACATAGTAATTTATAAATTAATTAAAAAATTGAATATTTTAAAATTAAAAATTATAATCTTTAGTAATAAATAAATAAAAAAGAAACTTTGATTCCTTATTGATGCTAACAGTTGAGATTTAAATACTCAAAAGCGTATGAAAATATTTTAGTTTTCCATTTAGTAGAAAAAATTAAGATCATTGGATGATAAGAATCTGAAAAGATATTACCATAACATCGATTGAAACATAATAATCACTTTTTGCTATTGATAATTATTGACTTATTTTTAAACTAAAAATGTTAAAGAAATAATATAAGTAGAAGATAATATTCTAACTGATATACTCAATCATATAATAAGACTTAATTCTTTTCAAATGCATATATTCTTTATAGAATAATATTTCTATAACAGTTATATTGCGAAAAGAAGTGTTTCTAAACTAAAATTGATAAAATGTAAAGTACGATAAAATTGATAAAATTTGTTTTAGAAAAAGATCATCAATATCTCAGGAGAGATTACATGGATTAGCTTATCAATTAAAAAAAATTGTAATATCTTTACCTTCAAAAACTTAGGAACTTAGATTTAAAATAAAAATATATAGGATTTCTTTTATAAGAAAATTAGGTCTCTCATCAAATCAAGAGGACTTTGGGTCTACTGAGTTCTGACCAACTTATCCCTTTTGAAAGTGACGTGTGTCATAACAAAGTGACCAACTTGCCCATTGAGCTTGACACGCATAAAGTTTTAAACCTTTGAAGTTTCATTGTTGCTCTTGTTTTCGTCCTTTAGGGCATCTATAACCCCTGCACCATTTTTTTTACATTTAAATAGTGTAAAATAATACCAATTTATTATACTATTTTTTATATCAAAAAAAATATTCTCTTCTATATTATATTATTTTCTTTATAAAACAAATCCATTCTTTTTTCTTTCATATTTATCTCATATAATTCATATTTCTTTCTTATAAAACCAGTTAATATAAAATTATTTTATACCTTTAATTTTTAAATAAATATAAATTATAAGCAAATATTATACATTATACATATTAATGTATAATTCAAATAAAAATAAAATCACTAATAAGATATCATTAAATAAATAAACATTGCGTTAATGAATAAAAGAAATCAACAATTTCAACAACTACAACCATTACAATTCTGTGCCTCATACACTCAATATTTTAATAATATTGGTTGATCTGGAAGCGGTCTTCCAGAGTACTAGATTATTGTTGTAGTTTTCTCATCCCATTATGTTATTTAATGTATTTTTAATTTAATCTATGTCAGTCGCTATTGTATTAAATATTTATTTTTTTGATTATCAATGAACATTGTGTTTTTTATTAATAACATATTATATTTCAGTTTTGCGCTTTTTTTATGGTTATATATATAATTATAATTTATAATAAAATTAACTTACAATTTTATATAAAAAAATATACGAAAATTAATTTATAAAATTATACACCCAAATTAATATTATAAAGATATTACATAAAAACTATAATTAATTATAAAATTATAATATTTTAAATTAAAAGTGTTATAATTCACACGTCAAAATGATGTTGGGTTGGAGAAAAAAATATCAAATTTTACATTAAAATAGTATTTGGTGTAAAAAATGATGTTGGGTTGGAGATTGTCTTATGTAATTGCCTGTATATTTTTTCACTAACTTTCGCAAAATTTGAGCACAATTTTTATAACGAAAAGCGACTAAGGTGTTGTCAGAAAGACACCTAGCAACTTTGTTTGAAATCTTCTTTATGTATATATATTCTCTCTTTCTTCCAATCTCTATATTTCTACTTTATCGCAACCAGTGTATTCTTATCTTTATCTTTTTGAAATTGTAGGAACACTACTAAAAGATTTAAGCCTATTCATTTTATTTTCAATTTGTTTAATTATATATGTTCTAATATATACAGTTGGATACATAGTAAAAGACCAATTTTATCCAAATAAAAAAAGAGTTTGTTATGAAATATAACTCAAAGTAACAATATGGAACAAGGAAATAAAAGCAATTTAGTAAAACATAAACAAGAAATAGAGATAGAGAGAAGGAAAAGATTTTCTTCTTCAATTCTGTGTCTTTTCCTATCTATTACAAGTCCTTTATATAGGCATAAAAAGTGAAGAAAATATGTCATGGAATATGTCATTAAACATACAAAATAAGTCATTGAATATGTCATTAAGCATTTGAGATGAAGATCATGGAAGAAGGGTAGACATCCACCATAATGTGATATTTATCATAACACTCCCCATTGGATGTCCAAAGATAATGTGTGTCACACCTCCTTTTTCCGCCCCCGCGAGGGGCGTAGGAGTTTTTTCAATTAAAGGACAATCGAAACGGGATTTGTTTATTTATTTCGGAGTCGCCACTTGGGAGATTTAGGGTGTCCCAAGTCACCAATTTTAATCCCGAATCGAGGAAAAGAATGACTCTGTATTACAGTCCGCGAATCAGAAATCCGGATAAGGAATTCTGTTAACCCGGGAGAAGGTGTTAGGCATTCCCGAGTTCCGTGGTTCTAGCACGGTCGCTCAACTGTCATATTCAGCTTATTTATCTGATTTTAATACAATTATGAACCGATGTGCCAATTTTAACTTTTTACCACTTTATTATTATTATTTTTAAAAGAATGTGAACATCGCTTAAAACACGTCTTTGGACTGCGTCACATGAAATGCACCCACAATCCGGAACACATTTTATTTGATGTTTTGGGATTTGGATTTGGGTCGCATGAAATGCACACCCAAGCTTAAGAAAGTAAACTATTAAACACGCGCCTAAAGAGACTATAGCGTTATTATTTTGGGAAGGCCGTGAAATTCGCTAAACGACCCTCCCGAATTCTAAGTAATTAACACATACATTTTGTGAGGGCCCCGCAATCTGTGTGTTTTATTTGGCGAGACTCGTCTCATTTATTTTAAATGGACAAATCCTAAAGCGACTACATTTTTCCTATTAAAATTAGTCTCTAAAATAAAGAAAGAAAATCCTAATTAATTACGAGTTTTTATTTTATTTATTTAAGAAAGCATGACATACTAATTACTAGATTAATACAAATATTGATGAAAAGGAATTTTACTCAAAAAATTCGAAATTATAAAAAATAAAAATCCGACAACTAATATTCAAAAGAATCAAATACAGCTAGATTAAAATTCAGCATTGTTATAAAAAAAACTATTGAGATTAATTATTCACAACCATTTGAAACTAGATTTAACATAATTACTAAAGCTTATTAGAAAGTTTATTAGAATTAAACGTTCTTCTAATCTTGCCTGAACTCAAATCATGCCTTAATGCCTAATTTACGAAATTTAATTTAAATTCATGTCTTAGCTAAATTAGCTACTTGTTCAAGATTAACCTACTGTTGATAATCTTGAAACCTTCATAACTAGTGAATTAACCCGTTTTGCCAAGCCGATTCATTAAAGACTAACTTATGTTATTTTCCTTATTCCAATTATTATTCAGTAATACATGAAATAGCTTAAATACAATCAATAAAATGAACAAAAAAAATGAAATTAAAACTTCAAAATTTCATTCTTCATATGTATTCATGCTTCCACATTATTAGCTTGCAATAGCTAGTATTACAGTCGTGTACCTGGTATTGGAAACAAAAGAAGATGAAGATGAGAATCAACAGCAGTAATAACAATACAGCACATCAACAACAGCCCAGCAACAACAGCCCAGGAATAGATTTGAAAATCAAAATAAAATCCAGAAACACCGACAACAAACAACGGACAGAAACCAAGGGAATTTTCAGATTTGAAAGACTAATTAATGTTTAACCCTTAATTTCTAAACCCGTGTATCAGAATATTTATCAGGTGTGTACTACTCTCTCTTCTAATTTCCAGCTTTTTTTATTTGTATTTTTTCTTTTCTTTTCTTTTTTCTTGAAAGTTTTAATATTTTTCGAAATTTCTTTCTCTCTTAAATATTCAACTTTTTTTTCTCTCTCTCCCTATCTGTACTCTGTCCGTCCTAAAATCTGATTCAAGTCCTTTTATTTATATCCCATCCCAAAACTCTTTAATCAATTAATAAATCAACCACTTTCTCCTACCAAACCTATTATCTTCCCACTCATCCCCCTTTTAAATCCACTACCTAATGTTTTGTCCCCCACTACATTAAATAAATATATCAAACCCCAACCCATTACCTCTTGTCCCCCATGCCTAACATAAACAATTACAAAATGTACAATTCCTAAACTAACCCTCCGACCTTAATGCAATTACCATTTTACCCCTGAATGTACTGCAATTTACCAAACTACCCCCATCAGCTATAACCAATCAATCAATCAAACTCAACCAAAATATAGCCAATATGACCAATTTCTACACAAATTCGAACAACAAATTCAAACTAAATGATGAACAACAAAGAACAACTAAAATTTTGATTGAACAATATTTTTAGCAACAAACAAACCTACTTTCAGATTCAACAAAAACAACAAACAAGTATATTCAGATTTCTAAATTCAATAATCATTTGAACTTAAAATCAAATCTAACAACATTACAACCAACAATTCCTATATTAAACTTAAACAAGATTATGAGACAAACTCAAGAAATAATCATAAATGATAAACAATAAACAAGAAAATCAAACTTATACTAATTTCGGATTCAAGAACAATCAAACAAAGTATGGACATAAATGAAAAAATTCAACAACAATAACAAGCAAGTTTTATTCAAATTCGAATTAAACTTGTATTAAGCTTAAACAAAATAAATAAACTTATTCAAATCACTAAACTTCAAATAATCAATTGATCTTTTAAAATTAAATCCAACAAAATTATAACAAAGATACATGATTCCAAAAAAATTAAAAACCAAAACATAACTTCACATTAAATTACTGAATTAAAAACGAACTTCAAACAAGATGAACACGAACTAAATCTATATTAACAACAAACAACGGATTCAAACGATTTAAACTAATACCTTTCTATATTAAAACTAAATCCTCTTAAAAATTAATAAAAACAAACTGAAAAATAATTTAATTGAATCTTCAACTTAAATCTATCAACAATATAATTAATCAAACTAACAATTTCTACAAAAATAAACAAGAAAAATAAAACAACTGAATAAAAATCAAGAACAAGAATCAAACATTTAATGGTTTCATATCCGAAAAATATCAAACAAATTACGGACGGGAACGAAACTTAAACCAACTAACCGGATCGGAACGACGAAGAACTTGAATGAAAACAAATCCATCCGAAAGCGATTACCGCACCAAAACAATTCGACGCCGAAGACGACCCCGAACGGACCATCGAAGATTTTGAATAAAGAAGCAGCAGACAGCAGCAATGAACGGAGCAGCAGTAGCGCGATGGAGTTGGGCTTCGATGAAGAAGAAACAACGGCGTCCATGGCGACGTGAAGCTGGTTGACGAAGCAGTGGCGATGCAGCAACAGCAGACGCAGCTGAAGCGAGCTTGATGTTGGGTTGTTCATGGCTGGTGGTTCTTCGGACTGAAGGAGTAGTGTTGGCGACGAAGACGAAGAAGAAGATGAAGCAGCAGCTACAACGCTGCGTTGTGCACGACGACGAGGATGAAGAAGACGATGGGTTCTTGGAAGATCTGAACACAAAGTTAGCATCTTTACAAGAAGGTGAAGTGGGTGGTCGTTGGAGCAGGAGGATGACGATGGTGGACTGCTGGTCGTAAGGTGGTGGTTTGGGTGTTCGAGCTGGACGTAGCGGGCAGCAGAAGAAGCAGCAAACATGGCGTTATGGCCATGGCGATGGGTCGACGACGAAGACACAGCCATGGACGAGCCTTTTGAGCTCGACATGGAGAAGATGGGCTTCTTGGTGGTGTGTGTGTGTGTTTGTGTCGAAGAAGACGAAGCTGCTGGAGCTTAGCCATGGTAGCCATGGATGTGTGTTTTAGAGTTTGGAAAAAAAAGAAGAAAAGGTGGGGGGGGGATAGTTTTGGTGTTAGGTTTTTAGGGTTTTTTTTTTTTTTTTTTTTTTGAAATGCAAGATAGGGGGTGTTGGGTCTTTTGGGTTATGGACCGGGTCGAACCGGTTTGAAATGGACCGGGTCGTGGGAAGGTTGGACAATTTTTTGGGCTTGTGGTTTGAAATTGAAGAAGAGGCCCAATTCCGATTTTCTTTATATTTTCGCTCTCTTTTCTTCTTTTATTTTTCTAAAACTAAATTATAAAAATACTTAAATTATTATTAAGAACTAAATTAAGTTATAAAAGCGCAAATTAACTCCCAATAACAATTAACGCACAATTAAATAATAATTAAGCATAAAATTGTATATTTGGACATTAAATGCTAAAAATGCAAAAGATGCCTATTTTTGTAATTTTTAATTTTTGTAAAACAAACTTAATTACTAACAATTGTATAATTAAATCCTACATGTAAAATGCGACATATTTTTTGTATTTTTAATAATTTAATAAATAAACGTGCACAGACAAATATACAAATAATTACACAAAAATACCACAAAAATTCAAAAAATTGCACACAAAAAATAAAAATCATTTTTTTTTGATTTTTTTTTTGGAGTAATTCTTTCATAGGGCAAAAATCACGTGCTTACAGCTGCCCCTCTTTGCCCGACGACACGAAGGGTTTTCGTGCAAAGATAAAGTGAGCGATTTTTGCCCATCCGAGTACTCCGTGTGAAGCATTTTTTTTTTGAAAAAGATTTAACTGAACCTTTGCTTCAAAGGTTTCCTACATATCCCTGGCTAAAGGGGAATCAGATTAATGTAGTTCGGAAAATTTTGGTAGCTGGGACTACCGTGGGATTGCAAGGTTACTGTTGTTGCATGCTATTACCACTGCTTACCGATCTCCTTGTTACACCGTGCTAAAAAGAAAACAAGAAGCTAGGCTAGGCTGCAACTTGTTCTTGTTGTCTTGCTTTCTTGTCTGCTTGCGTTTCTTCCGGTGCTTTTCTTCCGAGACTTCTGGCCCTTTGCTTTTCTGAATACCAGTTTTCATCATTTTGTTCGGTCCGCTGGGGACATGGCTTTCTTCATTAAGCTTTTCGGCGGTTCCTCTGGGGATACGGCTTTCTTCATCAGATTTGTTATGCTGGGCATGATTTAATGTTCACATGCCACTTCTTTCAAAATGCGTCTTTTCTTCCTTTTGACATATATACTTGAGTTTGTGCTGGGACCTCTTGTTGCAACCTTCTGCTTCCCGGTGCTGGGGATTTTTATTGTTTCCTGCTGGGGATTCCTGTTGTAACCTTTTGCTTTACTGCCTTCTGACTTGATCTTGAAATGTATTCCTCTATTGTATGGGCGGGCTCCCAACTTCAACAACAACTTTTAAAAATAAAATGCCATTCCTTTCTTTAGGTTGGCGAGATTTCAACAACTTTTAAAAATAAAATGCCTTTCCTCTCTTCAGGCGGGCTCCTGACTTCAATAACTTTAAAAAATAAAACGCCTTTCCTCTCTTCAGGCGGGCTCCTGACTTCAACAACAATTTTGAAAAATAAAACGCCATTCCTCTCTTCAGGCTGGCTCCTGACTTCAACAAACAACTTTGAAAATAAAACGTCTTTCCTCTCTTCAGGCGGGCTCCTGACTTCAATAACAACTTTAAAAATAAATGTCATTCCTCTCTTCAGGCGTGCTCCTGACCTCAACAACAACTTTAAAATAAATGTCATTCGTCTCTTCAGGCGGGATCCTGACCTCAACAACAATTTTGAAAAATAAAATGCCATTCCTCTCTTTAGGTTGGCGAGATTTAAACAACTTTAAAAATAAAACGCCTTTCCTCTCTTCAGGCGGGCTCCTAACTTCAACAACAACTTTGAAAATAAACGTCATTCCTCTCTTCAGGCGGGCTCCTGACTTCAATAACAACTTTGAAAATAAAATGCCATTCTACAGGTGGGCTCCTGACTTCAACAACAATTTTAAAAATAAACGTCATTCCTCTCTTCAGGCGGGCTCCTGATTTCAAACTTAGGAGGAAATGCCTCTCCTATGGGTGAAACTAAACTTAGGAGGAAATGCCTCTCCTATGGGTAAAAACAAACTTAGGAGGAAACGCCTCTCCTATGGGTAAAAACAAACTTAGGAGTAAATGCCTCTCCTATGGGTAAAACTAAACTTTAGGAGGAAATGCGTCTCCTATGGGTAAAAAAAACTTAGGAGGAAATGCGTCTCCTATGGGTAAAAAAAAACTTAGGAGGAAATGCCTCTCCTATGGGTAAAATCAAACTTAGGAGGAAATGCCTCTCCTATGGGTAAAAACAAACTTAGGAGGAAATGCCTCTCCTATGGGTAAAAACAAACTTAGGAGGAAATGTCTCTCCTATAGGTAAAAACAAACTTAGGAGGAAATGCCTCTCCTATGGGTAAAAACAAACTTAGGAGAAAATGCATCTCCTATGGGTAAAAAAATAAACTTAGGAGGAAATGCCTCTCCTATGGGTAAAAACAAACTTAGGAGGAAATGCATCTCCTATGGGTAAAACTTTAAACTTAAGAAGTGCGTCTCCTATGCGTGAATCATTTCCTTCTTCCTGAATTATTTACTTACCTGTGTTGTTTTCCCTCGAAACTGCTGGGGATTATTTTGCTGGGGATGAATTTTCCTTTTCTTCCTTACCCACTCTGGGTTGTCCGACCCTCTTGAAACTTGGTCGAAACTCTGTCGAGGATGCTTCTACATCTCGATGGTCCGCTGGGGATAACACTGCGAACTGCTGAGTAACCCTGCTGGGGATAACACTGCCGAGGATAACTCTGCTGAGTAAATATGTTATCTTACTCCTTCCAAAATTACTTCCTTTTAAGTAGGATGTTTCATTCCTCTGCAAACTACTTCCCCCTTTTTTCTTTTTTCCTTTTTTCTCTTTTTTTTTTTGCATAGCTTCTTCCTTCAAAGACTACCTCCCTTAAGACTCGTTTTGCCTTTCCCCGAAAGGAACCGCTGAGGATACCAATTTTCACCAAACTTGTGTTGGACTCCTCGAAACTGCTGGGGATAGCACTGTTGGGGAATTATTTACTTACCTGTTGGGGGATTAAATGTTATCAGCTGGGGATAACGCTGTCGAGGATAACACTGCTGGGGGATTCTGATTCCTTCAGAACTAGTGCTTCACTCTTCGGAAGGCTGTTGGGAATGATGCTGGCCTCTTGCTTTTTCTGAGCTCAAGTTTCATCCCTTTGTTCTGTCCGCTGGGGAACAACTTCCTCCATTGAAACTTATTATGTTGGGACAACACTGGTTCAAAGACCACTTCCCTTGAGACTGGTGTTATCTTCATTCTTCCCCGAATGGGTATCTGACTTTCAGAAAATTTTCTAAATGAAAGGAAAATTTTCTGCCCCAGTTTGATAATATCCCTTGTGGCATGTCTTTCTGTCATCAATGCCATTTCCTTTACCTGTTTCAAATCAAACAAAATTTGTTAGTTTAAAACGCGGTGGTTGGTTGTGATACTCCTACTGGGATGGCTTTTCCCTTTCTCCTTCCCTGCTCTGCGTTCCAAAAAACTTGCGGGGATGATATTATTTGCTGGGAATGATCCCTTTCTGCTGGGGATATCCCTCTTCTTTAGTGGCATAGTTCGGAAACTGTCATTTTCCCGACCTTTTAGTCTCGCATGAATTTCTCAAATCATGCTCATTGCTCTCCTTGATTTGTCCACGAGCCTTGGCCTTTAGGTTTAATAACCTTTGATTTCGGCGAGGATATCCCTCTTGACACTCGTCAATCCTTTTGTCAATCTCCTTTTGCTGGGGATATCTTTCTTGACATTGGCCTCGCGCTTGTTCCTTCCTGACTTAGACCATTGGATCTTCTAATCATATCTGGTCTTGCATAATTGAAAAGCTGATGACAGATTTTGAAGTCATTTCTCACTTGTTCTGACCAAACAGACTCTACTGGGGAATTTTTCTATGAAAGGAGAAAGACAAACAAAAAGGGAACCGAATAAAAGACAAAGGGAAAAAGATGACTCTTTAACAAGAGAAACTATAAATAAAAACCTATCAAATGCAGATACCGACTCTAATGGTCATGACATGCGCATGTGGTCTATCCTCTACCATCAATCGTCTTTCAAGATCTTCACTTGGAGATTCCCCATCTTATTCTTAATCTTATTCGACTTGTAGTGCCCAAAGGGTTTTCACTATCAAGCCTCTCTCATTTTGGTTTTTTTCTCTCAGCTTTCATCGCCTTACGGTGTCCGTGAAGATTTTCACCGATAAGACTCTCTTAGTTGTATCACTTTACAGCTGGGGTTTTGGAGTGTTGCCGATATGACTCTTTCTGCTGGGGATTAGAGTCCTTTTTGCTGTGGAACAGAATGTTATGTTCACCGGTAAGACTCTAATTTGTGACTTGGCATCTTTTGAAGACTGATCAGAAGGTCTTTCTTTGGACCGTAATGTGGGTTTTTTGACAGGCTAGAAAGAAAGGGTATTAAAGGCTAAAAAAAAATCAATTTGAGGTTCAAAATTACAACCTTCGGAACCATATTTGTTTACAACAAGCGCAACCCTTGCCCCAATTTCTTGCTTGGGGATTATTTATTTATTTATTTAATTTTTATTACACCATGACCGAGTCGTGAGGCGCCTACGTATCCTCTTTGAGGAATCAGGTCAAACGTAGTTCCCAATTCCTCTTCTTTCTTTCTTTTTTGGTTATCATTTTTCTTTTCTCTTTTTTTCCCTCATTTCTCCTTTCTTTTGTCGTTTTGTTGATTTTTTTTTTCTTTTTGAAGTTTTTTCTTTTTCTTTTTCCTTTTCTTTTCTTATCTTTTATGTTTGTGTTTCTACTCTTTGCTACTGATTCCGAAAGAGGGGTATGAAAGAAAAATAAATAAGGCTCGAAAGGGGTAACGAAGGATAAAGTGTTTAGGTAGCAGAACAAAATGCCTTCGTCATTCCAGTCTTCAAACATGCCAAGTGAAAACAACACAATTGAACATAGATTTATAGTCTCTTCTGATGGTGCTGGACTTGACAATTATATTCAACATTTGCTTTTCATTTGTCATTTCTAAAGCACCGTTGGGTGACACTCTCGCTCTCATTATCATGAACGAGCCTCATGCCAATTTGGCGAATCTTGCTTTTAAACGGTTTTCTTTGTATTTTACTTGCCCTAGTTCCATATGACTCGAGCTCCGAATAATCTCAACTGTCCTTATTTCCTTTAAATGGTCTGATCACCTTTCCGGGGTTTTATGATTAACTTTTAAGATTAGGCCCAAACTGTGTGCGCATGTCATGTCACTAGAATCGGCGCTGAACAAAAAGGACTAAACAAAAAGATGAATGGAAATAATAAAAGACCGGATTTTGCATTAGACTACCGGTGAAATGGTTTGAATAACAAAACAAAACAAACCAGAACAAAATCCAAAATACAAACTGGACAAAACTTAAACAAAATGCTATGACAAATGGAAAGATAAGAAAGTTTGACACAACCCTAAGAATAATCCGGTAAACAGAAATGACAACAAAATAAACCATCAAAACTTCTCTTTTGATAACCAAGGAACGAAACGCCCTCCCAATTATCAAACCTGGCATCTTAGCCACTGAGCTTTGCGTCAATACTGCCAAGACCATTACCAGCTTCAACATTATCAACCTTGGTCAGCGAGCTCTCAAGAGGATTCGCGTGCTCCCTGTCACTGTCATTGATCACAATTGCCCCTTCCTGAATCATTCTTTCTATTTCCTTTTTCAAGGAACGACAGTCTTCAATGCTATGTCCTCTGACATTGGAGTGGTATGCGCATCGTGCTGCCGGATCAAAGTTTCTTGCATGTGGATCTGGAGTATATGCGGGGAGTGGCTCAATCAAGCCAGCATGCCTTAGCCTTTCAAACAGACTTGCATAAGATACTCCGATAGGGGTGAGAGCCTTTCCTCGTTTCAGCAACCTTTCGTTCCTAATTGCTTGATTGGGCCGGAAACCTGATCCAGGGGGCTTCCGGTAGGCTTGTGAGGGTGGATAGGCCTTCTGTGGAGTTGGGTATTTGGAAAGTGAAGCCCGTCTTTGGGAATCTCGTGGAGAGAAGTAGCGTTGGGGAGGGGAGTAGCGTGGACGAGTGATGGAGCTACTCGGGTAGCTGGGAAAGCTGTCACAAGTGGGTTGGGATGGAGAGTATGGGGGATGGGTAATGCCAGAGTTCGAAAAGCTTGGCGGTGGTGGGGGTGGTGCTTTCCCAGTTATCCATGTCTGATACATGTCTGCCACATGTTGTCTCAGCATTTTCACTTCATCTACCAACCCGTTGTTCTGTTCGACCAATTGTTGTCGGTCATCAGTACCGACCCACCCTGTTCTGAGGTTCTGTGTCATTTGCTTTGCAGGGAGGAGTTACCACAACCAACCATTTTTCTATATATGAACACAGCAATGGGAAGTCATCACGTTAGTGTTAGGGCATTTGACAGATAATCATATATCAGAGATGCAATGCACCTAAGCAGTTAAACCGTTCTATCAGAGAAGCGATACACTCGCGCTTTCCTTTATTTTTCTTTCTTCCTTTTTTTCTTTTTCAGTGGTGGTCGAATCTTATGGAGATTGCCTACGTATCATGACCCCGCATGAATCAGACCTTGCGTAGTTCGGACCAATAAAAGATAAACAATAGTAGACATTTTTTTTCAATTTTCATACTAAACAAAACTGGGTTTCAAAGGTTTGAAGATGACCTACAAACTCGAAAATCAAACAACCCACATATTCTAATAAAAAGATTTACAAACTCCAAAAAAAATGGCCAGCTTCCTTTCTCCGTTTGATAAATGCAACCGAATGGTTATTTTTTGCAAACGTGGCCCCCTCCAAATTTCACATGAATTTGAGGCCGGGGAGGATTATTTTATGACACTTTACAAACTTGTTCGTTCTTTTACGAAAATAGCCTTTCGATAACTGAAAGATACTCTAAGGCTATTTCGGCAAGAACGGTTTAAGACGCGGCCGAAGCTGGCTCGACTTATTTTTGACTATAAATTCAAACGGTATTCACCTGACCGCTAACTCTTTGTTTTTTTTTCAAATTACAATGAAAACGTGGTGTTGCAAACACGACCCTTCAGCGCCTCGGGGACGAAAATTTTTAAGGCTGTGTGGGTCAACTGGACCAAAATCCTAAACATGACCCAAAAGGTGGCTGTTTATGCAAAGTCAGCCTTCCGGCGTCCCTTTCGGGAACATTCGGCTATTTTTGACAAAAACAGCATCACCCTGACTTATTTATGACTCTTTTTATCATTTTTCATGTTTTTTATTTATTATTTATTTATTTTTGGCTATTTTAGCAAAAGGTGGGGTTGGACCCAATGAGGGTTGCCTACGTATCTCACATCCGGTGAGAATCAAACCCGCGTAGTTCGGGTAATAAACTAACTAATTTTTGGAAGCAAACATATTTTTTCTTTTTTTTCTTTTGTAGAAAAAAAAAACTATTTTTCTTTTTCATTTTTTATTCTTTTTTGAAAACAAAGCAAATTAAAATAAAAGACTCATTCCTACACACTTTCTGCTTTTTTTTTTAGGCAAACAAACAATTTTAAAAGTAAAAATATATATTTTTTCAAAATTTCGGTAGTGTTCCGACAGTACTTGGACACTGTTTTTTTTTAAAATTAATCATCTAACTCTCCACTTGCTATTTTTCTCCTTTTCTCTTTTTTTTTCTTTTCATCTTCAACAAATAATAAAACAACCTATTCCCAAACTAAAATAAAGACTCTTTTTTTTTCTACGAACAATTTCCAAAAATAAAGACTCTTTTTTTTTATTTATCCTTTGCTTTTAGTAAAACAAACTATTAAAAATAAAATATTTTTTTAGAGTTTCGACACTATTTGGACATTGTTATTTTTTCAAAGAAGAAGATTAACCCTATACACTGCTATATTTTTTTTTTCTTCTTTTTTTTCTCAAATTTTTCCAATATTCAAAACCGGTCATCATGCAAGTCCAAAGCAAATAAATGCACTAGCAGTGAGTAGGATGCATCAGGATGGTCTTTTCTGTTTCAGGTTGCTATTCCTAGATGGACCCAACCCCTGTGTTGAGTCCCCTAAGTCAAAAATGCACATGATGCAGATAAGCGTTCCTACTAGGGATCCGGCATGAAGTTGAGTTATTCTAGGTTCAAAACCTGGGTGTTTGTTCTAGACCTGGCTTACCCGAGCAGACAGCTCGAGCCGAGGGGGCAGCGTACCGGGAATACAGAAGCTTCACCGGCTTAGCAACTTGTCCGAACCTTGTTCTAAATTGGGATTTGACACTATACAGAAAAGAAGTCGTACGAAGTACACCCTTCTTCATGATTCAGAGGACTCAGAGAGGAGATGGGTTTCGGCACAGTTTATATACAGTTCACGTAATATCAAAGCGATAAAAGGCAACCAATTAGCACATTGAGCCAAAACATGTAACAAAATCAGATAAAACCAAATATAACAATTTATATATGCTCGAATTTCTAACCCTGAACCAGTGGTTCTGGGTTTTGTCCCCAGCGGAGTCGCCAGAGCTGTCACACCTCCTTTTTCCGCCCCCGCGAGGGCGTAGGAGTTTTTCCAATTAAAGGACAATCGAAACGGGATTTGTTTATTTATTTCGGAGTTGCCACTTGGGAGATTTAGGGTGTCCCAAGTCACCAATTTTAATCCCGAATCGAGGAAAAGAATGACTCTGTATTACAGTCCGCGAATCAGAAATCCGGATAAGGAATTCTGTTAACCCAGGAGAAGGTGTTAGGCATTCCCGAGTTCCGTGGTTCTAGCACGGTCGCTCAACTATCATATTCGGCTTATTTATCTGATTTTAATACAATTATGAACCGATGTGCCAATTTTAACTTTTTACCACTTTATTATTATTATTTTTAAAAGAATGTGAACATCGCTTAAAACACGTCTTTGGACTGCGTCACATGAAATGCGCCCACAATTCGGAACACATTTTATTCAATGTTTTGGGATTTGGATTTGGGTCGCATGAAATGCACACCCAAGCTTAAGAAAGTAAACTATTAAACACGCGCCTAAAGAGACTATAGCGTTATTATTTTGGGAAGGCCGTGAAATTCGCTAAACGACCCTCCCGAATTCTAAGTAATTAACACATACATTTTGTGAGGGCTCCGCAATCTGTGTGTTTTATTTGGCGAGGCTCGTCTCATTTATTTTAAATGGACAAATCCTAAAGCGACTACATTTTTCCTATTAAAATTAGTCTATAAAATAAAGAAAGAAAATCCTAATTAATTACGAGTTTTTATTTTATTTATTTAAGGAAGCATGACATACTAATTGCTAGATTAATACAAATATTGATGAAAAGGAATTTTACTCAAAAAATTCGAAATTATAAATAAAATAAAAATCCGACAACTAATATTCAAAATAATCAAATACAACTAGATTAAAACTCAGCATTGTTATAAAAAAAACTATTGAGATTAATTATTCACAACCATTTGAAACTAGATTTAACATAATTACTAAAGCTTATTAGAAAGTTTATTAGAATTAAACGTTCTTCTAATCTTGCCTGAACTCAAATCATGCCTTAATGCCTAATTTACGAAATTTAATTTAAATTCATGTCTTAGCTAAATTAGCTACTTGTTCATGATTAACCTACTGTTGATAATCTTGAAACCTTCATAACTAGTGAATTAACCCGTTTTGCCAAACCGATTCATTAAAGACTAACTTATGTTATTTTCCTTATTCCAATTATTATTCAGTAATACATGAAATAGCTTAAATACAATCAATAAAATGAACAAAAAAAAAATGAAATTAAAACTTCAAAATTTCATTCTTCATATGTATTCATGTTTCCACATTATTAGCTTGCAATAGCTAGTATTACAGTCGTGTACCTGGTATTGGAAACAAAAGAAGATGAAGATGAGAATCAACAGCAGTAATAACAATACAGCACAGCAACAACAGCCCAGCAACAACAGCCCAGGAATAGATTTGAAAATCAAAATAAAATCCAGAAACACCGACAACAAACAACGGACAGAAACCAAGGGAATTTTCAGATTTGAAAGGCTAATTAATGTTTAACCCTTAATTTCTAAACTCGTGTATCAGAATATTTATCAGGTGTGTACTACTTTCTCTTCTAATTTCCAGCTTTTTTTATTTGTATTTTTTCTTTTCTTTTCTTTTTTCTTGAAAGTTTTAATATTTTTCGAAATTTCTTTCTCTCTTAAATATTCAACTCTTTTTTCTCTCTTTCCCTATCTGTACTCTGTCCGTCCTAAAATCTGATTCAAGTCCTTTTATTTATATCCCATCCCAAAACCCTTTAATCAATTAATAAATCAACCACTTTCTCCTACCAAACCCATTATCTTCCCACTCATCCCCCTTTTAAATCCACTACCTAATGTTTTGTTCCCCACAACATTAAATAAATATATCAAACCCCAACTCATTACCTCTTGTCCCCCATGCCTAACATAAACAATTACAAAATGTACAATTCCTAAACTAACCCTCCGACCTTATTGCAATTACCATTTTACCCCTGAATGTACTGCAATTTACCAAACTACCCCCATCAGCTATAACCAATCAATCAATCAAACTCAACCAAAATATAGCCAATATGACCAATTTCTACACAAATTCGAACAACAAATTCAAACTAAATGATGAACAACAAAGAACAACTAAAATTTTGATTGAACAATATTTTTAGCAACAAACAAACCTACTTTCAGATTCAACAAAAACAACAACAAACAAGTATATTCAGATTTCTAAATTCAATAATCATTTGAACTTAAAATCAAATCTAACAACATTACAACCAACAATTCCTATATTAAACTTAAACAAGATTATGAGACAAACTCAAGAAATAATCATAAATGATAAACAATAAACAAGAAAATCAAACTTATACTAATTTCGGATTCAAGAACAATCAAACAAAGTATGGACATAAATGAAAAAATTCAACAACAATAACAAGCAAGTTTTATTCAAATTCGAATTAAACTTGTATTAAGCTTAAACAAAATAAATAAACTTATTCAAATCACTAAACTTCAAATAATCAATTGATCTTTTAAAATTAAATCCAACAAAATTATAACAAAGATACATGATTCCAAAAAAATTAAAAACCAAAACATAACTTCACATTAAATTACTGAATTAAAAACGAACTTCAAACAAGATGAACATGAACTAAATCTATATTAACAACAAACAATGGATTCAAACTATTTAAACTAATACCTTTCTATATTAAAACTAAATCCTCTTATAAATTAATAAAAACAAACTGAAAAATAATTTAATTGAATCTTCAACTTAAATCTATCAACAATATAATTAATCAAACTAACAATTTCTACAAAAATAAATAAGAAAAATAAAACAACTGAACAAAAATCAAGAACAAGAATCAAACATTTAATGGTTTCATATCCGAAAAATATTAAACAAATTATGGACGGGAACGAAACTTAAACCAACTAACCGGATCGGAACGACGAAGAACTTGAATGAAAACAAATCCATCCGAAAGCGATTACCGCACCAAAATAATTCGACGCCGAAGACGACCCCGAACGGACCATCGAAGATTTTGAATAAAGAAGCAGCAGACAGCAGCAATGAACGGAGCAGCAGTAGCGCGATGGAGTTGGGCTTCGATGAAGAAGAAACAACGGCGTCCATGGCGACGTGAAGCTGGTTGACGAAGCAGTGGCGATGCAGCAACAGCAGACGCAGCTGAAGCGAGCTTAATGTTGGGTTGTTCATGGCTGGTGGTTCTTCGGACTGAAGGAGTAGTGTCACACCTCCTTTTTCCGCCCCCGCGAGGGTACAAGGAGTTTTTCCAATTAAAGGACAATCGAAACGGGATTTATTTATTTCAGAGTCGCCACTTGGGAGATTTAGGGTGTCCCAAGTCACCAATTTAATCCCGAATCAAGGAAAAAAAGGACTCTGTATTACAGTCTGCGAACCAGAAATCCGGATAAGGAATTCTGTTAATCCGGGAGAAGGTGTTAGGCATTCCCGAGTTCCGTGGTTCTAGAACGGTTGCTCAACTGTTATATTCGGCTTGATTATCTGATTTTATACAAATATGAACTTATGTGCAAATTTTATATTTTTACTGCTTTCATAATTGTTATTATTATTTTTACAAGAATGTGAACATCGTTTAAAAACATGTCTTTGGATTGCGTCACATAAAATGCACCCGCGATCCGGAACGTATTTTTATTCAATGTTTTAGGATTTGGATTTGGGTCGCATAAATGCGCACCCATGTTTAAGAATGTATTATTATTAAATCGTGCCTAAAGCGATTAGCGTATTATTATTTATGGGTAAGACTGTGGAATTCACTAAACAATCCATCCCGAATTCTAAATACTCAATTAAATATTTATTGAGGGCCCCACAATTAGTGCATTTTATTGGGCGAGGCTCCTCTCATTTTATTTTTAAAAGGACAGTCCTAAAATGCCTACATTTTTATTGAAATTTGTCTCTACAAAATAAAGGAGAAATATCTTAATTTATTTACATGTTATTACCTGGTTACATTATACTAGGCATGTTCTCAGTTTGTCAAATTAAAAAAAAAACATAACAATTCTAATTTTAATCCTAGACCATTTACGTGCTGCAATTAACCAATATTATTTAACTAAATAAATTTCTACCAACTTCCTACTAGATGGCCTATTCGTTTGATTTTTGATTCGACGGAATTACTACACCATTTATTTATTTTTAGGCAATAGATGTAGATAGTTCATTTGTTAAGCTATCGTCGAATGTTCCACTATATGTATTAAATATCTACATGATTCTGATTTTTTGCAAACTACATAATTTATACATACAAATAAAATTCAGAATATAATTAAATATAATTCAGAATTTCAACTCTTCATTTTTCGTATTCATGCTTCATATTTCGGATTACAATAACCAGCGTGTCAGTTGTGTACCTGATATTGGAAGCAAAAGAAAATGAAGATGAGAATCAGCAGCAGCAATAAAATCAGTACAACACAGCAACAATAGCCCAGCAACAGTAACAACCCAGTAACAAACCGGTAGAGTAGTAATCCAAAAAAAAAAAAAGCTTCAGCTTTTATGAAACAACAATCAATTCTGATTTCAAACAACAAAAGAAAACAAAATATTTTTTTTAGTTTTTTTTTTATTTGAAAGCTTCAATAATTTTCGGAATTTTCTATCTCTCAAGTGTTCAGCCCTTTTCTCTCTCTTATTTTCAGATTTGTTTCTCTCTCCCGTTTTTTTTTCTGTCTCTGTATTTCTCTTTTTCTCCCTATTTCTGTTCTCTCTATTTTTTTCTTCTGTTTTTGATTTCAAGACCTCTCTATATATAATCCCCACCCTTTAATCAATTAAAATCAATCCCTTTCTCTACCAAACACATTATCTTCCCACTCATCCCCATTACATTAAATAAATATATCACACCACCCCATTATATTTTGTCCCCCATGCTTTATTTAAAATAATGCAAGATTCCCCTTTAAATTAAATCTTGTCCCCCCTTTATATTAAATAATCATATCACAACCCACCCCATTTCATTTTGTCCCCCATGCTTCAAATAAATAATTACAAAATGTACAATTCCTAAACTACCCCTTCCGATCTTACTGAAATTACCAAACTACCCCTGAACGTATTACAAATTTACCAAACTACCCATCAGCTATAACACATCAATTAATCAAACTTAACCAAAATATAGACAATATGATCAATTTCTAACAATGTTCAAACAACAATATGAACACGGATGAACATCATAACAACAATATCACATGAACATGATTTTAACAACATTTCAACAACAAATCACATGAACACAAATTGAACAACCAAGAACAACTAAAATTTGATTGAACAATATTTTTGGCAACAACAAACCTATTTTTCGGATTTAAACAACAACAACAATCAAACAAGTATATTTAGATTCTTAAATTCAATCATATTGAACTTAAAATCAACTCTAACAACATTACAACAAACAATTCTTATATTAAACTTTAAACAAGATTATGAGAACAATTCAAGCAATAATCATAAATGGTAAACAAGAAATCAAACTATACAAAATTCGGATTCAAGATCATCCAAACAAAGTATGAACATGAATGAATCTATTTTAAGACAACAAACATGACGGATTAAACGATTAAAACAATATATTCCTTTAATACAACTAAATTCTTTAAACAAATAACAAGATCGACGAAGAAACAATTATGAACTTAAACTTGAACTTAACAATATTAACAATTTCTAACAATACATAAACACATGAAACAAATTGAAGAAATAGTTGATTAAATT
This sequence comes from Nicotiana sylvestris, assembly GCF_000393655.2. Taxonomy (NCBI): domain Eukaryota; kingdom Viridiplantae; phylum Streptophyta; class Magnoliopsida; order Solanales; family Solanaceae; genus Nicotiana; species Nicotiana sylvestris. Next base: position 23,063,740 of record NC_091060.1, read on the forward strand.
TCAATTTGAATCTAACAAACATCAAACTAACAAATATTCACTTAAACAACAATACAAACATGAAATAAACATGAAAAATAACTAATTAATCTTTCATTTTGAAATCTGAAAATTAATTTTAATAAAACACATGAACATGAATAAAACCAAAATCAAATATCCAACCATAGACATGCACAAAACAAACATTTGCCGATTTTAGATTCGAAAAATATCCAAATGAAATACGAACAAAAATAAAACTCAAAAACTACTAACCGGATCAAAACGAATATGTACGGACTGTTTTGACGAGCCTCGACCAAAACTCGACCAAACGACGACGACCAAACCTGAAACAAAGCTCGAACACGAAATATAGCGAACACAGTCGAAAGCAGAAGCTGAAGCAGTAGCAGCTGGATTTGGTTTTGTTTGGACGGAGCTTCTGCTTCAGCAGTAGCGGCAAATGATGGAGAAGGTCGACGCACTGGATGTAGCGAAGAAGAAATAACTGGGGGGGGGGGGTGTTTGGTGCTTGCGCGAAGAAGCTTGCAAGCAGGAGCAGCTGGTCACGGTGAGCTCAAGCAGCAACGACGCAGCAGGAGTAGTGCTCGACGAGCAAAAACGCAGCCAAGGCAGCGGCGAAGCAGTCGGGGAGGTCGACGTGGATGGCGGTGACGTTGGTTGTTCTGAGCTGGACGTAGCGGGCAGCAGAACGCTCATGATAGTATGAGGTGAAGAAGAAGAACCAACCATGATCAGTTGGAGCTCGACAAAGACGCAACAGTGGGGTTTTCTTCGGAAACCAGCCATGGTTGCTCCAATTGTCAAGTTTTCCGGCGATTGGAGGGGTCATTTGGAGACGAGGAAGAAGATGGAGACGTGATGTGAAGAGTTGGTTGTCGATTGGGCTGGTGAAAGGCAGCCATGGACGTTGGGTTGGAGCTTTGGAGGAAGAAGGAAGAAAAGAGGAAGAAGAATGATAGGGGGGGCGGATGACTTAGGTCATTTTTAGGGTTTTAGGGTTTTTTTTTTCTTTTTTCTTTTGTTTTGTGTCTTTGAAATGCAAGATAGGGGTATTGGGTCTTTTGGGTTATGGACTGGGTCGACCCAGTTCGAAATGGACTGGGTCGTAGGGAAGATTGGGCCATTTTTTGGGCCTGTGGCTTGAAATTGAAGAAGAGGCCTAATTCCGACTTTCTTTATATTTTCGCTCTCTTTTCTTCTTTTATTTTTTCTAAAACTAAATTATAAAAATACTTAAACTATTATTAAGAACTAAATTAAGTTATAAAAGCGCAAATTAACTCCCAATAACAATTAACGCACAATTAAGTATTAATTAAGCATAAAATTGTATATTTGGACATTAAATGCTAAAAATGCAAACGATGCCTATTTTTGTAATTTTTAATTTTTGTAAAACAAATTTAATTACTAACAATTGTAGAATTAAATCCTATATGCAAAATGCGACATATTTTTGTATTTTTTTATTAATTTAGCAAATAAACATGCACAGATAAATACAAATAATTATTCAAAATATCACAAAATATCACAAAATTGCACACCCAGAAAAATTACTTTATTTTTTTGAATTTTTTGGGAGTAATTCTCATATAGGGCAAAAATCACGTGCTTACAGCTGCCCCTCTTTGCCCGAAGACACGAAGGGTTTTCGTGCAAAGATAAAGCGAGCGATTTTTGCCCATTCGAGTACTCCGTTGAAGCATTTTTTGAAAAAGATTTGACCGAACCTTTGCTTCAAAGGTTTCCTACATATCCTGGGCTAAACAGGAATCAGGTCAATGTAGTTCGGGAAACTTTGGTAGCTGGGACTACCGTTGGACTGCACTGTTACTGTTGTTGCATGCTATTACTACTGCTTTCCGATCTCCTTGTTACAACGTGCTTAAAAGAAAACAAGAAGCTAGGCTAGAGTACAATTTGTTTTTGTTGCCTTGCTTCCTTGTCTGCTTGCATTTCTTCCGGTACTTTTCTTCTTTTGACACATGCACTTGAGTTTGTGCTGTGACCTCTTGTTGCAACCTTCTGCCTTCCGGTGTTGGAATTTTTATTGTTTCCTGCTGGGGATTCTTGTTGTAACCTTTGCCTTCCGGTGGGGTTACTGACTTCAAAATCTGCAGTATAAGACTGAAAAGTATTCCTCTCGTTATACAGGTGGGCGCCTGGAAATGGAAAAATGAAATGTATGCCCGCATTATACTGGTGGGCGACCTGAAAATGGAAAACTGAAATGTATGCCTGCATTATACTGGTGGGCGACCTAGAATATGGAGTGAACAGACAAAATGTATTCCCTCATTATACTAGTGGGCGACCTAGAACTGAAATGTATTCCCGCATTATACTGGTGGGCGACCTAGAACTTAAATGTATTCCCGCATTTTACTGATGGGCGACCTAGAACTTAAAAGTATTCCCCCATTATACTGGTGGGCGACCTAGAACTTAAATGTATTCCCGCATTTTACTGGTGGGCGACTTAGAACAGAAAGTATTCCCGCATTTTACTGGTGGGCGACCTAGAACTGAAATGTATTCCCGCATTATACTGGTGGGCGACCTAGAACTGAAATGTATTCCCGCTTATACTGGTGGGCGACCTAGAACTTAAAAGTATTCCCGCATTCTACTGGTGGGCGACCTAGAACTGAAATGTATTCCCGCATTTTACTGGTGGGCGACCTAGAACTGAAAAGTATTCCCGCATTCTACTGGTGGGCGACCTAGAACTGAAATGTATTCCCGCATTTTACTGGTGGGCGACCTAGAACTGAAATGTATTCCCGCATTTTACTGGTGGGCGACCTAGAACAGAAAGTATTCCCGCATTTTACTGGTGGGCGACCTAGAACTGAAATGTATTCCCGCATTTTACTGGTGGGCGACCTAGAACAGAAAGTATTCCCGCATTATACTGGTGGGCGACCTAGAACTTAAAAGTATTCCCGCATTCTACTGGTGGGCGACCTAGAACTGAAATGTATTCCCGCATTTTACTGGTGGGCGACCTAGAACAGAAAGTATTCCCGCATTTTACTGGTGGGCGACCTAGAACTGAAATGTATTCCCGCATTTTACTGGTGGGCGACCTAGAACTGAAATGTATTCCCGCATTTTACTGGTGGGCGACCTAGAACAGAAAGTATTCCCGCATTTTACTGGTGGGCGACCTAGAACTGAAATGTATTCCCGCATTTTACTGGTGGGCGACCTAGAACAGAAAGTATTCCCGCATTATACTGGTGGGCGACCTAGAACTTAAAAGTATTCCCGCATTCTACTGGTGGGCGACCTAGAACTGAAATGTATTCCCGCATTTTACTGGTGGGCGACCTAGAACTGAAATGTATTCCCGCATTCTACTGGTGGGCGACCTAGAACTGAAATGTATTCCCGCATTTTACTGGTGGGCGACCTAGAACTGAAATGTATTCCCGCATTCTACTGGTGGGCGACCTAGAACTGAAATGTATTCCCGCATTTTACTGGTGGGCGACCTAGAACTGAAATGTATTCCCGCATTTTACTGGTGGGCGACCTAGAACAGAAAGTATTCCCGCATTTTACTGGTGGGCGACCTAGAACTGAAATGTATTCCCGCATTTTACTGGTGGGCGACCTAGAACAGAAAGTATTCCCGCATTTTACTGGTGGGCGACCTAGAACTGAAATGTATTCCCGCATTTTACTGGTGGGCGACCTAGAACAGAAAGTATTCCCGCATTATACTGGTGGGCGACCTAGAACTTAAAAGTATTCCCGCATTCTACTGGTGGGCGACCTAGAACTGAAATGTATTCCCGCATTTTACTGGTGGGCGACCTAGAACAGAAAGTATTCCCGCATTTTACTGGTGGGCGACCTAGAACTGAAATGTATTCCCGCATTTTACTGGTGGGCGACCTAGAACTGAAATGTATTCCCGCATTCTACTGGTGGGCGACCTAGAACTGAAATGTATTCCCGCATTTTACTGGTGGGCGACCTAGAACTGAAATGTATTCCCGCATTCTACTGGTGGGCGACCTAGAACTGAAATGTATTCCCGCATTTTACTGGTGGGCGACCTAGAACTGAAATGTATTCCCGCATTTTACTGGTGGGCGACCTAGAACTGAAATGTATTCCCGCATTCTACTGGTGGGCGACCTAGAACTGAAATGTATTCCCGCATTTTACTGGTGGGCGACCTAGAACTGAAATGTATTCCCGCATTCTACTGGTGGGCGACCTAGAACTGAAATGTATTCCCGCATTTTACTGGTGGGCGACCTAGAACTGAAAGTAAAAGGACAGAAATGTATGCCTCTATTATATGGGCGGGCTCCCAACTTCAATGCTAACTTAGGAGGAAATGCGTCTCCTATGGGTAAACTAAACTTAGGAGGAAATGCGTCTCCTATGGGTAAAAGTAAATTTAGGAGGAAATACGTCTCCTATGGGTAAACTAAACTTAGGAGGAAATGCGTCTCCTATGGGTAAAAGTAAATTTAGGAGGAAATGCGTCTCCTATGGGTAAACTAAACTTAGGAGGAAATGTGTCTCCTATGGGTAAACTAAACTTAGGAGGAAATGCGTCTCCTATGGGTAAAACTAAACTTAGTAGGAAATGCGTCTCCTATGGGTAAAACTAAACTTAGGAGGAAATGCGTCTCCTGTGGGTAAAACTAAACTTAGGAGGAAATGCGTCTCCTGTGGGTAAAAGTAAATTTAGGAGGAAATGCGTCTCCTATGGGTAAACTAAACTTAGGAGGAAATGCGTCTCCTATGGGTAAAAGTAAATTTAGGAGGAAATGCGTCTCCTATGGGTAAACTAAACTTAGGAGGAAATGCGTCTCCTATGGGTAAACTAAACTTAGGAGGAAATGCGTCTCCTATGGGTAAAACTAAACTTAGGAGGAAATGCGTCTCCTATGGGTGAAACTAACTTAGGAAGTGCGTCTCCTATTGGCAGAACTAGACTTAGGAAGTGCGTCTCCTATTGGCAAAGGCGTGGAATGTATTCCCTTGTTATACAGGTGGGCGCCTAAAATATGCAATGGACAGACAAGAAAAGTATTCCTCTCGTTATTCAGGTGGGCGCCTGGCTTCAACAACAACTTTGAAAATAAAATCCTATTCGAGGGCGGATGAACCCAAAATATCCTATTCGAGGGCGGATGAACCCAAAATATCCTATTCGAGGGCGGATGAACCCAAAATATCCTGTTCGAGGGCGGATGAACCCAAAATATCCTATTAGAGGGCGGATGAACCCAAAATATCCTATTCGAGGGCGGATGAACCCAAAATATCCTATTCGAGGGCGGATGAACCCAAAATATCCTATTCGAGGGCGGATGAACCCAAAACATTTTATTCGAGGGCGGATGAACCCAAAACATCCTATTCGAGGGCGGATGAACCCAAAACATCCTATTCGAGGGCGGATGAACCCAAAACATCCTATTCGAGGGCGGATGAACCCAAAATATCCTATTTGAGGGCGGATGAACCCAAAATATCCTATTCGAGGGCGGATGAACCCACAATATCCTATTCGAGGGCGGATGAACCCAAAATATCCTATTCGAGGGTGGATGAACCCAAAATATCCTATTCGAGGGCGGATGAACCCAAAATATCCTATTCGAGGGCGGATGAACCCAAAATATCCTATTCGAGGGCGGATGAACCCAAAATATCCTATTCGAGGGCGGATGAACCCAAAATATCCTATTTGAGGGCGGATGAACCCAAAATATCCTTAAGACTTGAAAATGTCTTACCTCGAATACTTGCTGGGGATAACACTGTTGGGGAATTATTTACTTACCTGTTGGGGGGTAAAATGTTATCAGCTGGGGATAACGCTGTCGAGGATAACACTGTTGGGGGATTCTGATTCTTTCAGAACTAGTGCTTCACTGAGCTCAAGTTTCATCCCTTTGCTAGGGAACAACTTCCTCCATAGAACTTATTATGTTGGGGGCAACACTGGTTCTAAGACCACTTCCCTTGAGACTGGCGTTATCTTTATTCTTTCCCGCATGGGTACCTGACTTCCAGAAAATTTTCTAAGCGGAAGGAAAATTTTCTGCCCCAGTTTGATAATATCCCTTGCGGCATGCATTTCTGGCATCAATGCCATTTCCTTTACCTGTTTCAAATCAAACAAAATTTGTTAGTTTAAAACATGGTGGTTGGTTGTGATACCCCTACTGGGATGGCTTTTCCCTTTCTCCTTCCTTGCTCTGCGTTCCACAGCTTGTTGGGGATGATATTATGTGCTGGGGATAATCCCTTCCTGCTGGGGATATCCGTCTTCTTTTGTGACATAACTCGGAAGCTGGCATTTCCCCGACCTTTTAGTCCTAGTATGAATTTCCCAAATCATGCTCATTGCTCTCCTTGATTTGCCCACTGGCTTTGGCCTTGAGGTTTATAACTTTGGTTTTGGCAAGGATATCCCTTTTGACACTCGTCAATCCTTTTGTCAATTCCCTTTTGCTGGGGATATTTTCTTGACACTGGCCTCGCGCTTGTTCCTCGCTGACTACACCATTTGGATGCACTAGTCAGATCTCATTTTGTATAATTGGGAAGCTGATGACATATTTTGAAGTCATTTCATACTTGTTCTGACCGGACAGACTCTATTGGGGAAAATTTTTTATGAAAGGAGAAAGATAAAAGATACAAAACAAAAGACAAAGGAAATGATGACTCTTTTACAAAAGAAACTATAAATAAAAACCTATCAAACGCAGATACCGACTCTAATGGCCATGACATGCGTATGTGGCCTATCCTCTACCGTCAATCATCTTTCAAGATCTTCAATTGGCGATTCCCCATTGGATTCTTAATCTTATTCGACTTGTAGTGCCCAAAGGGTTTTCACTATCAAGTCTCTCTCATTTTTTGTTCTTCTCTCAGCTTTCATCGCCTTATGGTGCCTGTGAAGGTTTTCACCGATATGACTCTCTCATTTGTATCACTTTCCAGCTGGGGATTTGGAGTGTTGCCGGTATGACTCTCTCTGCTGGAGATTAGAGTCCTTTCTGCTGTGGAACAGAATGTTATGTTCGCCGGTAAGACTCTCATTTGTCTGACTTGGCATCTTTTGAAGACTGGTCAGAAGGTCTTTCTTTGGACCGTAATGTGGGTTTTGGATAGGGCTAGAAAAAAAAGGGTATTAAAGGCTCAAAAATGCATTAATTCTGGGTTATTAGTTACAACTTTCGGAACTAGATTTATTTACCACAAACGCAACTTTTGCCCCAGTTTCTTGCTTGGGGATATTTTACTTGATTGATTTATATTTTTTCAAAACTATGACCGAGCCGTGAAGCGCCTACGTATCCTCTTTGAGGAATCAGGTCAAACGTAGTTCCCAATTCCTCTTTTTTCATTTGACTTTCTTTTGTTTTTTTTTTGTTACCATTTTTCTTTTCTTTTCTTTTTCGTTTTGTTGTTTTTTTTTTCATGTTTTCATGCCATGCTCGCGTTTTCTAGTCGTTTTTACTGATTCCGAACGAGGGGTATGAAAGAAAAATAAGTAAGGCTCAAAAAGGGGTAACGAAGGATAAAGTGTTTAGGTAGCAGAACAAAATGCCTTCGTCATTCCAGTCTTCAAAACATGCCAAATGCAAACAACACAACAAACAATAGATTTATAGTCTCTTCCGACGGTGCTGGGCTTGACAATTATGTTAAACATATGTTTGTTCATTTGTCACTTCTAAAGCACCGTTGGGCGACACTCTCATTCTCTTTTATTATGAACGACCCTCATGCCAATTTAGGCGAATCTTTATTTAACGGTTTTCTTTGTGTTTGCCCCAGTTCCACATGACTCGGGCTCCAAATAATCTCAAACCGTTCTTATTTCCTTTAAATGCTTTGATCACCTTCTCAGGGTTTTATGATTAACTTTTAAGACTAGGCCCAAACTGGGTGCGCATGTCATGTCCCTAGAATCGGCATTGAACAAAAATGATAAAAGGACTAAACAAAAAGATGACTGGAAATAATAAAAGACCGGATTTTGTATTAGACTACCGGTGAAATGGTTTAAATAACAAAACAAACAAAACAATCCAGAACAAAATCCTAAAACAAACTGGACAAGACAACATCCGACTTATAACCCTAATAATCCGAACAACAGAAATGACAACAAAATGAGCCACCACAAGCTTCTCTCTTGCTGACCAAGGAACAAAACGTCCTCCCACTTTATCAAAATTGGCATTTTAGCCACTGAGCTTTGCATCAATACTGCCGAGACCATTACCAGCTTCAATCTCATCAACCTCCGTCGGCAAGTTCTCGAGGGGGTTCGAGTGCTCCATGTCACTGTTATTAATCACAACCCGCCCTTCTCGGATCATTTTCTCTACTTCCCTTCTCCAACTATGACAGCTCTCAATGTTGTGCCCTATGACATTGGAGTGGTAGGCGCATCGCGCTGCCGGATCAAAGCTCCTTGCAAGTGGATTTGGAGTACATGCGGGGAGTGGTTCAATCGAGCCAGCATGCCTTAGCCTTTCAAACAGACTGGCATAAGATACCCCGATAGGGGTGAGAGCCTTTTCTCGTTTCAGCAACCTCTTCATTCTTGCATGTTGACAGGGCCGGAAACCTGATCCAGATGGCTTTTGGTAGGCTTGTATGGGTGGGTAAGCATTTCGTGGAGTCGGGTACCTGGGAAGTGAGGTATGGCTTTTGAGGTCACGGGGAAAGAAGTGGTGTTGGGGAGCGGAGAAACATTGAAGAGTGATGGAGCTACTCGGATAGCTGGGAAAGCTGCCATAAATGGGTTGGGATGGAGAGTATGGAGAATCTTCCATTATGGTGTTGGGTGCTTGGGAAATGACCGAGTTCAAGAGGCTTGGCGGTGGAGGGGGTGGTGCTTTTCCCGTTATCCATGCCTGATACATGTCTGCCACATGCTGTCTCAGCATTTTCACTTCTTCTACCAACCTGTTGTTCTGTTCGACCAATTGTTGTCGGTCATCAGTACCGATCCACTCGGTTCTGCGGTTCTGAGCCATTGTCCTTTGATTTTGCTTTGCAGGGAGGAGTTACCACAACCAACCACTTTCTATATATGGACACATCAAAGGGAAGCCATCACGTTAGTGTTAGGGCATTGGACAGACAATCATGTATCAGAGATACAATGTACCTAAGCAGTTAGACAATTGTGCCCCCCTGAAAATCTTCCACACTCTCTTTTATTTATTTATTATTATATTTTTTTATATTTTTTTTATTTTGGTGGTGGTCGAATCTTATGGAGATTGCCTACGTATCATGACCCCGCATGAATCAGACCGAGCGTAGTTCGGACCCAATAAAAGATAAACAATGCTAAACATTTTTTTTTTCAATTTTCATGTTAAAACAAACTGAGTTTCAAAGGTTTGAAGATGACCTACAAGCTGGAAAATCAAACAACCCACATATTCTAATTAAAAGATTTACAAACGGCCAATTTCTTTCCCCGTTTGACAAATGCAACCAAACGGTTATTTTTGCAAATGTGGCCCCTTCCAACTTTCACATGAATTTGAGGCCGGGGAGGATTATTTTATGACACTTTACACACTTGTCCATTCTTTTACGAAAATAACCTTTCGACAACTGACAGATACTCTAAGGTTATTTCGGCAAGAACGGTTCAAGACGCGGCCGAAGTTGGCTCGGGTTATTTTGACTAAAAAAAATCCAAACGGTATTCACCTGACCGCTGACTTTTTTTTTTCTTTTCAAATTATACTAAAAACCTGATGTTGCAAACACGGCCCTTCAGCGCCTCGGGGACGAAGATTTATAGGGCTGTGTGGGTCAACTAGACCAAAATCCTAAACAGGACCCAAAAAAAGTGGCTGTTTATGCAAAGTCAGCCTTCCGGCGTCCCTCTCGGGAACATTCGGCTATTTTTGACAAAACAGCATCACCCGACTTATTTATGACTCTTTTTATCATTTTTCGAATTAGAAAAGTCAATATTGCAAACACGGCCTTTCAACGCCTCGGGGACGAAGATTTTTAAGGCTGTGTGGGTCAACTGGTCAAAATCTTAAAAATGACCCAAAGGTGGCTGTTTATGCAAAGTCAGCCTCCCGGCGTCCCTTTCGGGAACATTCGGCTATGTCTTCATAAAACAGCGTCACCCGACTTCTCTATGACAAAATTAAAATTTTGACATGTTTTTTTTTGGCTATTTTAGCAAAAGGGAAGGTTGGACACCACCCGACTTATTCATGACAAGATTAAAATTTTTGATTTTTGGCTATTTTAGCAAAAGGTGAAGTTGGACCCGATGAGGGTTGCCTACGTATCTCACATCCGGTGAGAATCAAACCCGCGTAGTTCGAGCCTCGCGAATAAGTAAATGAACTAATATATTTTTTTTTAATTGGAACTGTGAAAGAACTGCTTCAAAAGAAGAAAGGAAGTATATATATATATATATATATATATATAAAGGAAGTATATATATATATTTTTTTTTGATTGATTTCTTTTTGAAAGAAAGACTTGTAAAAATTCATTTTCTTTTGATTTGAACTTTGAGAATTTCAAAAGTAAAAGGAAGTTTTTTTTTTTTTTTTTTTGAATTTCCATTTGTTTTTTTTTTCTTATTCTAAAGAAAAAAAAATATTTTTGGAATTTTACTTTTGATAAAAGAAATGCTTCTAAAAAATATTTTTTGAATTTTGAATTTTCTTTTCAATTTTGAAAGAAGTATCAAAATATTTTCGGATTTTTTTTTTTAAAAAAAACATTTTTATTATTTTTTGTTTTATCAACAATGGAAAATAAAGATATTTATATTATTTTTTGCAAGACATATTTTTTGGAATTTTTACTTTGAATTTTCTTGGCAAGGCAAACATTCTTTGCAACAAATAAAGATATATATATTTTGGAAATAAAAAAAAACTTTTCAGATTTATATATATATTTGCGACAAATAATGAAAGACTTTTTTTTTTTTGCATTTTCATAATCAAATAAATAATAAAAAAACCATTTTAAAAATAAGACTCATTTTCATTTTCATTTTCATGGCAAGACAAACTATATATTTTTTCTATTTTTTTTTTTGAAAAACAAAACAGAATAACGACTCTTTTTTTCTTTTCTTAGCTTTTAATAAAACAAACTAATAAGATATTTGTTTTTTCATTTTCTCAAAATTTCGGCAGAGTTTTGACAGTATTTGGGCATTTGTTTTCTTTTCAAAATAAACAATCAATTCCCTAACCGCTATTTTTTTTTTCAATTTCAAAATATTATTTTTGATATTCACAAGTCAGTCAACACACAAGTCCGAATCAAATTAATGCGCAAGTAGTAACAAGTAAGATGCATCAGGATGGTCATTTTCATTTTTGGTGCACCTGTCCTAGACAGACTCAACCCCTGTGTTGAGCCTCCAAAGTCAGATGCACGTGATGCAAACAAACGTTCCTACTAGGGATCCGGCATGTGGCTTTGTTATACTAGGTTCAGAACCTGGGTGTTTGTTCTAGACCTGGCTTACCCGAGCGGACAGCTCGAGCCGAGGGGGGTAGCGTACCGGGAATACAGAAGCTTCACCGGCTTAGCAACTTGTCCGAACCTCGTTCTAAATTGGGATTTGACACTATACAGAAAAGAAGTCGTACGAAGTACACCCTTCTTCATGATTTAGAAGACTCAGAGAGGAGATGGGTTTCGGCACAGTTTATACACAGTTCACGTAATATCAAAGCGGTAAAAGCAGCATTTAGCACATTAGGCTCAATCATGTAAAAATCAGATAAAACCAAATATAACAATTTATATGAGCTCGAATTTCTAACCCTGAACCACTGGTTCTGGGTTAAGTCCCCAGCAGAGTCGCCAGAGCTGTCACACCTCCTTTTTCCGGCACCGCGAGGTGCGTAGGGAGTTTTTTCCAATTAAAGGACAGTCGAAACGGGATTTATTTATTTCAGAGTCGCCACTTGGGAGATTTAGGGTGTCCCAAGTCACCAATTTAATCCCGAATCGAGGAAAAGAATGACTCCATATTACAGTCTGCGTACCAGAAATCCGGATAAGGAATTCTGTTAACCCGGGAGAAGGTGTTAGGCATTCCCGAGTTCCGTGGTTCTAGCACGGTTGCTCAACTGTTATATTCGGCTTGATTATCTGATTTTATACAAATATGAACTTATGTGCAAATTTTATCTTTTTACCGCTTTCATAATTGTTATTATTATTTTTACAAGAATGTGAACATCGTTTAAAAACATGTCTTTGGATTGCGTCACATAAAATGCACCCGCGATCCGGAACGTATTTTTATTCAATGTTTTAGGATTTGGATTTGGGTCGCATAAATGCGCACCCATGTTTAAGAATGTATTATTATTAAATCGTGCCTAAAGCGATTAGCGTATTATTATTTATGGGTAAGACTGTGGAATTCACTAAACAATCCATCCCGAATTCTAAATACTCAATTAAATATTTATTGAGGGCCCCGCAATTAGTGCATTTTATTGGGCGAGGCTCCTCTCATTTTATTTTTAAAAGGACAGTCCTAAAATGCCTACATTTTTATTGAAATTTGTCTCTACAAAATAAAGGAGAAATATCTTAATTTATTTACATGTTATTACCTGGTTACATTATACTAGGCATGTTCTCAGTTTGTCAAATTAAAAAAAAAACATAACAATTCTAATTTTAATCCTAGACCATTTACGTGCTGCAATTAACCAATATTATTTAACTAAATAAATTTCTACCAACTTCCTACTAGATGGCCTATTCGTTTGATTTTTGATTCGACGGAATTACTACACCATTTATTTATTTTTAGGCAATAGATGTAGATAGTTCATTTGTTAAGCTATCGTCGAATATTCCACTATATGTATTAAATATCTACATGATTCTGATTTTTTGCAAACTACATAATTTATACATACAAATAAAATTCAGAATATAATTAAATATAATTCAGAATTTCAACTCTTCATTTTTCGTATTCATGCTTCATATTTCGGATTACAATAACCAGCGTGTCAGTTGTGTACCTGATATTGGAAGCAAAAGAAAATGAAGATGAGAATCAGCAGCAGCAATAAAATCAGTACAACACAGCAACAATAGCCCAGCAACAGTAACAACCCAGTAACAAACCGGTAGAGTAGTAATCCAAAAAAAAAAAAAAAAACTTCAACTTTTATGAAACAACAATCAATTCTGATTTCAAACAACAAAAGAAAACAGAATATTTTTTTTAGTTTTTTTTATTTGAAAGCTTCAATAATTTTCGGAATTTTCTATCTCTCAAGTGTTCAGCCCTTTTCTCTCTCTTATTTTCAGATTTGTTTCTCTCTCCCGTTTTTTTTTCTGTCTCTGTATTTCTCTTTTTCTCCCTATTTCTGTTCTCTCTATTTTTTTCTTCTGTTTTTGATTTCAAGACCTCTCTATATATAATCCCCACCCTTTAATCAATTAAAATCAATCCCTTTCTCTACCAAACACATTATCTTCCCACTCATCCCCATTACATTAAATAAATATATCACACCACCCCATTATATTTTGTCCCCCATGCTTTATTTAAAATAATGCAAGATTCCCCTTTAAATTAAATCTTGTCCCCCCTTTATATTAAATAATCATATCACAACCCACCCCATTTCATTTTGTCCCTCATGCTTCAAATAAACAATTACAAAATGTACAATTCCTAAACTACCCCTTCCGACCTTACTGAAATTACCAAACTACCCCTGAACGTATTACAAATTTACCAAACTACCCATCAGCTATAACACATCAATTAATCAAACTTAACCAAAATATAGACAATATGATCAATTTCTAACAATGTTCAAACAACAATATGAACACGGATGAACATCATAACAACAATATCACATGAACATGATTTTAACAACATTTCAACAACAAATCACATGAACACAAATTGAACAACCAAGAACAACTAAAATTTGATTGAACAATATTTTTGGCAACAACAAACCTATTTTTCGGATTTAAACAACAACAACAATCAAACAAGTATATTTAGATTCTTAAATTCAATCATATTGAACTTAAAATCAACTCTAACAACATTACAACAAACAATTCTTATATTAAACTTTAAACAAGATTATGAGAACAATTCAAGCAATAATCATAAATGGTAAACAAGAAATCAAACTATACAAAATTCGGATTCAAGATCATCCAAACAAAGTATGAACATGAATGAATCTATTTTAAGACAACAAACATGACGGATTAAACGATTAAAACAATATATTCCTTTAATACAACTAAATTCTTTAAACAAATAACAAGATCGACGAAGAAACAATTATGAACTTAAACTTGAACTTAACAATATTAACAATTTCTAACAATACATAAACACATGAAACAAATTGAAGAAATAGTTGATTAAATTTCAATTTGAATCTAACAAACATCAAACTAACAAATATTCACTTAAACAACAATACAAACATGAAATAAACATGAAAAATAACTAATTAATCTTTCATTTTGAAATCTGAAAATTAATTTTAATAAAACACATGAACATGAATAAAACCAAAAATCAAATATCCAACCATAGACATGAACAAAACAAACATTTGCCGATTTTAGATTCGAAAAATATCCAAACGAAATACGAACAAAAATAAAACTCAAAAACTACTAACCGGATCGAAACGAATATGTACGGACTGTTTTGACGAGCCTCGACCAAAACTCGACCAAACGATGACGACCAAACCTGAAACAAAGCTCGAACATGAAATATAGCGAACACAGTCGAAAGCAGAAGCTGAAGCAGTAGCAGCTGGATTTGGTTTTGTTTGGACGGAGCTTCTGCTTCAGCAGTAGCGGCAAATGATGGAGAAGGTCGACGCACTGGATGTAGCGAAGAAGAAATAACTGGGGGGTGTGTTTGGTGCTTGCGCGAAGAAGCTTGCAAGCAGGAGCAGCTGGTCACGGTGAGCTCAAGCAGCAACGACGCAGTAGGAGTAGTGCTCGACGAGCAAAAACGCAGCCAAGGCAGCGGCGAAGCAGTCGGGGAGGTCGACGTGGATGGCGGTGACGTTGGTTGTTCTGAGCTGGACGTAGCGGGCAGCAGAACGCTCGTGATAGTATGAGGTGAAGAAGAAGAACCAACCATGATCAGTTGGAGCTCGACAAAGACGCAACAGTGGGGTTTTCTTCGGAAACCAGCCATGGTTGCTCCAATTGTCAAGTTTTCCGGCGATTGGAGGGGTCATTTGGAGACGAGGAAGAAGATGGAGACGTGATGTGAAGAGTTGGTTGTCGATGGGGCTGGTGAAAGGCAGCCATGGACGTTGGGTTGGAGCTTTGGAGGAAGAAGAATGATAGGGGGGGCGGATGACTTAGGTCATTTTTAGGGTTTTTTTTTTTTTTTTTTTGTTTTGTTTTGTGTCTTTGAAATGCAAGATAGGGGTATTGGGTCTTTTGGGTTATGGACTGGGTCGACCCAGTTCGAAATGGACTGGGTCGTAGGGAAGATTGGGCCATTTTTTGGGCCTGTGGCTTGAAATTGAAGAAGAGGCCTAATTCCGACTTTCTTTATATTTTCGCTCTCTTTTCTTCTTTTATTTTTTCTAAAACTAAATTATAAAAATACTTAAACTATTATTAAGAACTAAATTAAGTTATAAAAGCGCAAATTAACTCCCAATAACAATTAACGCACAATTAAGTATTAATTAAGCATAAAATTGTATATTTGGACATTAAATGCTAAAAATGCAAACGATGCCTATTTTTGTAATTTTTAATTTTTGTAAAACAAATTTAATTACTAACAATTGTAGAATTAAATCCTATATGCAAAATGCGACATATTTTTGTATTTTTTTATTAATTTAGCAAATAAACATGCACAGATAAATACAAATAATTATTCAAAATATCACAAAATATCACAAAATTGCACACCCAGAAAAATTACTTTATTTTTTTGAATTTTTTGGGAGTAATTCTCATATAGGGCAAAAATCACGTGCTTACAAGTAGTGTTGGAGACGAAGACGAAAAAGAAGATGAAGCAGCAGCTACAATGCTGCGTTGTGCACGACGACGAGGATGAAGAAGACGATGGGTTCTTGGAAGATCTGAACGCAAAGTTAGCATCTTTACAAGAAGGTGAAGTGGGTGGTCGTTGGAGCAGGAGGATGACGATGGTGGACTGCTGGTCGTAAGGTGGTGGTTTGGGTGTTCGAGCTGGACGTAGCGGGCAGCAGAAGAAGCAACAAACATGGCGTTATAGCCATGGCGACGGGTCGACGACGAAGACGCAGCCATGGACGAGCCTTTTGAGCTCTACATGGAGAAGATGGGCTTCTTGGTGGTGTGTGTTTGTGTCGAAGAAGACGAAGCTGCTGGAGCTTAGCCATGGCAGCCATGGATGTGTGTTTTAGAGTTTGGAAAAAAAAGAAGAAAAGGTGTGGGGGGGATAGTTTTGGTGTTAGGTTTTTAGGGTTTTTTCTTTTTTTTTTCTTTTTTTTGAAATGCAAGATAGGGGGTGTTGGGTCTTTTGGGTTATGGACCGGGTCGACCTGGTTTGAAATGGACCGGGTCGTGGGAAGGTTGGACAATTTTTTGGGCTTGTGGTTTGAAATTGAAGAAGAGGCCCAATTCTGATTTTCTTTATATTTTCGCTCTCTTTTCTTCTTTTATTTTTCTAAAACTAAATTATAAAAATACTTAAATTATTATTAAGAACTAAATTAAGTTATAAAAGCGCAAATTAACTCCCAATAACAATTAACGCACAATTAAATAATAATTAAGCATAAAATTGTATATTTGGACATTAAATGCTAAAAATGCAAAAGATGCCTATTTTTGTAATTTTTAATTTTTGTAAAACAAACTTAATTACTAACAATTGTATAATTAAATCTTACATGCAAAATGCGACATATTTTTTGTATTTTTAATAATTTAATAAATAAACGTGCACAAACAAATATACAAATAATTACACAAAAATACCACAAAAATTCAAAAAATTGCACACAAAAAATAAAAATCATTTTATTTTAAATTTGTTTTTGGGAGTAATTCTTTCATAGGGCAAAAATCACGTGCTTACAATGTGCCTCGTTAAAACCTTATTAGGAAAAAAGCCTATGGGAAAAAAATCCTAGTGATTGAAAAAGAGTACACATGTTTAGAAATACGCCTTTTGGTTGCCTCGTTAAAAACCTTGCAAGGAAAATCCAGTGGGACAAAACCTTGTAAGGGAAAAAGGGTACATCGCGTATTAACTTCCCCTGATGAGAGCATCAATTCACATCCTTGATCATTCACATCCCAATCTTATACACTAGTTTCTTAAAGGTTAACGTCGGTAGAGATTTGGTAAACAAATCAGCCATATTATCACTTGAAAGAATCTATTGCACATTGATATCACCATTCTTTTGAAGATCATGTATGAAAAATAACTTTGGTGAAACGCGATTTGTCCTAACTCCTTTTATGAATCCTCCATTCAATTAGGCTATGTATGTTGTATTGTCTTCATATAAAATTGTGGGTAGTTTGTAACACTTCAAATCACATTTTTCTTAAATAAGATGTATTATAGACATCAATCATACACATTCTCGACTTTCTTCATAAATAGCAATTATCTCAGCATGATTAGATGAAGTATCCACGATTGATTGCTTAGTCGATTGCCAAGATATGACAGTGCCTCCACATGTAACACGTAGCATGTTTGAGATCAAGCCTTGCGTGTGTTAGATAAATACCCCGCATCAGCATAACAAACAAGATCGGGATTGCAATCATTGCCATAGAATAAGCCCGCATCAGTAGTCCTTTTTAGATAACACAATATGTGTTTGATTTCATTCCAATGTCTCCTTGTAGGAGCAGAGCTATATCTTGCTAAGACATTAACTGAAAAAGTTATGTCACGCCTTGTCATGTTAGCAAGATACATTAGTGCATCAATTTCACTAAGATATGGTACTTCAGGATCAAAAAGTTCTTCATTATTTTCATGAGGTCGGAATGAATCTTTATTTATATCGAGTGATCACACAACTATCGGGGTACTCAATGGATGTACTTTATCCATATAGAATCGCTTTAAAATATTTTCAGTGTATGTTGATTGATGGACAAAAATTTCATCTTTCATATTCTCAATTTGTAGACCAAGATGAAATTTTGTCTTTCTAAGATCTTTCACTTCAAATTCTTTCTTTAAACAATCTACTGCTTTATGAAACTCCCCGGGAGTTCTAATGATATTTGAATCATCAACATACACGGCGATTATAACAAATTCAAATCCGGATCCTTTTACAAAGACAAATTGAATTATTCTTGTACCCTTCTTTCAACAAGTATTTTCTCGGGCGATTATACCACATGCACCCTGATTGTTTCAATCCGTATAAGGATTATTGAAGCTTTATTTAATAAATTTCTTGGGAACCATAATATGCTTCAGAACAATTTAAATCCTTCAATGATTTCCAATATACGCATATCAAGTTTTTTATGTATTGCCAGATTAAAACCTGAAATAACTACATCCACCACAAGAGAACATGTCTCTATATAATCAATGCCAGGATATTTACAAATCTTCTTGTGACACAAGTCGTCTTTATGTCTATTGACTTGTCTTTCTTCGCACAAGAGCACATTTATACCTTCACTGGCTTTATACTTTCAGGTGTTCGGACTATCCGTTCTACTTCACATTTTTCAGGTGAAATCAATCTTGATTGCGTATATTTTATTTTATTTTGGCCAATCATTTATCTGTCCAAATTTCATGACAGATTTGAGTTCAAGATTCTCGACAATATTAATAATATTGAGCGCTACATGATATTAACAATATCGTCGACGATCACTTTTTGTCGGTTCCATTATTACCTAATAAAGACATAATTTATTAAGGTTTCTTTATCTCATTATTTTCAGGTACCTGAGCCTCTCCCATGAGGTTTTATGAAGTGTTATGTTATGGTGCTCTTCTAGAGCACTTGCCTCCTTATTATGACCATTTTGAATATTTGCCCCTCTCCTTCTTTAAGGAGTTTTATCTTTGGAACCGATTGGTCTGTTACGCTTCATGTGTGGCATAGACTCTGTCCCTCATGGACTTTATTCTATTTGGAGCATTAGCAGCTGAAATATGACATTTAGCTTTGGGTCAGCAAATGCGCCTGACAATAATTTGTAAATGAATTATCACTTGAACTTGAACTTTAAGTTCATATTTTCTTATACGAGGATCTGTATGTATTCATAATAATTCATTTCATGTATCACTTCCTCAGCTGCCCATTTTTCCCCCTAATGTTGGGATCACCAACACATTTCTCAACCTTCTTTGGGAATATATCTTTGTGCATTGTGGTGGAATAATTAAATCATATAGCATATCCATATTTCTATATAGAAATTATTTGGTTCTTGACCTTGAACCGATTGTGATAGGGAGAAATTTTCATAACTTGGCTAGATGCGTACAAGTACTGCTGTATATTAATAATACATCTCATACAAAATTTCGTTTTTGAGAGTTTTGTTCTCATAACCAATGATTTAGCTATAATTGGAGGCATATAATTTATGCTAAACCAACTTGGATTTAAACCAATATTATTAAGATAAATCATCATAATTTATATTCTAGAACTGTGCTCTAATAATTTGAGCAAGCAATCTTGCAAAAACCAAGCTGCAAGTTGATAACAAATTTACATGTGACCATAGAATAGATGCATCTATTAAAATAGTAAATGGTCCACATGGCAGGTGACTGGGCCCATATATTTATCATCTTTTATTTATTCCAAAAATCAAGGGGTATATACAATCCCAACCTTAACTGGTATATCATGAGAATAAGCAGCACAAGAGAATTCTTGAAGAATCTTCTATTCTCCAATATATGCCAATGTAATTCTCAATTAATTGTTTTCGCATCATAATTGAACCGGGATGGTCAACCGGTTATGCCAACTATTATTTGTTTTAGTAAACCTGTAGTTTACTTGTGGCATATGATTCAAGCATTATGCTTATATTTGTGTAGTACAAATAGAAATAAAATCGGGTAACCTTTCATATTTACCCGGTATGATTATAGAGAAGATATTCAATCTTCCTTTCATTTATTGTCGCAATATGACAACCATTTTGACTTATACATTTGAAACTCAAAAAGTTTCTTTTGAGACTTTACAATATCAATGTCATGAATAATTTTATTCATCCGGATAGTAACACATTAGTTTTTCTGGAGCTCTTAACAACTTTTATACTACAAGATCTTGTATTATACCATTCATATGGTAAATGTTTCCTTCACGGAGAAACTTATATCATAAGAAATTTTCATGGTCAGAATCATCATAAACAAAATCATTTATTGCTTTAATTTTGCCTTTAATAACTTTTATAAGGCATGGCAAAATAATATTTGGCGTATCACATGTACGCGACCAATGACATATTCATGTAACCACACAATAATATTTATTCTCTTTATTTCACTCAAACCTCCCTTTGAGGTGAGTTGTGTGGTATTCATATAATCATGAATTGCATGTCTTTATTTATTACTTTTATCACATATTGCCATATTCAACTTTAGGAATGGGCTTGCATTCTCAATGCTTATCACAAATCACATTCTCTTCAAGGAATGAATCATAATTAGCGACGTGCTTTATTATTTTCATACCAATTTGATGGTAAACATTGCCTTCACATTTTGAAGGATTATTTTGAGAACCCTTATTGTTCTCCTTTTATAATCATAGTGATGATTATTATTATTTTGATCTTTGGAACGCTCACGTTCGTTGTTCAACCACTTGTCTTCATTATATCATCAATATGGTATAGGGGGAATCAAACCCAATGTCTTACCAATATAAAGGCATGCTAGGCCATAATGAATTGGGACTCAAACCCAACTCTTATCATTATGGTGCATCGGGATTTGATCCCGATGTCTTACCCTCAATCAATGGTATAATAGGCTAAATAATATTGAGATTCATTCTCAAGCCTTAATTTCAATCACATGCCAAGAAAGTTGTACACAATTAATTTGCAACTTAACAAATCAAATTAGATTTCTTAAATAAGTAAAATCTCAAATCAGCGTAAAGATTTATCACTTATTTGTAGCATCTATATGAAATATAACCGTTTGTAGTCAGAATTTTTCTTCTAAATTTTATTAGAGTTTAAATAAATCATAAAATTATTGTCATTATATTTATTGAGTTTCTCTCAAAAATACTGTTGTTTTCGGGGTATACCCTACCTATTGAATTTGATTTAACGCCATGACTTTCCTTCACTCAATTCAACCAAGCAATTAGTGAATAAATTTATCAAAAGTACATCATATAGGTAACAATACATATATAGTACTAATACATAAATTCAACATTTATATTACCTGAAAAGTGACATTATATGTAACAACTTACCAGCTGTAGCTTGTGCATCATTCATATAAAATACTTGAAAATGGTAAGTCAGTAGGAAGCATCAAGTAGGTCATGGATACTCAAAAATACCTCTTCTAGTAGTCATACTAATCGTTGTTTGCTTTCAAATGATACGATCAAAAATTATGAATACTTTCTCAATAGCTGCTTTGTTTTCCAAATTTCAAAGAAGTAATTAATTAACCTAGATAAAAATGCGAAGTATTTCTTATTTTCTTTAAGATGATTTATGTTTCTAATCAGTATGACCAATTTTTTTTTATGCAAGTGCAAAAACCCAAAAGAAAAAAATATTCATCCAAGTAAAAAAATATTAAAAGCGGCAGGACAGATTGAAGATAGTTAGCACACAAATAAGCATAAGACAACTTATATAACATATCCTTGGTTACCATGACATGCATCATATCAACAATTAACTACTACTATGATTTTCACATTTAGAACTTTGAAAATTTCATTCCATTCATGTGATATAAAAGATGTAATATGGATATGTGCTTATGCAATACATGTGTAGTACGAAGTTGTGTGCATACGAGATATTAGAAGAATGACAAGTATAAGATAATCATACCTTCTTACGTTTCATTACTTACCATATGTAGTTTCTCTTTACATCTAACCAAGAGATAATATGTATGGCTTCTAATTGCAATCTTTCCGGATGTAGGAAATTTTTTGTAGATATATATACAATTGGTTGGAGACTCGTGCTGATAATGTGTTATGAAATATAACTCAAAGTAACAATATGGAACAAGGAAATAAAAGCAATTTAATAAAACATGAACAAGAAATAGAGATAGAGAGAAGGAAGAGATTTTCTTCTTCAATTCTGTGTTTTTTCCTATCTATTACAAGACCTTTATATAAGCATAAAAAGTGAAGAAAATATGTCATTGAACATACAAAATATGTCATTGAATATGTCATTAAACATTTGAGATGAAGATCATGGAAAAAGAGTAGACATCTACCATAATGTGATATTTATCATAACAAGAGTCTCTTATTCGTTTTAATTTATGTGACACATTCATTTTTCGAGATTCGAACTATGTTTAGTTTGATTAATATTTGAAATGTATTTTTTTTGTCATATTAACAAGAGAAGAAATACAACTTATAATATTTTTTGTATAGGCTTTGAATATTTAAATTTTAATTTTAAAATACGGAGTTAAAGTAATCCAATTTAAGTTTAAATATTAGTTAAATTGATTTTCGATTAGTAAAATGTCTCGTATAAATTAAAAAGGATGGAATAATATTACATAACACCAATTGGTGCGAATTGACACCCTCAAACACACGCCAGACTGAAGAGTCTTTACAAAATTGTGGAGTAAATTTCATGGGTGGTCATTCAACTTTGTATTCATTACCCAAAAGTTATTTTTCTTTCTTTTGTTATGTAAAAGTCATTCAACTTTGTATTTATTACCCTAAAGTCACTCTTTCTTGTAAAAATAGCACGGGCTAGCCAGTTTTTCGACTGGTCATTCAAAAATAGCCAGCGTTTGCAAAGTCATTAAAAAATAGTACCTATTTTGCTGCAACAGGGACCGGTCCAGCATAATATACTGGAGATCGGTGTACCTGTGTATGAACTTCCAGCATATTATGCTGGAACTCCAACACGCGGAAAGTTCCAGCATAATATACTAGAGATTGGAGCACATGTGTATGAACTTCCAGCATATTATACTGGACCGGTATATTATACTGGAACTCCAATATATTACGCTGGAGTTCTAGTTGTCACGACCCGGTTCACCCACCCTCGGGAGTCGTGATGGTGCCTACTAGTGAAAGCTAGGCAAGCCAACCAACTGAATTATTTACCTTGTTTTCATTCCAAATCCGTTAACAATTAAGAACTAACAGTTAATAATCAACAAAATGTAATAAGCGGAAGATTTAATTTCAAGTTTTAATAACACTGCTAATACCATTCCATAATAAATCTACCCAAGACTGGTATCACAACTTCACAGACTGTCTAAGAGTACTACAATTAAAGGTCTGAAAGAAATAATACAACACTGTCTCTGGAAATACAAAAGAAATAGGAATAATAGATGAAAGGAGACGCCAAGGCCTGCGGACGCCTGCATGACTATCTCGGGTCGCCTGATGAACGCGAAGCAACAATCTCACTGCGGTCCGTAATCTACAGCACTGGGATCTGCACAAAGAGTGTAGAGTGTAGTATCAGCACAACCGACCCCATGTGGTGGTAAGTGCCTAGCCTAACCACGACGAAGTAGTGACGAGGTTAGGACCAGACCACCAAATAAACCTGTGCAGTTAAATCATACACAGCAGAAATAGACGCAGATAATTATGACTAAAGTTGGGCGAGGAAAACATGCTGCGGGGAGTAACAGATAACAACAGAATAACTATAGAGAAATGTAAGGAATGCTATAAATCAATTACCAGCAAAGATAAGGAAATAAGAAGAACACGTACACATGTAATAGCATTGCAGGCGTGCAACCCGATCCCATCTCATATAGTACCGTTGTAGGCGTGCAACCTGCTCCCATTTCATATTGTGCCGTTGCAGGCGTGCAACCCGCTCCCATTTCATATAATTACCGTTGTAAGCGTGCAACCCGCTCCCATTTCATATATTACCATTGCAGGCGTGCAACCCGCTCCCATTTCTTATATTACCGTTGCAGGCGTGCAACCCGCTCCCATTTCTTTTACCAACACCAATCATAAAAGGTCTCGGCAAGGGAACAATAATATCAAAACAAATATTCTGGCAAGGGAACAACAATATGACAACAATATCCCGGAAAGGGAACAATAATGATAATCCTCATATGAAGCACAATAAACCTCAACGGAGTCACAACAATTACAATACAAAACTCACGGGCATATCTGACACCGACATATAGATACTTGTCACCATGCCTATACGTCGTACGCCACAATTAGCACATAACAAATAAGACACAACTCGTAATCCCTCAAGCTAAGGTTAGACCAACACTTACCTCGATGCCACGAACACAATTCAAGTCTCAACTATTGCTTTACCCCTTGATTCCACCACCAATTTGCTCGTATTTAGTCATAAGTTACTTAATTACATTAATAAATGCTAAATGAATCGATTCCAATGCATAAAAATAGATTTTTCAAAGTTTTTCCCAAAAAGTCAAAAATCGACCCCGGACCCACATGGTAAAAACCCGAGGTTCGAACCAAAACCCGATTACTCATTCCCCACGAACCCAAATATGTAATTTATTTTGAAATCGGACCTCAAATCGAGGTCCAAATCCCCAATTTTTGAAAAACCTAGGTTCTACCCAAAATACCCAATTTTCCCCATGAAAATCATTGATTTTGAGTTGAAATCATGTGAAAAGATGTTAAAGATTGAAGAAAACTAGTTAGAAACGACTTACAATTGATTTGGAGGAGAAGTTTTCTTTGGAAAATCACCCAAATGAGTTTATGTTTTGAGAAGATGTGAAAAATGGTTGAAAATGCGTCTAAGTGTAAATATACAGGTCTCTAATGTCGCAATTGCGACCAGGGTTCGCAATTGCGAACCCTTCAGAATTCTGAGACCTTCGCATTTGCGAACAAAATGTCGCATTTGCGACCCAGTCTATTTTTCGGTCTTCTTCGCATTTACGGTAGACACTTCGCATTTGCGATACAGGAATCGCATTTGCGATGTCCGATTTCAAAATAATTATAATATTTCTATAACAGTTATATTGCGAAAAGAAGTGTTTCTAAACTAAAATTGATAATATGTAAAGTAGGATAAAATTGATAAAATTTATTTTAGAAAAAGATCATCAATATCTCAGGAGAGATTACATGGATTAACTTATCAGTTAAAAAAAAATTGTAATATCTTTACCTTCAAAAAATTAGGAACTTAGATTTAAAATAAAAATATATAGGATTTCTTTTATAAGAAAATTAGGTCTCTCATCATATCAAGAAGACTTTGGGTCTACTAGTAAAACTTATCCCTTTTGAAAGTGACGTGTGTCATAACAAAGTGACCAACTTGCCCATTGAGCTTGACACGCATAAAGTTTTAAACTTTTTGAAGTTTCATTGTTTTGTTTTCGTCCTTTAGGGCATCTATAACTGCTGCATGTTATAAATATATTATATTATGGATGTTCATTTAGTACTCCTTTGTAAATAAGCTTCCTGAAGAAGCTTATCCATATGGGACTCCACCGTAAATATGTTTATCTATTTAGTACTATATTGGAAATAAGCTTCCTGAAGAAGCTTATCACTTCGGTACCCGGTTATGGATAAACATTACCCCCAGTATAAGTTTATCCATACCGGGTATAATAGGCTTATCTTTTCAGTACCCAGTTATGGATAAACATTACCCCCGGTAAAAGATTATCCATACCGGGTATAATAAGCTTATTCATTCAGTACTCCGTTATGGATAAATATTGCTCTCAGTAGAAGATTATCCATACCTGGTATAGCAGCAGCTTACACAGCAGCTTGTAGCAGCTTACACAGCAGCTTGTGGTAGCAGCTTACACAGCAGCTTATAGTAGCTTACACTGCAGCTTGTAGTAGCAGCTTACACAGCAGCTTGTAGTAGCAGCTTACGGAGCAACTTCCTTTCTTCTATAAATAGAAGAGATTTCAGTTCATTATGTACATCAGTTTGAATTCGAATAATATATCAGTTTCTCTATATACTTGTCTTTACTTTATAGTCTTTATTTTATAACACGTTATCAGCACGAAGCTCTACCATCTCGAGCAAATATTTTGAAAGTATCTGAGGTAAGAACTTTCTTTTCCTAAATAATGTCAAATCTTTCTAAACTTGAATTTGTAGCCCTGGATATATCGGGCAAAAGCTACATGTCTTGGGTGCTTGATGCTGAAATTCATCTTGATGCGATGGGTCTGGCAGACACCATCAAGGATAAAAACCAGGCATCAAACCAAGACCGTGCCAAAGCAATGATATTCCTACGCCATCACCTTGATGAGGGCCTGAAAATGGAATATCTCACTATTAAAGATCCAGTCATACTGTGGAATAATTTGAAAGATAGATATGACCACCTGAAGATGGTCGTTCTTCCACAGGCACGTTATGATTGGACTCATCTAAGGCTACAAGATTTTAAATCTATCAGTGAGTATAATTCTGCTATGTTCAGAATTATTTCCCAATTAAAATTATGTGGTGATAATATTACTGATCAT
Source organism: Nicotiana sylvestris (assembly GCF_000393655.2). NCBI lineage: Eukaryota > Viridiplantae > Streptophyta > Magnoliopsida > Solanales > Solanaceae > Nicotiana > Nicotiana sylvestris. The sequence goes on from NC_091060.1 coordinate 23,090,547, forward strand.
GATATGTTGGAGAAAACTTTCACCACTTTTCATGCCTCGAATATGCTCCTGCAGCAGCAATATCGAGAGATGGGATTTAAAAAGTATTCTGAACTTATCTCACATCTTCTTATAGCAGAGCAACATAATGGGCTATTAATGAAAAATCATGAAAGCCGACCTATTGGTTCTTGTCCATTCCCTGAAGTGAATGAGACGAACTTCCACCAAGCTAAACGTGGAAGAGGTCATGGCCCCAGTCGTGGTCATGGCCGTGGTCGGGGAAGAAACCCCAATCATGGTAATAATAATGCACCAAAGAAGCCTCCTCACCACCAGCAGTGGAAAAGGAAGGAACAAAAGCATGAAGCGGTGCAAGCGCCAAATGCAGAAAATGCATGCTATAGATGTGGAGGAAAAGGGCACTGGTCACGTACTTGTCGTACGCCAAAGCACCTGGTTGAGCTTTATCAAGCCTCCCTGAAGAAGACAGAGAAAAATGCTGAAGCAAATTTTATTTCTGAAGATAATTTAGACTTCATGCATTTGGATGTAGCTGATTACTTTGCACTCCCAGAAGGAGAAATAAGTCATGTAATCGGTAGTGAATCTGTAGAAATGTAAATATTTTAATTTTTGTTGTTTGTAATAAATAGTATGGTTATGTAATTGTTGTACATAAATAAAAGTTATGCTTTGATAATGATGTTTACTATAATATATTTTATTTATGTTATTTTGAAGAATATGGATAACCCTCAAATTATGTTTGGATCAAAGACAAATCATGAAGATATGTGTGTTATTGATAGTGGAACAACTCATGCCATATTCAACGATCAGAAATACTTTTCTTATTTGCATAAGGAAAAAGCAAATGTTTCAACAATTTCTGGTAATATAAGTTTGATTGAAGGCTCCGGAAGAGCCATAATATTTCTGTCTAAGGGAACAAAACTTATTATAGACAATGCATTGTTCTCCTCCAAGTCCCGAAGAAACTTGTTGAGTTTTATAGATATCCGCCGAAATGGGTATCATGTAGAGACAATAGATGAAATGAACAGGGAATATCTTTGTATTACAAAGAATATTTCTGGCCAGAAATGCATTGTAGAAAAGTTACCAACTTTATCTTCTGGCTTATACTATTCAAAAATTAGTACAATTGAAGCACACTCTATCGTAAACCAGAAGTTTACGGATTCAAATACTTTTGTGCTTTGGCATGGCCGTTTGGGCCATCCCGGATCAATAATGATGAGACGAATTACTGAAAATTCGAGTGGGCATCCATTAAAGAACCTGAAGATTCTTACAAATGACGAATTTTCTTGTGATGCTTGTTATCAAGGAAAAATGATCACTAGACCATCACCAATGAAGGTTGATATTGAATCCCCTGCCTTTTTAGAGCGTATACATGGGGATATATGTGGACCTATTCACCCACCAAGTGGGTTGTTTAGATATTTTATGGTCCTAATAGATGCATCTTCAAGATGGTCTCATGTGTGTCTACTATCATCTCGCAACCTGGCGTTTGCAAAGCTATTAGCCCAAATAATTCGATTAAGGGCACAATTCCCAAGATTATCCTATAAAGGCTATTCGCCTTGATAATGCTGGAGAATTCTCATCTCAAGCTTTTGATGATTATTGTTTATCCGTTGGGATAAAAGTTGAACATCCTGTAGCTTATGTTCATACTCAAAATGGCCTTGCAGAGTCATTTATTAAACGCTTGCAATTGATAGCAAGACCACTACTTATGAAAACAAAATTGCCCACTACTGTTTGGGGCCATGCTATCTTGCATGCAGCATCACTTATCCGTCTTAGACCGACACATTATAATAAATATTCTCCGTCACAATTAGTTTTTGGTCATGAACCAAATATTGCCCATCTACGAATTTTCGGATGTGCTGTATATGTGCCAGTAGCACCACCACAACGTAGTAAGATGGGACCACAGAGAAGGATAGGAATATATGTTGGGTTTGAATCACCCTCTATTATTCGCTATCTTGAACCATTGACAGGAGATTTATTTACTGCTCGATTTGCAGATTGTCGGTTTGATGAAACAAATTTCCCACAATTAGGGGGAGAGAAAAAGGAAATCAAAAGAGAAATTGTGTGGAAAGTTTCATCATTATCTCACTTTGATCCCCGTACCCCTATATGTAATCAGGAGGTCCAGAAGATCATCCATTTACAGAATATAGCAAATCAAATGCCAGACGCATTTACTGATTTGAAAAGGATAACTAAGTCACATATCCCAGCAGAGAATGTGCCTATCCGAATTGATGTCCCAATGGGACCATCTACTAGCATGAGAGCTAGTGAACCTAAAGCACGCCTGAAGCGTGGTAGGCCTTTGGGTTCTAAGGATCGAAATCCTCGAAAAAGAAAATCGACAAATGATCAAAACGATACTATGAAGGGATCCCCTGAAGAGACCCAAAATCTGATTAGTTCTGAGATTCCTGAAGAAATCAATGAACCTGAAGCTCATGTGAGTGAGGAACTTTTAATAAGTTCGAACGGTGATGGGATTAATTTAAATCGATTTGAAATAGTGGTGGATAATATTTTTGCATATAATGTTGCACTTAATATTATGCAAGATAGTGAGGATCTTGAACCTCGATCTGTCGAAGAATGTCGACAAAGATCTGATTGGCCAAAATGGCAAGAGGCAATTCAATCGGAATTGAAGTCACTTGCTAAAAGAGAGGTCTTTGGACCAGTAGTCCAAACACCTGCTGGTATAAAACCAGTTGGTCATAAATGGGTTTTTGTGCGAAAAAGGAATGATAAAAATGAAGTTGAAAGATACAAAGCTCGCCTTGTTGCACAAGGATTCTCACAACGACCTGGAGTCGATTTTGATGAAACATATTCACCTGTTATGGATGCCATAACATTTCGATATCTCATCAGTTTAGCACTACATGAAAAGCTTGAAATACATCTAATGGATGTAGTTACAGCTTATCTGTACGGTTCACTTGATAATGAAATTTATATGAAAATTCCTGAAGGATTTAAAATGCCTGAAGCAAAATCTCAGGAAATGTATTCAATCAGATTACAAAGATCTTTGTACGGTTTAAAGCAATCTGGGCGCATGTGGTATAATCGCCTTAGTGAATATTTGCTGAAAGAAGGTTACATAAATGATGTTATTTGTCCATGTATTTTTATAAAGAAAATGGCATCAGAATTTGTTATACTTGCTGTTTATGTTGATGACATAAATCTTGTTGGAACTCCAGAAGAGCTCCAAAAGGCAATTGAATATCTTAAGAAAGAATTTGAGATGAAAGATCTTGGAAAGACAAAACTTTGTCTTGGTCTGCAAATTGAACATTTAGCAGACGGGATCTTTATCCATCAATCTGCCTATACAGAAAGGGTCTTAAAACGCTTTTACATGGACAAAGCGCACCCATTGAGTACACCAATGGTTGTTCGATCACTTGAAGTGAATAAGGATTTGTTCCGACCTCCAGAAGAGGACGAGGAACTCCTTGGTCCCGAAGTACCCTATCTCAGTGCAATTGGTGCACTAATGTATCTTGCTAATGCTACAAGGCCTGACATAGCATTCTCTGTTAATTTACTAGCAAGATATAGTTCTTCTCCTACACGGAGACATTGGAACGGGATTAAAGCATATATTGCGATATTTAAAGGGAACTCTTGATATGAGTTTGTTTTATGCTAACAAAGATAGTGCAGACCTTGTTGGTTATGCAGATGCAGGTTATTTATCTGATCCCCATAAAGCTCGATCTCAAACCGGCTACGTATTTACATATGGAGGTACTATCATATCATGGCGCTCCACAAAGCAATCTATTGTTGCTACTTCTTCAAATCACGCTGAGATAATAGCTATTCATGAAGCAAGTAGGGAATGCGTATGGTTGAGATCAATAATTCATTTTATTCGAGAAAAATGTGGTTTGGAATGTGAGAAAAGACCCACAATTTTATACGAAGACAATGCTGCATGCATAGCCCAATTGAAGGGAGGATTTATAAAAGGAGATAGAACGAAGCACATTTCACCAAAATTATTCTACACACACGATCTTCAGAAAAATGGTGACATTGATGTGCAACAAATCCGTTCAAGTGATAATCCAGCAGATTTATTCACTAAATCTTTGCCAACTTCAACTTTTGAGAAGATGGTATACAAGATTGGAATGCGGAGACTCAAATATTTGAAACAAGGTTTTCATCAGGGGGAGTAAAATACGCGATGCACTCTTTTTCCCTTACTAAGGTTTTTTCCCATGGGGTTTTCCTTATAAGGTTTTTAATGAGGCACCTAACAATGCGTATTACTAAATATGTGTACTCTTTTTCCTTCACTAGAATTTTTTTCCCACGTGGTTTTTCCTAGTGAGGTTTTAATGAGACACATGATCTTTTAATGAACATCCAAGGGGGAGTGTTATAAATATATTATATTATGGATGTTCATTTAGTACTCCGTTGTAAATAAGCTTCCTGAAGAAGCTTATCCATATGGGACTCCACCGTAAATATGTTTATCTATTTAGTACTATATTGGAAATAAGCTTCCTGAAGAAGCTTATCACTTCGGTACCCGGTTATGGATAAACATTACCCCCAGTATAAGTTTATCCATACCGGGTATAATAGGCTTATCTTTTCAGTACCCAGTTATGGATAAACATTACCCCCGGTAAAAGATTATCCATACCGGGTATAATAAGCTTATCCATTCAGTACTCCGTTATGGATAAATATTGCTCTCAGTAGAAGATTATCCATATCTGGTATAGCAGCAGCTTACACAGCAGCTTGTAGCAGCTTACACAGCAGCTTGTAGTAGCAGCTTACACAGCAGCTTGTAGTAGCAGCTTACGGAGCAGCTTCCTTTCTTCTATAAATAGAAGAGATTTCAGTTCATTATGTACATCAGTTTGAATTCGAATAATATATCAGTTTCTCTATATACTTGTCTTTACTTTATAGTCTTTATTTTATAACACTGCACCATTTTTTTACATTGAAATAGTGTAAAATAACTCCAATTCATTATACTATTTTTTACACCAAAAAAATTATTCTCTTTATATTTTTCTTTTTTTATATTATATTATTTTCTTTATAAAACAAATCCATTATTTTTTCTTTCATATTTATCCCATATAATTCATATTTCTTTCTTATATAACCAGTTAATATAAAATTATTTTATACCTTTAATTTTTAAATAAATATAAATTATAAGCAAATATTATACATTATACATATTAATGTATAATTCAAATAAAAATGAAATCACTAATAAGATATAAATAAATAAATGGGCATTGTGTTAATGAATAAAAGAAATCTAACAATTTCAACAACTACAATCGCAACAATCCTCTGCCCCATACACTCAATATTTTAATGATATTAGTGGATCTGGAAGCAGCCTTCCAGAGTACTAGATTATTGTTGTAGTTTTCTCATCCCATTATGCTATTTAATGTATTTTTAATTTAATCTATGTCAATCGCTATTGTATTAAATATTTGTTTTTATGATTATCAATGAACATTGTGTTATTTATTAACAACATATTATATTTCAGTTTTGTGCTCTTTTTTTATGGTTATATATGTATATTATTTATACAATTATAATTTATAATAAAATTAACTTACAATTTTATATAAAAAAAATATACGAAAATTAATTTATAAAAATTATACACCCAAATTAAAATATAAAATTAATATTATACAGATATTACATAAAAACTATAATTAATTATAAAATTATAATATGTTAAATAAAAAGTATTATATGATAAAAGATAATATTAAAATAATGGTGAATAGTAATGGTATTGATGAATAGTATTACATCAAATTTGGTATAACACTATTCACACACCAAAATGGTATAACACTATAGACTCAGCCCTCGCATTTGCGAGCCAGGCTTCACAAATGCGAAGCCTGCAGGCCTGCAATGGAACAGCTAAAACCTGCAATTTTTTCAAGTCTAATTCTACTCTGTGGCCTATCCAAAACTCACCCGAGCCCTCGGGGCTCCAAACCAAACATGCACACCAACCTAAAAATATCATACGGACTCGCTCGTGCATTCAAATCACCAAAATAACATCGATAACTATGAATTTAGTATCAAAATCATGAAATTTCCTAAGAACTTCAAATTTTTTAATTTTCTCAAATACGGTCCGATTCACGTCGTTTCAAGTCCATTTCTTACCAAATTTCACAGACTCATCTTAAATCACATATAAGACCTGTACCGGGCTCCGGAACCAAAATACGGGCCCGATATCAATGGTTTCAAACATAAATTCTCTTCTTTACTTCATAATTAATTGAGCAAAATAATGTTTTTCAAAAATTCATTTCTCGGACTTGTGACCTCGGAATTCGATTCCGGGCATACGCGCAAGTCCCATATTTTCCTACGGACCCTCCGGGACCGTCAAATCACGGGTCCGGGTCTGTTTACCCAAAATGTTGACCGAAGTCAACTTAATTCATTTTAAAGTCAAAATTCATTATTTTTCACAGATTTTCATATATTGGCTTTCTGGCTACGCGCCTAGACTGCGCACGTAAATCGAGGTGAGACAGAAATAGGTTTTTAAGGCCTCAAAACGTAGAATTTATTACCAGTATACTTATGCTGGAACTCCATTATAATATGCTAGAGTTCTAGTATATTTATGCTGGAACTCCATTATCATATACTGGAGTTCTAGTATACTTATGCTGAAAGTCCAGTATATTATGCTGGAGTATCACTTGTAAATCTGGCTATTTTTAAATTTCTCCCCTTTTTCTTTCTTTTGTTACACAAAAAATATTTTACTATGCTCTAGTCATCACAATAATCACTTTGACCAGACTTTACAAACCTTTCACATGAAAAGTCTATTATGTTCTTGACATTATAAATCCTCTCATTTATGTAATACCTTCTATATCATATGCTATATAATATACTTTTACCCATATATTTTACTTATAATTAAAATAACCTAATATTATTTTATTTATTATTTTTATAATACATTCATACATTTTTTTAATATTAATTTTCAAGATATAAGTACTATTATTAAATTTGTCAGTAACATTACCGTGAACAAATCTCAAGTCCACGTTCTTAGTCATGATTAATGGAATATGTTTAATGAAAATTAAAAAAATCAAAGCTCATTGATTTATCAACCAAGCTATATCCTTTAATTTAATAAATAAAATACCCCATACTTAACAAAATGACACATCTTAATACTTTCAAATAAATAATATTAACATATAAAGCTTTGAAAAAATTAATATTATACACAAATATCTTTGAAACTTCTTTTAAAATTTTTATTGACTATAAAAAACTGTCATTTGGTAAACAAATATATTTTTATTATTTTAAATTAATATTAAAAAATAATATCTTTCTATAATTTTTATATTTAAAATATGTTCATATTTGAATATGATTAAACAAATTTAGTGCCATGAAAAAATTAAACGTATGGATATATTATGAAAATAATAAATAAAATAATTTAAAGTTATTTTAATTATAAGTGAAATATCTAGGCAAAAATATATTATATACTATATAGTGTATAATATAGAAGATATTACATAAATGAGATATTACATAAATGAGAGTGTTTATAATGTCAATAACATAATAGACCTTTCAAGGAAAAGTATTATAAAATCTAGCCAAGGTGATTTTTGTTATAAATAAAGTAAAGTAAAATAATTTTGTGTAACAAAAGAAGAAAAATGACTTTTGAATAATGAACACAAAGTTGAATGATTTTTACGTAACAAAAAGAAGAAAAATAACTTTTACGCAATGAACACAAAATTGAATGACCATCTATGAAATTTACTCAAAATTGTGCACGGTGAGAATTAAACGTTGGACCAATCGATCTCATAACCTGTTTGGCCAAGCTTCTTCAAGGTCAAAAGTACTTTTTTGAGTTAAAGTGTTTGGCCAAGCTTTAGAAGAAAAATAACAATAATTTTGAGTAAGAGCAAAAACAGTTTTGGAAAAGCAAAAAAAGTAGTTTCTTCCTAAAAGTACTAAAATAAAAAATACTTTTTGAGAAAATACACTTAGAAACACTTTTTAAAAACTTAGCTCAGAAGTGCTTTTCAACCTGTTTGGCCAAACTTTTTCTAGGCCAAAAATACTTTTTTTCGAAGTTTGAAGTGTTTGGCCAAACTTTTAAAGGAAGAAAATATTTTTGAGTAGAAACAAAAAAAAGTAACTTATCTCTAGAAACACTTTTTTGAAAAGTACTCTTCAGAAAAATATATTTAGAAGCACTTTTTTTACAGCTTGACCAAACACTAATTGCTGCTCAGAAGTATTTTTTAAATTAATTAACCAAATATAAACTACTTCTAACCAAAAGTAATTTTGAGAAAAATACTTCTAAAAATAAATTGATTTTAGAAGCTTAACCAAATATGCTACTATTAATTAGCCACATATAAATTATTTAATACCAAAAATATTTAAAAAAAATACTTTTCAAAATGAGCTAATGTTAGAAGTTTGGTCAAACGGTCCCTTTTATAACCACAAAAAAGGTTTTTTGGCAACATATTGTAGCTGAAGGGAAAGGTCTGGGATTGACAGAGCAAGGGTAGGAAATATCTCCGCGCTGGAGCCGGGTACCTGGAGGGGTGGGGAGGGGGCGGGGGGAGCTCTTCAGCACCTTCTTCCTTGTTGACTACTTATATAATTTCATTCCTTTTGCAGAGTACAGACATACTTCAAGTTCAGGAGAAGCAAGAGACCCAAGAAGAAATAGGCAAACTAAAGAGGTAACTTTCTGCTAATCCTGAAAATTACTCTCACTTTCCAGTCGCAAAGCATTTCTCTGATTCAATTTTCATCTTTTTCCTTTTTTGCTTTAAATTCTTTTTACAAAATCACACTCTCCCAAATAGGTATTAGTTTGGTATACGTGGATAATCAAAAATGAAAATGAAAATTGAATTTTGCCAGATAGATAAAATTATACACCACTTTCTTTTCTTTTTTTACTTAATTTTTGTAATTTCTTCTTTACAGTAATTAATTAAAAACTTCACAAAATTTGATTTATTCATGTATAGTATGTAATTTCACCCTTAAATTTTTTTAAATGTGTTATTGGTTTAAATATTTTAAAAAATATTTTCCTCGTAAATCTAATTTCCAAGTGGAGGTTTCTAAACTCTTTTTCAACCTTTTGCACCTATTCTCTGCCTCCGCCCTCTACTCCCACCATCCCTCACCCGGCTATCCTCAACCATCTACCTTTGCCAACCCCTCCTCCAGCCCTTAGATCTCGACCTACCACCTTTTCCGCCCTTACTTATTTCGTCTCCCATGATATTTGCCTAAATTATATACTTTTCAAAAAATATTTTGTTATCTAACCAAACACCAGAAAATAAAAGAAAATCACTTATTTTTCAAATAAATATTTTTTAGGAAAATATTTGCTAATGAAAAGATTTTTCTTTGTACAAAACACACCCAAAGTGTGCGCTCTTCCGAATCTGTTTATTTATTCAAATTACTTGGAAGCTACAACATGACACTACAAAATAATGAAACATTGAAATCCTATGTTTTTCAGCACAACCCCCCCCCCCCCCCCAAAAAAAAAAAAAATCCCATGTTTTGCTTTTCCGTTTTTTTCCAAGTGAATTCTGCATCAATGAATTGGTTTGATAGTAATGATCATCTATGAATTGAGCAAAAGAATTTGATAAAGTACTTTCTCTCTCTCTCTCTCTGTGGAATTTTGCAGTTTCAACAAAGTTTATCTAAGACGGATGGCACAGCATATTGAGATTACCCGACTGCTCGATCAAACTCCTCCGAGCGATGAGGTCTCTCTCTCCTCTGCCTCTCACAAGACACACACACAAAGAATCTCTTTGTTTTTTTCCCCACTGTTTGTGTACTATTTTTGACAAGAGGAAATAAGATAGGAAGTATTAACGGATTTGATGGATAATTTGATTGTCCTTTTAAATCTAAGCTTGTGGCACAAAATGGCAAACAAACAAGATCAAATTCGGTAACAGAATAGCAATTTATCCTTCTCTTGTAGCAAAGTAACTGCTACAGCTGATCTAGACGAAGAATAAACTCAATCATAAAGACTAGATAATTGGGGAAATAAAGTTATGTTGGTCCTTATTACCTCTATTAAGTAAAAGAGCGAAGGTCATAAATGTAGTATGACGTATTTTTTCCCACTATTATCCATGTTACAGATGATGAATCAATTTCTTTTATATGTCTGTCACTTTATCTTTGTTAGTGCTGTCTGCCTATAATGATAGATAAATCAAAAACTTTTCATTCTAACTTATTCTTTCAATTGAAATTGAGATTTTTGCCTATCCTCCTATTTTATTTTGAAAAATTTGAAACTTAGGTAAGTGCTCAGCTGACTTCCATCTTTTGCAACAAACTAAACAAATATTTTTTTCAAAATATATAAAGTATGACTTCCATGTGCTCAAAATATTTCTTTATTCCTAGTAAGATACAACTATATAAAGTATTTTTCAAGAAAATAATACAAAATATGAGATATGTCATGTCATTATCTTAAAATATTCGACAATAAAGACAATAAAATTATGTAATATAAATATTACTAATTAAAAAGCCATAATAAAAATAAACATAATCTAAAAGTGCTAAGTCATGCTAAAATAAGTAGACTAATAAGGGAGTATTAATTACATGACTAAACGCTAAAGAAAAAATAAAAATAGGTTATGCATTTTTATCTAAATTATTGCAAAACAAAAAATAGATATTCAATACATTCCCGTTCGTAGTATTGAATTGAATGTTTTTTGTTAGTATTAGTAGTGATTTGATTTTGGTTTGGGCTTTTGTTAGCACTATTTAATTTACTAATGTTTATGGCTATAAAACTTAGTAAACTTATTGGAACATTCAAAAGTTCTAAGTCCAACCTTGAAATAATACCTCAAAAGATAAAATTATGAAATCTTTTAAGAAATATTTATAAATTACATCACAATAAGTATATTTATATATTAAATATATCTAAAATTTCTATATATGTAATGTCGGGTTGGTTTGGTTTCGGTTTAACTTTCTTTAGTTAAAACCAAACCAAACCAATTATGATCGATTTTTTTTTCTAATACCAAACCAAATCAAACCAAACCATAGTCGGGTTTTTTTTTCTCGGTTTGACTCGGATTATCGGGTTGGTGAAGTTTGTCGGTTTTCTTCGTACACCCCTACCAGCAACTCAACTTCACAAATCTGTACACATCATACAGAAGTGTAGTATCAGTACAACCGACCCCATGTACTGGTAAGTATTTTGTCTAACCTCGTCGAAGTAGTGACGAGGCTTTTAGTTAAAAGATGCTTATTGTTATAACCTGTACATTATGTTAACAGTAAAAGCAGTTCAAAGCATAACAGATAAAAGTACCGTATACAACTCTGCGAGACAATCAACAATTACTAAAAGGAATCTCAGTAGTAGATTTACAATTTTTCCTGGTATAAGAAGTATATCCAAGATATCACGTCAAATGGCACGGTAACACCTTTTGTGCTTCTATCTCTGCCTCACCACATATATATATAATTTATTTGTGACAAATCAGCATGGCAACACCCTTCGTGTGTTCAACTCATCCTCCCAAATGTACGAGTAACAGAACCAACCAGATGATAGAAATATCGATAACAGGAATTACAAAGTAGGAAATACGCAAGTACAACAATGGACAAGGATACACATGTGGGCAACAGTAAAAGACTAAGCGGAAAACACGTGAGTAATAACAACAATTGGAAAACAAGAAATATTAACTTCAATTAACTAGCATATTGGAGGCCTAAATACAAATATAACAAATAAGACGAAAATACATGATCTTTACAAGTTGACAAATAAGGGCATGAATGGCTAGCATGGTGGAAGACTTATACTAAAGTGCAACCGAATAGATACAACATGAGTATAATTATAAAAGCAGGAAATAGGTATGGTATTTGCAAGTTAAGCAATAAAAGACATGGACAGTGCAACAACAATTGAGATAGAGGTAAAGTATGGGACATTAAAAAGAGTCACACAAATATATGTAAATACAACAATAACAGCTAAAGGTAAGGGCATATTCATATACACGAGAAACAAATATCACATTATTTAGCATGTCCCTCATCCTCACCTTCACGGAAACACCCTTCGTGCCATGACCTCATGATATTAAAAGCATAACAATATGAATGAAATGACACGGCATCACCCTTCGTGCTTTACACTCTTCCTCACATGATAATGAATATAAAATGCCACGGCATCACTCTTCGTGCTTTACACTCTTCCTCACATGATAATGAATATAAAATGGCATGGCATCACCCTTCGTGTTTTACATTCTTCGTCACATGATAATGAATATAAAATGACACGGCATCACCCTTCGTGCTTTACACTCTTCCTTACCAAGCATATGCATGTCAATAAAATGACAAGGCAAGAAGTATAAATAAAATCGAGGAGAGTGTTCAACGAATATTCCAAACAAATTCTTAATCACTACTTTACAAGCCAACAATGATTCAATGAACTCTCAAGGGCCATATAATTCAAGTACTTCCACAAATCCCACAATTTATCAACAACACAAGTATGGGATCTAGCATCTCAAAATATCGGCCGTAGCAATATATTAATGATTATGCATAGAGATGACCGAATTAGACGCATCAATGTATTCTCAGAATTCCATCAAATTTGATCAAGTTATATTAGACTAAGTCTCGATTCAAACATTTAATACGATGTTCTCAATATCTAGAAGTCAAGTGAGGCATGAAGCAAGAAGGTCACGAAATTCTACAAACACAAATGTAACATAATCCACCCCCGAGCATGATTAACCCAGACACATACATATACGCTCATCACCTCATATATGTATCACCCCCGCATGTAGCAAACAATGACAAATAGGAGGAAAAATTCCCTCAACAAAGTTAGGCAAAACACTTACCTCGAACAAACCAATAACAATACCGAGCAAGCCAAACGATGCTCCAAAAATGCCATCACACGCGTAATACCTCCGAACGACTCGAAACTAGCCAAAAGCAACTCAAATACATCAAATAAAGCCCAAGGAAACAATTTCAAATAATAAAGATCGAATCCTAAATCAAATCCCAAATTCGGCCAAAAATCACACCCGGGCTCACAAAACTCACAAAATCCGGCAACCCATTCAATTACGAGTCCAACCATACTAGTTTCACTCAATTCCGACTCCAAATCGATGTTCAAAACTCAAAAATTCATATTATGAAACTTTAGGCCAAAACCCCCAATTTCCTCTTTAAAATTCATCAGCCAAAAGCTAAAATCGAAGATAGATTCATGGAATATAACCAAAACTGAGTAGAGAACACTTACCCCAATTCATATGGTGAAAATCCCCTAAAGAATTTCCCAATTCCGAGCTCCCCAACTTAAAATATGTTAAATGAACAAAACCCTCGTTTTAACACTGTTCTGCCTCGTTTCTTGTGCCAAATAATCTCGAAACTCGTTTTTGATGCTTCCAATGGATTCCTTGTTAAATTCTAGTCAAGTTAGGCTCTTGAATCACTCCATTTGACCTTATATTGAAGAAGATATGTTGGTTTCAATATTTGGAAATAGTGTAGATTTTTAAATACGAAATCAGTGGCAATTTCGTAATTAATCTGGAAAAATCTGGCAACCCAATTCTTAGTAAAATGACCATAAACTCCTCATACGATGTCCAAATTCGATAATTCTTTTTACTATGGCTCCGTAATTACAATACGGATCTAATGCTTCAATAAAAACAGAATTTGTAGCTCATTTGCTTAATGTAGTACCATTTATACTTGAAAAAACAACGTCAAAACATAAAAAAATGAGCACAACACAACCCAAACCTATCCGAAACTCACCCGAGCCCCTCGGGACCACGTCCAAACATACCAACAAGTCCCATAACGTAACGCGGACTTATTCGAGGGTTCAAAACACACATAACAATATCGAAATGACGAATCACACCTCAATCCAAAAACAATGAACTTGGAAACTTCAAACTTCCCCGACCGATGCCGAAACATAACAAATCCCGTCCGATTGACCTCAAATTTTGCACACAAGTCACATTTGACATTACGGGCCTGCTCCAACTTCCGGAACTGAAATCCGACCCCGATATCAAAAAGTCTACTCGGTCAAACTTTCCAAAAAATCCAACTTTCGCCATTTCGAGCCAAATTCAATTACGGACCTCCACATCACAATCCTGACGCGCTCCTAAGTCCAAAATTACCCAATGGAGCTAACAGAACCATCAAAATTCCAATCCGAGGTCAAATACTAAAAAGTTAAATTCAGTCAATTCTTTCAAATTTAAAGCTCCCTAGTCGAGAATCATTCTTTCAAATCACCCGAATAACCTGAAAATCAAAACCGACGATTCACATAAGTCAAAATACATCATACGGAGCTACTCACGCCCGTAAACTACCGAGCGAAGTGCAAATACTCAAAACGACCAGTCGGGTCGTTACAAAAATAATCTTGTGCGTAAAAATAGTTAGAAATAAATAGTTATAACTTTGATGATACATGCAGCTGAAGGACCCAAACTGTTGCTTCTAATATTAGAGAAAATGTATTAGCAAATGTTTATTACATATAGTTCATATATTCAACATTTTATAGGTTAAGTGGGTTACCACTTGTATATAGAGGATAGACCATGGTGGCAATACTCTCCTCCATCTGACAGTACCGGAGAAAAATTTGTTCAATAAGGAACAAATTTGCCGGGGGGTTTGTGAACAATGGCTGGCTTAAATAGGATGGTAGATACTAAGTGCGTAGTGGGTACCAGTGGAGGAAGGGGACTATAGAAGATTGGCCATGGTACAGGGGGGTTTGGAGCAGGCTGAATGTTCCCAAGCACTGCTTTATCAGTTGGCTTGCTATCCATAAGAGACTGTTAACGAGGGACATGCTACTAAAGATGAGGATTAGCCAAGATAGCTGGTGTCTAATATGTGGAAATCAACTGGAGACTGTGGAACATCTGTTCTTTGAGTGCAAACTCTCCGAGATGTCTTCAACTACTGTTGCAATGGGTGCATAGCGGCATAATCGAAACAATATAAAGGGGATTTGGCGAAGGGTAGTAAGAGGGGTTAAAGGGAAAATCTGTAGGGATTTTGTCACATCAATGGTGGCTGCGCTAATGTATAGAATCTGGAGGGCAGGAATGGCCCTATGAAACTACAAAGTCCCAACTCCGTGAGTGATATATGAACAAGTCCAACAATATTGTAAGATTAGAGTAGTAACAATTTTGAATAAGAAGAGTAGTAGGAATGAGTGGGAATGTATAGACCAATTGTTGTATAGGAAGAGTTGAAAGGAGTAGATTAGAAACAATGATAAAGGAAATGGGGGATAGGAGGGGCTTCTTTACTGTAGCTGTAGTATAGGCAATTAGGGGCCGTGTTTTGGCTTCGTTATGATTGTTTTATTGGGGTATTGGTGATTAATAAAATTTTTTGTTTTCACCTAAAAAATATATTTAACATTTTCTTAGTTTTTTTTTTATCAGTAATACGGATATGCACTATTGCTCCTTAATCGTAATTCACGGATGGTTATTCAACTTTTTAGCATCAAAGTCATTAAATATATTTTACAACAAAGAAGTTACTTGACTTTGCCTATATATAATGGAAAGCCAAATGTTTTTGTAAACCTAAAAGTCACTCAAGTTGACCCAAGTATCATATATAGAACATGTCTCCTTTGTGTTCTCCTAGTGAGTTTCTGAAATAATTACGCAAAATCGAGTGACTTTATTTTTGTTTCAATAAATAGTTTAGTGACTTAAATGATTAGTACTTAAATAAACTTGAATAACTTTTTCATTACAAAAAATATTTAATAACCTTGGTGCAATAAAATGAAAATTGAGTAACCTTTCATGAAATTAACCCAATCCTTTTATAGTCGGGACTTCCTCCTTATAGTTACTTTTTGGCCGTCACACTCAAACTTGTGGAAGTTAGCTCCAAAATTTGTACTATTAGGGATCGTTTGGTTTGAGGACAAGTTATACCGGGACTAGTTATGCTGTGATTAGTTATTCTGGTATTATTTATTACTGACTATTTGGTATGCTGTATCAATTCTGAGATTTTTAATTTTACTACTTTATCGTGGGATAACTTGTACTGAGCAGGGGCGGACCTAAGTGGTGAGAAGTGGGTTCAACTGAACCCGCTTCGTCAAAAAATAATACTTTGTATATGTATAAATTATGGCTAAAGCAAGGTAAATTTTGTATAGAAATTAATTTTGAACCCGCTTATACGGCTTATACCGCTTATGCTAGTTATGGACTTCTCCGACTGAACCCGCTTGCACAAAATTCTGGGTCCGCCACTGGTCCTGAGATTATTATTCTACTCTCTGGCGGGGTATAAGTAATCTGGTACTATTTTTAATCCTGGAAAAACTTATTCCAGGATTAGTAACCAAACAAGTGATGAGGCGGTATCAAATTCTTATTCTAAGATTATTTTTGCTTGTCCATCGTACCAAATGACCCCTTAGTGTTTCTAATTGAAGTAAAGTTTTATTACACACAAAAAAAAATACTTTTATCAAAAAAAAAAAAAAAAATCAAAAAAAAAGAAAAGAGATACTAGCCCTCGGAACCCTTCGAAGAAAATTAACACCATTTATGTAGGTGAAAGGGTTGTCCGTATGCAAGTTGCTGAATCCTTCAATAACTGGTATGTCTTTGGGATATATAATAGCAAAAGTGAACAAATTTCATGATATCTCGAGCCCTATGCCCAACCCAACTGTTGCCTTTTTTTCTGTTTTGTGGTCTTCTATAATTTTTTTTGAATAAAAAACACATAAATTATAATCAAATGATATTGAACTGAGAAAATCCTAAAACACACATGCCACTTACGAAGAATTCTCGCTTCTCACTCGTCTCTCTCGATCAGTCGCCATCTCGCCCGCAGTTGCTAAGCCCCTCACCCGTTGTTGCTGCTTCCTTCTTTGCCTTTGCCGTCGCCAATTATCGAGCTCGAGCGGTTAGTTCTCTCTCTCGCTCTCTTACTTGAAGATAATATGATATACTATAATATACATGATTTTTATATGATTACATTGAATTAGTTCAAATCAATGTTACTTTTTATTCAAGTAAATGTTTGTTAACAAATGTCAGTTCCAATTTAAATAAGTGTTAGTTTAATTATACAAATGATCATGTAGATGTCGGTAAAGATCGATCCCTTATACATTTCACCTATTTCAAAATTCACCTCACTTGGATAGTTGTCTTTACTTTCTTTTTGTGGGTTTGTATAGTTGCTTGATTATTTTAAATGTATTTGTATGGTTATATATTGATATATTTTTTTCTATGCTAATACAGAGTTTGTAATTTGGTTTGTTTCTATGAATTAGGTTAATGTTAAATTGCTAAATTATCTTGTTTTAAAGTATATAGATTTCTCCTAACATATTGCTTAACCAAAAAATAGGAATTTCGATCAAAGCCTATTTTTAGAAGTACTCGGGTTACTAATAATCAATAAAATCGATATTCTTATAGTAAGAAAGAGAATTAGAATAGCAAAGTAATCAGTAGAAAGCAAAAGTAAATAATTGTATTCCAATAATAATCAGGATATCCCTCTACAGATGATATTTCTTTCCCTTATATAGTGACTCCTAAGTACAACGTCTTTTCCCCTTTTATGGCTAAATCATTATGAGCATTAATGACATTAATGAAACGTTATAATTGGTAGTCGTAACTGTTTCATGAGATTCTGTAACGTTTGTAACATTCATGCTCATTAATTGAAGATCAATGAATCTGCCCTTTTTATAGTCTTGGTTCATTCCACCGGTGCCTCTTTAAGAGACTAGAGCAACCGTTCCTTCTTGTCCCTTAAATGTTTTGCTCGTACCTATTAAGACTTACGCCTTTTCCAATACTCTTCTCCAGCTGTCGCTTTTCTAGTGATCCACATGTCTTGCCATGTCAACCACATAATTAATTCCACGTGTAAAATTTATTTACAGATAGTCCCCCCACTTTCCATTTATTCAGCAACTGAATATTTGGGAAGTGAATCTCATTTATGGCGGGGATTTTTGCCGCCGTTTCTCACGTGCCATTGTATCTTCTTCTGAACTGATGCGTCGTATATCACTTCCATTTAATGCATGTGACACGTGGCAATCATCGATTGGCTCTGCAACTCTACAACGGGTTTTAGGGCTTTTTTACAGTCGCATCGGTCATGAAGTGACAGTTTTCATAATGATGTTTCTATCATTACCTTTTTGCAGGACAGTCGCCTCTGCATATAAATACATCTTTTGCCTTTACTTTCACGAAAAAATTTCAGTGTTCTTTTTTCACATCTTGTTCTTATCCTTTAATACGTTCTACTTCTTTATACAACTATGTCTTCCTCAAATCCTGATCCTCGAAAAGTTGTCATTGTAGATGAACTTCCCCTTTCTTCTGCTCCTACTAGAAGTATGAGAGGTGGTAGGTTGCGTAGTTTAGGATCAATTTCTGTACGTGGTTCTTCTTCTCAACCCAGCTCTACTCCTCCATCTTCTTCAAGAACTAGGGCTTCTTTTCCACATAGATCTTCTGCTAGAAATAGAGATTCTAGTGAACCACTTCGTGAGCCTACTATTGACGAGATTATTCCCGTTGAACTTTCCTTTATCTCGGACAGAGAATCAATTAGAAATCAAGTCACTTCCATGACTTTTCACGATCGCGCTGATGTTTACCCTTCCCAAATCACCGAGGGTTTGGTTTCTGTTATGCGTAAAGATTGCCATTGGAAATTCGACTTCCCGATTCTGGTCCCTAACGAGAATCAAAGGATCACTTCTTTTAAATCTGGTTTTTCTTTTGTGTATACATATCCCTTTACATTAGGTTTTAGGCCGCTTATTGACTCAGTCATCATTGAATTTTGCCATTTCTTTGACGTATGTTTAGGATAAATTGGCCCTATCGTATGGAGGGCAGTGTCATGCCTTAGATATTTGTCAAATGTGGTTCAGTTACCCTTTACTTTTTATCATCCGGTTCATCTTTACTCTCCCAAATTATTCTGTCATAGGGTTTTTACTCTTGTGGCGAGAAGTAAGAGAGTTTTGGTTAGTCCTGAAGACGACAAAGACCGTGGCTGGTACGCCCGATTTGTTGCCTCTCCTACAAGTGAGTTAGTAGGCGAAGAAAATATGCCCTTCTCTAATAAGTGGAACTTTGCACGTGAGTTTTAGTTTCACTCTTTTATTTCTCTTCTTTAAAAAAGAACTTGTAGCCTTGTAACTGTTTTACTTTTCTTTTTCAGCAACCATGAGAACTGTTGAGGAAATTTCTGATTTCCGTGGTTGGGTAGAAAAATTATTAACAGTTGCTTCAATGGAAGAAAGGTTCTGGAAATACCTTTCAAATAGATTTGGGTGGAAAGTTAAGACTCACGGTAACTTTCTTTTTCACGTTCTTCTTTATTCTCATGCTCACCCTGGGACTTATTAACCCTTTTCTTTACTAGGGTTTCCCATTCGGGGTGTGAGTGCTGCATCAATCACTGCTTCGAGGCTCTCTCTATCAAAGGTTCAAGAGATAATCTTGAGTTCCTCATGAAAAAGAAAAGCTGATAGACCACAGAACTCTGAAGATGAAGAGGAGCGAGATGAAGGTTCATTGGTTCGTAAGCCACGAGCTAGAAGACGGGTCATTTCAGATGACGAAGCTACTCCTCATCCTCGTCCTGTTTCCATGTTTGAGCCTGAAAGTGCCACTTTAGTGAGTTCTGATGAGGAGACGCCTGCAGCACCCCGTGACTCTGCTAAACCACTCTTTTCTCGTGGATTTGATGAAGAAAACTTTGGTTTTGTTTCTGAGGAAACACCTCTTGCCTCTTTTCCTGTGTCTGTTCCAATTGAATCTCAGTTGCCTGTACATACTGTTGTTTCCATTGCTCCTTCCATGGCTATTTTGACTTCTTCAACGGTTCCTACTGCCACGACTTCCCATGCTGAAATTGGTTCCTCTAGTAGCAGTAGGGCAATGAAGCAAGTTACCATCGAGGTTCCTGCAGATGGTAACCTTTTGATGACATCAGACCAAGCTGACGTGTGGTTGAAACCACTGATAGGCCTAGTTGAGAAGTCCAAACTAGAAAGTCATAGCTCTCTAACGTGGATGAACGATATTGTGCATTCATCTTTAAAGGTATAAACCTTGTCTTCTTATTTTGCGTGATTTTTCTTTTACCAGTATCACATTTTTTCCTTCATTGTGTAGATTAATCTCATCGGTACAGAGATGATGAAAAGGATTATCCATACGGAGCAGCTTATGAATGACTATCATACTGATGCCGACAATTGGAAAGAGCAGTACGAGGGTCTTCAACTTGAAATGGAGGTTTTATATGAAGATAAGTGTACCTTAGAGCAGCAAGTAAGGTTATAGCAGCAGAACTAGCGGTTGAGAAAACTTCTTCGAATCAGGCGGGCAAAGATAAAAACCTTCTTGAGTCCTCATTTGCTGAACAACTCTCTAAAGCCACTGAAGAGATCAGAGGTCTAAAGGACCTATTGAACTAGAAAGAAACTTACGCCGGTGAGCTTGTTCAAACGCTTACCCAAGCTCAAGAAGATCTCCGAGTGTCTTCTAGCAGAGTTTAATTTTTGGAAAGTTCACTTGCCCCTTACAGGCTTCTTATAATGCTGCCTTCACTATGAATGAGAAGCTTAGGAATGAGATTGAGCATTGGGAAAGAGATTATGAAGCTCTCGAGGATAAGGTTGCCGTTGAAGTAAGTTGGGATTTTTTGAACACACGTCATGACGCTTTGATGGAAGCAAGCCGGGAAGGCTTTGACTTAGCTGCTGAGATTGCAAAGATCAAAGAAACCATTGAGAAAACCCAACAAAGTCAGAGTTTTTCTTCACCCGTGACTGACATTCCCGAGGGTGATGAAGTTACTCCTGGTGAGGCTGCTATTCAATCTCCTTCCGCTCAAGTTACTCTTCCTGCTTCTGATGATCCTGCTCTTCGTCTTACTGGTTCAGTTTCTGCCCCTCAGTGAAAGTTTTAAGAAAGTTTGAAATGTCGTTTTTTTAATTGATGGAACATTTGGAGGTTCACCCTTGGTCCCATTTGGGGATAATGTTTTGGAAAATCATACCCCTAGTTCGTTTTGGTTTTTTTTTGTATAAGACAATCAGGTTGGAACTAAGTTCATACTTAGTTTTAACCAAGTTATTATAATATTATGAAATTTTTGTCCAACTCTTATAATACCTTTATTTAGAGTTTCTGTTCCACTCTTTTAGGAGTTTACCCTTGCTTTATCTTTAAAAGTTCGGGCTTTATTTTCCACTTATTTGGAGTTTTTGTTTTACCCTCTATTATTTTAACTTTTGCATATAAAATGCTTCATTACTTCATGGTTTTTTTTTGTGAACAAGCACGAATTATAAAAGAGGGCCCTTTTATATACGACACTTAATGAAGAAGACGTCTCAACTTCATAATGGTGTAAGCATACGAAAAAAGAGATAGGAACATACACGTTTCTTTGAATAACTTTGAGGAAAGTTTTGTATCATTCGAACTTTCAAATTACATAATGCTTTAAATGTATTTAAGTATCATCTATAACTCTTTCGTAACTGTTTTCTTTACAATAGATTTGTAAAAATATTCAAGGGTATATCTTGCAACCCATGACTAAATATTGCCTTTAACCTAGATTTTGAAATTTACATCCACGAGTGTATTCTTTATAGGTTTTTGAATCGGGCTTGTATTTTTGAACGCTCGTGACTTTGCTCTGAACTTTCGATTTGTTGGGTAGACTTTAAGCTTGACTTGAATTCTGATTTTTCCAGTCTTCTTTGCTCTTCTTTGCCATCTTTATATATATAGTCCCCCAAGTGTTTGAGCTTTGAAGTATGAAATCTCGAGCACTTGATTATTTCTTCCATGCGGTCCTTTTCCTGAAAAAGGAAAAACGTACGGGACTCGGAGGCATATATAATTTAGATGATGACTGCTTAACCCTTTATATTTCCATCAGAAAGGTTGTAACCCTAGACTGGGAATTATGTTACTTTCACGTGTCTTTCAGGTTTAATATCATCATTTGGTGCGGGCTAGTTTTTTGCCTATCATCTAAAATTGTTAGTATAATTTTAACTGCACAAAATAAAAATTGTAATTGAGGGATACCTGACCGTGGGTATTTCATTTCCTTAGAAATAGTATTTCTACAGATGAACAACATTCCAACTCGAGGGTAGAACCTTGCCATCCATGGTTTCCAATTCGTATTCACCTTTTCCAGCAACACCTTGAACTTTGTAAGGTCCTTCCCAATTTGGACTCAACTTTCCTGCATTGGCTGCTCTTGTTGATTGAAAAACTTTCTTGAGTACGTAGTCCCCAATCTTAAAGTACCTAAGATGAGCTTTCCGATTGTAATATCGCTCATTAATTTGTTTCTGGACAGCCATCCTTATCAAAGCTGTTTCTCTCCTTTCTTCAAGCAAATCGAGATTTACTCGCATCTCCTCTTCATTTGACTCTTCGGTTGCTTGGGTGTATCTCGTACTTGGTTCACCTATTTCAACTGGATTAAGGCTTCAGCGCCGTACACAAGTGAAAATGGTATCTCTCCCGTACTTCTTTTCGTTGTTGTTCGGTAAACCCACAAAACTCCAGGTAACACTTCTGGCCATTTACCTTTTGACTCTTCTAGCCTCTTCTTCAAGTTATTAATAATAACTTTATTTATTGATTCATCTTATCCATTGGCCACAAGATGATAAGGTGTTGAAGTAATTCTTTTAATTTGCCAACTTTGAAAGAATTCTGTGATTTTCGCACCTATGAACTGTGGGCCGTTATCACACACGATTTCTTTTGGAACCCCAAACCGACATATGATGTTCCGCCAAATGAAGTCCCTGACTTCTTTTTCTCGCACCTGTTTGAAGGCACCTACATCTACCCACTTAGTAAAATAATCAGTGAGTACTAACAAAAATCGTACCTTTCCTTTGGCTTGTGGTAGTGGACCCACGATATCCATCCCCTACTTCATAAAAGGTCATGATGCAACAACCAAATGTAATAACTCGGCCAATCAATGCATGTTGTTACCATATCTTTGGCACTTGTGACATTTGGCCACAAAACTTTCTGCCTCTTCTTCCATTTTTGGCCAGTAATACCCTGCTCTGATTAGAGTTTTTACCAAGGATCTTCCTCCTGCGTGATTTTCACAATGTCCTTCATGTACTTCTCTCATCACATACTTTGTTTGAGAAGGTCCGAGACACCTTGCTAAAGGACCACCGAACATCTTTCGATATAAATTGCCTCGATCCAAACAATAGCGGACAACTTTTCGTCGAAGTGCCTGAGCCTTTTTCTTATCTTCGGGTAGAATTCCGTACTGCAAAAATTGATGATTTCGTTTCTCCAATCCCAGGTTAAATTATTGAAATTTACCTCGTTTTTATCCTGGTCGAGTGCCGAATGAAACAAATGAATTACGGAAGCGTTTTCTTCATTCGTTGCTTCTGCAGCGGATGCAAGATTAGCCAACGTGTCTGCTTCGACATTTTCTTCCTTGGGTATTTGCACGATTTTCCAAGATTGGAATTGTCTGATCAAATCTCGTGCCTTTTCCAAATATTGCTGCATCCTCGCCTCTCTAGCTATATAAGTCCCCTGCATTTAATTAACTACGAGCTGCGACTCGCTTTTGATTATAGCCTGCTCTATTCCGAGCTCTCATGCCAATTCTAAACCTGCAATCACAGCTTCATATTCTGCTTCATTATTAGTAATAAGATGACATTTTATGGCTTGCCTTATAGTCTCTCCCGTAGGTGGGATTAGAACAATGCCCAAACCTGCTCCTTTAACATTCGAGGAGCCATAAGTAAACAAGGTCCAAGTACCTGGATAAGACCCGTTAAATACCTGCAGTTCTTTTTCTGCTTCTGTTGCCATCCCAGGGCTAAAATCAGCCACGAAATCTGCTAAAATTTGTGATTTTATCGCAGTTCTAGGTTGATATGTGATGTCATATTCACTTAGTTCTATGACCCACTTGGCTAGCCTACCTGATAACTCTTGCTTATGCAATATATTTTGTAAGGGGTAAACAGTCACTATAGAAATATGGTGATATTGAAAATAAGGCCTCAATTTTCTAGATGCCATAATTAATGCTAAAGCAAGTTTTTCTAAATGAGGATATTGAGTTTCAGCATCCAATAAAGACTTGCTAACATAATAAATCGGAGATTGTTTACCTTTATCCTCCCGAACTAAACGACACTTACCGCCATTTCTGAAACAACAAGGTAGATGAATAGCCTTTCTCCATCCTTTGGTTTAGCCAGCAACAGTGGGTTTGACAAGTATACTTTTAGATTTTTGAGCGCTTGTTGACATTCTTCAGTCCATTCAAATTGGCTTTGCTTTTTCAACACTGAAAAGAACTTAAAGCTTTTCTCCGAAGATTTAGAAATAAATCTTCCCAATGCTGCTATCCTACCTGTCAACCTCTGCACTTCTTTTTTGCTCGTGAGTATATCCGGTATTTCTTCAATAGCTTTAATCTGTGCTGGATTTTCTTCAATTCCTCGATTAGAAACAAGGAAACCTAAGAACTTACCTGATGACACGCCAAATGCACATTTCTCGGGATTTAACTTCATATTGAATTTGCGGAGAATCTGAAACGTATCTGACCAATGTTGGATATGATCCCCCGCCTGATGTGATTTGATTAGCATATCATCGATATAAATCTCCATGGTTTTCCCATATGTTCTTGAAACATCTTGGTTACTAACCTCTGGTACGTGGCTCCAACATTCTTTAGGCCGAAAGGCATAACTTTATAATAGTAAGTCCCCCTATCTGTAATAAAAGAAATTTTTTTCTCATCTAAAGGATCCATTTTTATTTGATTGTACCCTGAATAGGCATCTAAAAAGCTTAATAGTTCATGTCCTGCAGTAGCATCAATTAGTTGATCTATGTGTGGTAACGGGAAAGAATCTTTAGGGCAAGCTTTATTCAAATCAGTATAGTCTACGCAAACTTGCCACTTACCCTTCTTTTTACGTACCACTACGGTATTAGCTAGCCAATTAGGATATTTTACCTCACGGATAGATCCAATTTTTAAAAGCTTTTGTACCTCATCCTGAATCACCTGATTTTTGGAAGCTCTTTGCTTCCTTTTCTTCTGTTTAACAGGTGGATACGTTGGATCTTCATTCAGCTTATGGGTCATCACCTCCGGTGGTATACCTGTCATATCTGAATGCGACCAAGCAAAGCAATCTGCGTTAAATTTCAAAAATTCAATCAACTTACTTTTCATCTCCGGGCTCAGGTTGGTTCCGATGTAAACTTTTCTGTCTGGCCAATGTTTAAACAGCACCACCGCTTCGAGTTCCTCAATTGTTGTTTTGATGTTTTCGTTCTCTTCTGGCTTTTGGATAGTATTAGGCCTTGAGTCTACATCCGTTTGTCCATCTGCAGTTGGGGTTTGTGCTGCTAAATCCTCAACTGAATTCTGTAATTGCTATTTTCCATCCGCTACATCATATTTTGCGCTTGAATCTGCTACTGAATTAATGCTTCGAGAAGCCTGTTAATCAACACGAATTTGTCTTATCCCCCATTGCGAAGGGAACTTGATAATCTGATGTAAGGTAGATGGAACAATATCCATCTCATGAATCCAAGGTCTGCCAAGGATCATATTGTATGCCATATCCATATCTATTACTTGAAATTTCGTATCTTTAACTACTCCTTCTGCGACTGTTGTGAGTATTATCTCCCCTTTTGTGACAACGCTTGAATTGTCAAATCCAGATAAGGTACGTGCTTTCGGTACCAATTTGTCATCAGCTTGCATCTCGTTTACCACTCTTAAAAGAATGATATTACAGAGCTACTTTGATCAATCAAACCTCGTTTTACATTAGTGTCATGTACAAGTAAAGATATTACCAGTGCATCATTGTGTGGGATCAACACGCCATTCACATCTGCATCATCAAATGTTATATTATCTTCTTCCAGAACTTGGTGAACTCGCTTCCCGTGGTTGACTGTGATTTTTGACACCTTTGCAGCCGTATATGTCACGCCATTGACCTCCTCCCTTCCACTTATGACATTTACTGTTCTTTTTGGTGATGGAAGTTTTGGTGGCTCCTGTCTATTTTTCATATATGCTTGGTTACCCTTTTCACTAAATAAATCGGTTAAGTAGCCTTGTTTTAATAAGTGCTCTACTTCACCTTGTAGCAATCTGCATTCTGCTGTTTTGTGACCATGATAGTTATGAAACTCGCACCAGAAATTAGGGTTTCTTCTATTTGGGTTCGATCTCATTTCCTTTGGCCACCGCACTTATCTCCCATGCTTTTTAAAATAACTACCAACTCAGATGTGTTAACATTAAAGCTGTAACCACCAATCTTCGCTTTTGAACTTCTGTCGTTGTCTCGCGTATCTCACGTGTCTCGCTCCTTTCCAAACCTGGATGACGAACCCAAATCTCTGTCCCTTGTTCTGGAATCGTACCTCGGATTCTCTTGTTTTGATCATGAATCCCTTCCTGCTGGTCCTATGTAAGGTTCACACCTGTTCTTACCGGACCTTTTTTCAGTTTCTGGTCGCCTTGAACTTATTCTTTCATCTCCCCGGGACTGAGTGATGGTATCTTCTTTTATCCGCAACTTCGTGCTATATCTGTTATGAACATCATTCCAAGTTGTTGCAGGGAATTCTCGTAAGCTTTTTTTGAGTCTCCTCCTGGCTTCTGAGCTCTTCTCATTTTAATTACTTGCAAATGCCATAGCCGCCCAATTATCAAGTACGCGTGGTAGCATTATTCTTTCACGTTGAAATCTATTTACAAATTCCCTGAGTAGTTCCGTATCTCCTTGTTTTATTTTGAAGATGTCTTCCATCCTCTTCTCAACCTTCTGAGTTCCCGAGTGTGCTTTTATAAACGAATCTGCAAGCTCAGTAAAAGAATCAATAGAGTTCTCAGGTAAAAGAGAATACCATGTTAGTGCTCCATTTGTGAGTGTTTCACCGAATTTTTTGACTAGCACTGATTCAATCTCTTGCTTAGTCAAATCGTTGCCTTTCACGCCAGTTGTAAACGCGGTTACATGGTCTCGTGGATCGGTTGTCCCATCATACTTCGGGATATCGGGCATCTTGAACTTTTTTGGAATAGGCAAAGGAGCGACACTTGGCTTCCAAGGTTGTTGAGAATATTTATCTACGTCCACTCCTTTGATTATAGGTGGAACACCAGGTATCTGCTCTATGCGATCGTTCTGCTCCTTGAGCTGTTTCTGCAAAGTTAGTACTAAACTTTGTAAATCACAATTAATTGGAATACCTGACCTTCCATCACGAGATTCACTGGGAGTTCCTCCACTGCCTGAATTGGCAAGTCCTGGGCGTGGATTTTCAATGGTTGCGGTGTTATTCGGAGGTGAAGTTGGTGGTACAGTTAGCAGCCCACTAACGAAAGCTTGAAGAGCATTATTGACCTGTTCTGCGATCAATTGCTTTAATGCTGCATCAATAGCTTGATCATCCCCATGTTGGTCATTCACATGTGATTCAGACTGTCAGGTGTCCCTTCTCGGGATTGTCGAGGAGAGTTTCGTGGTGAAGGGACTGGAGTTCCATCCCCTTGTTGATTTTGCTGATTCAACTGAATTGCTCATTTTGTTGGTTTTGTAGGTTTTGTTGGTTGTTGTTGTTAACGTTCGACATAATTTCTTGACAGAAAAGATGAATTTGGAAAGTGAAAAGATTATCAGATTTTCGGTAACGGAACCAATTTGTTTAACCAAAATATAGGAATTTCGGTCAAAGCCTATTTTTAGAAGTACTCGGGTTACTGATAATCAATAAAATTGATATTCTTGTAGTAAGAAAGAGAATTAGAATAGCAAAGTAATCAGTAGAAAGCAAAAGAAAATAATTGTATTCCAATAATAATCAGAATATCCCTCTACAGATGATATTTCTTTCCCTTATATAGTGACTCCTAAGTACTACGTCTTTTCCCCTTTTATGACCGAATTATTATGAGCATTAATGACATTAATGAAACGTTATAATTGGTAATCGTAACTGTTTCGTGAAGATTCTGTAACGTTTGTAACATTCATGCTCATTAATTGAAGATCAATGAATATGCCATTTTTATAGTCTTGGTTCATTCCACCGGTGCCTCTTTAAGGGACTCGAGCAACCGTTCCTTCTTGTCTCTTAAATGTTTTGCTCGTACCTATTAAGACTTGCGCCTTTCCAAATACTCTTCTCCAGTTGTCGCTTTTCTAGTGATCCACATATCTTGCCATGTCAACCACATGATTAATTCCACGTGTAAAATTTATTTTCCCCAATACACATATTGTACCGTTTAAAAAAGGGCATTAAAAATAACTTGTTTGTGTCGTGCTTCCCTGAAGTTCTACCTTAGTATTTGGCTGAACTCCCTTGTCCAAAATACAGGTCTGCGGTCTGCCCCTTTCAACCATTCTTTTCTTTAGTTTGTATCGTTTCAGATACTTAATAAATATGGACTTAGTACTATTTTACTCACTGCATTGTGACAATTCTATGTGAAAAGAAAAGAAAACACTCAAAAAGCAAAAATTAAGAAAAACCTCTCGCTCTGTTCCAATAATTACATATACAAGAAGGCAGGGAAGCGGATTATGTAATCGAGATAAAGACAGCAGATGGTCAAAATCCAGTATTTGATGAAGGATTGTTTACCGAATCATGTACAATCTTTAAAGTAACTACGGGACTACATGAATCAAATCCAGATGCCTATACGCCAAAGTTGATCTCCATCGGTCCTTACCATAAAAATAATCCAAAACTTCGCTCGATGGAAAAGTATAAACTGCATTACCGACAACGATTTCTCCGGAGGAAAGAGAGGATTGATTTGGAAAGTTGCATTAGAGAATTGGAGGAACTGCAGGATGAAGCACTAAAGTGTTATGATGATATAGATCAGCATTTTAACAATGGTAGTTCTAGGAAATTTGTGGAAATGCTGTTGCTTGATGGCTGTTTTGTGGTTGAATATATCCGTGAGTTCTGTAAAATGGTGCCGGAGGGAGAAGACAAAATTATCAAAGCGGCTTGGATGGAAGTTCTTGTAGATCGTGACTTGTTGCTACTAGAAAACCAACTCCCTTTTTTTATCCTCGCCAAACTTCACGAGATGACTACGGATCATGACGTCCCATTCATAGAGATGGTGAAATACAACTTTGCTACTAGTTTACCGAAGGTGACTCCTAAATTCATAAAGAAAACTGATGGGAATGCCAAAGAAGTCAAACATTTACTTCAAGTAATACACGTGTGTTGTTGCCCTCCAGGAATGAATGCTAGCCTAACTGGGAATGCTAGCAATAAACTAAAAAATGGCGAGAAAAGTTTTAACTGGCCTTTGCAACTAAGTTGGTCCAACAAAAAGCAACAAATTGAGGACGACGACGACATATGGCACGACCGTATGAGATGTGCAACAGAGCTCGGGGAAGCAGGAATTGAATTTTCAAAAGCTGGGAAAATTTATAGAAGGTTGAACAAGGACAACGAGGAGGATTGTATAAGTTTATTTGATATCAAGTACGACAAGGAATTAATCGAAATTCCTTGTTTCGAGGTGGTTGATAGTACGGAGACCGTTTTGAGAAATTTGATAGCTTACGAGCAACACTCTATTGATGTACATCATAAATATTTCACAGATTATGTAATTCTTATGGATCGTCTAATCAACTCTGACAAAGATGTGAAGTTGTTTCGCTTGAAGGGAATCATCAGAAACCGGATAGGCGATGACAATGAAGCAGCTAGCATCTTTAACAGACTTGGAGAAGGAGTGATCCCTTCAACTCAGTTCTATTACAAAGAAGCATGCAAAAAGGTGGTTGAGCATTGTGAAAAACCATGGAGTGAAAGGAAGGCAAGTTTTTGGCACAATTACTTTAATGGTCCTTGGGTGGGACTTTCAACTGCAGCTGCAGTAATCCTCCTTTCGCTCACAGTTATGCAAACAGTTCTAACTTTCATAAGTACTCTTTAAGTAGTCGCTGTAATCATATACTATGTGTGATCTATCGAGTTTGTATTAGTGGTGTTTCCTCACTGTTGCTTCATAATTATATTCTAAGTTTGTGCACTCATGATTTTGTTGTGGACCAAGGGTGAGTGTGACTTAAAGTTATGGATTTATTTATTTTTTTAAAAAAATACTGGTTAAGTTGTACTTTCTTTCGCCGAGGGTCTTTTGGAAATCAACGGCGGATCCAGGATTTTAAAGTTATGGGTGCTCGCCGATAAAGACTTCAAAAGAAGAGGACAAAATGAATTTACTCGTGCATATGTAAATTTACTAAATATGGTCAAAGTTAATGGGTGCTTAAGCACCCATAAGTGCCCATGTGCATCCGCCACTGTCGGAAACAACTTCTCTATCCCCTCGGGTAGCGATAAGGTCTGCGTACACACTACCCTCCCCAAACCCTACTTATAAAAATACACTGGGTTGTTACTGTTTTAGTTAAGTTGTACTAATAGTGTAAAAACTGTTTACACAATTAGTATATAGTATAATTCCAAATCGATTTTGTAACCATAATCAAGAGCTTTAGTTGAAATAAAACTACAAATTCAGTTTTGCTTGTTACTCCTTATGAATGTCTCAAATTAATAATGTTTTTCACACTTCCTCATGTGACAACATGGTAGAAAGCAAACGCAATAAATTATACGAGAAGGTGAACAACTATATATCTATATCTATAGCTTTAAATGTATATCTATTGTCACACCTCCTTTTTCTACTCGAAGGGGGTATAAAGGAGTTTTTTCAATTAAAGTGACAATAACCGAAACAGAATTATTTATTCAATTCAGAGTCGTCACTTGGGATAATTTATAGTGTCCCAAGTCACCGGTTTAAAATCCCAAATCGAGGAAGATGACTCTATTTATGGTCTGCGAACACAGAAATCCGGGTAAGGAATTCTGTTAACCCGGGAGAAGGTGTTAGGTATTCCCGAGTTTCGTGATTTTAGCACGGTCGCTTTAATCATAGTTGGCTCAATTAAATTGCCTAGTTACTTATTTAAGAACCTATGTACATTTTTATCTCTTACCGCTTTTACTTACTTAATTTATTCGTAATTAAGAAATTATCTTAAAACAAGTCACGCGTACGTGTACTCATTCCGTTCGGCGCGTCAAGAATCATATCAGGTGTACGTGTCCACAATTAATCACGCTTTATTAATATTAAGAAAGTTTGACCGAAGTTGCGCGAACGCATACCTTGATTTAATTTGATAATCATAATTATGTCATGCGAACGTGTACACAATCATGATGATTCAATTAATTTATATTAAAACAAGAACGCGAACTTAACCCCAATTCTACTTTACTTCATCTAAAATCCAAGCCCAATTTTCAAGTGAATCACATTAAGGAAATTCATTCAAACTGAAGAAAGGAATAACTATAATTCAAATAGGTAATAATATCGATGGTCTAATCACAAACAATTCAACAAAAATAACACACAGTTCATAAGAAATTCATGCCATTTTTCATTCCAATAGATAAAAATATTAAGGTAACAAGATAGAGAATTGGACCTCAGTAGCAAAATCTGAAACGTCAAAACCACGGACAATATCTCTATTGGAATGTCTCGCCGGAAACCTCACTGAATTCTATCCGAAATTTGAATGAAAAAAAAATGAACCAGACAACTAGAACCTCGATCGAACCTAAATCGAAGCTACTGTTCAATCTATTTTTAGAATGAAACTCGTCGCCTCTCTCTTACTCCCATTCTCCCATTGTCGTTGCCCTCTATTTGCGCCTGTGTGCGCGTTTTTGGTGGGGTATTACTGCTGACTTTGTGTTTCGGAGCTGGGGGTAAGTTAAGAGATCAGGGGTCAGGCGGCGGCGGCTGGTTCTTGTTGAAGAGGAGCTAGGGTTCTGGCGATGGCTGCTTTGGTGAGTTGTGAGGTCCAGCTGCTTGGGTGACTGCTGCTCTAACATCTGGTGGAGAGAGGCCGCTGGTTGGGTTCTTGTGAAGATGGGGTGGGGCTGGTTTTTGGGCATTCATTGTGGGGTGTGACGAAGGAGACGAAGTTCGGGGGCGGGGGGGGGGGGGGTCTCCTGTCTAAAACAACTCTTCCAAACTTAGACTCTAGGGTTCTTTTAATGTCTAGGTCTAGGGTTTTAGGTGTATTAGGGTTGAGTTATTATGGGCTAGATCCGAATTGGGCCAAATTTGGACCAAATTTACCTTTAAAAATGGCCCTTTAACTTTACTATACTAAAAAATATTAATTCCTAAAATAATAACTATAAAATTGTGAAATCAATTCTAATTAAAATAAATTACTAAAATAAAATTAAATACTAAAAGTGAAATTATTTCTGTATATTTTTTTAATTTTATGAAAGATAGATAAACTAAAAGTAATAAAATATCATTTAGCTAAATAAGAGAAAATATTTTTGTAATTTTTATTTTTGTGATAAAATAAAGTAAAAGAGTCAAAACTATTTAGAATAACGATATTAGGCTTAAACTAAATATTTAAACGCTAAAATATGTAAAATCTTGGGGAGGGTCAAAAATTACATGTCTACAGCTGCCCCTCTTTTACTGGAAACACGAAGTATTTTCAGACAAAGAATGACTAGACAGGTTTTTTGACCTGACCCTTATTTAGAGAGACCAAAAGTTAAAAGAAAGGAGAATGTGACCGAGCCCTGGTATCTGAGCTGCCTACATATCTTTGGCTATAAAGGAATCGGGCCACGTGTAGTTCAGAAGTAGGAACAATGATGGAGTGTACCAAGGTGGAGAGCCGATTGCGGTGCCGTTCCGTCGAAGTTCCGGTCCGCCGTCCTGTTATTACATCAAAAACCAAGTTTAAAAAGACTAACTAAGCCTATCAGCTACGAGTTACAAGATTCATATCTATGAGTCTTCTGAAGCTTGATCTTGAGTCTTGGTTGGTTCTTCATGCAGACTCTGATCTGAATCTTGATGCTTGTTAGCTGCAGGTGTTAGTTCATTCTTCCACGGCTTCTTCAGATCAAGACCGGACATACAGTGCTTGTGACTTCAGCCATGTCTTGAGCAGCTCAAATCTTTCATCTGCTTCTGCATTTGGATTCACTTCCCTTTTTTTTTCTTTTCTTTCTTTTTCTTGGGTTGAGACTTCTTCTTTGATCATCTCAAACCCCCGTGCCTCGAGGTAAAAACCTTATTCTTCAGGCGACTCGTGCTACCTCCGACTTGAAACTTGAAATGAATTCTGAAATGACTTCCCTTGTTCTCCAAGTAGGCGCCTGCTACTGACTTGAAACTTGAAAAAAATCCCAAAACGAATTCCCTTGTTCTCCAGGTGGGTGCCTGCAATCAAAACAACAAAACAAACAAAATTTTCTGCCCCAATTTGCACTCGAAAAATTTGTGAGTTGTTAGCAAAACTATAAACCACTTATGCTATTGATGCAATGATGAGAGTAAACTAAAGACTCGACTAGGATGTACGTCTCCTGTGAGTAAAACTAAGAAACTTGACTAGCAAATGCACCTACTAAAAATAAAACCTGAATGACCCAGATTAGGAAGTGCGTCTCCTAGGGAAGAAATCTCAATTTAGGAAGTGCGTCTCCTAAAAGTACATCCTGAAAAACCCAGACTAGGTAGTGCATCTCCTAGGGGTGAAACTTCAACGGCTCAAACTAGGAAGTGCGTCTCGTAGAACAAAAATATAACTTGAAAGACCCAGACTAGGAAGTGCTTCTCCTAGGGGTGAAACTTCAATGACTCAAACTAGGAAGTGCATCTCCTATGAATGAACTTAAATGATCCAAAACTAGGAAGTGCGTCTCCTAGGGGTAAAATCTCAATTTAGGAAGTGTGTTTCCTAAAACAAAATATAACCTGTAAGACCCAGACTAGGAAGTGCGTCTCTTACGTGTGATACTTCAATGAACCAAACTAGGAAGTACGTCTCCTAGGGCTGAACTTAAATGACCCAAATTAGGAAGTGCGTCTCCTAGGAATGAACTTAAATGACCCAAACTAGGAAGTGCGTCTCCTATGGGTAAAATCTCAATTTAGGAAGTGCGTCTCCTAAAACAAAATATAAATTGAAAACCCGGAATAGGAAGTGCGTCTCCTAACGGGTAAAACTTGAATGACTCCAACTAGGAAGTGTGTCTCCTAGGAATGAACTTAAATGACCCAGAACTAGGAAGTGCGTCTCCTAGGGGTAAAATCTCAATTTAGGAAGTGCATCTCCTAAAACAAAATATAACTTGAAAGACCCAGACTAGGAAGTGCGTCTCCTAGGGGTGGAACTTCATTGACTCAAACTAGGAAGTGCGTCTCCTAGAGATGAACTTAAATGAACCAAATAGGAAGTGCGTCTCCTAGTGGTAAAATCTCAATTTAGGAAGTGCGTTTCCTAAAACAAAAATATAACTTGAAAGACCCAGACTAGGAAGTGCTTCTCCTAGGGGTGAAACTTAAATGACCCAAACTAGGAAGTGCGTCTCCTAGGGGTGGAACCTCAATTTAAGAAGTGCGTCTCCTAAAACAAAAGTATAACCTTAAAGACCCAGACTAGGAAGTGCTTCTCCTAGGGGTGATGTGTGATCTTCTCAATAGCCTTTGCGTAAGCAGAATTGGGGCATTACACCTGAAAAATTCAAGCTTCCAAGCATTGATATGAACATAGCTTTCATCCCTGTTTTAGACAAAAAAAACTTGTGAGTTTAAACATGGTGGTTGGTTTGTGGCCTTGACTTTGAGGGCGATTGCTCCTTCACTTGCCACGATAACCTTGATTTCAACTTGAAAGACCTTGCTTGTTTATTGACTAACCACTTTCTCTGTCACCCTAATCACAAAAATACCTCTGATTCATTCAAACTCAATACCCTCTATCTGTTGCATTGTGCTCATGAATTGACATATATTGAACCTTTGTATTTCAGATGAATCCCAAAACACGTTGATTGTTACCAACTCAGTGCGCATACTGTTATTTCCTGACTTATGCCACTTTGATGTGCTAGTCAGATTCCATTTTGTTCAATTGGAAAGCTGGTAGCAAATTTTGAAGTCATTTCTCACTTGTTCTGACCAAACAAACTCAAGAAAAGGAAGTAAATGATGATAGGCTATAATTGTGTATTTTAGTCACTTATTACACTCTAATTTTCTACACTTTAATTGAGTTTGAGCTTTAATCGCTAGTGTTTGCACTAAATATGTGTTTTATGCCTTGTAGGAGTGATTCCGATCTATGTAGGCATTATGGAATGAATTCAAGTGATTTGGAGCTTTGAAGTCTGAGTAAAATCCCAAGGAATTAAGCCGGGATCCTGTTCGGGGATCAACGGATGCAAGTTAAGAAGAAAACGAAGAATCGAGCGGGCATACGGCGCATTGTCTAGTAAAATGCACATAACTTTTCTCTCAGAACTCTATTTGGGCTCCACAATATATCGTTGGAAATTTATTTAAAAGGGCTACAACTTTCCTGTTTTGCATTTTCGCAAATTTTGAATATCGCGCCGCATGGGACGCCGCAGGGTGCGGCGCGCCTGTACAAAATTTACAGAGCCAAAGTCCTATTTCGTGCGGGAGAAGGTGTTTTCGTTTGGGACTGACCCTACTTGGTATAAATACATATAAAAATGCTATTTTGAGGACTTTTGACACATCTTAGACCGAGAGACGCCACTTTGGAGGAAAATACACACAAGAAACATCCGGGAGCATGAACATCTCAGATTTCCTCATATTTTCTAGTATTTTCAATTATTTAAAACTTATGCAATTGTTTGCTAGTATTATGAGTGGCTAAAAACCTATGGTTTTAGGGTCATGGGTGAAACATGAATGTTGTTGTTTGAGGTTTAATTTAACGAAGTTGATTTTATCATATTGGATTGTTTATTTAATTATGTTCTTAATTGTTTTGCTGAGTAGCTAACAGTGAGATACTATCTACGTATTTAGAGTTGAACTCGAAAGTGGGAACTCTAGATTGCATATAAAATTAAATAGAGCAAGTTCTTGAACCTGGGCATCGGGGAACAAATTCACAATTAGGATAGACATATACCTAATTGCCTTGCTTGGTTGAAATACAGGAATTATAAATTCATTCTTGTTAATCTTAATTCCATAGACATATAAGCATTAAGTTAACTTGAATAGGCGAGTAAGGACTCGACAGATTCTTATGAGTAATATCAACCCTATCAATCAACAATCCAGATAAATTAATTAGTTATCTGAAGCCAAGAACACAACATGATTGTTAGTTAACCCGTGACCCTGGAATATTCTCTCCTACCGATTGTTACTCGAAATTGTTATTTGTTCGGTTGATCTCTAGTTAATTCATTGCTTGATAGTTTTAGGTAGTAAATTAGTTACTTCTATATTTTGTGAAACATCTCTTGAATCGATAAGTTAACTGGGTTTGAATCAGTCAATAGTTAATCACAAGTCTTCGTGGGAACGATACTCTACTCACTACTTTATTACTTGATGATCATGTGTCTTTGCGTGAGTATTTTTGGTCGCAACAAGTTTTTGGTGCCGTTGCCGGGGACTTAGAAATTAGCTACTTGACTGAATTGAGCTTTTATTAGTTATTTATTCAAGTTTTAATTTTCAGTTTACCTTGTTTGTGTTAACACGGGCTCTTCTCTAGAATGCGGAGGAGTAGAAGCTCAAACAATCTCCTTCTTCTTGATCCTGAAATTGAACAAACACCTCACAGAGTGAGGAGAGAGGTCGAAGCTAGAACGAGAATAGAAGGAGAGTTGGACATCGTAGTTCAACCACAACCGATAGACATGGCAGGTAACGAAGTGCGTGCGATGATTGAAGCCGCAAGGCCCAGTCTTGCTAATATGACTCAGGCTATTGTGAAGCCTGATATCACAGGGCATTTTGAACTCCAACAATACATGGTGCAGCTGATTCAGTCCACATGGCAATATGTGTTTCTATCTCATGAAGACCCGCAAAGGCACATTCAGAATTTCTTGGAAATTATGGACACTTACAATTATCCGAACGTTTTCAAGGACTATGTCAGGCTGACACTTTTCCCCTTTTCACTACTTGGGGAAGCTAAGGAATGGTTGCAGAAGGAGCCCGCGAACTCAATCCGCACTTGGGATGATCTAGCAAGGAAATTCTTAATCAAGTTTTTCCCCACTAAGAAGACAAAGTCATTGAGGAGTCAGATTCTTGGGTTTGAACAACGGGATGGCGAGACATTTCGTCAAGCATGGGAAAGATACAAGAAGCTACTCAGAGACTGCCCACATCATTGTCAGACTGATGAGGTATTGGGTCACACTTTTGTTGATGGGCTAGATGATGCATCAAAGATGAATCTTGATTCAACTTGTGGGGGTAGTTGCATGGCTAGACCGTACAGTGAAATCGAACTCTTGCTAAATAACTTCACTGCTAATGATCATAATTGGCAAGGTGATGGTGATTCACGAAGGGCAATTAAATAGAAATCAGCCGGGTTGATTGAGCTTGATGACTTTTCAACCATGAGAGCCGATATGGTAAAATTGGCAAATCAGATGAATAGAATGACAATGCAGCAAACACAACCGATGCAACATTTACAACTAATGTCTATTTGCTGCGAACTATGTGGCGACAATCATATGAGTGACATGTGCCCCACGAATCCTGAATCCATATACTATGTGGGGCAGCAGAGCAGAGGTCCAATGAATCAGCATGCCCAATATGGGAACACTTACAATCCAAATTGGAAGAATCATCCCAAGTTCTCATGGGGTGAAAATCAGCCGAATCAGAATCATTATAGACCCCAAGGAAATTTCAATCAACCTCAGAAGCCACCCCAACAAATGGAAGAGAGTACAAATGATTTGCTAAAGAAGTTATTACTTGACAATCAACAACTCAGGACCGATTTCAGAAATCTTGAGAGGCAAATGGGGCAGTTAGCGACAAATCAAAATACTAGACCTACAGGCGCTCTCCCCAGTGATACAGAGAAGAACCCTCAAGTGAATGCAGTTATACTCAGAAATGGGAGGGAACTAGAGGAAGTGCCAAAGAAGAGAAAAAACAAGCCCATACCTGAGGGGGAGTTGATTCCTAAGGCGACACATGAATCAAAGAAAAAGGATGCAACTCTAGAGCCAGTGGAGACTGCAAGGCCACCACCACCTTTCCCCCAGAGATTGCAGAAAAAGAATGATGATCGCATGTTCAGCAAATTTCTCCCTATGTTGAGCCAGGTTCAATTAAATATTCCGCTGGTGGATGTACTTCATGAAATTCCAAAGTATGCTAAGTACATAAAAGATATAGTGGCTCACAAAAGAAGATTGACTAAATTTGAGACAGTTGCACTTACTGAGGAGTGCACTTTAAGGGTTCAAAACAAGCTCCCTCAAAAGCTTAAAGATCCTGGCAGCTTCACCATCCCGGTGCGAATTGGTAATATTGATGTGGGTCGTGCTCTTTGCGATTTGGGGGCAAGCATAAATCTGATGCCCTTATCCTTGTTCAAACAATTGGGTCTGGGAGCTCCAAGACCAACTACTGTGATATTACAGCTGGCTGATAGGTCGATAGCACACCCTGAGGGGGTGATTGAAGATGTGTTGCTGCAAATTGGGAAATTTATCTTCCCTACGGACTTCATTATCCTAGATTATGAGGATGATGAACTGGTTCCAATCATATTGGGGCGACCTCTCTTGGCTACTGGTGATGCAATTATTAAAGTGAGAGAGGGAAAAATGATTTTGGGTGGATGACGAGGAAGCAGTCTTTAATGTTTACAAATCAATCTAACTTCCCTGCCACTATGAGGAGCTCTCAATGATATCTGTTGTGGAGGTGGATGAGAAAATTCTTGACACGAGTGTATATCTAGACGATTATCTAGGGAAAACACTTATGTTGTTCGATAGCTTAGAGATTGATGATGAGGTTGAGGAGATGATGCATATCCTAGATGCATCTTGTGCTTACATGCAGGGGATACACCCCTTTGAGCCCCTGAATAGGCCAAATGGGCCTCCTCCAAAGCCGTCAATTGAAGAGGCTCCAAAATTGAAGCTAAAACCCCTGCCTCCTCACCTTCAATATGCTTATTTGGTTGATTCTGACACTTTACCTGTTATTGTTTCTTCTGACTTGTCTAAATTGCAAGAAGAGAAGCTGCTGA
The DNA here is from genome assembly GCF_000393655.2 of Nicotiana sylvestris. Classification (NCBI taxonomy): domain Eukaryota; kingdom Viridiplantae; phylum Streptophyta; class Magnoliopsida; order Solanales; family Solanaceae; genus Nicotiana; species Nicotiana sylvestris. The sequence continues at coordinate 23,130,139 of NC_091060.1, forward strand.
GAGTGCTACGTGAGCACAAACAAGCACTTGTGTGGACAATGTCTGACATTAAGGGCATTAGTCCAGCTTTTTGCATGCATAAAATCCTCATGGAGGACAGACACAAGCCAAGTATAGAGCAACAATGCCGACTAAATCCAATCATGAAAGATGTGGTAAGAAAAGAAGTGATTAAGTGGCTTGATGCAGGTATTGTATTTCCAATCTCGGATAGCAAATGGGTAAGCCTCGTTCAATGTGTACCTAAGAAAGGGGGTATGACTGTAGTGGTTAATGAAAATAATGACTTAATCCCACAAGAACTGTCATTGGGTGGAGGATTTGCATAGATTATAGAAAATTGAACAATGCCACCTGAAAGGACCACTTCCCCCTCCCCTTTATTGATCAAATGCTTGATAGATTAGCTGGCCATGAATACTATTGTTTCTTAGATGGTTATTCGGGGTATAATCAGATTGCTATAGCCCCATAGGACCAAGATAAAACCACATTTACGTGTTCGTATGGCACATATGCGTTCAAGAGATTGCCCTTTGGTCTCTGTAATGCACCTGCGACTTTTCAATGGTGTATGATGACTATTTTTACTGACATGGTTGAAATATTTGTAGAAGTGTTCATGGATGATTTTTCCGTGTTTGGGTGCTCTTTTGATAATTGTTTAATGAATCTTGATAAAGTGTTTGCTAGATGCGAAGAGACGAACCTGGTGCTAAATTGGGAAAAGTGCCATTTCATGGTACGTGAAGGTATAGTCTTGGGGAATAAGGTGTCCAAAAATGGTTTGCAGGTGGACAAAGCGAAGGTGGAGGCAATTGAAAAATTGCCCCCCGACATCAGTCAAAGGCATTCGCAGTTTCTTGGGCCATGCAGGTTTTTATCATCGTTTCATTGAAGATTTTTTGAAAATTGCTTCTCCTTTGTGCAGGCTTCTTGAGAAAAATGTTCCTTTCAAGTTTGATGATGCCTGTCTGAAAGCATTTGAGGAGCTGAAGGGAAGGTTAGTGACTGCACCAATTATCATTGCTTCGGATTGGGAGCAACCATTTGAGTTGATGTGCGATGCGAGTGACATAGCTATTGGAGCTGTTTTAGGGCAAAGGAGAAATAAAATCTTTCACTCCATTTACTATACGAGCAAAACTCTGAATCCAGCCCAGATGAACTACACAATTACAGAAAAAGCGGTCCTTGCAATGGTGTGGGCGTTTGATAAGTTCAAATCCTATCTAGTGGGGACCAAAGTCATCGTCTACACAGATCATTCAGCTATCAGATACTTGTTTGAAAAGAAATATGCCAAGCCGAAACTGATTCGTTGGGTCCTCCTCTTGCAAGAGTTTGACTTAGAGATCCGAGATCGAAAAGGGACAGAGAATCAAGTGGCCGATCACTTGTCTAGATTAGAAAATCGGAGCCATGTAGCTGAACGAGGGTCAATCAAAGAAACATTTCCTTATGAGCAGTTATTGGCAATTACCTCAAGCGAAGCTCCGTGGTAAGCATATTATGTGAATTTTATTGCAAGTGGGGTGACACAACCCGATTTGACACCCGATAATAGAAGAAGGTTCCTACACGATGTGAGGCTCTACATGTGGGATGAGCCATTCTTATACAGCTATGCGCAGATCAGTTGGTGCGAAGTTGTGTTCCTGAGGAAGAAATGAATGCAATATTGCATGACTGTCACGCTTCGCCATACGGAGGACATCACGGTGGGGATAGAACCGCCCAGAAAGTTCTACAATCAGGTTTCTATTGGCCAAATTTTTTTGAGAATGCCTATGCCTTTGTTAAAAAGTGTGACAGTTGCCAAAGAACCGAAACAATCACGAAGAAGCACGAGATGCCTCTGCAGAATATTCTGGTAGTGGAGCTTTTTGATGTTTGGGGGATTGATTTCATGGGACCGTTCCCATACTCTAATGGTCACAGGTACATTTTGGTGGCGGTCGACTATGTTTCTAAGTGGGTGAAGGCCATTGCTCTTCCCACTAATGATTCAAAGGTTGTGGTAAACTTTGTAAAGAAGCACATCTTCACACACTTTGGAACTCCTAGAGTGTTGATAAGCGACGGAGGAACTCACTTCTGCAACAAATTGCTGAAAAATGTTCTTGCAAAGTATGGAGTTAAGCACAAGGTTTCCACTGCCTATCACCCCCAAACGAGTGGTCAAGTGGAAGTTTCAAACAGAGAGGTAAAGTAGATTCTGGAGAAAACAGTAAGTAGAAATAGAAAAGACTGGGCCGGGAAGCTAGACGACGCATTATGGGCATATCGAACTGCATACAAGACTCCCATAGGTACTTCTCCGTATAAATTAGTTTATGGGAATCAGAAGATGTTAAGATACAGACTCGACCTATGAATACATTATGGTTTTGAAAATTGGTGCCCGCGGGGCATCGTTCGGCCTCGCCGCGGTCCTAGGTGTGAGATCCCTTTCAAGTTGCTCCAACTCATGCATGGTCTGCTTGACATAACTCATCACTGCCGAGAGAATGGTAATGCTGGGCATGTTCTCACAACGTAGACATCGTCTGATGATGGCGTGGGCAATGGTCCTGATCTTATCTCTGGTTTGTTTCTTTTCTATGAGCAGGCGTTTCATTTGATCACTGCACGTTTTTAAAACCTGAGAATCTTGTATATGCCGATTCTTCAGTTGTCGCACTTCTGTCTTCATTTGGGCCAAAAGGTCGTAACAGTATCTGCTCTCAAATTGGAAATCCTCGGCCTGTTTAGCTGCTTTAACCTCAAGTGTAGCCATCTCTCTCTTCATTTTAGCAACAGTTTTCTCGTGATCACGTTTCGGTTGGTTCAAGTATCGACGATGCTTATCTGTTCTGGTACCCCACTGTGCTTTGAGTCCTGCTATGACATTTTTAGGCTCTTCTAAACCATCTCACCATTCCCTGACTTCTCTTTTCAAACCTTTTATCAACTGCTTGTCTGATCGACTTCTGGGCCGTTCATCAAGAGCCAATCTCAATTTCTGGATTTGGGCCTTAAGTTCTTCATTCTCTTGGATCAATCTATTCCTTTTGCTTCGATCCGCAGCGATTTGTATGCTGTTATTGAATTTCAGACTGTCAATTTGTAGCTTCAAATCACCGATCTCTGCCCGATACCCCTTTTCTTTTGCTAACCAGTTCCATTGCCCTTGGGACGATTCTACAAAATCTTTGAGATGAGGTCTCTTAGCTGGTCTCTCGCAGGACAGGTCACCTCTGAACCAAGCGTGATATCCTGGGGCGACTTCCCCTTTTGCTGTATCCATCACACAAGTGTTTGCTGTCAGATGTTGGCACTCACTCCAGATTTGGCGAACTTCCTCTTCGGGGAAGTGACCATCCGGGCTGATTTCAATCACTTGAGTACTCAGATCTTCATCTTTTGGTACTATTTGATACCTCCCAAGTTGCCTCAAAACCCGATACGGTGCATAGGGTTGGATGCTTTTAAGTCCCATTAACAGAAAGTGGGGCCTGGTTGCCGGCATGTATAAGATTTCCTCAACGGGTAACCATCCGAGCGTCCACTGGATTTGGTCGGCAGTGAGAGTTCGGAGAAATGAGGTCCATGTTGTGACTCTCTCGGGTAGACTGAACCTTTTGATTCTTCTATAGAATCCAATACAAGTTTTTTCGGGCGAACCGTAACCCAAAAGCGGGGAGCGGTGGCATAAATGATCGGTCATCCATATTTGCAACAGTAGGTTACATCCTTCGAAAAAGTCGACCCCGACTCGGCAAGTAGTGAGAGCCCGAAAAATTTCAGCCATAATCATAGGTGCCAGAGTACTTTTATCTTGGGTGAGCAAAGTACCGACGACCCCAGTTACTTTTAAATCGATGTTTCCGTCTTTCCTTGGGAACACTATAAGACCCAAAAAGGCTGTCATAAAAGCTAACAGCCTGTGTTCGTCCCACTTTCGTCGGTTGCCTCCACTGCATAGTTTGAAATCCGGCTTATTGAACCCGCTCTCGTGGCCGTATCTAGCATACATAAGGTGGAGACTGCAGAAACCTTTGGAAAGATCTGGATGGTGAAATGTTCGGGGTATTTTTAAGAAATCCAGAAACCGGTGTACCGTGACGGCTCTAGGTGCAATCAAGTATTTGAACCTCAATGGAGCTTCATCACCTCCAATGTATCCCGCTATTTCTTCCAATGTCGGGGTGAGCTCAAAGTCTGAGAAATGAAATACATTGTGCGCCGAATCCCAGCAAGTGACCAATGATCTGATAATATTAGCCCGAGGCTGAATGTCTAGTAAATCCGGGAGATCTTTCAGATATTTCCTTACTTTGTCTTGCCCTTCCTTGCCTAAGTCGTTCCACCATAATCGCAACTCAAAAGGGACCTTGGTCATTATTGAAAAGGGTTCGTTTTGTATCGTGCTCATCCTGCACATTTATTAGGGTGATTATGCTAATGAAAAGACTTTTATTAGACTCAAAATAAAACTATCTAGATTTTTTTTAAGAATTTTTATTTTTTATTTTTTATTATTATTATTTTTCCAAAACGACGAACTCGATTTCCAAAATGCGGCCCTTTAGTACTTCGAATAAAGACTTTAAAGCTGCGAGGACCAACCGATCAAAAATGATGACCGAAGATGGCCGTTTATGCAATGTTAGCCTTCCGGCGTCCCGCTTGGGAACATTCGACTGTTTTTACAAAAAACGGCCTCACCCGACTCTTTATACAAGTGGCGACATTTTGTCATTTTTTTTTGTTTTATTGGTTTCGGCTATCTTAGCAAAAGATGGGGTTGAACCCGATGGGGGTTGCCTACGCATCTCACATCCGGTGAGAATCAAACCGGCGTAGTCCGGTCAGAAATAGGGGAAACAAATAAAATCTTTTAAAGAAAAGAGGAATAACTATTTTTATATATATCTTTATTTTATTTTATATATTTTTTTTGTTGAAAAGAGACTAAGGAGATATTTATACATTTAAACTTCTTTTTTCATTTTTTTTGAAATTTCGAAAATCTTTTAAAGAGATACTACAAATGAAACCATAATTTTTTTGAATTTTTTCCCTTTTTATTTATATATATATATTGGATTTTGAAAGTGATTAAAAGGAATAAATCAAACTAAAGACAAACTTTGTTTTCATTTTTCTCTTTTTTTAAAGAAAATTCCGGCGAGGTTTCAACATTACTTGGACATTGGTTTTATTTTTCCAAAAATAAGTAATTATCTCCCTACGCTGCTATTCTTTTTTTTGAAACTTTTGGAAACCGGTCAGCATGCAGATCCGAAGCAAATAGATGCGCAAAACAAACGGGATGCAGCAGGATGGTCTTTTCATTTCAGGTTGCCTGTCCTAGACGGACCCAACCCCTGTGTTGAGTCCCCTAGGTCGAATGCAACATGATTCAAATAAACGTTCCTACTAGGGATCCGGCATGAGGTTTCGTTATACTAGGTTTATAACCTAGGTATATGTTCTAGACTGTGTACCCGAGCGGACGACTCGAGTCGAGGAGGGGGCAACTTACCGGGAACCAAAAGGCCATCCGGCTTCGTAACTTGTCCGTCCTCTTTCTTATTTCAGGTATTGAAACTAACAGAATAGGGAGTCTCAACCAGTAAGCACATCCCCGGAGGTGAAGAGAGAAGGGTTTCGGCACAGTTTATATACAGTTCAGATAATATTAAAGCGGTAAAAGACAACATTTAGCACGTTATGTCAAAACATGTAATAAATATCAGATAATAAAGCCAAATATAACAATTATTCTAAGCTCGAATTCTTGAACCCTGAACCAGTGGTTCTGGGTTAGAACTTTTTCCCCAGCAGAGTCGCCAGAGCTGTCACACCTCCTTTTTGCGCGCCTGCCCCGAAGGGTTAAATGCGCGAGGGAGTTTTTTCCAATTTAAGTGAAAATATTTGAAATGAGATTATTTATTCAATTCAGAGTCGCCACTTGGGAAAGGTTTGGTTTTTGGTGTCCCAAGTCACCGGTTTATCTTGAATCCCAAATCGAGGAAATTTTCGACTTTTCCAAATGAAGTCTGCGAACCAGAAATTCTAAGTAAGGAATTATGTTGACCCGAGGGAAGGTGTTAGGCACCCTCGAATCCCGTGGTTCTAGCACGGTTGCTTAAATTGTTATAATGGCTAAATATCTGATTTAAATACATGTTGTGACTTATGTGCTTTTATTAAGTTTAAGACCGCTTTTGTTATTATCATTGATTTTTATAGAATTGCGACGTCGTGAAAATGCATCTCGAACCACGTCACAATCAATGCACCCGTAGTTGTTAACACATTTCGACTCCGTTGAGATTTGGATTTTGGGTCACATCAATGTGCACCCGAATTTAAGAATGTAATTTTAATTGAGTCGCGCCTAAAGAGTCTAACGCGTTATTATCTTTGGGGAAGGCAGTGAAATTCACTAAACAGTCCATCCCAAATTCTAAGTATTTATTATGATCAATTATTGAGGGCCCCGCAATTTGCATTTTTATTTGGCGAGGCTCGTCTCATTATTTTTAAAAGGATAATCTTAGCATGACTACATTTCTATTATGTTCATCTCTAAAAATAAAAGAAAGAAAATGTATGCTAATTGAATTGCATGCTTAGCTAATCCCGGCCACTTATTAGTTATCCGATTGATTATTTACAAGGTGAAGAATGTTGTACCTCATGGAACATGCTTTTAATTTGATAGAAGGAATTACATACGAGATTGATGAAATGCTACGCTTACTCCAAACACTCCTTAAGCTAAATTTAAATTAACTCATTTAAACGGGATTAATAGAATTCCTTATTAAAGGATGCTACTAATGGTATTCAAAACTTGTCCTATAAAAAACTACCTACTGAAACTGAAGCTCCCAAATTTAAAACTGTGTTGTACTCAGCCAGATTTTAAAAGCCATTCACCCTACGTGCTCAAAACAAATGAAGAAAAGTTCGAATTAACAATTACACCGGTGGTTGCGCATTCCATGAATTATATAGTTACATCCTGTATATCACTAAATAAATCACATATCGTGGTTTTAAATCAGCATAAGCTTCAATTAAGTACAAACTTACTAATGTATTCTCTATTAAGCTACAAACTAAGGTTTACACAATTTAACGACACATATAAAACTGTAAGCAAAGCAGCAGATGACTATAATTCCTTCAGATCTTTCAATTCATGTTTTTCATTGTTACATCAGTATGAGATGTGTACCTGGAAATGCTTATAATGGGAGGAGCAAGAGAGTCAGTAGAGCAGTAGTAGCAGATAGCAGCAATGACAACCAATACAGCAACAATGACAATCCCAGCAGAATAAACCAAACAGCAATTCAATGATACAGTATCCAAGGCTCTAGAAAAAGAATAAAGCCCAGTTGAAATCCAGGAAAAATCTAATATCATTCCAAACAGGTAAACAGATGGATCCGATATAGATAAAAGAACACAAGTTGCTGATTTTCCAGTACTTCAAAACAAAGACCCTTAGTCTAACTGAACCAATAGCATATTAGAGCTAGTGTCCAAACAAAGAAAATGAAGAAAACAGTGTTTTCAGCTTCAATCAAACGAAACAGCAATCTCTTTTCTCTCTTTGTCTCTCCAAAATCAGTTTCTATCTATATTACCCCTCAATGTGTATCTGTATATGCCTATTTTTTGTGGTATCTCTCTGTGTATGTCTGTCCCAAGATCAGTGTATATATCTCCTACTCTTCTTATCTCTCTGAAAATCTTTTCTGAATCTATCTCCCTTCTTCTTCCCCCAAAATCCCTGAACTAATGGAAGTCCTGCCCCTTTTATAGCCTAGCCTCAGCCCTTTACAGTCTGTTAAACAAATCAGAACCCTTCCCATGTGGCCTCCTCTCTTTCCAGTTTCCACTCAACTATTTAAATATAACCCCTCCCATGATATTCCCCTACTAGCCTTTACTTAGATATGGTTTATTATTTCTGAACTAAATCAGGGTGTGGGCAGCCTGAATATGCCCTGACAGCACCTGTTGACAAGTTATTTTAATCCCTAAAAGGCCTTAATGCACATGCTGTGCACAAGTGCACATGCCACCAATTCAGACTGCAGCTAACAAACCAATCCTTAAATTTTCTGATTCAAATACACTAACTATAAGTAGCTATACTCAATCCTTAATTTGATTCAAACAAAGTTTAGCAGGAAAACAAATCAAATTGTTATCATTCAAACAGCTGAAACTATTCGACGACACGTATCGAATCGACTATACTAATTATAACATATACAATCAACAGCCAAGGATTGGAATCAAACAGTATTGAACAAGGGGTTCAGGTTGCACTGTCAAAACAAAGATGACCTTGGGAATTAATTACTCAACCAATTTCAATTCAGTCGATTATACAGTTTACATACACACACATTATCAGTGAATGAAGAAGGACTTAACCAAATACAGAGGTCCGGGCAAGGTGGACAGGACAGTCGACCAAAATTCAGAAAATAAAATCAACCAAACATTTGGGGTACTGAACAAACCTTTAACTACAACAACAAAATGAACTGATAAAGAAAAAGAAAGCAAAAATACCTTATAGGCTTGAAAAATCAGAAAACTCTAACACAGCTTTGAATCGAATTTTCTCGGGGTTGAACGGACTTTAATCGAAGTGTTCTCAATCGAGAACACTCCGATTAAGGTCCATTAGACCCTAATCATCTGGTTCAAACGGACACATACCGGACATCAGGACTTCTAGGGTTCCTAAGGGTAGATTTGGGATTTATGTTTCCCCGGTTAGATTCGGACCAAACCCAGCCTGGTTTGGTCACGAGGGAGGTCAGGGGAGTGTGTGGTATGAACCTAGGGTAGATCGGTGTAGATCGAGTTTTTCTCGATTCTTCAAATGAAGATTCGAGAACCTGAGGGTTGATTCGAGGTAAAGGGACAACAGATCTATGCTCAGGGTGGTGAGGCGGTCCTATGGTGTTAAGGTGGTGGTCACCGGCGTCCTTGCCGCCGGGTTTTTGGTGAGGGGAAAGGGGGGCGGCTCTAGGGTTCCGTGGGTTTGGGTCTGTGGTGAGGACGACCTAAGGCAGTGGGGGTTTGGCTTAGGGCGCGGGGTGAAGGGGGAAAGGTTTATATACGGGGTGAGTAATTGGATGTTGGCCGTTGGATTGCCGATGATCAATGGCTGTGATGTATCTACTAAAGGGAAACAATGTCGTTTGTTCTTATGCTGGGAATGGGTCAAAACCGGTTTCATCGGGTTGGATCAGGTAACGGGTAAGTGATCTGGACCGTAAATCTAGTGAGATTAACGTTCCAGATTAAGAATGGTACCACGACGTCGTTTGGATAGATGCGTGGCCAACTCAATTGGACCGGATAAAAAGGGCTTCTGGATTGTGTTGTTCGGGCCCCTTTTTGTTTTAATTTGGACTGGCCCAAGTCCGAAAACTCTTTTTTTTTTCTTTTTTTTTCTTTTTAATCTCTTATTTAAAATGCCAAATAATGCTATAAAAACATTAAACAATAATTAACACACAATTAAAATAACATCACTTAATGACAAAATAGAATGAAAGATGCATTTTTTGTGATTTTCCTTTTAATAACCGGATTACGGTTCAACTACACACGACATATATTTTTTTATATTTTTTGTTTGATAAAAATAAAAATGGACAAAGATCACAAATAACTACCAAAAATGCCACGTAATTTCCAAAAATTGTACAGCAAAACCAATTGCTATTATTTTTGTTTTTTTTGGAGTGATTGTCGCGAAAACAAAAATCACGTGCTCACAGTACATCTTTCTCAGAAGAGGTATATTGAAAAGGTTCTCAAGAGATTCAATATGTATACGTGCAAGCCTGTAAGTACACCATTAGCTCCTCATTTTAATCTTTCAGAGTTACAAATGCCTCAGTCCGAGGATGAGGTGGAGCATATGTCAAAGATTCCTTATGCCAGTGCAGTTGGTAGCATTATGTATGCTATGGTATGCACACGTCCAGATATTGCTCAATCTGTAAGTGTGGTAAGTAGATACATGTCCAGCCCAGGAAAGAGGCATTGGGAAGCTGTCAAGTGGATATTGAGATATCTCAAAGGAGCTTCTGGTGTTGGTCTGACCTTTCGAAAAAGTGGTGGAGGTATTTCAATTCTCGGTTATGTAGATTCTGACTATGCAGGAGATCTTGACAGAAGAAGGTCCACAACTGGATACATCTTTACCCTCGTTGGCAGTGCCGTCAGTTGGAAGTCGACTTTGCAGTCGATTGTCGCTTTGTCTACGACAGAAGCAGAATACATGGCAGCAGCGGAGGCGGTAAAGGAAGCTATCTGGTTGAAAAGTTTAGTAGCGGAATTGAGTTTGGTTCAGCTGGAATCAACTCTTAGATGTGATAGTCAGAGTGCTATTCATCTAATGAAAAATCAGAGATTTCATGAGCGCACTAAACACATTGATGTCAGATTTCATTTTATTCGAGATGTTGTTGAAGAGGGAACTATCAAGGTCGTGAATGTTATCACAGACGATAATGCTGCAGATATGTTGACCAAGATAGTCCCACTCGCTATGTTTGCACACTGCAAGGACTTGGCGGGGGTGTGCATCAACTGATGCAACTCCGAAGAGAACAGTTGTTAGGTAGAGGTGGTATGTTCAACAATGGTTTGATTCTTCTTGTTTCTTACAACGGGGTTGCCCAGTAAGCTTAGAAGTTTTGGCCAGAGTTGTTCACACACACGCTCGAAATGCAAACCAAGGTGGAGATTGAAGGTGTTGGTTTATGTTTAGTCAACAATGACATGCCAATTGGAAGAGTTGATGGAAAGAGTTGGTGTGGATGCTAGGAGGAAGCTTCCTCCTTTGATGTCACCCATGATATCAAGAGGAGGTAGTTTGATATCACCAATGATATCAAGAGGAGGTCTTTACCTCTATAAATAGATGCACTCCTTCATTTGTAGAAACCATCCCAAAAATAATACAACACATTGTAGTGAGTAGAGAGTTAAGAGAGAAATTCTTTTAAGTGTAATTGGGAACTCTCCCCTTCCTTTGTTAATATTAAAAAGGCAATTGTTCTTTGGTGGACGTAGAATTATTTTGATCCGAACCACGTTAAATCTTGTATTCTTTCTTTTACGTTTCCGCTAACATGCTTGATATTTAGATTTCAAAGGATACATCCAGAGCTTACGAGAATGATCATCAATGAAGGTCACAAAGTAAAGTGCACCACCTTTTGACTTTATTTTAAACGGACCACACAAATCAAAGTGTACTAGCTCCAATAAATCGGGCTTTCTTGAGGGAGGATGGCTATGAAAGGAAACCCTTTTTTGTTTGCCAGCTAAACAATGTATGCACATTTTTAGCTTTGCTTGTTTCACTCCAGAAAACAAATTTTTCTTAGCCAAACACGTAATCTCCCACTCATATGACTTAATCTTCGATGCCACAATTCTGACAAAGTATCACTTTCCACCAGATTTATTGAGTTATTAAGAATAGAGCCTTGTGTCACATATAAATAACTAGACTTGACTCCTCGAGCCACTATTAACGAGCCCTTGGTGAGCTTCCATTGGCCATTAAAGAGGGCATTGTGGTAACCTTCGTCGTCTAATCTTCCTGCGGAGATCAAATTGAAAGGAAAGTCTGGAGCATGCTTGACATCTTGAAGAACTAACGTTGAACCATTATTAGTTTTCAAACAAACTGTGCCAACACCAAACACCTTAACTTCACTGGCATTGCCCATTTTTAACACTCCAGAATCAACAAGAGTATAAGATGAGAAAAAGTCTTTTTTTGGTGTGACATGTGAGGTAGCTCCAGAATCTACTATCCAGCTCATCTCCTGGGATACCAAATTGATGACATTTTCATCATAAGCAAAAAGAAAGTCATCTCGAACAATAGCATCAACATTGTTCTCATTATTTTCAGCTTTATTTCCTTCTCTAGTGTCTTAATTCAACTTGCGCAAAACCTTTTGATGTGTCCTTTCTTGCCATAGTGGTTGCATGTAATATTATAGTATTTGGACCTTGACTTACTTCTACTTTTACCTCTATTCCTTAAGCCTCTTGTTCTATCTCTCCCCCGGTCTTCAGTAACCAAGATATCTGCTTGTGAGGATGAACCCTGAGATTTTCTCCTTACTTGCTCGTTCAACACACCACTCTTGGCATATTCCATGGTCACCTTACCTCCAGGAGCTGAATTTGTCAAAGTAGCACGAAGAGTTTCCCAAGAGTCTGGCAGAGTATTAAGAAGCCAAAGTCCTTGTATCTCATCATCAAAATTAACTCCCATTCCAGATAGCTGATCAAGGACGCCCTGAAAATCATTTATGTGATTAAGGATAGGGTTGTCTTCCTTGTATTTAAAGGTCATCAATTGCTTTAGCAGAAACAATTTGTTGTTCCCGATTTTTGAAGCATAAAGAGTCTCTAGCTTTTCCCACAATGATCTCGCATGTATCTCGTTCACAATATGGTTGCGAACATTATCTTCAACTCATTGTCGTATATATCCACATACTTGTTGGTGCTCAAAATCCCAATCTTCATCGGATATACTCTCGGGTTTATGAGCTGAAAAAACGGGTAGATGCATCTTCTTCACGAACAACAAGTCTTTTATCTTGCTTCTCCAAACATTATAATTTCTCCCATTTAAGCATACCATCTTGCTTATATTCGCCTCTATTCCGTAACAACCCGAATAAATAACCAAGGCTCTGATACCACTGTTATATCGAGGAAGAGGCAAACCCGAAAATAAAGAAGATAAAGAACACCAAATTTTAACGTGGAAGACCCTTCAAATCGAAGGTTAAAAACACGGAATCACAAAGATCTAAAGAACTCCACTATAACAATAAGAGGGTTACAAAAGTTCTCCAAATTGGCTACACAACAAGTTCCAAACATGGAGCAACAATAGTAACAAGAGCAACAACTAATCAATTGAAGAAAGAGGAGAATCCACAAAAATAAAGCTGTTGTTTGAGGCTCGAAATCAGATGCTACGAGCCTCCAAATACGATCTCCACAGTTCAAATCCAAGACCAAGATGTTACGAACACTCACTCAAAATTTCAGCCCGATCCAACTGTTAATGAATTAGAAATGTAATTTGAAGTTGGCTGGTCGGAATAAAAATCTACAGCAAAACAAATATTTTTCTTCTCTCTTCTCTCTTGACGAAAGCTCTCTCAAAAACCAATCTTATGTGCTTAAGTCTTTCAAAGACTTCTACCAATGAACATAGAATAATTCTCCAAGGTTGTCCTATTTATAGATCATGAGTGGTACTTTCTCTTAAAGCCAAAACCCACTCAAAATAGGAATAAACCGAATCCAGTTCCAAGTAGGAATGGAAACCAAAAGAGAATAGGATTAGGCCATTGGGCCTTTGGCTGGACAACATGGGCATGAGCCCAACACTCCGACAAGTTGGTGAGCATACTTTTACTCTTTGTAACGGTAGCCTCGCAATGATTCATATTCTCTTTGATCTCCTCATTAAACATGTTATTCTTAGTCCCTTTCTTTGGTCCTTTTAGTGGAACCTTAAAGTGCTTAAACATCCTAGTTAGTAGAAACCTACATGGCAGAGTATATGAGCCTTTCTCTTGAGCAACTGCCCATGACATGTGCTTGATCATTAGCGAGAGCAAGTTAATTAGCATTTAATCTAATAGCTTTAGGACTGCCAAGTCCAAGTAGGTGGCCTCATGCCTCTTTTCTGATTGAGGTAGTAGACATTTGTTCACAAACTCAAATAGGAGCTTGTGAACCTGTTTCATCTTTCCTATCCTACCTTTTCTGGCTTCTGTTTCTCCCTTTATTGGGTATACTTTGAGTTTAGGTACATATCATCCTCCTTTTCTCCCAAACTAGGCCACTCTCGTCTCACATATGTATCAAAATCATTTACAGGCACCTTCAAAAAATTTCCTAAAATCTCAGTATTGAGAATCAGGTCCACTCGCCTTACTCCAAAGCTCACTAAACTATCCTCAAGCAACTTAAAGTTCTTGTAGACATATATCATAGCTTTTCTATACATCACAGGGAGTGGGCACACAAACAAGTGTATCCACTTTTGATACTTAAGCTTCTCTGACAACTCCTTCATCTCAATCATTTTGTTAATGACTAGTTCAATTACTCTATTCTTCAACTTCTCCAACATTAAATCAGTATTGTTTCCCACCACAACTATCTTTTTCTTAGTCTTCTTGCAGCATTTGGAACTGGTTCCTTTGACCTCCGAGCCAACAAACTTCCTTTTTTATGGGATGTTCTTCTTTTTGGGTGTGGTTGAAAATGATCCATCCTCCTCCTTTATTTTCCTATGAAGAGGAACCTCATCCTCTCTCTCTTCCTCTTCATCTTCTTTTTCTTCATCTTCTTTCTCTTCATCATCACTCACAAGATCAACTTTCCTTCACCTCAGACTCATCTGTCAACTAGAACTCTTGTCACAATTTTCTTCTTCTTCTTCTTCTTCTTCTTCTTCTTCTTCTTATTCTCCTCTAAATCTTTCTCAAGAGCGGGCTTGCTCTTTCCCTTCGTATTTGGAGTTCTAGCCTTAGGGGTCATAGACTTTCCTATCATAACCGCCATTTTTGCTACATGTTTTACCCTACCAAATGACTTTTCTTCCTCAATCACATTTTTGTATTTCATTGTAACAATCCTTTTAGCCAAAACCTCATCATCACTATCACTACATTGTTTTCTTGCTTCAGCCTCTCCCTATTTTTTTCCTTCCTCCTCGATGTCAGTCCAATCAAGAGAAGAGAACTTTTCTTGATCAGCATTTAAAAAACCAGGTTCTTGAACCTCTTCAACATATTTTCCCAACATTCTTTCAAACAATCTCTTCGATAGGCACCCCTTCAGTACTGCAATGTTTCTCCTTCACCAGCAGCAGAAGGGGCCTCTGGTGCTTCTACACCAACATTAACACTTTCTTTCTTTTTTTCTTCCCCTCCTTTTCATGTTCTTTTTCTTACTCCATCTCTTTTTCTACCATTTCTCCACCTGGGGTTGAGACTTTTCTATTATTAGATTTCCACAATCAAAACTTTCACTCTTTTCCTTGTTGGAGTAGTCGACTAGTCTTGTAACAACTTTTGTGTCTCTTAAAAGGCTTTAGATTTTGGACAGATTTGTTTTGATTGGTGAAAAAGAGAGGGTATCCATTACTGAAGTGGGGTTTGACTCGAGAGAACTAGATGTAGGTTAGTTCGGTAAGTTCAAAATTCTTAGCAATTTAGGTTTCTTGGAAAAAGTTGAAATTAGGGTTTTCGTCATTAAAATTGTTTTCTGTTAGAGAGATGAGTAATATTCAAATAAGAGAATAGAGGTGTGTGGAGGGGATTTAAAAAGAAACATAGTTTGACAAATATCGCTTCAATTAATAATGGTTATAACTCCTAATCAGGTTCTAAGAAGGGAAAAAGGTAGCGCCCAAGTTTTAAAATTTAAATAGGTGATTAATTGGGCAACAGAGACGTTCAGAGGGATTTTAGGAAACTGATCCTATTTTTATGCAAATTAATATCAGTCATGATTGCTTTGGAATCAATCTTTGGAACCTTATCCTATTTATGACATGGCAGTCTGACAAACCCATCACAACTATTAACTGAAAAGGAGGTACATACTTGCGTGTCAAACAACCAGGTTCTTTGACTGATTTTCTCAATGCGGCCAAAAGTCCTTTTGAGATCAAGGATATTTTTATTGGATAAAATATCTAAGCCTTTGTCATCATGCATGCATACCTATTACAATATAAGACTATGTTAGATATTTTCACACTTAGATTCACCAAATACTTTATTTAAACACATCCAATCACTGAGGGAATTAAGAACGTCCTTAGTTTATTTTGATCAAATCAACCTCCTAGCAGTTTCTTTCGAAATGATCCCTACTCAAAGCTTTGGTAAAGATATCGGCAATCTGCTCCTTAGTTTTACAAAACTCCTTCTACATTATCTCACAAAAAGTGATGTCTCACATCAATATAGGAATTCATTCTATTACTGCACCATAATATTCTAACTACTATTTGATCCACAACAATTGAGCATAACATAAAGCAACAACCACATACTCAGTTTCTGCAATAGATAGTGTTATGGAATCTTTATTTCTTTGAAAACCATGAGATCAAACACGAACCTAGGAAGTGAGTCATCCCAGATAAGCTCTTCCTATCCATCAGATAATTAGTGTAATCAACATCTTCATACCTAATCAAGTCAAACATATCACCCGAAGGATACCAAAGAACCAGGTCTTGAGTACCTTTCGCATATCTCAACATCCTTTTCACAACTTTCAGATATGACTCCTTGGGACTTGATTGAAATCTTGTACAAAGCCCAACACTGTATATAATATCTGGTCTACTTTGAGTTAGATAGAGCAAAAACCCAATCATACTTATGTATTTCTTTTCATCAACGGGAAGACCAGGTTCATCCATATCCAGCCTGTCGCAGTTACAATAGGAGTATAGATTGTCTTTGCACTATCCAAATCAAACATTTTAAGCAACTCCTTGATGTATTTTTGTTGATGTATTATCTCTTTTCGCAGTTTGTTTAACTTGCAGCTCAAGAAAAAATTTAACTCTCCCATTATACTTATCTTAGATTTACTTCTCATAAGTTTTGCAAACTCATTGCACATGGATTCATTAGGAGCATCAAAGATTATCATCAACATATATTTGGACAGTTAGAAAATTCTTGCCAATCTTCAACAAAAATAATGTGTTATCAATTTTCTACATGAGAACTCGTTCACCAGGAGGAATTTTGACAATTTCTCATACTATGCTCTTGGCGCTTGCTTTAACCCATATAGTACCTTATCCAATTTATACACATGATCAGAAAACTCATGACTCTCAATGCTTGGAGGTTGACATACAAATACTACCTCCTTCAAATACTCATTGAGAAAAGCCATACCACTGAAGAAACCATTGGAAGATCTAAAGAAGAAAGCCGTGTCCCCAGCAAATCAAGCAAAGTGATGAGAACTGACATTCAGAAAAGGTGAAGGACCAGCATCATCTCCAAGTTCACAAAATAAAGGCGTCGGAGGAAAGCATTAGCCGACAAGAAAGCAAGGCAACAAGAACAAGTTGAAGATGGATGAAATTTCAGGATCCTCAGTTTAACTTAGCTTCTTGTTTTCCTTTTAGAGCAATGTAATAGGGAGATCGGTTGAGCAGTAGCATCCTACAGCAGCATACAACAGCGCACAACAACAGCAAGCAATACAGTCACATGGTAGTCCCAGCTACCAAAATTTCCCGAACTACATTGACCTGATTCCTGTTCAGCCCAGGATATGTAGGAAACCTCTGAAGCAAAGGTTCGGTCAAATCTTTTTCAAAAAATGCTTCACACGGAGTATTCGGACGGGCAAAAATCGCTCGCTTTATCTTTGCGCGAAAACCCTTCGTGTCTTCGTGCAAAGAGGGGCAGCTGTAAGCACGTGATTTTTGCTTCACGGACAATCGCTCCAAAAGAAAATAAAAATAGTGGCAAAAGGCTTCGCTGTACAATTTTTCGATCTTTCCGTGACATGTGTTGTTAGTCGTTTGTGAGTCTGTCCATTTTGCATCTAGTCATTATCAAACAAAAATACAAAAAATATATGTGGCGTTAAAAGAAAATTCAAAAAATATAAATATATGTGCATCGTCCGTTTTAGGTTGTGATTTAACTTACTTGGTATGATAATTATGTTGAAATGCCATATTGTTATTTGTTTTAATTTCATTTGTTTTATTAATTATTTTTATTTTTATTTTTATTTTTATTTTTAAATTGGAAAACAAAAGAAAGTTGAAATCAATTTGGGCCCAAAAAATAAGACAAAAACAGGCCCAAACCAACGATCTGACCCGGTCCAAACCCAGCCTGCCCAGGCACGGACTCAAACGACGTCGTATCGGCGTCCCCATTTGAAGCCGTTGATCTGATTCAAAGGAACGGTCCAGATCAGGTTGTCCAACTCACCTCAACGACGCCGTTTCAGGCAAGTTGAATCTGAGCCGTCCAACCTCATTGATCCAACGGTCCCTGGTTCCCTCATGACCCGACCTATTTAGCCGGTTTAACCCAACCCCTCACCTAAACCAAAACGACCCCGTTCCCATACCAAACGACCCCGTCCTGTTACCCACCAATAGATCTAAGCCGTTCAGATCACTTGATCTAACGGCTCCAATCTCTCTTCCCCTTCCATATATAAACTTGACCCTTTACCCCGCACCCCCTATCCGAGCCCCCCCTTCAGTCATCTCCTTCCCCAAGCTGAAACCCCAAACCCTAGCAAGCCGCCCTAGCTTCCCCTCCGCCAAAACCCGGCGGCACGAACGCCGGTGACCACCCCCTTCACACCCCTAAAGCATCCAACCACCCTGAACACGAATCCACTAACCACGAACCTCGAATCACCTCCTATCGTCTCGAATCTGGATTTGAAGATTCGAGACAAAACTCGATCTATGCCAAACCACCCCATCTTCATACCAGACACCCCCCTGACCGTCCTCGTGACCAAACCAAGCTTGGTTTGGTCCGAATCTACCCACAACTCCCAAAAATCCAGATCTGAAAATCCAGACTTTAGAACACATGCACATGGGGAATCCGGCCGGTTTGGACATGGGTTTGAGGTCTAATAGACCTTAATCAAAGTGTTCTCATGTGAGAACACCCTGATTAAAGTTTGTTCGGCCTCAAAAGTTCGAAGTTGAATCAGATTTGGGTCTGTTTGATTTAAACATTTTCGGTAAGTTTTCCTTTCTTTTGTTTTATTTCTAAATAAGTTGTCAGCATATTTCTTTGTGTTTGTTT
Source organism: Nicotiana sylvestris (assembly GCF_000393655.2). NCBI lineage: Eukaryota > Viridiplantae > Streptophyta > Magnoliopsida > Solanales > Solanaceae > Nicotiana > Nicotiana sylvestris. The sequence goes on from NC_091060.1 coordinate 23,149,065, forward strand.
GTTATTTTGTTATTTTTCATTCGGATTTCTTCCATCTCTGTTAAAGGCCTTTTATTTGGCCAATTGTCTTCTGTTTGTGTTCTGAATATACCCTGTGATATACGTGTTCATCAATTAGATTAATCGTCAAGCGAGTTTAATTCATATAAGTTCCCAGTGTTTGAACAAATTTATCTGAGGTCATTCGGGACTCTATACGTGTTGTTTATATGAACGATTGATTGTTATGTGTTACGATTAATATAGTCGAGTCGATATATGTCGTCAATTAGTTTCAATCGTTAATGGTAACAACTTGATTCGTATTGCTTATTTCTGCTGTGATCGTATTTGAGTCTCATTAGGAACTGAATTGTATTGCCTGTTGATTTTGTTCAAATTAAATTAAAAGAACATCTAGGGGAAAGGTTATAATGGCAGATTCAGATTTTGGTTTTTAAACACAATGCCATTTGGTTTGGACCGTGGGCAGCATGTGTATGGTTAGCTTTAAGGGATTAAAATAATTGGACAGCATGTGCTGTCAGATTATGTTCCTACTGCCCATACTTTAGACAAATAAACAAGTGATCAGTACACTTTAACAACCAAAAAGAGAGAGGGGCTGTCAGGGATTTCATGGGAGCTTGGTTATTTAAAACAAGTGAGTGGAAAAGCAACAGGTGGGGGGGCAATTTTGAGTTGTAAAACAGACTGTAAAGTGTTATGGTTAGGCTATAAAAGAGGAGACCTTCCATTAGAAAAGGGAGTGGATTTTCGAGTCTTGAGAGAGTCTGTGAGTAAGAAAACTGGAAAAGGAAAAACAGGAATAAATTTCAGAACATTGTGAATGAGTATTGCCTAGAAGAAACTGTGTAAGAATCCAGTTTGATCAGGTTGTCTTCGTGGCTTTGCTTTTTCTGTCATTTGCCAAGTTTTCTTGTGGTCATTGGATTTCTGTTGCTGTTACATTCAACATTCTGGGCTGTTATTTCCTACTCTGTTTACTGGGATTGCCCATTTGTTGTTCGACTATTTGCTGAGCTTCATCATCGTTGTTGCTGTGTTGTTGCTGTGAATCTGCTGTGCTGTTGTTTGCTGTGTGCTATTCAGCTGATCCTTTTCCTTCTTCTTTTGTTCCTCTATACCAGGTACACAACTAATACTGTCCATGTAATTTGAAAGTCGAGCATGAATACAAAAGGGAAGATTTGAAGACATCTATGTCCACATGTAGTTGCTATATAGATGATTATGTAGTGTGTAATGGTTTACAATCTTGTTTGGGTATTGGATTTGGTCCTTTCATATAGTGAATACAAAAAAGGTAGTATGGTTTAATATCATATGTTGGTTAGGTTAACAGACAAAAGGATTGGCAGTATACTAGGCTATGTCTTGAAAAATTAGTTGTGTTTTGCAATTAGCGTTCTCTTTTAATGCATGTCAAAGAATAAAACTATCCGCCTTAGTTAATTTTCATTCTCTTTTGATAAACTGCCTCGTTATAATTATCAAGCCACACCCTTATCACAATTAGCACAAGTCCGCGCCCCTCAACCTTATGAAGGTCGAGCCCAGGTCAAAACGGACCAAACAGACCCGCCTCGGATAAACAGTGGCCCAGGTCTGGCCCATCCCGCATGAGCTGGATTTGGGCCCATAATATTCGATCAGCTGTCCGTATGCATGGTCATGTTTCCTTATTCTGTAAAAACGTTTCGGATCCTGCTGTAAATAACCTGCAAGCATGTAAATAATTAAGAGATTTTCTTTTATTTTAGAGACGAACTTAATAGGAAATATAGTCATTATAGGTTTATCCTTTAAAAATAAAAATGAGACGAGCCTCGACAAACAAAAAATGTAGAATCTGCGGGGCCCTCTAAATGTATATATTAAATACTTAGATTCCGGGACGGGCCGTTTAGCAAATTTCACGGCCCTTCCTAAAATAATAACGCGATAGTCTTTTAGGCGCGTGTTTAATAATTTACTTTCTTAAAACTTGGGGTGTGCATTTCATGCGACCCAAATCCAAATCCCAAAACGTCAAATAAGATATGTTCCGGATTGTGGGTGCATTTCATGTGACGCAGTCCAAAGACATGTTTTAAGCGACGTTCACATTCCTAATAATAATAATTAATAAAGTGGTTAAAAGATAAAATTTGCACATGGTTCATAATTGTATTAAACATCAGATAAACAAGCCGAATATAACAGTTGAGCGACCGTGCTAGAACCACGGAACTCGGGAATGCCTAACACCTTCTCCCGGGTTAACAGAATTCCTTATCCGGATTTCTGGTATGCAGACTGTAATATAGAGTCATTATTTTCCTCGATTCGGGATTAAAATTGGTGACTTGGGACACCCTAAATCTCCCAAGTGGCGACTCTGAAATAAATGAACAAATCCCGTTTCGATTGTCCTTTAATTGGAAAAACTCCCCCTGCGCCTGCGGGTGCGGAAAAAGGAGGTGTGACAATTAGTTTATCAAAAATCACATACACACTTTCTTCAACACATATGGTTCTTTTATTAAAAACTTTATAAGCTTTACTACGTGGAAAATAACCAAAAAAGACTCCTTAATCACTTTTAGCATCAAACTTTCTTAGAACATCTTTGTCATTATTATACACAAATACTTGCTACCAAATACCCTTAGATGAGTTATATTGGGTTTTCAGCATTTAAGCAATTTATAAGGGGTCTTTTTAATTATTGGGCTAATCATGCACCTATTAATAATGTAACATGCAATATTCATAGCTCCAACCCAGAATATTTTAATGAGACCATTAACAATTAACATGGTTCTTGCCATGATGTCCTATTTTTCTTTTCAATAACACCATTTTGTTGTGAAGTTCTAGGTGCAGAAAAGTTATGATCAATGGCATGTCTTACACAATATTAAAAAAAACTAGCATTTTCAAATTCAATGTAATAATCTGATCGAATACTAGCTACATGAATATCCATCTTCTTTGTAGTTTCTTCACAAAAGTTACAAATATATCATATGTTTCATCTTTGGTTGTAAGAAATAAGGTCCAAATGAACCTAGAGTAATCATCAACAATTATAAATACATGTCACTTCCCACCTCTACTTTGAATTCTCATAGGTCCACATAAATACATGAGAAGAAGTTCTAGAGGTCGAGATGCACTTACCGCCTTCTTTAATTTGAAGGATGATCTAATATGTTTACCTTAGACATAAGCATCACATACCTTATCTTCCTTGAATTTTGTCTTTGGCAGACCAAGAACTAGGTCCTTGGTGATTAGTTTATTTATCAGAGAGAAACCAGCATGTACTAACCCTTTATGCCACAGAAATGAATCATTATCAAGTGTACTAAGACATGTCAGTTCATTCTTAGGTGAACACATAATATTAGCTTTGTAAATATTTTTGTGTCTTCTTCCCTTGAGAACCAGGTTTCTAAATTTTTATTTGTGACAATACAACTTCTAGAAGCGAAAACAACATGGTTCCCTTTATCACACATTTGGGAGATACTCAGCAAGTTGTTCTTAATACCTTTAATATAGTATACATTTTTAATAGCATAAGAGTGAGACTTACCAACTTTACCTATGATAATTATATCTCATTTCAAACCATTTTCAAAACCCACACTTCCTCTTTGGTAGACTTACCGTGAGAGAGAATTTTCTCTTTTTCCATTCATGTGGCGGAAGCAAGCACTATCAATATACCATCAATTTTTGCTTTCCATCACTTTAGCCTACAAAAATATTTAGGAACTCAAACAAGTTTGGGTCCCTTTCTTTGAGTAAAATGATGAATCACATTTTTTAGCCCAATCTAGAAGTCTTGCACCTTTTAATCAAGAACCAGGTTTATCAATTTTCTTTTTCTCAATATATGCAATATTTTTCTAGTTGGACTTGATTCTAGCATTGCATGCTTCTTTGGAGTGTACATTATTATCACAATGTGTACACAAACGATTATCAGGGATATCGACATACTTGCTATGTGGATTGGGTTTTGATCTTTGTATGTCCTAATCCTTTCTTATTGTGCTCAGCTCAACATGTGGACACCATATGGTATGCCTCCTCATCCCCTCAAACTCATTTATCCCTTCCCCCAATTTCTTCTATCACCAACACCTTCTATCCACTACCACCATCACTATTAATACCACTATACTCAAATATTGATATATCATCTATTTAAGTCTTAGAAAACAAATTCTGAATATAACAACAGAAAGATGCGTAAACATAATGTAATATCAATTCTCTAGCGCATAAGAATGAGAAGAAATTAGTTTTCCGCCGTTCAAAACATGCGAGTTATTAACATAGTTCATTTGTATTTAAAGGGTGTCTTAACATATTGATTAGAAATGGTGATATATATAGCGAGAATGGAAATCGGTTTTCGGATAAATAATTGACTTGAAAATTTTGTAACCTTTAGTTACAAGCTTCATTAAGATTTTAAGCCATTATTATCATTTGAGAAACTAATAAGAATGCGAATCAACAGTAAAATTCTTAAAGAACTATGCCAAAATGAAAGTTTAAGCATTCATCTATGAAGTAGAATTGCAACTTGATCTATTCACATTTCCTTGCGCTAAAATCACTGGAAAAAGAAAGAGGAGAACCTACAACTTGGTTTCGTAGGAGAAATAGATGGGTAGTCGCAGCAGAGGGAGATAACTGAGTAGTAGTTTATGGTGATGGGGTGGAGGAGGGGTAGGAGGTGCTGGTGATAGAAGCATATTGATGTTCGGTATCATTTCGTACGAGAAATCATAGAAGAAGGAGGAGTCACAGTGAAGAAAATTCATACTACGGAGAATCCTGCTGATATGCTAACTAAGGTGGTGACTGCGATCAAGTTTCAACATTGTTTGGATTTGATCAACATTGTTGAACACTGAAGATTGAAGATGAAGACACAACCAAAATTTGTTATTGAGAGAGAATTGAAAATGTGGAATTTTGCCAAGGTGGAGATTTGTTGAAGTTTGGCAAAATGCCAAAGTCCCACATTGGTTGGGAGTTAAGTTTGGAGGGGATTTTTCCCCTATAAAAGAAGGCCTAATGTTTAGGATTGAAACACACCTCTCATTTGCCTTCTCATCTGTTTAAGGCATTTGTATCTTCTCTTCTTTAGTATTATTTCACTTGTATTTTTGGAGTGAAATAAAATATTGGTTGTGTCCGAGGAGTAGGCAAAATTAGCCGAACCTCGTAAATTCTGGTGTTCCCTTTATTGTTGTTTTATTGTCTTATTTATTATTTGGTGGCTGTCATAATTTTTGGTATAGTAGTTGTGACTTATTCACACTATATACATTTGGCTTCCGCAACAATTGGTATCAGAGCCAAGGTACTGTCTAAGTATGCTCTGTGGTTGCAGCATAGTCTGATCTTCCACATCAGAAAAGATTTATCTTGGTAACTGAGTCAAGGTTCTGTCTGAGTATGCTCTGTAGTTGCAGCTTAGTCTGATCTTCTACATCAGAAAGGAAATAATCTTGATTTGTGTCGTCAGCTATTAAATAATATTTGTGTCAAATATGGGGGACAATAAACAAGAAGAATCTACATCAAGTGTCAACAATACGTCATCATTGGCATCTTCGCTTATGACAAGAATTGTGTCAAATGCGAAATTTGCGGTAGAAATTTTTGACGGGTCCGGACATTTTGGGATGTGGCAAGGCGAGGTTCTAGATGTCCTTTTTCAACAAGGGCTAGATCTGGCCATTGAAGAAAAGAAACCAGATGTTATTGGAGAAGAAGATTGAAGAATTATCAACCGTGTTGCTTGCGGTACCATTCGATCCTACCTTGCTAGAGAGTAGAAATATCCATACACAAAGGAAACTTCTGCAAGTAAATTATGGAAAGCACTGGAGGATAAATTTTTGAAGAAAAACAGTCAAAATAAATTGTACATGAAGAAGAGACTGTTTCACTTCACCTATGTTCCTGGTACCACGATGAATGAACATATCACCAGTTTCAATAAGTTGGTCACAGATTTGCAAAATATGGATACAACTTATGATGATGGTGACTTGGCCTTAATGTTGTTGGCGTCACTTCCTGATGAGTACGAGCACCTTGAAACTACTCTACTCCATGGAAATGACGAAATTTCTCTCAGAGAAGTTTGTTCAGCTTTGTACAGCTATGAACAAAGAAAGCGAGAAAAACAGAAGGGCGGAGAAGGAGAAGCACTGTTTGTGAGGGGTCGTCCTCAAAATCAAACGAGGACAAAGAAGGGAAGATCCAAGTCAAGATCCAGACCCAGCAAAGATGAATGTGCCTTTTGTCGAGAAAAAGGGCACTGGAAGAAAGACTGTCCGAAGTTGAAGAATAAGGCCAAACATAACAATGGAAAGGCTATTATGGATTCAAATGTAGCTGATTGTGATGATTCAGACTTCTCATTAGTTACAACAGAGTCATCAACATCATCAGACATATGGTTGATGGACTCGGCTTGTAGCTATCATATGTGTCCCAACAGGGACTGGTTCGTGGAATTTCAAGAAGGAGAATATGGAGTCATCCACACAGCGGATAACAGCCCTCTTACCTCATATGGCATTGGTTCAATACGATTAAGGAACCATGATGGAATGATCAGAACATTGATAGATGTTCGATATGTACCGGATTTGAAGAAGAATCTCATCTCTGTGGGAGCCCTAGAATCAAAAGGGTTCAAAATCATTGCAGAAAATGGAGTGATGAGAGTATGCTCCGGTGCACTAGTGGTAATGAAGGCTAATCGGAAGAATAATAATATGTACCGCTATCGTGGCAGTACAGTTATTGGGACAGCGACAGTAACATCCAGTGACGACAAAGAGGCAGAAGCAACCAAGCTATGGCACATGCGCTTGGGACATGCTGGAGGAAAATCCTTGAAAACTCTATCAGATCAAGGATTGTTAAAAGGAGTAAAGGCCTCGACAAACAAAAAATGTAGAATCTGCGGGGCCCTCTAAATGTATATATTAAATACTTAGATTCCGGGACGGGCCGTTTAGCAAATTTCACGGCCCTTCCTAAAATAATAACGCGATAGTCTTTTAGGCGCGTGTTTAATAATTTACTTTCTTAAAACTTGGGGTGTGCATTTCATGCGACCCAAATCCAAATCCCAAAACGTCAAATAAGATATGTTCCGGATTGTGGGTGCATTTCATGTGACGCAGTCCAAAGACATGTTTTAAGCGACGTTCACATTCCTAATAATAATAATTAATAAAGTGGTTAAAAGATAAAATTTGCACATGGTTCATAATTGTATTAAACATCAGATAAATAAGCCGAATATAACAGTTGAGCGACCGTGCTAGAACCACGGAACTCGGGAATGCCTAACACCTTCTCCCGGGTTAACAGAATTCCTTATCCGGATTTCTGGTATGCAGACTGTAATATAGAGTCATTATTTTCCTCGATTCGGGATTAAAATTGGTGACTTGGGACACCCTAAATCTCCCAAGTGGCGACTCTGAAATAAATAAACAAATCCCGTTTCGATTGTCCTTTAATTGGAAAAAACTCCCCTGCGCCCGCGGGTGCGGAAAAAGGAGGTGTGACAGCTCTGGCGACTCTGCTGGGGATCTACCCAGAACCACTGGTTCAGGGTTAGAAATTCGAGCTTAGATAAATTGTTATATTTGGCTTTATCTGATTTTTTTACATGTTTTAAGCCTAATGTGCTAAATGTTGCTTTTACCGCTTTGATACTATGTGAACTGTATATAAATTGTGCCGAAATCCATCTTCTCTCTGAGTCTTCTAAATCATGAAGAAGGGCGTAATTCGTATGACTTCTTTTCTGTATAGTGTCAAATCCCAATTTAGAACGAGGTTCGGATAAGTTGCTAAGCCGGTGAAGCTTCTGTATTCCCGGTACGCTGCCCCCCTCGGCTCGAGCTGTCCGCTCGGGTAAGCCAGGTCTAGAACAAACACCCAGGTTCTGAACCTAGTATAACAAAGCCACATGCCGGATCCCTAGTAGGAGCGTTTATTTGCATCACGTGCATTTGACTTAGGGGACTCAACACAGGGGTTGGGTCCGTCTAGGAATAGCAACCTGAAATAGAAAAAGGCCATCCTGATGCATCCTACTCACTGCTTGTGCATTTATTTGCTTCAAACATGCATGATGACCGGTTTTGAATGTTGGGAAATTTTTACAAAAAATTATATATATATATATATAAAAAAAAAGAATAGAAATAAACAGACCAGTTAGTTTATCACCCGAACTACGTCGGTTTGATTCTCACCGGATGTGAGATACGTAGGCAACCCTCATCGGGTCCAACTCTTTTTCCATTTTTACCAAAAATGATATACCATAAAGCATATATGTATATATGTATACACATGTATATAAATAAATTTTTTTTAAATAAATTTTTTTGTTTTTGTCCAAAGATTTTGGTTAGAGTCAAAATAAAGGTTTTTGTTTTCACCTAAAAGGTCACCCTAATAAATGTGCAGGATGAACACAGAGCAAAATGAACCATTCTCAGCCCTCAGCGAGGTCCCTCTACAACTCCACATGTGGTGGAATGACTTGGAAGCCGATAGCAAAGGGGTAATAGGAAGAATATTGGGAGGTTTTGTAAATTTGTTGGGTGTTGAGCCGAGGACAGATATTCTTGAAGCTCTAATACCATTTTGGGACCCCACCTGCAATGTATTCCGTTTTGCTGATTTCGAACTTTCACCGACACTTGAGGAAGTTGCCGGATATGCGGGACTGAATGAGAAGTTAAGAGGGCAATATTTGCTTTCGCCAAGGCCGGTGTCCCCGCATGCGTTTCTGGATCTACTAAGCATTAGTCGGAAGGTACAACATGACGATTTATCGAGAGGGTGTTGTGATCTCCATTTCTTGTATCAGCGGTACGGGACCCCGCAGGGTTTCGAGGAACCGAACCTTGGGCTAACTCACGGCAGGAACAGAAACAAATGGGAAGCAAGACGTACTTTGGCTTTTATCACAGCATTCTTGGGAGTCATGGTCTGCCCAAGGAAGGACAAAAAGATAGAGATAGGTCTGGTAGGGATGGCCGACGTAGCAATCAAAAGAACCAATAGTACTGTGGTTCCTTTGATTTTGTCCGAAATCTACCGGGCTCTAACTATATGCCGAGAAGGAGGTACGTTCTTCCAAGGTTGCAACCTGTTACTTCAGCTATGGATGCAGGAACACCTCCATCACCGAGTAGGATACATGAGCCACGGGTTGACCGAGAGGAATTGTATCAGCGGATTCAAGAAGCGCATGACAGGCGCCAGATTTCCTGAAGGTGTCGAAGAATGGGTTACACGGTTAAGGTCAACAACATCTGACCAAATTGAATGGGCATTTGGTTGGTTGACTGATACTGAGGTTATCTACATGTCGGCTGAAGAATGTCATGTTCTCTTAATGGGGCTTCGCAGCATCCAGCCATATGCCCCTCATCGGGTATTACGACAACTGGGCAGGTTTCAAGTAGTCCCTAATGATGAAAATCTGAGCAAGCATGCCTTGGAATTGAGCCCGGGAGTCATATTCCCCGAGGGGAAGATTAGAAAACTGTGGCATGAATGTAGATTCTTGGAGCCCAAAACCATGGTACGAGAGCTAGCTAAAGGTGAGGTAGACCCAAAGTACGGTGCTTGGTTCGAAAGAAGGTTTCAGACTCGGCGAAGACCTGCTAAAAGGGCCCACGTCCAACACTTCACCAATGATTCACAAGAGCAATGGGGATGGTTAAAAAGGGAGAAAGGTTACCGGGTCGAAATCGGGAAGCTAAAGCAACAAGTTGAAAGGCTTGTATTTGAGAACAATGTACAAGTCGCCTCGGAGCAGGCTGAAAGAAACAAGTTAGCCCAAGAAAACCAAACCTTGAAGGCCCGCCTTCGCCAAGCCAGTAAGAGTAACGTTGACCGACAGAAGCGTCGCTCTGATGAAAGATTGATAGCAAGTTTGAGAAATCAGGTCATCCAAGGCCAAGAAGAATTAGAACAATCAAGAGCTTGCATAACAAGGATGAAGGTCAGAGGGGCAAAGTACGCAATGGCCCGGAAGCAGCATTTGCAACAGGTCATAAGGGATTATGAAATGAGCGTCAGAATATTAAGGGAGACGAGCTCCACTCTACATGATCGGATCGTCAAACAAGCACGAGACGCCCAGGCCGACAGAAGACAGTGCTACGATGCAATGGACTGCATGGAAAGACAAATGGAGTTGTTTCAGGATCAACTTGCTGACGATGCTCAGGCACTGGGGTTAAAAAACCAACAAATCAGGCAGTTGCTCAGTGAAAGAGATGACATCCGAGCAAGGATTGATGAAATAGGGCATTACATCTACATGAAATGCTTGGCATGTGAGCAAACACCTCGGAAGACCCTCCTTGTTTCCATCATGGGCTGCGTCCGCCGGATTATGAACGAGTTGAAGAACCTGCAAAGAGACCTTACACCTAGAGCCGCGGAAAGGCCGAATGATGCCTCGCGGGCCCTTAAATGGGAGGATTAGTTTTGGTCAAGTCCTGTTTATTTGGCTTTGGTTGTTTTTTCCATATGTTGTTTTCTTTTCATCAAACCAAGTTTAAAACCGTGGAGTCTGTACTTCTGCTATTTTTATTTTAAGTACTGTGTAATAGCAAATTTTGATAATGAAATTAAGTGACTCCAGAAGAATTACTGTGTGTCTTTGCTTTGAGGCAGAACTACGCCTGGTCTGATTCACGCGGGGACGTGATACGTAGGCAATCCCCATAAGATTCGACCGCTTTTAATAAATAAATAAAAGAAAATGTAAATAAAATAAAACGCAGAGTTTCGCAAAATACTTTAAAAGAGACGAATGAACAAGCCGGAATGACGCATGTGGTTTGAAGCAAAGCATGTAGAAACGGATAACTGCCTAGGTGCATTGCATCCTCTATGTGTTATGATCAAATCTGTTAAGCTCTAACACTAACAAAGTTTGTTGTTGTCTGATACCAGACAGTTTGTTGTTAAAAAATTCTGGCAACACATTCATACCAAACCAGATCCAAAGGACCGGTAGCAACAAGCATGACAACTTCAGAGAATAGTAATGAGGAAGAAAGGCCGATGAGCCAGTTGCTAAAAGAAGCAATGGAAAAAATTGAAAGGATGGGACTAGAGATGCATGCAATGCAGCTAGCCCTGGCCAAAACACAAAAGAGCCCTGAGACACTGGGACACATGCCGGAGTACCCTCACTCTGGCCCTTCCACAAGCCGCCCAAATCCCCTCTATCATCCAGAAAGAAGCCCTCATGATTCCCAAGCTCCACCACCCCATCAACCTCTCCCAACACCCAATATTCCCATTTTTGTGGGACCTGCATCAGCCCCTTTGCAGCGAACGACCAGTGAGCCATTGTTTCAGGCTCATGATACACAATACTATCCCCCTGAGCCTACATTCCATGCACCCGAACCACAGGCTTACAATCCCCATTTGGAAGTACCGGCAGAGGTTGAGAAGCCGGTTAAGGCCCCTGAACAGGATGAAGTGTTGAGAAAGTTCAAAAGCCTGGAGCAATCCTTCAGGAACTTACACGGGCTGGGCAATCAAGTCAGCGTGGCATACAAAGATCTGTGCCCTTTCCCAGATGTCCAACTCCCGGCTGGGTTCAAGATGCCCAAGTTTGATTTATATGAAGGGCACGGTGATCCCATGGCACATTTGCGGGGATTCTGTAGCAAAATGAGAGGGGCAGGAGGCAAGGATGAGCTTTTGATAGCTTATTTCGGCCAAAGTCTGAGCGGATCTGCACTGGAATGGTATACCAGGCAGGATTTCAGCAGGTGGTACACGTGGGATGACCTGGCGCAGGCTTTTGCAGGTCATTTCCAGTACAATCTGGAGATAGTCCCTGACCGTCTCACGTTATTGAGAACTGGGAAGAAACCCGGGGAAAGTTTTCGCGAGTTCGGGTTCCGCTGGAGAGAACAAGCAGCTAGAGTCGATCCTCCCATGAGAGAGGGAGAGATGGTGGACTATTTTTTGCAGACATTGGATCCAACCTACTTTGGTCACTTGGTGACAACGGTTGGAAAATCTTTCAACGAGGTGGTCAAAATAGGGGTCATGATAGAAGAAGGTTTGAGGTCGGACAAGATCTTGAACTATTCGGCGCTTAAGGCCACAACCCAGGCTATTCAAAGCGGCACGGGAGGTGCGCTGAGAAGAAAGAAAGAAGAGGTTGCCACGATCGAGGCAGGCAGTTGGTCCAGGGCTGGCAGGCCACATTACAACCAACCCAGGCCTCACAGGTCAAACTACCCATACAACCCACCACAAAATTTCTATCCACCTCGAGAACCACATTGTTCCGTACACCAAGCCCAGGTATACACTCAGCCTCCGGTTCGCCCACAATGGCGCGCACCGGCTCCCCAGAACATATATGCACCACCACAAAACACTTACCCTCCACCAAGGGCATATAGAAATCCTTCAGGGGCAGGTTTCCGGGGAAATCCAGATGCCAGAAATGACAGGTTGCGGAAGCAAAGAACCTTCACCGAACTGGGAGAAACCTACACCGCTGTGTTCCACAAGCTGCGGCAATTGGGTTTGGTTAGTCCTGTCCATACTCGGGAACCAAATCCCCCGCCTCAGAATTTGGATCGTTCAATCAGTTGTGAATACTGTTCAGGGATGCTCGGGCACGATACCGAGAAGTGTTGGAAGTTAAGGCATGCCATACAGGATCTTATTGACACCAATAAGATCGAGGTCCAGACACCGGAGGCTCCTAACATCAACCAAAACCCACTGCCAGCGCATCACGAAACTCACATGATTGAGTTGGTGTGTGAGGGAGGAGAATTAAGAAAACCCTCACAAACAGTGATGATGATCCAAGCTGCCCCAAAAGAAGTCTTAACCAGTGGAGGAACAAATGTACAGTCGCAGGGAGAAGGCGTCAAGCCGGTAGTAATATGGGGGAAGAGCCCGTCCGTCATAGCAAGCAAACCCGAGCCAAGCAAGTTGGTAATACCAGGGATCCTGCCCACACCGGCAGTCATGTTGAAAGGGGTATGTAGAGAACGGGTGACCATAAAGCCGGTGGTCCAACTGCCAATGCTTGACAGCAGGGCTGTGCCCTGGAAATATGAAAAAGCAGTGGTGACGTACCAAGGAAAACAGGTGGAAGAAGTCAGTTGTGAAGCGCAAGGGCTGACTCGATCAGGTCGATGTTTTGCTCCGGTGGAGTTAAGAAAAACCAACCCAGTGGCAACCAAGAAGCCAGTGTCAGAAGAAGAGGCTGAAGACTTCCTGAGGAAGATGAAAGTACAAGACTATTCTGTGGTTGAGCAGCTGAGAAAAACGCCTGCCCAGATCTCACTATTGTCATTACTCCTCCATTCCGAGGAACATCGCAGGGCCCTGTTAAAGATACTGAACGAGGCCCATGTACCCAGTGAGATTTCCGTAAACCACCTGGAAACCATTGCCAGCAAGATTTTCGAGGTGAACAGGGTAACATTCTCAGATGATGACCTGCCGGTGGAAGGTACGGAGCATAACAAAGCTCTATACCTAGCTGTCAAATGTGAAGACTCGGTGGTAACTCGAGTATTGGTGGATAACGGCTCAAGCGCCAATATTTGTCCATTATCCACCCTGGACCAGTTAAAGATTGACCGTGGAAGAATCCGGGAAAATAGCATCTGTGTCCGGGGGTTTGACGGAAACGGAACAGCCACTGTGGGGGATGTTGTACTTGAACTGACCATTGGCCCGGTCCTGTTTACCATGGAATTCCAGGTATTGGACGCCAAGGTATCTTACAACTTGCTGTTAGGACGACCCTGGATTCATGCAGCTAAAGCGGTGCCTTCCACCCTACATCAGACAGTGAAGTTCGAGTGGGAAAGACAAGAGGTCGTGTTGCACGGCGAGGATACAACATGCACCATGAGCGGAACCATTGTGCCTTTCATAGAGACCACTGATGACAAGGGTCCCGGGGTCTACCAGATTCTCGATACAGGGTCGGCCAACAAAATTTCTGAAGGAGAAATCATCCCGCACCCTAGGGTAGCTGCCGCAACAGTCATGATGGTATCAGAAATGCTGGGTAATGGATTTGTGCCGGGAAAAGGCCTGGGAGTTGAACTTCAAGGGATAGTCCAACCTGTTTCCCTTCCTAAGAATCTGGAAACCTTCGGGTTGGGGTTCAAACCAACCGCAGCAGACAGGAAGGAGGCGCGAAGAATGAAGAAGAGGGTCTGGTTTCTGCCTAAACCAGTGCCACGCCTCTCAAGGTCTTTTGTTAAAGCAAGTGCCAAGGGGTCAGTGATCCCAAAGATTCGAGGACCTTTGATCGGTATAAATGAAAACCTGAATCAGAGTTTTGAGAGGTTGTTCGCGGATGTCAGTATGGTGGAAGCTGGAGAAGGTTCCAGCAGAGCAGAGATAAAATTTGTGGGGCCTGAGGCCAAGACCAACAATTGGACGGTTACTCCTCTTCCTGTCCGAGGGGAGTCTTGGTAGTAGGCTTTGATTAATGTTTTGTTTGTTTGTTTGTTTGATCGGATTATTCAAGGGTGTAATCCCAATTTTACTTTCGTTTTGTAAAAGTGTGAACCCTTTTTATCCTGCAAATTTAATAAAGTTCTTTTCTTTTGTCCCATTTTAATTTCTTGTTTTGTTCTTTTTCTTTCTGAACAGTTCTCTTTTTACTGGTCCTAATGACATGGCATGCACAGCGGATCTTCGACCTAGTCTAATAAATCAATCTGAATCTGACTCAATGATGCAAGAGGTCGTTTGTGATAATGAATCCGAATGTGACGAAGGGGAAGCCTTCGAAGAAATAAACCGAGAACTGTGCCAATTTGAAGAGAAACCCAAGCCTAACCTAAATGACACTGAGGCTGTGAACCTAGGAGACGCTGATAACATCCAAGAGACCAAAATTAGCATCCACATTGAGCCGAATGTCAAAGCAGAATTGATCGAAACTCTCAGGGAATTCAAAGATGTTTTTGCATGGTCATATGATGATATGCCTGGATTGAGCACCAATTTAGTGGTTCACAAACTACCCACTGACCCGGCATACCCTCCGGTCAAGCAAAAACTAAGGAAATTTAAAACAGAAATGAGTGTGAAAATCAAAGAAGAAGTGATCAAGCAGTTGCAATCGAAGGTCATTCGGGTCACTCGATATCCCGAGTGGTTGGCCAATGTGGTACCAGTCCCAAAGAAGGATGGAAAAATCAGGGTGTGCGTCGACTACCGCAACCTCAACAAAGCAAGTCCCAAGGACAATTTTCCGCTACCTAACATTCATATCCTGATCGACAATTGCGCTGGGCGCGAGATCGGATCCTTTGTGGATTGTTATGCGGGTTATCATCAGATCCTAATGGACGAAGAGGATGCTGAGAAGACAGCGTTTATTACGCCATGGGGAACCTACTGCTATCGGGTAATGCCATTCGGATTAAAAAACGCCGGGGCAATGTACATGCGAGCAATGACTGTTGTGTTTCATGACATGATACACAAAGAAATAGAGGTGTACGTCGATGACGTGATCATCAAATCTTGGCGTCAGGAGGACCATGTAGCAGACCTAAGGAGATTTTTCCAAAGACTCCGGAGGTATGATATCAAGCTTAACCCGGCCAAATGCGCATTCGGGGTTCCATCAGGAAAGCTGCTAGGATTCATCGTCAGTCGACGGGGGATTGAATTAGACCCATCCAAAATTGAATCCATCCGAGATTTGCCACCGCCAAGGAACAAAACAGAGGTAATGAGTTTGCTGGGCAGACTCAATTACATCAGCAGGTTCATCGCTCAACTCACAGCAACTTGTGAGCCCATATTTTGGCTGCTGAGAAAGGACGCTGCAGTAGGTTGGACAGCAGAGTGTCAGGAGGCCTTCGACCAAATCAAAGGGTATCTGTCTAATCCACCCGTATTGGTCCCGCCTAAGCCCGGGAAACCCCTAATCCTTTACCTGACGGTCTTGGAAAATTCATTTGGTTGTGTACTGGGGCAACATGATGACACAGGGAGGAAGGAGCAGGCCATCTACTATCTTAGCAAGAAATTCACAGTGCATGAGGTCAAGTACACTCAACTCGAGAAAACGTGCTGCGCCCTAACTTGGGTAGCTCAGAAGTTGAAGCACTACCTGTCTTCATATACTACTTATCTCATATCCCGCTTGGACCCATTGAAGTATATCTTTCAGAAACCTATGCCCACGGGAAGGTTGGCAAAATGGCAAATTCTGCTCACAGAGTTTGATATCATCTACGTAACAAGGACGGCCATGAAAGCCCAGGCACTGGCAGACCATTTGGCAGAGAATCCCGTTGATGAAAAATACGAGCCTTTAAGAACGTATTTTCCTGACGAAGAGGTGATGCATACGAATGAGTTGGAATTACCTGAGGAACCGGGTTGGAAGCTTTTCTTCGATGGAGCTGTAAACGCAAAAGGGGTTGGAATAGGAGCAGTACTCATTTCTGAAACAGGACGGCATTATCCTGTTACGGCTCAACTGCGCTTCTACTGCACCAACAATATGGCCGAATATGAGGCTTGCATTCTGGGTCTGCGCTTGGCTGCTGACATGGATGTCCAAGACGTCTTGGTCTTGGGAGACTCGGACCTCTTGGTACATCAAATTCAGGGTGAATGGGAAACACGAGATCTAAAGCTCATACCATACCGACAATGCTTGCATGATCTGAGCAAGCAATTTCGATCGGTAAAGTTCAAACACATCCCGAGAGTTCACAATGAGGTTGCGGATGCCTTAGCCACCTTAGCATCAATGCTGCACCACCCTGACAAAATGTATGTTGATCCTCTACACATCCAGGTCCGTGATCAGCACGCCTACTGCAATGCCATAGAAGAAGAAGCAGATGGCGAACCCTGGTTTCATGATATTAAGGAATACCTCAGAATGGGAATATACCCGGAACATGCCTCTGGAGACCAAAAAAGAGCCCTTAGGCGTTTGTCGAATGGCTTCTTCTTCAGTGGAGGAGTATTGTACAAAAGAACCCCAGATTTGGGATTGTTGAGATGCATAGATGCCGGGCAGGCAACGGCGGTTATGGCGGAAGTACATGCCGGAGTTTGTGGACCGCACATGAGCGGATATGTGTTGGCAAGAAAGATCCTTCGAACAGGGTGTTATTGGCTAACCATGGAACACGACTGTATCACTTTCGTGAGGAAATGCCATCAGTGCCAGATACATGGAGACTTGATTCACTCTCCGCCAACAGAGTTACATACGATGTCAGCACCCTGGCCGTTTGTAGCATGGGGCATGGATGTCATTGGGCCCATCGAGCCAGCAGCGTCCAACGGTCATAGGTTCATTCTAGTGACCATTGATTACTTCACCAAATGGGTTGAGGCTAAAACCTTCAAATCAGTAACTAAGAAGGCAGTGGTGGACTTTGTTCACTCCCATATCATCTGTAGATTTGGGATCCCAAAAGTGATCATCACGGATAACGGTGCGAATCTTAATAGCAGCTTGATGAGAGAGGTATGCCAACAATTCAAGATTACACACCGCAATTCCACCCCATATCGTCCTAAGGCAAATGGAGCAGTCGAAGCAGCCAATAAGAATATCAAGAAGATACTGCGAAAAATGGTGGAAGGGTCCAGACAATGGCACGAGAAATTACCCTTTGCTTTGTTGGGTTACCGCACTACCGTCCGGACTTCCATAGGCACAACTCCTTATTTGTTGGTGTATGGAACTGAGGCCGTGATACCAGCGGAGGTCGAAATTCCGTCCCTCCGAATTGTCGCTGAAGCCGGAATTGATGATGATGAATGGATCAAAGCTCGCTTGGAACAGTTGAGCCTGATAGATGAGAAAAGATTGGCAGCAGTGTGCCATGGTCAACTGTATCAGAAGAGAATGGCAAGAGCGTATAATAAGAAGGTGCGCCCCAGGAAGTTTGAAGTAGGACAGTTGGTATTAAAGAAGATCCTCCCACATCAGGTCGAGGCAAAAGGCAAATTCGCCCCAAATTGGCAAGGGCCTTATATCGTGACCAGAATATTGTCCAACGGTGCTTTGTGTTTGACAGATGTCGAAGGTAGATGTGTTCGACATGGCTATCAATTCAGATGCAGTCAAGAGATATTATGCGTAACTTCTTTAATTATGGCAATTTTTGGTTTATTTGTTTGTATTTGGCATTTGTTGAATAATGAGATGACGGAGGCAATTCTTTCTTCTATCCAAACACTTTTAACCCTCGCTTCCCCCTTTGAGCCTTAAGCAAATTCTTTCAATACCCCTCTTTTGGAATCACTAATGGGAGAGATACGAAAGAAAAAAAGAAAAGAAAGGAAAAGAAAAGAAAAAGAAAGAAAAAGAAAAGAAAATGAAAAGAAAGAAAAGAAAAATCAAGGAATATAAAACCGTGGGAACTACGTTTGACCTGATTCCTCAAAGAGGATACGTAGGCGCCTCACGGCTCGGTCATAGTATGCATCGTAGCAAATATAGGATGCATAATGTACACAGTGTGCATAATAGGCACAATGTGCGTAACGCACATAGCTCAACATAAGCATAAAAGATAAATTCCCCAAGCAAAAAAACTGGGGCAGAGGTTATGTTTTGAGTTCCAACAAAGGTTTGATTCCAAAAATTGTAGCACATCACCCTTCAAATTTGTTTTCATTTTTATAGCCTTTCTTCAAACCCACACCAAACCAACGTCAACATCCAAAAGACCTCCCGATCAATGTTCGAGAGATGCCAAATCCGGCAAATAAGGCCGAGAATAATACACTGATTCCCATCAAAGAAGAGGATCGTAAGACTGGGAATGAGTTGATAGTCAAAAGAATCCCCGGAAGAGAGGGTCGCACCTACAACACCCCGGATCCTCGAAAGAAATAAAATGAGAGAGTCTTATCGGTGAAAACCTTCACAGGCACCGAGAGGCGATGTAAGATGAGGGATATGAAATGAGAGAGTCTTATTGGTGAAAACCTTCACAGGCACCATAAGGCGCCGGGAGATGAGAGAAAAGAGAGAGTCTCATTAGTGAAAACCCCTCGAAGGGCACTATGAGGCGACAAGACGAATCAACAAAAGCTACCACATTTGCAACAGCATGGACAGTCATTTATCATCCCCAGCAAGTCAGACCATCCGGCAAATCGATTGATACAAATAGACTGGGTCGGGAATCTATGGTGCACGTCATGATCACGGGGACCAGTTGTGTCCTCCTGATAAGTTCTTTTGATTGTCTCCTCCCACAAAAAATATTGGTTCAGAAAGATTTTCTCCTTTCCATATCTTTTATTTCTTTTCCTAAAATGTGTCTTGAAAGGATTTTTTTTTAAAAAGGGCTTACTACCAGGAACCAAAGGGGAATTCATCCAGTGCAGGACAATACAAACAGTCTTAAAGGCCGGTCCCGGGCAATGCAGTGATTGTGCCCGGAAATTTTGGAAGAAGTAGGCTCCAAAAGGGAGTGGTTTCGGGAGTTAGAAGCAGACTCCCACATCATGTGTTTTAAAAGAAAGCAGAAAAGGGGATAAATTGAAAATCAATCCCCAGCAGGCTAGAGACCCCCAACAGGCAACTTTGCCCGCCAACCAATTATGGGAACAAAGAGCAAGAAAAGAGGAAGAGAGAAAAGTTGCTCGCCAGAAAGGCACCCTCTACCACCACGGTTAAAACTGACCAAATCCTTTTGTCTGTTGCAGGGGAACAGAGGATTGATAAGGGCAGCAAGATGCAACGCCATGGAAGTCACCAAAAACCGGGGCAGAAAATTTTCTGCCGATTGTCGAAAATTTTCTCGGAAGAACGGGGAAACAGTTTCAATACTTTTAAGTTCTAGGTTGCCCACCAGTATAATGCGGGAATACATTTTAAGTTCTAGGTCGCCCACCAGTATAATGCGGGAATACTTTTAAGTTCTAGGTCGCCCACCAGTATAATGCGGGAATACCTTTAAGTTCTAGGTCGCCCACCAGTATAATGCGGGAATACTTTTAAGTTCTAGGTCGCCCACCAGTATAATGCGGGAATACATTTCAGTTCTAGGTCGCCCACCAGTATAATGCGGGAATACATTTTAAGTTCTAGGTCGCCCACCAGTATAATGCGGGAATACTTTTAAGTTCTAGGTCGCCCACCAGTATAATGCGGGAATACATTTTAAGTTCTAGGTCGCCCACCAGTATAATGCGGGAATACATTTTAAGTTCTAGGTCGCCCACCAGTATAATGCGGGAATACTTTTAAGTTCTAGGTCGCCCACCAGTATAATGCGGGAATACTTTTAAGTTCTAGGTCGCCCACCAGTATAATGCGGGAATACATTTTAAGTTCTAGGTCGCCCACCAGTATAATGCGGGAATACATTTAAGTTCTAGGTCGCCCACCAGTATAATGCGGGAATACTTTTAAGTTCTAGGTCGCCCACCAGTATAATGCGGGAATACATTTAAGTTCTAGGTCGCCCACCAGTATAATGCGGGAATACTTTTAAGTTCTAGGTCGCCCACCAGTATAATGCGGGAATACATTTTAAGTTCTAGGTCGCCCACCAGTATAATGCGGGAATACATTTTAAGTTCTAGGTCGCCCACCAGTATAATGCGGGAATACATTTCAGTTCTAGGTCGCCCACCAGTATAATGCGGGAATACATTTCAGTTCTAGGTCGCCCACCAGTATAATGCGGGAATACATTCAGCTCTAGATTTTGGAATCAGTCACCCCACCTGAAGACAGAAGGTTACAACAGAGATCCCCAAACGGGAAACAATAAAATCCCCAGCACCAAGAAGCAGACAACTGCAAAAGCAAGCGCACATTCAAAGGGAAGAAGGAACGCGTCTCAAAAGAAGTAGTTTGGGAACGTTGTAGCATGCCCAGTATAACAATTCTGATGAAAAGCCATACCACTGAAGAAACCATTGGAAGATCTAAAGAAGAAAGTCGTGTCCCCAGCAAATCAAGCAAAGTGATGAGAACTGACATTCAGAAAAGGTGAAGGACCAGCATCATCTCCAAGTTCACAAAATAAAGGCGTCGGAGGAAAGCATTAGCCGACAAGAAAGCAAGGCAACAAGAACAAGTTGAAGATGGATGAAATTTCAGGATCCTCAGTTTAACTTAGCTTCTTGTTTTCCTTTTAGAGCAATGTAATAGGGAGATCGGTTGAGCAGTAGCATCCTACAGCAGCATACAACAGCGCACAACAACAGCAAACACTACAGTCACACGGTAGTCCCAGCTACCAAAATTTCCCGAACTACATTGACCTGATTCCTGTTTCAGCCCAGGATATGTAGGAAACCTCTGAAGCAAAGGTTCGGTCAAATCTTTTTCAAAAAATGCTTCACACGGAGTATTCGGACGGGCAAAAATCGCTCGCTTATCTTTGCGCGAAAACCCTTCGTGTCTTCGTGCAAAGAGGGGCAGCTGTAAGCACGTGATTTTTGCTTTACGAGCAATCGCTCCAAAAGAAAATAAAAATAGTGACAAATGATTTCGCTGTACAATTTTTCGATCTTTCCGTGACATGTGTTGTTAGTCGTTTGTGAGTCTGTCCATTTTGCATCTAGTCCTTATCAAACAAAAATACAAAAAATATATGTGGCGTTAAGAGAAAATTCAAAAAATATAAATATATGTGCATCGTCCGTTTTAGGTTGTGATTTAACTTACTTGGTATGATAATTATGTTGAAATGCCATATTGTTATTTGTTTTAATTTCATTTGTTTTATTAATTATTTTTATTTTTATTTTTAATTGGAAAACAAAAGAAGTTGAAATCAGTTGGGCCCAAAAAATAAGACAAAAACAGGCCCAAACCAACGATCTGACCCGGTCCAAACCCAGCCTGCCCAGGCACGGACTCAAACGACGTCGTATCGGCGTCCCCATTTGAAGCCGTTGATCTGATTCAAAGGAACGGTCCAGATCAGGTTGTCCAACTCACC
The DNA here is from genome assembly GCF_000393655.2 of Nicotiana sylvestris. Lineage (NCBI taxonomy): Eukaryota > Viridiplantae > Streptophyta > Magnoliopsida > Solanales > Solanaceae > Nicotiana > Nicotiana sylvestris. Next base: position 23,171,108 of record NC_091060.1, read on the forward strand.
TCAACGACGCCGTTTCAGGCAAGTTGAATCTGAGCCGTCCAACCTCATTGATCCAACGGTCCCTGGTTCCCTCATGACCCGACCTATTTAGCCGGTTTAACCCAACCCCTCACCTAAACCAAAACGACCCCGTTCCCATACCAAACGACCCCGTCCTGTTACCCACCAATAGATCTAAGCCGTTCAGATCACTTGATCTAACGGCTCCAATCTCTCTTCCCCTTCCATATATAAACTTGACCCTTTACCCCGCACCCCCTATCCGAGCCCCCCCTTCAGTCATCTCCTTCCCCAAGCTGAAACCCCAAACCCTAGCAAGCCGCCCTAGCTTCCCCTCCGCCAAAACCCGGCGGCACGAACGCCGGTGACCACCCCCTTCACACCCCTAAAGCATCCAACCACCCTGAACACGAATCCACTAACCACGAACCTCGAATCACCTCCTATCGTCTCGAATCTGGATTTGAAGATTCGAGACAAAACTCGATCTATGCCAAACCACCCCATCTTCATACCAGACACCCCCCTGACCGTCCTCGTGACCAAACCAAGCTTGGTTTGGTCCGAATCTACCCACAACTCCCATAAATCCAGATCTGAAAATCCAGACTTTAGAACACATGCACATGGGGAATCTGGCCGGTTTGGACATGGGTTTGAGGTCTAATAGACCTTAATCAAAGTGTTCTCATGTGAGAACACCCTGATTAAAGTTTGTTCGGCCTCAAAAGTTCGAAGTTGAATCAGATTTGGGTCTGTTTGATTTAAACATTTTCGGTAAGTTTTCCTTTCTTTTGTTTTATTTCTAAATAAGTTGTCAGCATATTTCTTTGTGTTTGTTTGTTATTTTGTTATTTTTCATTCGGATTTCTTCCATCTCTGTTAAAGGCCTTTTATTTGGCCAATTGTCTTCTGTTTGTGTTCTGAATATACCCTGTGATATACGTGTTCATCAATTAGATTAATCGTCAAGCGAGTTTAATTCATATAAGTTCCCAGTGTTTGAACAAATTTATCTGAGGTCATTCGGGACTCTATACGTGTTGTTTATATGAACGATTGATTGTTATGTGTTACGATTAATATAGTCGAGTCGATATATGTCGTCAATTAGTTTCAATCGTTAATGGTAACAACTTGATTCGTATTGCTTATTTCTGCTGTGATCGTATTTGAGTCTCATTAGGAACTGAATTGTATTGCCTGTTGATTTTGTTCAAATTAAATTAAAAGAACATCTAGGGGAAAGGTTATAATGGCAGATTCAGATTTTGGTTTTTAAACACAATGCCATTTGGTTTGGACCGTGGGCAGCATGTGTATGGTTAGCTTTAAGGGATTAAAATAATTGGACAGCATGTGCTGTCAGATTATGTTCCTACTGCCCATACTTTAGACAAATAAACAAGTGATCAGTACACTTTAACAACCAAAAAGAGAGAGGGGCTGTCAGGGATTTCATGGGAGCTTGGTTATTTAAAACAAGTGAGTGGAAAAGCAACAGGGGGGGGCAATTTTGAGTTGTAAAACAGACTGTAAAGTGTTAAGGTTAGGCTATAAAAGAGGAGACCTTCCATTAGAAAAGGGAGTGGATTTTCGAGTCTTGAGAGAGTCTGTGAGTAAGAAAACTGGAAAAGGAAAAAACAGGAATAAATTTCAGAACATTGTGAATGAGTATTGCCTAGAAGAAACTGTGTAAGAATCCAGTTTGATCAGGTTGTCTTCGTGGCTTTGCTTTTTCTGTCGTTTGCCAAGTTTTCTTGTGGTCATTGGATTTCTGTTGCTGTTACATTCAACATTCTGGGCTGTTATTTCCTACTCTGTTTACTGGGATTGCCCATTTATTGTTCGACTCTTTGCTGAGCTTCATCATCGTTGTTGCTGTGTTGTTGCTGTGTTGTTGCTGTGAATCTGCTGTGCTGTTGTTTGCTGTGTGCTATTCAGCTGATCCTTTTCCTTCTTCTTTTGTTCCTCTATACCAGGTACACAACTAATACTGTCCATGTAATTTGAAAGTCGAGCATGAATACAAAAGGGAAGATTTGAAGACATCTATGTCCACATGTAGTTGCTATATAGATGATTATGTAGTGTGTAATGGTTTACAATCTTGTTTGGGTATTGGATTTGGTCCTTTCATATAGTGAATACAAAAAAGGTAGTATGGTTTAATATCATATGTTGGTTAGGTTAACAGACAAAAGGATTGGCAGTATACTAGGCTATGTCTTGAAAAATTAGTTGTGTTTTGCAATTAGCGTTCTCTTTTAATGCATGTCAAAGAATAAAACTATCCGCCTTAGTTAATTTTCATTCTCTTTTGATAAACTGCCTCGTTATAATTATCAAGCCACACCCTTATCACAATTAGCACAAGTCCGCGCCCCTCAACCTTATGAAGGTCGAGCCCAGGTCAAAACGGACCAAACAGACCCGCCTCGGATAAACAGTGGCCCAGGTCTGGCCCATCCCGCATGAGCTGGATTTGGGCCCATAATATTCGATCAGCTGTCCGTATGCATGGTCATGTTTCCTTATTCTGTAAAAACGTTTCGGATCCTGCTGTAAATAACCTGCAAGCATGTAAATAATTAAGAGATTTTCTTTTATTTTAGAGACGAACTTAATAGGAAATATAGTCATTATAGGTTTATCCTTTAAAAATAAAAATGAGACGAGCCTCGACAAACAAAAAATGTAGAATCTGCGGGGCCCTCTAAATGTATATATTAAATACTTAGATTCCGGGACGGGCCGTTTAGCAAATTTCACGGCCCTTCCTAAAATAATAACGCGATAGTCTTTTAGGCGCGTGTTTAATAATTTACTTTCTTAAAACTTGGGGTGTGCATTTCATGCGACCCAAATCCAAATCCCAAAACGTCAAATAAGATATGTTCCGGATTGTGGGTGCATTTCATGTGACGCAGTCCAAAGACATGTTTTAAGCGACGTTCACATTCCTAATAATAATAATTAATAAAGTGGTTAAAAGATAAAATTTGCACATGGTTCATAATTGTATTAAACATCAGATAAACAAGCCGAATATAACAGTTGAGCGACCGTGCTAGAACCACGGAACTCGGGAATGCCTAACACCTTCTCCCGGGTTAACAGAATTCCTTATCCGGATTTCTGGTATGCAGACTGTAATATAGAGTCATTATTTTCCTCGATTCGGGATTAAAATTGGTGACTTGGGACACCCTAAATCTCCCAAGTGGCGACTCTGAAATAAATGAACAAATCCCGTTTCGATTGTCCTTTAATTGGAAAAACTCCCCCTGCGCCTGCGGGTGCGGAAAAAGGAGGTGTGACAATTAGTTTATCAAAAATCACATACACACTTTCTTCAACACATATGGTTCTTTTATTAAAAACTTTATAAGCTTTACTACGTGGAAAATAACCAAAAAAGACTCCTTAATCACTTTTAGCATCAAACTTTCTTAGAACATCTTTGTCATTATTATACACAAATACTTGCTACCAAATACCCTTAGATGAGTTATATTGGGTTTTCAGCATTTAAGCAATTTATAAGGGGTCTTTTTAATTATTGGGCTAATCATGCACCTATTAATAATGTAACATGCAATATTCATAGCTCCAACCCAGAATATTTTAATGAGACCATTAACAATTAACATGGTTCTTGCCATGATGTCCTATTTTTCTTTTCAATAACACCATTTTGTTGTGAAGTTCTAGGTGCAGAAAAGTTATGATCAATGGCATGTCTTACACAATATTAAAAAAAACTAGCATTTTCAAATTCAATGTAATAATCTGATCGAATACTAGCTACATGAATATCCATCTTCTTTGTAGTTTCTTCACAAAAGTTACAAATATATCATATGTTTCATCTTTGGTTGTAAGAAATAAGGTCCAAATGAACCTAGAGTAGTCATCAACAATTATAAATACATGTCACTTCCCACCTCTACTTTGAATTCTCATAGGTCCACATAAATACATGAGAAGAAGTTCTAGAGGTCGAGATGCACTTACCGCCATAAGCATCACATACCTTATCTTCCTTGAATTTTGTCTTTGGCAGACCAAGAACTAGGTCCTTGGTGATTAGTTTATTTATCAGAGAGAAACCAGCATGTACTAACCCTTTATGCCACAGAAATGAATCATTATCAAGTGTACTAAGACATGTCAGTTCATTCTTAGGTGAACACATAATATTAGCTTTGTAAATATTTTTGTGTCTTCTTCCCTTGAGAACCAGGTTTCTAAATTTTTATTTGTGACAATACAACTTCTAGAAGCGAAAACAACATGGTTCCCTTTATCACACATTTGGGAGATACTCAGCAAGTTGTTCTTAATACCTTTAATATAGTATACATTTTTAATAGCATAAGAGTGAGACTTACCAACTTTACCTATGATAATTATATCTCATTTCAAACCATTTTCAAAACCCACACTTCCTCTTTGGTAGACTTACCGTGAGAGAGAATTTTCTCTTTTTCCATTCATGTGGCGGAAGCAAGCACTATCAATATACCATCAATTTTTGCTTTCCATCACTTTAGCCTACAAAAATATTTAGGAACTCAAACAAGTTTGGGTCCCTTTCTTTGAGTAAAATGATGAATCACATTTTTTAGCCCAATCTAGAAGTCTTGCACCTTTTAATCAAGAACCAGGTTTATCAATTTTCTTTTTCTCAATATATGCAATATTTTTCTAGTTGGACTTGATTCTAGCATTGCATGCTTCTTTGGAGTGTACATTATTATCACAATGTGTACACAAACGATTATCAGGGATATCGACATACTTGCTATGTGGATTGGGTTTTGATCTTTGTATGTCCTAATCCTTTCTTATTGTGCTCAGCTCAACATGTGGACACCATATGGTATGCCTCCTCATCCCCTCAAACTCATTTATCCCTTCCCCCAATTTCTTCTATCACCAACACCTTCTATCCACTACCACCATCACTATTAATACCACTATACTCAAATATTGATATATCATCTATTTAAGTCTTAGAAAACAAATTCTGAATATAACAACAGAAAGATGCGTAAACATAATGTAATATCAATTCTCTAGCGCATAAGAATGAGAAGAAATTAGTTTTCCGCCGTTCAAAACATGCGAGTTATTAACATAGTTCATTTGTATTTAAAGGGTGTCTTAACATATTGATTAGAAATGGTGATATATATAGCGAGAATGGAAATCGGTTTTCGGATAAATAATTGACTTGAAAATTTTGTAACCTTTAGTTACAAGCTTCATTAAGATTTTAAGCCATTATTATCATTTGAGAAACTAATAAGAATGCGAATCAACTGTAAAATTCTTAAAGAACTATGCCAAAATGAAAGTTTAAGCATTCCTCTATGAAGTAGAATTGCAACTTGATCTATTCACATTTCCTTGCGCTAAAATCACTGGAAAAAGAAAGAGGAGAACCTACAACTTGGTTTCGCAGGAGAAATAGATGGGTAGTCGCAGCAGAGGGAGATGACTGAGTAGTAGTTTATGGTGATGGGGTGGAGGAGGGGTAGGAGGTACTGGTGATAGAAGAAATAAAGGAAGAACCAAGTGTATCATGCAAGGACGAAGCACATTGATGTTCGGTATCATTTCGTACGAGAAATCATAGAAGAAGGTGGAGTCACGGTGAAGAAAATTCATACTACAGAGAATCCTGCTGATATGCTGACAAAGGTGGTGACTGCGGTCAAGTTTCAACATTGTTTGGATTTGATCAACATTGTTGAACACTGAAGATTGAAGATGAAGACACAACCAAAATTTGTTATTGAGAGAGAATTGAAAATGTGGAATTTTGCCAAGGTGGAGATTTGTTGAAGTTTGGCAAAATGCCAAAGTCCCACATTGGTTGGGAGTTAAGTTTGGAGGGGATTTTTCCCCTATAAAAGAAGGCCTAATGTTTAGGATTGAAACACACCTCTCATTTGCCTTCTCATCTGTTTAAGGCATTTGTATCTTCTCTTCTTTAGTATTATTTCACTTGTATTTTTGGAGTGAAATAAAATATTGGTTGTGTCCGAGGAGTAGGCAAAATTAGCCGAACCTCGTAAATTCTGGTGTTCCCTTTATTGTTGTTTTATTGTCTTATTTATTATTTGGTGGCTGTCATAATTTTTGGTATAGTAGTTGTGACTTATTCACACTATATACATTTGGCTTCCGCAACAATTGGTATCAGAGCCAAGGTACTGTCTAAGTATGCTCTGTGGTTGCAGCATAGTCTGATCTTCCACATCAGAAAAGATTTATCTTGGTAACTGAGTCAAGGTTCTGTCTGAGTATGCTCTGTAGTTGCAGCTTAGTCTGATCTTCTACATCAGAAAGGAAATAATCTTGATTTGTGTCGTCAGCTATTAAATAATATTTGTGTCAAATATGGGGGACAATAAACAAGAAGAATCTACATCAAGTGTCAACAATACGTCATCATTGGCATCTTCGCTTATGACAAGAATTGTGTCAAATGCGAAATTTGCGGTAGAAATTTTTGACGGGTCCGGACATTTTGGGATGTGGCAAGGCGAGGTTCTAGATGTCCTTTTTCAACAAGGGTTAGATCTGGCCATTGAAGAAAAGAAACCAGATGTTATTGGAGAAGAAGATTGGAGAATTATCAACCGTGTTGCTTGCGGTACCATTCGATCCTACCTTGCTAGAGAGTAGAAATATCCATACACAAAGGAAACTTCTGCAAGTAAATTATGGAAAGCACTGGAGGATAAATTTTTGAAGAAAAACAGTCAAAATAAATTGTACATGAAGAAGAGACTGTTTCACTTCACCTATGTTCCTGGTACCACGATGAATGAACATATCACCAGTTTCAATAAGTTGGTCACAGATTTGCAAAATATGGATACAACTTATGATGATGGTGACTTGGCCTTAATGTTGTTGGCGTCACTTCCTGATGAGTACGAGCACCTTGAAACTACTCTACTCCATGGAAATGACGAAATTTCTCTCAGAGAAGTTTGTTCAGCTTTGTACAGCTATGAACAAAGAAAGCGAGAAAAACAGAAGGGCGGAGAAGGAGAAGCACTGTTTGTGAGGGGTCGTCCTCAAAATCAAACGAGGACAAAGAAGGGAAGATCCAAGTCAAGATCCAGACCCAGCAAAGATGAATGTGCCTTTTGTCGAGAAAAAGGGCACTGGAAGAAAGACTGTCCGAAGTTGAAGAATAAGGCCAAACATAACAATGGAAAGGCTATTATGGATTCAAATGTAGCTGATTGTGATGATTCAGACTTCTCATTAGTTACAACAGAGTCATCAACATCATCAGACATATGGTTGATGGACTCGGCTTGTAGCTATCATATGTGTCCCAACAGGGACTGGTTCGTGGAATTTCAAGAAGGAGAATATGGAGTCATCCACACAGCGGATAACAGCCCTCTTACCTCATATGGCATTGGTTCAATACGATTAAGGAACCATGATGGAATGATCAGAACATTGATAGATGTTCGATATGTACCGGATTTGAAGAAGAATCTCATCTCTGTGGGAGCCCTAGAATCAAAAGGGTTCAAAATCATTGCAGAAAATGGAGTGATGAGAGTATGCTCCGGTGCACTAGTGGTAATGAAGGCTAATCGGAAGAATAATAATATGTACCGCTATCGTGGCAGTACAGTTATTGGGACAGCGACAGTAACATCCAGTGACGACAAAGAGGCAGAAGCAACCAAGCTATGGCACATGCGCTTGGGACATGCTGGAGGAAAATCCTTGAAAACTCTATCAGATCAAGGATTGTTAAAAGGAGTAAAGGCTTGCAACTTGGAGTTTTGTGAGCATTGTGTTAAAGGGAAACAGACAAGGGTTAAATTTGGTACAGCGATCCATAATACTAAAGGCATTTTGGATTATGTACACTCTGATGTTTGGGGTCCTTCCAAAACACCTTCATTGGGTGGGAAGCACTATTTTGTAACCTTTGTTGATGATTTTTCCCGAAGAGTATGGGTGTATACAATGAAGAGCAAAGATGAAGTGTTGGGAATTTTTCTCAAATGGAAGACGATGGTGGAGAATCAGACAGGCAGGAGAATCAAGTGTATTCGCACAGACAATGGAGGTGAATACAAAAATGATCATTTCAATAAGGTCTGTGAAAATGATGGCATCATCCGACACTTCACTGTTAGACATACACCACAACAGAATGGAGTGGCAGAACGTATGAACCGGACCTTGCTGGAGAAGGTACGGTGTATGTTGTCCAATGCTGGCTTGGGCAAAGAATTTTGGGCTGAGGCAATTACATATGCATGTCACCTCATTAATCGTCTACCATCTGCTGCTATTGATGGCAAAACACCATTTGAAAAATGGTACGGAAAACCTGCTGTAGATTATAACTCTTTGCACGTGTTTGGCTCAACTGCATATTATCATGTGACGGAGTCAAAATTGGATCCAAGGGCAAAGAAGGCTATTTTTATGGGAATTACTTCTGGAGTCAAAGGATATCGCTTATGGTGTCCTATGACAAAGAAAGTAATATTCAGCAGAGATGTTACCTTTGATGAATTTGCTATGGTAAATAAGGTAACAGAAGATACCAAACAAAATGAAGGTGCTTCTAAGCAGGTGGAGTTTGAGGGAAAATTTATTTTTCCTACACAAGAAGCAGAGGAGGAAACAAATGAAGATTACCCTCTGGAAGGAGAGCCAGTAGAGGAGATTCCAACTCAGGAATCTCAACAACAACTTGAATCAATAGCAACCAGCAGGCCAAAAAGAACAATAACGAAACCTGTTCGTCTCATAGAGACGGTTGCTTGTGCAACCTCAATTGTAGCTGATGATGTTCCTACTACTTATAAAGACGCTGTCCAAAGTTCAGAAGAAGATAAGTGGAGGATTTCCATGAATGATGAAATACAGTCCCTTCATCAGAATCATACATGGAGATTGGCCAATCTCCCGAAGGGAAAGAAAGCAATTGGGTGCAAATGGGTATTTGCAAAGAAAGAAGGATTTCCTAACCAATTAGATGTTCGCTACAAAGCAAGATTGGTGGCCAAAGGATATGCTCAAAAGGAGGGAATTGATTACAATGAAGTGTTTTCTCCAGTTGTAAAACATTCCTCCATTAGAATTATGTTGGCTTTGGTAGCACAATTGGATTTGGAACTAGTTCAGATGGATGTAAAAACTGCGTTTTTACATGGAAACTTGGAGGAGGAAATCTACATGACTCAGCCAGAAGGATTCAAAGTTGCTGGAAAAGAAAATATGGTGTGCAAACTTGAAAAATCGTTGTACGGATTGAAACAATCTTCTAGACAATGGTACAAGCGATTTGACGAGTTTATGTTGCGGCAAGGGTACAAGAGAAGCAAATACGATCATTGTGTGTATTTGCACAAGCTTAAAGATGGTTCCTTTGTATATCTTCTCCTATATGTTGATGATATGTTGATAGCTTCCAAGAATTTGGAAGAAATTGATAAGTTGAAGATTCAACTGAAGAAGGAGTTCGAGATGAAGGATTTGGGTGAGGCAAAGAAAATTCTTGGCATGGAGATAATTAGAGATAGACGTTCAAAGAAACTCTGTTTATCTCAAAAGGAATATTTGAAGAGAGTACTTCAACGTTTTGGCATAGATGACAAGACTAAGCCAGTTAGTACTCCACTTGCTTCCCATTTTAAGCTAAGTACTACTATGTCGCCAATGGATGAAGCTGAACGAGAGTATATGTCAAAGGTACCATACGCAAATGTTGTTGGTAGCTTGATGTATGCAATGGTTTGCACAAGGCCTGACATTTCACAAGCTGTTGGAGTTATTAGCAGATATATGCACAATCCAGGGAAGGAGCATTGGCAAGCTGTGAAGTGGATTCTACGGTATATTCATAATACTGTAGATGTCGGGTTAGTTTTTGAGCAGGAAGACAATCAGTCTGTAGTTGGATATTGTGACTCAGATTTTGCGGGTGATATGGACAAACGAAGATCAACTACTGGTTATGTGTTTACTTTTGCAAAGGCACCAGTTAGTTGGAAGTCTACTTTGCAGTCAACAGTTGCTTTGTCTACAACAGAGGCAGAGTACATGGCTATTACAGATGCTGTGAAAGAGGCAATTTGGCTTCAAGGATTGCTAAAGGAGCTTGGTGTTGAACAAAAAGGTATCACAATTTTTTGTGATAGTCAAAGTGCTATTCAATTAGCGAAGAACCAAGTTTATCATGCAAGGACGAAGCACATTGATGTTCGGTATCATTTCGTACGAGAAATCATAGAAGAAGGTGGAGTCACGGTGAAGAAAATTCATACTACAGAGAATCCTGCTGATATGCTGACAAAGGTGGTGACTGCGGTCAAGTTTCAACATTGTTTGGATTTGATCAACATTGTTGAACACTGAAGATTGAAGATGAAGACACAACCAAAATTTGTTATTGAGAGAGAATTGAAAATGTGGAATTTTGCCAAGGTGGAGATTTGTTGAAGTTTGGCAAAATGCCAAAGTCCCACATTGGTTGGGAGTTAAGTTTGGAGGGGATTTTTCCCCTATAAAAGAAGGCCTAATGTTTAGGATTGAAACACACCTCTCATTTGCCTTCTCATCTGTTTAAGGCATTTGTATCTTCTCTTCTTTAGTATTATTTCACTTGTATTTTTGGAGTGAAATAAAATATTGGTTGTGTCCGAGGAGTAGGCAAAATTAGCCGAACCTCGTAAATTCTGGTGTTCCCTTTATTGTTGTTTTATTGTCTTATTTATTATTTGGTGGCTGTCATAATTTTTGGTATAGTAGTTGTGACTTATTCACACTATATACATTTGGCTTCCGCAACAGTTTGAAGCGATGAGTTGGCATTTCATGTGGTCTCCACCTTATCAAAATGTGGATTGAGAGTCCACCTAGGACAACCCTAAGGGAGGAGGGGTATATCTTAGCCATTTGGGTAGTGACGGGTATTTTTGTGTGAAAAGAATAATGGATGGTAAAAGTGATCCTTTTCACATAGTAAAGGGGAAAATTTGATCGTTTCGGTTTAATAAGAATAAAAGCATTTGCTCATCAGGTATGGAATAACTAGCATCTCCGTCGGAAAAACACCTTTTGTTTATTAAGTACTGTACTTTTGGACATATTTACTTGAGAAATTTATTTTACAAGACATATATGGTGCTCAATTTGATATTTATCGGCATGTTTGAATAGAGGTTCATATGACAGTAGCATAAAGTTAAGACTTTTCTATTATATAACCAATACCTGATTTTTTTCTGTGCAACCTGTTGCACTTTAAAAAGGATTTTTCTTTGGAGGTTGACGCAGTGGTCGGATTTGATGAGGAAGCGCAAATACTGATGAAGCGACTTACTGAAGGATCCGAAGATCTGGACATTATTCCCATTGTGGGTATGCCGGGACTCGGCAAAACCACATTGGCAAGAAAAATTTATAATGATCCTCGAATTTCATATGAGTTTTTCAGTAAAATTTGGATTCATGTCGGCCAGCTAGACAAGATAAAGGATGTCTTTCTTAAAATTCTCAATAGGTTCACGAGAAACATTAAGGAATATCAAGATATGGATGCGAATGAATTAGCTAGGCTAATATGTTCATTTGTGGCTAAAGGAGGTAAATGTCTCATTGTCTTAGACGACGTGTGGGAGTCAGAAGTTGTGGATTCTGTCATGAAAGTTTTTCCGAAAAACAGGTTTGGACACCGAATCATGATGACCACTCGCTTAGGAAATGTTGCTACCTATGCCAATGAAAATCCTCATTATCTGAAATTTCTGAATGAAGATGAAAGTTTTGAGTTGTTGAAAATGAATGTTTTTGGCAGGAGAAGTTGTCCCCATGAGTTACTAAGACTTGGAGAAAGCATTGCAAAAAAATGTAGTGGATTACCACTTTCGATAGTGGTGATTGCAGGTGCATTGAGAGCAAGAACGAGTAAAGTTGATTGGGTACGAGTTGACAAAAATATGGGGGAATATCTTATTAATAAAGATGATTCTAGAATCAGCTTGAATATTGTAAAGGCTCATTATGATAGTCTACCCCAAGAGATACAGTCATGCTTCTTGTACTGTGGTGTCTTTCCTCGAGGCTTTGATATCCCTATTTGGAAACTGATTCGCTTGTGGATTGCCGAGGGCTTAATAAAGTCCAAACCAGCATTCACCCTTGAAGAGACAGCACAGTATTATTTGAACGGCCTTGTCGACAGAAATTTAGTGATGGTGATGCAGAAGAAGTCCGATGGCAAAATAAAAACATGCCGTGTTCAGGACTTGTTGCACGAGTTCTGTAAAATGGAGGCTAGTGAAAAATGGTTTTTCCAAGAAGTACGTCCAGCATTTGATGAGGCTATTATGTCTATACATGATCGAAGCATGTCGCGTCGATTGTGTGTTCAGCCCCGTGCTCTACATGATTTTCTCTCCACAAGACCATTCGTAGAGCATGTGAGATCTTTTTATTGTTTTTCCACAAGACAAACACAAATTGAGTTGCCTCCTAGTAACATCAGATCTATCTGCAGATCATTTCCATTGATTAGGGTCTTGGACATTGAGTCCTTAAAATTTTTATTCTCCAGGGATTTTTTCCAACTATTTCACTTGAGGTATATTGCTATTTCAGGCGACTTCATGGCCCTTCCATGTGCCTTCGTTAAATTTTGGAATTTACAAACCCTTATATTTAGTACATCGGCTCCAGTTCTTGAAATAAAAGCAGATATATGGAACATGTTAAGGTTAAGGCATATACACACCAATGATCCTGCAAAATTGCCGTGTCCTTCTACCTCTACGGGTAAAGCTTCTATCCTTCAAACACTTTCTCAGGTTGCATCACAGAGTTGCAGGAAAAATGTGTTTAAAAAGGCTTGTCATCTAAAAAAATTAAGTATTCGAGGGCCAATGAAGTCTTTTCTTGAAACTAAGTGCGTCAATCTTGAAGAACTGAAGTCCCTGGAAGAACTGAAACTGTTGAATGATTTTCTTTACTCGAGTGAAGTGCTTCACATTCCTGTAGCATTCTTTAAATTTGTTCGCACATTGAAGAAGTTAACTTTGTCAAACACAAAGTTTGATTGGAGTGAGGCAAGTAGGTTAGGGGAGTTGGAATGCCTTGAGGTCCTAAAACTTAAACAAGATGCATTCACAGGAGAGTCGTGGAGGCCGGAGGTAGGAGGTTTTAGTGAACTCCAGGTTCTGTGGATTGAAATGGCAGACTTGAAACTTTGGGAGGTTTCACAACTTCATTTCCCAAGGCTTAGGCACCTTGTTCTTATATCTTGTGATAAACTCGAGGCTGTGCCATATGAGCTTGCTAGTATACACAGCTTTCAAGAGATGAGGCTGGAGAACACAATCAAAGCAGTCAAATCAGCAAGAGAAATACAACGCAAGAAGCTGGAAAGCATCAATTTCAACCTCACCATATTCCCTCCTGAGTCTGATGATTTGAAGGCCACACAGTGAAAGGTCAGTTTTCAATAACTGATTTTTACATCCATTGTAATTTTCATGCAAGTTACACAACTATATTCACTCCCCTATTCTATTATTAATGAAGGGGAGGCTTGGCATAACTGGTAAAGTTATTGCCATGTGACCAGGAGGTTGTGGGTTCAAGCCGTGGAAACAGCCTCTTGCAGAAATGCAGGGTAAGGCTGCGTACTATAGACCCTTGTGGTCCAGCCCTTCCCCGTACCCGCGCATAGCGAGAGCTTAGTGCACCGGGCTGCCATTTATTCTATTATTAATATTAGATATTCCAATGAGGCTGCGTCTATTTCTATATGATGTCTTTCATTTAGCTGAATATATATCCTTTAAGGCTGCTTTATCCGAGATTATTAATTTAGTGCTTTTCTTTTATTTACTTTCGTCCTTTCTGCAGGGGAATCCAGGAATTATGTCGCTGGGAGCCTGGGATCATGGACAAAATATATTGCCCTTAGATAATTAAGGAGTCACTGCATATCTTGTTTTCTGCAGTCTGTTGATGTGATAGACTTCATTCCAATAAAGAACATGCTGTGTTTTTTTTTTCAAGCATTGTGGAGTTTGAAATAGCTTCGGTTTTTTGATTGGTGTTGCTTGCTGCTGCCCTTCTTTTATTTTTCCTAAGCCGAGGGTCTTTCGAAAACAGCCTCTCTGCCTTCTTGAAGGTAGGGGTAAGGTCTGCGTACATTTATCCTCCCTAGACTTCACTTGTGAGATTACACTCGGTTTTTTGTTGTTGTTGTTGTATTGTGAAGTTTAAAATAGTGTATGTGTGGTTACATTTCGTTGATTTTCTTTCTAGAGTTGTAATCAAACTGTGTTCATCTTTCCATTTCTGTTGTGTCTGTATTGGTTTACTTCTGTATTTACTATCTCTGTTTAAAAAGCACGGATATAGGGGAAAGACATGTAATTGCACTTTTCCCTTTTTATGACATTAAGAACATGGTTTTTCCAACTAGATAATTGGGCTTCATCAAGACAAATTATGTTTGTTTTTTTTTTTTTACTTATAAACGATTTTAATTTCATTCATATATAATGAATTTCTATGTTTCCTAGTTAATTTTTTCTTTGAACTCACCAATTGTCTCTGGTTCTTTGAGACAATATTAATTGCTGATATTGAATAATAATGACAGTGCCGTTCCTTTGAAAATGAAGATTCTATAGCTAGCTACTTCCACGAGTCAAAACTATTATTAACGCAAATGAGAAGGTTACCCATTAGTCAATTGAAGTATTGAACCATCTTCAAATATGTAAAGAAACAAGAAATAAATAATAATAAACAAATGTTATATTTGCATAGGGTTCTAAACTTCATATCCCAAAGAGATGCTAATAGTTTTTTCTTAAATGAGAATAGTATTCTACTGCATATGGAGAGGTAACAGCTTGTTTGGATGGTTGTTATGTATCGTTTCATAACTTATCGTATTATATTGTATTGTTTTGATGTAAACATTATGGATAGATTGTATTATTTGCCGTCAATTCATGATGTCATGCACAAATAATATAAAGAATAAACTTGCAAAATTATAAAGAAAAGTAAGCTACATGTTAGAATTATTATATAAAAAGGTAGAGCGAAAGATAAAATAGGATTACTTAATAATAAGGAAGGATAAGATGAGAGAAAAAATTAAGGTAACGATGTGATCACACCTAATTGGTTGTTACATAAAGTGACACTTTTCGTTGTTATGTAGCAGATTTACGATGTGATGCAATAAAATATAAGTAACAATCAAAATAAACATTGTATTTAAAGTAATAATACGATACAATAGCTAACAACCATCCAAACAAGTTGTGATAAAGATTACACACAAAAAAAAGGGATTAAGAACTAGCATTCACCAACTCCTTTGTAGCTGCAGGAATTGTTTGCTGAGGCAGCAACCACAAAGTTGAAAGTCAATCAAATGGTCAACTGTTTCTCAATTCCAAACTAGTCAGTTTATACGAATCCTCCACATTCATTCCATTATTCTAGTCAGGTCTACAAAGTAAAATGTTCAAAGAATTCATTAAGGAGGAAAGTAGAAATGCTATATTAACCAACTCTCCTTTCTACCAAAGCCTGCAGCTTCTATTAGAAAAGGAAAATCAGCTACGAAGATTCTTAATATGAAATGTATTTCTAATACTCTGATTGAATTTGTACCCCTCCTTATCTATTTGATAAATGGACCCTAATAATATTTTAGCCAAATGACGGATAGGAAGCTTTACTGTGCAAGATTTTGAGGAGCGATTGTTGAAACAACAGCAGGAAGAGGAAGAAAGGAAACGTCAACGTCGAGAAAAGAAGAAAGAGAAGGCTGCAGAGGAGGAACCTGAAATAGACCCTGAAGTTGCAACTATGATGGGATTTGGGGGTTTTGGAACTTCAAAAAAGTGATCACTTTGGCCATCGATCTCTCGCGAGAATAGCTTGGACTGGATAATCTGCCAGAGGCGTGTGCTTTATTTTGGAATGGTCTAAAATGTGAGAAATTCCATTTTAGGTAGTTGCCAAGCAGTTGAGGTTTGTCAAATCTTATGTTTGTCAATCCAGCCTCCAGAATTTTCTCAATGAATGATTGTACCACTGGTTTGGAGTATAGATGGCATCTCCAACTGTTCCTTGCTGATTGAAGAGTCCTAAATCTCTCTGCACCTCTGTAATCCACAATGCAGATTATTTTCATATGCTTAAAAAGAAATACTATCCAGGTAATGAAGAACATCAAGAAGGTTTGAAAGTTCTCAAAAAGAACGTAAACTGTGGTTCAATGAGTGGTTGAAAGGGACGGAGCCAGAAGCACGTTAACGAGTTCGGCTGAACCCAGTAGCTTTTGCTCAAATACTATATTTGTGTTAAGAAATTTATTAAAAATGTACAAATATTGAATTTAGAACGCAGTTGTTAATACATGAAGTTATCATTCTATAATCCGGAACCCATAAAGTTGAATGGATAATTTTTTTTAACTTTTCCAAAAAAAAAAAAAAAAGTATGCTCGCTAAAAGAGTTTAAAAAAGAAAAAAAAGAAGTCAAAAAACAAAAAGAGACTGGTGGCCATATTGCCTTATATTTACACACTACTAAAAAAACAGTGTAATTCTGTCCACTATTTTCGATCGAAATCAGTCGGAAATTATCAATTTCCGACCGAATTCCGATCGATTTTAATTGGTCGGGAAAACGATGGTCGCAAACGTGTACCGATCGAAATCGGTCGGAAACTATTAAATTGTTTTTATTTATTATTAATTTCCGACCGAATTCGGTCGGAAATGTAAAAAAACAATTATTTAATTAAATAATTAGTTGTAAATTGTAATAAATTGTTAATTTATTTTAAAAAATAAATATAAATTTATAATTTCCGACCGAATTCGGCCGGAAATTTTGAATTACTGAAAGAAAAAAAAAAAGATATTTCCCGTCGGTTTTCAATAACAAAATACTACCATTTAGAGCTTAAAACAACCAAAACAGTCCTCATTATGAACTACTACCAAGTAAAAGCAATATCATTAGTGGAATGTTAATTTGGAATGCAACAACATGGCTATCAAACCAGCCAAACATGACCTTTTGCACGAGTTTTGCAAAGAGGAGGCCAAAAAATGGTCGTTTCAACAAGTATCTGAAGATATTGGCAGTCAGGGGCGGAGCTACGGTAGAGGGTGCGGGTTCGGACGAACCCAGTGACTTTTTTCGAGACCCGATTTTTGTATTGAAAAATTTACTTTTTATATATAAATATATCCTACCGAACCCAGTAACAAAATGTGTTTGGGTTCAATGGTAAGAGTTTTGGGTTCGCTTGGAGAGCACGCGGGTTCGAATCCTGCTGAAAGTAGTTAGCTATTTTCTTGTTTTTTACCATTTTTCTTTTTAAGATAGCACAAATTAAACGACATCGTGACTGTTTTTTCTAATCTTTTCAACTTCCAAATCAAAAAAGTTGGGGTTCTACCAAGAGATTAAAAAACCCTAGATGAAAAGAGGCGTACCAACTCCTTCCTCTCCAGTAACAAAAACACTATTTTCCACCATTAAAGAGCCTTCTTACTCAATTGAAAATCAATAGCTTTTCTCCATGAAAGTTGTTCTCAAACTCCAGTTCCAAAACACCCCAAACTTCAACTACAAAACTCCATTAAACTCCTATAAAAATCAGCGAAAATCAGCTCCCAAAACCCCCTTTTACACCAATAGTGGGAGATAAGTGGTTGTGAGGAAAGCTGGGTTGAACTTAGGAGGGAGGAAAGCGAAAGCAGAGAAGATGTTTGGGTTAATGGATGAGTTCTTGAAGAATGATGCAGTTAGTTTACAAAAAGATATTCTTGATCATGTTGAATTTACTGTTGCTCGATCAAGATTCAATTTTGATGATTTTGAAGCTTATCAGGTACTCCCATTTCCCGATTTATTTGACATTTGTTCAAAGGTGTAAAAATTTCACAACATACTCATTTTTGGCATTTGGGTCTCGTTTAACTGCATCATCCCTTATTCTTGATTTGCTTATTTGTTGGAATAGAGTCATGTTTCACTTACTGCTAGAATTATACCCTTATTAAGAAGAAAATCTTCATATGTCTACAGTAGAGCTACAGTAGAAGAAAATTCAGTGACTTTTTTCGAGACCCTGTATTTGTAATTAGAACCCATACACTTATAATCCTAACTCCGCCTCTATTGGCAGTAGTATACCACCAGAGACTACTCGTCAATTGTGTGTTCAATCCTCTGTTGTGAATGATTTTCTCTCCCCAAAGCCATTTGGAGAGCATATCTTAGATCATTTTACTGTTTTACCTCAACACGAAGTCAAATGAGGTTGTGGCCAAGTGACATCAAACACATCACCAAAGCCTTTCCATTGCTTAGGGTTTTGGACTTTGACTCCGGTCATCTAGTAATTTTCTCCAAAGAGTTTTTCCAGTTATTTCTATTGAGATATATTGCTATCTCAGGTGACTTCTCAGGTGACTTCAAGGTTATTCCTGTACCCTTAGGTAAATTCTTATATTTACAAACTCTTATACTTAATACATCAAATTCCACCCTTGAGATAAAAGCAAATATATGGAAGTTGTTGCGGTTGAGGCATCTTCACACCAACGTCCCTGCAGAATTGCCGCCACCTCCTATCCCAACAGGTGAAGCCTTCTTGCCTACAAACTCTTTCTCTGATTACACCGAAAAGTTGCACGAAAGATATCTTTGCAAAAGCTTGTAATCTTAAAAAGATGGGTATACGAGGGAATATGGAGACTTTCGTTGAATCTAGCAAGGGTGGATGGCAAAATCTTGAAGAGCTTAAGTGCCTGGAACATTTGATAATATAAAATGATAGTTTTTACTCGCGTAAACTTTATCTTCCTCCATCATTCTTCAAGTTTCTATGCACACTGAAGAAGTTAACTCTGTCTAAGACAATGTTTGATTGGAGCGAGGCGGATATATTGGGGCGGTTGGAATGCCTTGAGGTCCTGAAATTGAAAGAAAATGCATTAGAGAGGATGTACTGGAAGGTGAAACGAGGTGGTTTTAATAAACTCCAGGTCTTAAGGATTGAAGGGGCAGACTTGGAAAATTGGGAGGCTTCTAAATATCAGACACCTTGTTCTTAAATTTTGTGAAAATCTTGAAGCAGTGCCATATGAGCTGGCTGATGTACCTAGCCTTGAAGAGATGAAGCTGGAGAACACAAGAAAAGCAGCCAAATCAGCGAGAGAAATAGAGCGCAAGAAACTCATGAAAAGCATCAAATTCAAGCTCACGTTATCGCCCCCTGATACTGAATAGATGGTCACATCCAGTTGAAAGGTTAGTAGAATTTATTTTTTCATATTAAAATGATTTTCAATATATATTCATGTCCAGCTACTGCCACTGTATTAGATATACCTTTGAGACTGTATCATTATTATTAAGGCTGTTTCTTCCATGATCTATAGTATTTGTTGATGGTACTGATATATTGTCTCTTTTCGTCTTCTTGAGCCGAGGGTCTATCGGAAATAGCATTTCTACTCCCTCGGACTAGGGGTAAGGTCTGCGTACACACTACCCTCCCCATACCCCACTAATAGTATTTTACTAGGTCATTGTTGTTGACTTATTCTTGTTGTTGTTTCTTCCATGATTATTTCATTCTTCAGAGTCAATATAAAGGTTTGAGTGTCCTTTACATCAATAATGTCTACATGATTATTCCTTCTTTTAATGTATGTTGACTTATATTGCACTATAGTAGATGGAATATTGTGAATGATTTAGTGGTTTCTTTCCACACAACTTTCTCTCTATTTGTTTTATTTATAATTTTCCTCCTTTCTGCAGGAGAGATCAAGGTATGCTGATGCTGGGAGCTAGGATCATGGACAAATAGAATACTCTTTGATATTGTTGAAAGACATGTTATTCCTTTTCTTCTTTTTTTTTCTTGCTTTGAAATAAAAGTCATTCCAACTAGATAAACTACTACAAGTCTTGTTTGTTTCTCATTATTTTGAATGGACGGTTTCACTCAAGTCTATCTAGTCGTCCTTTCCTTCTTTGTCTTCTCCTGTCACTACCATAAATCCGGATCCGGTTGTGATAGCGCCTATCGTAAAACAAGGCCAACCGACACAAACCCCCAATATCAATTAACAGTTATAATAATTTATTTTAAGTCATTTATAAACTGATAATCCCAAAATAAAGAGTAGAATAGAACAGTGCGAAAACAAACACAATCCGACATCGGGGTATCACCAATCATGAACATCTAAAATCCGTCTAAGAGTATGAAAGACAACATAGTCTAATGCAAACTAGAACAAGGTGAAATAAAGATAGAAAGGAGAAGCACTGAGCTGCGAACGCCGAGCAACTACCTAGTCAACTCCGAACAAGCCTGCTAAAAAGCAAATCATCACTCGCTAGCATGACCCGAGACTCCTGAATCTGCACACGGGGTGTAGGGAGTAATGTGAGTACGCCAACTCAGTGAGTAATAAAAGTAAAAGTAGTTGAGCGATAAGAAAACACGTAAAATATAGCAAAATGCTACAACGAGGCAGTATAAAACCAATACAATACAATAAAACAATGAAAGCTCATAAAAACACCTTAATACCGTGACAACCTCTTTAAACATCTCTTAGCAGTTTAAACGAGTAAATGAAAAGTTGTAAAAAGAGAAAAGATACACATAAAATCAGCCTCTCTGGCAAAATACCAACAGAATCAGCCCCTCGGGCAATAACATGGAACAACATCAGCCCCTCGGGCTATATCACATCTCGCACTGGGTACATGCGCTCACTGAGAGTGTGCAGACTCCGGGAGGGGCCCCTTACGTCCTAAGCGCAATATCAAACCATCTCGTGACATAACCAAACAAGCTCTTGGCCTCATATCAAGCCACCTTGTGTCATATCAACTCAGGCCCTCGGCCTCATAATCATGAATCAGTACCATACCGGTGTGGCGTGCAGCCCGATCCCATAATATCCTCATAACACAGACCCTCGGCCTTACTCAGTCAGAATCTCACAAAGTCACTCGGGCACAGTAAAATATGATGCTCAGCTCAAATATCATTTAAGATGTCAAAACAGAGTAAACATGGCAGAGTTATGAAAATAGTAGAATATAACATGACTGAATATAAATATAAAGTCAAAACAGTGAGGAATAGTAGTAAAAATCCCCTAAGGGTCCAAAACAGTTAGCACGAGACCCAAATATGACATTCAACCCAAAACATGATGATAACAAACGGTTTTCAATCAAATACGCAGTTAAACAGTCATACAGGACGGACTAAGTCACGATCCCCAATGGTGCACGACCTCACGCTCGTCATCTAGCGTGTGCGTCACCTCAAAATAGCACAACGATGTGAAATCTGGGGTTTCACACCCTCTGGACAACATTTACAATCATTACTCACCTCGATCCGGTCCAAACTCTAGCCCACGATGCCTTTGCCTCTCGAATCGGCCTCCGGATGCTCCAAATCTAACAAAAATCAGTACATAACCATCAAAATATGCTAAGGGAACAAAACCCACTCGAAAGAAATCAAAATACAACGCAAAATCCCGAAATTTACCAAACCCAATCCCCGGGCCCACGTCTCAGAATCCGACAAAATTTACATCAATGAAATCCTCATCACTCCACGAGTTCATTCATACCAAGAATACAAAAATCTGACCACAAATGACCTCTCAAATCCTTACTCAAAAGTCTCCAATCTCAAGCCCTAGTTTCTTCAATATTTACCCACAAATTTCCATAAATTTCAAGCCTAATAAATGAAACACCATATAAACGAGTTTAGGGTCCAAAAACCTTATCTCTATGAAATCCCTCTTCAAAATCTCCCAAAAAGCTCCAAAATCTTCTTAGAAATGGTGAAATAACCAAAATTTTGCGAAGAGGACCTTTTATACTTCCTGACCCAGGCTTTTCGCGTATGCGGTACTATTACCACTTTTGCGGTCCCGCCTTTTTGGTGTTGACCACCGCACTTGCGGTTTTCACTTAAATGCCTAAAGTTGCATCTGCGATAATATATCTGCACCTGCGTTATCGCAGATGCGCTAACCTAGCCGCTTCTGCGGTTCCAGCTCCCCGTGGCCCATTCCGCTTCTGCGACTTGCTTCCGCATCTGCGACTTGCTTCCGCATCTGCGGGGGTCGCACTTGCGGCTGCGGCCTCCCAACCGCAGATGCGGTTATGACAACAGCCTAAAACTTCAGCTGCAAACTCCCAATTCCTAAATTCCCCGTCAACCATCCGAAATCACTCTAAGGCCCCCGGGACCTCAACCAAAAGCATAAATAAGTCATACCACCATCCAAACTTATACCAATCCTCAAAACACCTCAAACAACATCGAATCAACCAAAACACATCGGATTCAAGCCTAAGGTTCCAAAAATCTTCCGAATTACGCTTTTGATCAAAAAGTCTATCAAATCACGTCCGAATGACCTGAAATTTTGGACACACATTCCAAATGGCACAATGGGCCTACTGAAACTCCCGTAATTCTATTCCGACCCCTATATCAAAATCTCACCTACCAACCGAAAAACGCCAAAAATTCCAATTTCGCTAATTCAAGGCTAAATCTACTACGGACCTCCAAAACACGTTCCGATCACGCTCCTAAGTCCCAAATCACCTCCCGAAGCTATCCGAACTATCAGAATTCACATCTGAGCCCTTTTTCACATAAGTCAACATCCAGTTGATTTTTCCAACTTAAACTTACTCAAATGAGGCTAAGTGTCTCAAACCTTACCAAAACTCTACCTGGACAACCAACCCAATAACTCATAATACAGCTGAACAAGACAATAAGAAGCAGAAATTGAAAAAACGGAGCGGTAACTCATGAAACGACTAGCCTAATTATTACATCTCCTATTCCGTTTCTACGATTCCGTTCAACCGAAGCAAATTCACATCTTTCTCGGAGTCAATGGGACGGTCCAACCGAAGCAACTTGTTTCTTGCATAAAAGCCCAAACTTTTTAAAGAAATTACAGTATCAGCCTCCACTTTTACAAACCCATTGTTCCAACCCCCACAAACCCAGTTCCCAATTACTCCAACACAGCCTCTCGTGGCTAATGAAATTGTGGGCATCTAAGTTTTGGCCAACAAGGGGGAGGAACCATTGTCCTGGTTCAAGTGTTCTGGTGTCGGTACAGATTTTTCCAGGTGGACACAACTTAATGATTCTGCCATTCACAGCCCTCATTATCTCTGAGATGGTCCAAAGAGGAGAATTCGGTGAAGTAGAAAATGTAGCTTGAGGAATCAAGATTCTTGGTCTGTTTGGGTAAAGTGAAAATGGTGGTTTTTGATTTTGATGGATTGGTAAATGAGAATGGAGAAGGATGAAGTGGAATGGTTAGTGGAATCATTGGAGCAATGTTAACAAGACAGCAGAGAACGATGTTTTCCTTAACAAATTGACTCTGTTAGTATAACTTTTCCAAATGTCGTACCTTGTGCTAGTATGGTTGTTCCTTAAAATGACAAAATTGTACGTATTGTGTCTTTTTTTTTTTTTTTTTTTTTGGGCTTTTGGGACAATATGAACTTGGGTCTTTTACCTCAATTTATAGTTAACAAATTTGATCTTTGATTTATAGCTGAACGTTTGGCTACATTTCAACTAATATGTCTATTGTGTTGTGGAATGTAGAATTAATAATATTAAAAAGCTAATATGTTAGTCATACAAGGTCATGAGAAAAAAGATGTTAACAAATTCGACGGTATCACATCACCAATCACCAAGTGTTTTTAACGTCCGATAGGATCTGAACTTAAGACCTCATGACTCTTCTCCCACTTTATTAACAACTATGTCACACCCTCGGATGCAGTGTTATAAGATAATAAGTCCGGAAAGTGTACTCTAGAATGAAATTCTCCTTAAACAAGTTGAGAAGCAGCACTTTTTTGCAACTTTCTCAATCAGGAGCTCTCCTATATATAGTTTCAATGCCTGTTAAACTTGTAATCTCATGAGGGGATGCCTAGAAGACTGAGGAATAAGAAGGTGAACCTGAACTAAGTGCTGCTACATTACAAACTGCTTTCTTGTACAACTAAGCATCGCGTAATGATTTATTCTGACTTTATAAATAAATGGAAAATGAAAGCCACAAAAGAGTACTTATGCGACATTAAAAATACTAACTTTAGTGTACGTGTGTTTTGCGTCAATCAATATAAAATATATATAAAAAAATAAATAAATTATTGTATACATTGAAACAATATTTTCTTAACATACAAAGATGATGAATATAGTTGAATTAGTTATATAATATTTATAATTATAATATCTTGTGAAATAAGAAAATATGTCATGTTGTTGTATCTCGTGTAACATCTCTTTAGATTACAAGTAATACAAATTTCGACCATCGATTAGATCAATGACAATATTATATTATGTCACGATTTGTCAAAATTGTTATTTCATCAACATATTATAAACTTTAACTACTCGATATAAATATTTTATCTGATTGTTTATTCGTTAGATGCGTCGCTACATCCCCAAATATATCTACTAAATAATGCAATTTTTCATAAAACTCCAGTCACCTAATTAGGCCAGGCTTCGGGAAGCTGTTCTTTAAAAAAATATTCTTAGATCTTCATCTAATGATATTAATTAAATAGTTATTATTTTTCTTAAAATTATTAAAAGCTTGAAAAATTAAATAATAACTTAAACTTTTGAAAAGGAGATCTAATGCATATTAAGATCACCCTACAAGGAAATAATAACATTTTTTATTAATTATCAAATAATGAATACAAAAAATAATGAAGCTTTAAAATAAATGGTAACTTTTTCACAATTAATTTATCTTCAAGATTCTAACACAAACATTTTATGTAGAAAAATGAAGGTAAGCTACTTTTTATTACAAAAGAGATTACAAAACTTGCTCAATATAAAAAATACGTAGTATATGGTGGAGAATTATATATTTAAAGATTGATTTTTCTAATTTAGAGGAAGGTCTAGTAAACAACATTTCTTATGACTATAGATTATAAGTAAGTATAATCAGTTTTCCATTTCCATGAAGAATAATAAATAAAACCTAATTTAATTTGTCAACATTCTAAAATAAATATTTTATGTAGGAAATACATTATATTTATATAACAAAGAGATTAAAAGTTTTAAAATAAGTTCTAATTTTTTTCCTCGGGTTAAGTCTTCCCCCTCCCCCCCCGAAATTTATATGTCTATTTCTTACATGGTGATAATATTTGTTTTTTGTAACCAAGGTACATAATATTCGTTCATATAGACTAAGAACCTTTCTAACTTTGTATCAAAATTAAAAGAAAACGAAAGTAATTATCTTGTCTTAAAAGATTTGGCGTTGGTAAATAGAATATGGTTATAAGTTGATTTTAAATTCTTAAAAAATTTAGTTAATTTAAAGGTCCTAAATCTTAGGGAGATAATTAAATAACTTTTTTGTCTAGTGTGAACTCTAATTTTAAAAGGGTAAAAAATACGAACACATTTCGCTAAGGGCCTTTGTGATTTTAATATGGTATAAGTTTTTATGTGTAAGATTTACATACAATAAACTCTTAATATTTTTTTTAAAGGTTTCAGACTTTTTACATAATTTAAATAAGAAAAAAATTAATAAGTAAAATTTTAATTAATTTTATACTCCTAAACATAGATTTGTATAAAGTAAACTCTTAACAGTTTTAAAGTTGTAAATGGTAGGACTTTCTGCCTAATTCAAATAAGAACGATTTTAATGCATAAAATTGTAATTCATTTAAACTGTTAAATATTAAGAAATAATTAATTGACTATTCAATAAATTATTTCTTATAGTACTTGACATATACTCCAAGGACTGCAGTTTTTGTTTATTTATAATTGGGACAAAAAAAAACATTAGCTTTAAGTTCCAATAATCTATTCTAGAAAAATATTAATTCATTGACAGTAGTATTTTATTGATATCGTAGAATTAAGAAAATATATAATAGGTAATATAGCTCAATCTGGTTTCATACCTGGTAGGAGGATAACAGACAATATTATATTAGCTCGTGAGCTAGTCAAAGCTTACACAAGAAAGAATATTTCTGCCAGGTGCATGATCAAGATTGACCTCCAAAAAGCTTATGATTCAGTCGAATGGAGTTTCTTAGAGCAAGTCATGATTGAATGGGATTCCCAGAGAGATTTGTGATCTGGATAATGGAGTGTGTAACAACTGTCAACTACACTATTATGGTTAATTGAGAGACTACCCCACCATTTGATGCTGCTAAAGGACTAAGACAGGGTGATCCCATCTCCCCTTTCTTGTTTGCAATTATAATGGAGTATCTCGGTAGAAGGCTCAACAAACTAAAGGAGGTGAAAGAGTTCAAGTTCCATCCCAAGTGTGCAAAGTTAGGGATTACCCACCTAAGCTACGCAGGTGATCACTTGATATTTGCTAGGGGTGATCTCAACTCTATCTCTCATATTCAAGAATGCTTCAACCACTTCTCTCAAGTATCTGGCTTACAGACAAATTTGAAGAAGAGTTCAATGTATTTTGGAGGAGTTCAAAAGAGTACCAGGGTAGAGATTATTCAAAAGTTGGGCTACACAATTGGAGAGTTACCATTTAAATATCTTGGTATTCCTCTTGCTACCAAGAATCTGTCCCTGATACAATGGTATCCTCTAATAGAAAAGATAGTTGCAAGGATTTTCTCATGGACCGCCAAAAAGCTCTCATATGCTGGAAGAGTGCAGCTGTTCCAAACAGTCCTATTTGGTATTCAATCCTATTGGTCACAGCTGTTCAACTTACTAGTAAAAGTTATGAAGATGATAAGGCCTACTGTAGAAGTTATATTTAGTCTGGAATCAATACCATTACAAAAAGTCCCTGGTGGCTTGGAGTAGGATGTATACACCTAAGTCAAGTGGGGGCTTGGGTTTGATTAACATACAATTATGGAACATGGCAGCTATAGCAAAACTGTGTTGGGATAGCAAGCAAACAAGACAGAGTGTGGATAATGTGGATTCATGCATACTACATCAAAGATAAGAGGCTAGAAGACATGGCAATCCCACAACATGCAAGCTGGATGGTCAGACAGATACTAAGTGCCAGAACAATTCTACAACAAATTCAACATAAGCAGAAGGTCAAAAAGAGCATGGTTAGCCAGTTTTACATTCAGCTGTTGGGAAATAGTCCTAGAGGCAACTGAAAGTGTATGATGTTCCAAAACAAAACTAGACCAAAAGCCATATTCACAATGTGGCTGCAGTTGCAGGGTAAGCTTCTAACTGCAGAAAGATTGATTAAATGAGGAGTAATTGTGGATTCAAAATGTTCTCTATGTCAGTTGCATGATGAAACTAGAGACCATCTGTTTGTGAACTGCTCCTTTACTAAGGCAGTGTGGCAGAAGATATTACACTGGATGCAAAGGCAAGATGTAGTTCGAGACAACTGGGTGCAACATCAACAATGGATGATACAGAGAGCTAAATGCGGGTCTTATGGAGCTCAATTGTATCGAATGGTGTATGCAGAGGTTACACATAGTGTTTGGATTGAAAGGAACATGAGAATATTTCAGCAGGGAAGTTGAAGTGTTGATTGCATAGCTAGAGAAATAGCCTACATATGTAATGTGAGAGCTACCAAAGGCATTAGTAGTTTAGTCCAGCATTTTATGTTTCATTAGACATAGTATGTAGGTTTGAGATTGTTTTTTGATAGATATAGCAGGCTATGAATTGTAAAGATTATTGGTGATTAATAAAATGTTAATTACCTAAAAAAAAATGAGAAGAAACGATGGTGGTTTTTTTTAAGTGATTGATATAAGGTAAAAGTTTAATTGATTTTAAAGTCCTGAATATTAGTATTTTCTACCCAGTTTAAATAAGGAAGGATTTAATACATAAAATATAATAGTTAATTTGTAAGTCCTAAATTTTAGCAAAATGAGTTAAATGACTATTTTGTCTAGTGTAAAATTAATTCTTAAAGGGTAAAAAAGGCGAACGACATTTCGCTAAGGGGCTTCGTGCTTTTAATATATTAATTAATAATTAATAATAATAATAATAATTAATATAGTATATAGATATATATAGATAGATTATTCATGCACAACTGGAAAGATTGCACTAATTAGCATGAATAAGCACAAGCCTCTACGGTTTCTCTGTGTACACTTCTATTTCTAAACGGCATGTCATCTATGCGCAGATGTGTGTTGCATGATACTGTATGACATGTACGTTGGTGCAGAAAGATTCACTGGTGTATCAATGGCAGAAACAAGTGGTGCGGTTACAGGTTGTCCAATGGTGGTCGTTCCATATATGCCAACTGCAAGGGGAGCAACTGGTGCTTCTATGGATCGTTTGTTTGATTTGCCAGAAGAACCTTGAGGTGCTGAAACATCTCCATTATTAACACTGGTGATGTCATGTATACTTGACCGTCTTCTATCCTTGTTCGTAGGGTTCAAACGTATGAAATATTTTTTCGCATGACTAATGGCGGAGCCAGAATCTATACAAAGGGGTGTCAAAATCTAAAGAAGAAGCCAAAAAATAGAAACTATGCTGCAATAGGGAATGGAACTTACGACCTTCAATCACTTTTGACACCCCTTGACCATTGCTCTAAGAGATTGTCCTGTGTCAAGGGTCGTCAACCCATTGTATATATTCAATTTTTTTTTAAAAATACCGATCTACACAGTGTTATTTTCCGGCGAAGGGGTGTCAGGGTAGCTCCGCCCCTGCGCATGACTGGCCACTTGTGTAGGAGTTCTTGTCATAACAAAGTTCCGAGAAATACTTCTCCAATCACCTTTTCCATATTTTTCCAAACCAAGAAGGAACAATCTGCGTACCAACATAGATAAAGAAAATGAAGAAAAAGTCTGTCAATACTAAATTGAAAGGATGTAAACTGTGTCTGAAATGTAGAATATGCATCATCAATTATTTTCTCCATACTTATATATCACTGCAACCTTGGTTGTTATAGCCAACAAAGTGAGAAGTCTAATTGCTACAGAACATGATCCAGTTTCAGGAATTTTAAGTACACTTATTTTAGGATGAAAAGATGAATGTAACAACCTCCAAATATGAACACTCACAATAACAGAAGAAGAAGATTGATTGTTTAATTAATAACCAAAATACATAAGGAAAGCTAGAGAAGGATAGAAGAACAATAACCTAGAAGAAGGGGATGAGAATGCAGAGAACGCAGAATAGGGATGGGAGGACTCAGACATTTCATTCAACAATAAAGGCTTGCCTTGCACATCCCCCTGGATCGCAAATATAACTCCCTAATAATCTATTTGGGTGTTTAATCCTTGGGCTTTCTCTTAATTTAGGTCCTGGCCCAATAGTTCTAACTGGATCAGTCTTGTTCAACAAATTTGGCCCAAAAGTCCTTATTGTGTTAGCCTTGTTCACAACAATACTCCCCTCCTCAAAAAGAACCTTGTCCTCGAGGTTCGAGTTAGGAACACTACTATCAACACGTCCCCCACCAAATATTGGTCTGATGTAAGCGAGCACTGAGCCTCCAGTAGGAATGGAGTGCATATAGAAGTCTTTCAAACGACACAAGCAAATATCCATTGCAAATATCATGCACTGATAAGAGAATACAAACAGTTCCATCTTCTTTCTTTTCTTATTCTGCTTATTCTTTTCTAAGTAATTATCAAAGAGATTAAAGATTGAAGATGTAGCAACTACCAATGCAAAATCAGACAGAAAAATGGAGAAATACATACACCCTTGCCATCCCGGATCCCACACGCGAGTCATAGAGTTAGAAACCACATACTCTGAATAGAATCTTAGAGTTAAGGTCTTGGATTTTATCCCTGGTGCCGTGATAATGTGATTTCTATGAGGGCTCAACTCAATTTCCAACTCAATCATAATTTGGTTGATAAGAGATTGAAGACTTGGAACCCGAGACTTGATAATATACTCCAAATGTTTTGACATGATTTTCTCATGATGTTCGGTATCCGTCCTGTGAGCGAGATGCTGTAAGATTTGGCAAAAATGCTCTGGTTTGCAGCTTCCTTGATTAGGCTAGTTTCAGTCAGCTGCGGTTGAACAACAGACACTGAGCCTTCGACTAGCACTTTCACATCGCTCTCTTCCTCGGACTTTCCATCCTTGAAGGCAGACTCCATTGGTGTTATAGGGAGTAAGGTAGTTACTTTTGAAAGAGAACTAATGTTGAATACTTGGTCGTTGGTATTGGCAACATCCTTGTTGTGCTTACGATCGATCTCCTTTTCAAACATTTCATCGAATACCTTGCACTCTTCTGTTTTGCCTCTGTGGTCAGATTGCTCTGACCCGCCAAAGCCTATTAAAATAGCCTCAAAATGACTCTGGTACTCAGACACATTAGTTGTTTGCCGGAGCTTCGCTAATCGTCCTTCGACTGATTCTATTCCCTTTTGACGGAAACGAATTCGCACCTTCACAATAAAATGTTCCCAATCCACCAGCTGCTTGTTCCGGAAGAGCCATCGGTACCAGTCTAAAGCTTCTCCATCGAGATAGGACGAGGCGAGAAGTAACTTGTTGTTTTCTGAAATTCTATAAAATGCAAAGTATTGTTCAGCCTGAGAAATCCATAGCTCTGGTTCTCGCCACAGAATCGTCGGAATTCCACTGGAGTGGGCTTACTTGTTGCAAGGTTTCCAACCAACTCCTGTAATAATGAACGAATTTCAGCCAAATCCTTAGACCATGAATCCTTCATGACCTTAATTGAATCATCGATAGTTCGAACTATTTGGTCCTCCATTGAAGACCTCTATAGCAACCTCCAAATATGAACACTCACAATAACAGAAGAAGAAGATTGATTGTTCAATTAATAACCAAAATACATAAGGAAAGCTAGAGAGGGATAGAAGAATAATAATCTAGAAGAAGGGGATGAGAATGCAGAGAATGCAAAATAGGGATGGGAGGACTCAAACATTTCATTCAACAATAAAGGCTTGCCTTGCACATCCCCTAGATCCCAAATATAACTCCCTAATACTCTATTTGTTAAAATAGCACGGTATAACCAGTTTTCGGACTGGTCATTCAAAAATAGTCACCGTTTACGAAGTCAATAAAAAATAGCCACTATTTTGCTGCAACAGAGACCGGTCCCGCATAATATACGGGAGTTCGGTGCATCTGTGTACGAACTCTAGCATATTATGCTGGACCAGTATACTTTGCTGACTCCTGTATAATATACGGGAGACTAAAGCACCGGTGCTCCAAACTCCAGTATATTATACTGGACATTTATACTTGCTGGAACTCCAGTATATTATATTGGAGTTCTAGTGTACTTATGCTGGAACTCCAACATATTATGCTGGAGTTCCAGCATAGTTATCTTTGAACTCCCGTATAATATGCTGGAGTTCAAGCATACTTATATTGGAACTCCAGTATAATATACGGGCGTATTTTTCGGGTTTTGAACAGTGTTTTCGCTCAGATTTATCTTTACATAAAAAGTGGCTAAATTTCGATTACTTTTAAAACAATCAGACAAAGAGTTGTAGCAAGGTAACCAGAGAAAGAGTTGTAGCAATCAGAGAAAGAGTTGTAGCAAGGCAAAGGCAGACAACCAGACTCGATTCGGCTAACATCATCAAGTAAAAGGACATAATGATTCTTAACCTCTTCTAAGGTTTTCCCTGGAACATCAGCTGCAATTTTCTTCCACTTATCTGCAAAATCCTCAGGATAAGCTGCCAAGACATTCTCAAATGCTATATTTTGCTCTCTACTCCAACCTGATTTAGCTTCTGTCATCTAGGCTTCTTGAATTCACTCTCAAGCTTTTACTCACTTAAATGAAACAGAAAATGAATCAAACAAGTGATCGGCAGTCCCACGGAAAAGCTTGAAAATACATCAACATAGAAGTTACATTTTTGAGAGAAGAAAAAAAAAGTTACATTTTTGCAGGATAGCTACAACAACTGGGATCTGAGCTACTGCCTCAGAATTATTTCCGGATAGATAATATATATAAACAATAACAACAACAACGCCATAGTCGTAACTAGTTGGCGTCGGCTATATGAATCTGATCATTTTTCCCATTTAAACTCGTCTAAGGCGAACATTATAAATAAAAATAAAAGTATATATGCAAGAATTTAATTTGGGGACTGAACTTTTAGAAACCATGTACCAGACCAATGAGGTCACTTAGAGTAAAAACAAAAGGATACCAAAAATAGCCAAGTACAGTCATCAACTCTAATAAATATCAGAGGGTACAAGAAGGGAAACAGATGCTGATGGATTCAATGGGTGGCTTTCTTCATATTCATAATTCAAAAATTGGACACTTTTGAATTGCTGACCTATAAACCAAAAATGCATAAATTGCAGTTTCGTGAGGTTAGTATAAAGAAAATAGACAGCTTTAATAAGTTTTAATGAATACAATTAAATGACAATTAGGGGTGATGAAACAAGTTTAAGGGGATGTTGAAATGTGAAAATAATAAACTTATTTTTTATTTGTTCATATTTGTTTACATTAGTCTACATTTGTTCATGAACTAAAATATTAAGTTAGTACATGGATTAGAGTATGAACACATTGATGTACTTTGGAATATGTGGAGTGCGGACATGATTAGTATGTTTACATGTACTTTAGGCTAGATACATGAAGGATTTTTTCTATAAATAGTCATGTATTCCTAACCATTTGAAGCAAGTCAAATTAAATAGAAATTATCCTTTCCTCCACTTTCCTCCATTTTGGGACAACTTTTGAAGAAAATTTGTGATATTCATTTAAAAGATAAAAAATTATTCTTGAGAGATGAAAATGGGAGTTTGTTAGCCAAAGTTCCTATGGCTAACAATAAAATATTTGTTTTGGACCTTCAATGTAATGTTCCAAGGTGTTTGCTTTCATGTACCAAAGATTCATCTTGGCTTTGGCATATAAGATTTAGTCATGTGAATTTTGATATATCTAAGGTTGATGAAGAAAGAAAGCATGGTGGATGGATTGCCAAATATTGATCATCCAAGCCAACTTTGCGAAGGATGTCTCTTTGGAAAGCAAGCAAGAGAAAGCTTCCTAAAAAGTCTTTCACTAGAGCCTGATGCCCATTGGAGTTGACTCACATAGATGTGGACCAATCAAGCCATCTTCACTTGCTAAAAATAATTACTTTTTTACTTTTCATTGATGATTATTCTAGGAAAACTTTGGTGTATTTTTTGAATGTGAAATCGGAGGTGTTTGATACTTTCAAAAAATTCAAGAGCATGGCGGAGAAATAAAGTTGCTATCAAGTTAAGTCATTGCGGTCCGATAATGGTGGAGAATTCATCTCAAATGAATTTAAGGTTCTCTGTGAAAATAGTGAAATTCATCATTTTTTGACTGTTGCAAGATCACTAAAATAAAATAGCATTGTGGAAAGAAAGAATCGGACTATTCTCAACATGGCATGGAGTATGTTAAAGAGCAAAAATATGCCAAAGGAGTTTTGGGCCGAAGCAGTTGCTTGTGCAGTACGTCATACATTCTATTAATGGATTCAGAATGTATGGAGTTTTGGGCTGAATCAGCCGCGTAACTGACGCCAAAAGACATATGTCAGACACGCAGAGGCGGAATCAGGATTTAAAACTTATGGATTCAGAATTTAATCCTTTTAAGTTAGTGAGTTTTAAATTAATAATTTTTACATATTCAATGATTTCTTAAAACAAATATAGAGTTCAGACCAAAGCTATTAGGTTCGAACGAAATTGTAACTAGTATTTTAGCTCCGCCTCTGCAGGCACGTGTATGCATTTTCTGTGATGCCCATGACGGAGGGCGGACCGACGACGCCCATGATGGAGGGCAGGTCGTCAAGCATGACTGACAGGCTTCTTGGTTGACAAGCTTTTGAATTATTTGGTTCTTAGCTTATGAATTCTGTTCATGCTTGATCTGGTGTACAACATTTCAGAAGTTGTTAGATTCACAAACCAGTGTAAAGAGCTTATAATGCATGACTTTAATTATAATAATCACTGAATTTAATTAAACTAAATATATTTTGTTTACACATTTGTGCCCCTGATCTTCGTAAGTCTTAACATACACAACATTATTGGAGATTTTAAGAATAATGAGGCTTAAAATAAGGTGAATGGGAAATAGAGGAAAATGGAGGAAAATTAATTTTTTAAAGTAAAATTTTAAGTTTCTCCCCTTGGCAAAGGGATATTGTCCCGTATTGGAAGAGGAAGAGGAGTTTTATGGGTATATAAGCAATTGCCCTTCTTCTAGCTCTTAAAGAGTTGAGAAGAAGACAAGCCTCGCACCGTTGTCGTCGTCGCTCGGCTTTGGCTTCGGCTTTTGGACCAAATTTATTTGTTAATAGTAAAATATTGACAGAAATGTTATTCGTTTTAATAACAGAATATTAATATTAAATCCAATCCGTTTTTCAGTTGTGTAACTGAAAATTAAACTACCTTCTTCAATTTTCCCTCTTTATTGTTGAGTAAATAGCCATTTATGTTATGACATTTATGCTATGGCCATTTTGCATAAACAACCATTCTAAAGAGTTGCACCTCTTTAGATTTCAGCCCAATTTTGGCTATAAATACAAGTCTATTCTGCTCAGAATTTCAATACGATTTTCTGAGTTTCTCCTCCTTCTGCATACTTTTAACATCAAATAAAGCTATAGTAAGTATGATTTGCTACCGAACTTTGTGTTCGCTGAAACACTGGGGTTTGAAGTACCACTACACCAGTGTGTAATTCGTTCTATCTTGGGAGGAAATAATCCATAACCTTAGGTACTAGGAGGGGATTAAATTTCTTAAGGAAACAATATGAATTCAGTGGGCTCGAATTGATTTTTGTTTCTTTATATTCTATGTTTATATATTATTCTATTTTTTATAGAATTAGTTTACAAATACAGATTACTAACAAGCTTATGGAATTTAATTTTTATTTTGTATCTGTGTTATATTCATTGTTTTGGAGTTTAAAACCTTTGTTGTTTTTTATTCCGTTGGAGATTAAAATCTACGTAATTTTAACGTTTGTGTTGTTCTTTTACAGAAATGACTAATGATAACAGGAATCAGGCTGTTCCAATGGTGAGTGCCAATGCATCAACAAGCCGAACACCAACGTTGGCACCAACAGAGAAACCCGAAAAATTTTCCGAGTTAGATTTCAAGCGGTGGCAGCAGAAGATGTTCTTCTACTTGACTACTTTAAGTCTACAGAAGTTCATCAAGGAAGATGTTCCTGTTCTGCCCGATGAAACTCTAGAGAATGAACGCTTTCTCGTGATTGAAGTGTGGAAGCATTCTAATTTTCTATGCAAGAATTATGTTCTTAGCGGACTGGAAGACGATTTGGTTAATGTCTACAGTGGCATGGAGACTTCAAAAGAATTATGGACATCGCTTGAAAAGAAATACAAAACTGAAGATGCTGAGTTGAAGAAATTTGTTGCCGCCAAGTTTTTGGACTACAAAATGGTATATAGCAAGTTTGTTAATACCCAAGTCCAGGAATTGCAAGTAATTATTCACGATCTTCTTGCTGAAGGTATAAATCAAATTAATACTAATGTTGAAAGTAGTAATCTTAATATTTTTACTAACAGAATTTTCACTGAAGGTCTTGTCATCAATGAAGCATTCCAAGTAGCAGCGATGATTGAGAAGTTTCCTCCTCTGTGGAAGGACTCCAAAAACTACTTGAAACACAAACGCACGGAGATGTCCCTTGAAGATCTCATTGTTCGGTTGAGAATCGAAAGGACAACAAAGTTGCTGAAAAGAGAGGCCATGGAAACTCAACAATAATTGGAGCAATCATTGGTGAGGATACTTCTCAAAAAAGAAGAAAGATGAAGTAGACTTCTGGACCAAAAAACAACCCAAGTAAGAAGCGGTTCAACGGAAATTGCTACAACTGTGGGAAAGCTGGGCACAAATCTACAATGTGCCGTGCTCCAAAGAAAGTCAAGAAAAAGGGTCAAGCAAACATGGTTGAAAAACATGAAGATGTTGATGAATTGTGTGCCATGCTTTCTGAATGGAACCTGGTGGGAAATTTAAGGGAGTGGTGGATTGATTCTGGAGCCATTCACCATGTTTGTTCTATTAGAGAAGCAACAACAACAACAACAACCCAGTATAATCCAACTTAGTGGGGTCTGGGGAGGGTAGTGTGTACGCAGACCTTACCCCTACCCTAGGGTAGAGAGGCTGTTTCCAAATAGACCCCCGACATCCTTCCCTCCAAGAACTTCCCACCTTGCTCTTGGGGAGACTCGAACTCACAACCTCTTGGTTGGAAGTGGAGGTTACTTACCATTAGAGCAACCCCTCTTGTTCTATTAGAGAAGCTTTTGCAATATATACTCCAGTTGGACCGGAAGAGACTCTTTCTATGGGAAATGTTGCATCCGCCAAGATTGAAGGATGTGGGAAGATCTTTCTGAAGATGACTTCTAGCAAGGTGGTGACTTTTAACAACGTCCTTCATGTTCCCGAGATTAAGAAGAATTTAGTCTCTGTTGGTCTTCTTGTTAAGAATGGTTTTAAATGTGTTTTTCTTTTCGATAAGGTTATAATAAGTAAGAACGAAATATTTGTAGGAAAATGTTACCTCACCGAGGGCCTTTTCAAGCTGAATGTAATGGTTGTTAAAAATAATAATAAAATTTCAGCTTCGTCTTAATTACTTGAGTCAAATGAATTATGAAATATACGTTTGGGTCATGTTAATTATAAAACCTTGCAGAAAATTATTAATTTGGAAATATTGCTTAAATTTGAATGTGACAAATCAAAATGTCAAATATGTGTGGAATCTAAGTATGTTAAACATCCTCATAAGTTAGTTAAAAGGAATTCAGATCCTTTAGACCTAATTCACATAGATATTTGCGATATGAAGTCAATACCATCTCGCAGTGGAAAAAAGTATTTCATAACTTGTATTGACGATAGTACTAGATATTGCTATGTTACTTACTTAATAGTAAAGATGAAGCAATAAACGCATTCAAGCAATACAAAAACAAAGTTGAAACGCAACTTAACAAGAAAATCAAAATGATAAAAAGTGATAGGGGTGGTGAATATGAATCTCCTTTTGAACAAATATGTTTAGAATATGGAATTATTCATCAAACAACGGCTCCTTACATGCCCCAATCCAATGGGATTGCCGAAAGAAAGAATCGTTCATTAAAGGAGATGATGAACGCATTATTGA
Organism: Nicotiana sylvestris; assembly: GCF_000393655.2. Taxonomy (NCBI): domain Eukaryota; kingdom Viridiplantae; phylum Streptophyta; class Magnoliopsida; order Solanales; family Solanaceae; genus Nicotiana; species Nicotiana sylvestris. The sequence continues at coordinate 23,208,553 of NC_091060.1, forward strand.
TAAGTTCCGGTTTTCCATAGAACTTGTGGGGGGAAGCCGTTCTTACGGCTAACCGAATACTAAATCAAGTACCCCATAGCAAAACACAATCCATTCCATATGAAAAATGGAAATGAAGGAATCCCAACTTGAATTATTTTAAAGTGTGGGGGTGTCTGGCAAAAGTGCAAGTTCCTAAACTCACAAGGGTAAAAATAGGACCAAAAACTGTTGATTGTGTTTTCATAAGATATGTGACCAATAGTAAAGTATATCGATTTCTGGTTCATAAATCAAAAAATCCCGACCCTTATAATAATACTGTTATAGAATCAAATAATGCTGAGTTTTTTGAAAATATATATCCGTATAAAAAAGAATGTGAGTTGATTGGTGAAGGATCTAAACGACCTCAGGAAGAAACAAAAGAAAGTACATTTAATCAGGAGGATCCAAGATGTAGTAAACATCAAAGAAAGTCTACTTTATTTGGACTAGATTTGTGACTTTTTTTGTTGGAAAATGAGCCTTGAACATTTAAAGAAGCCATGTCTTCTTTGGAATCATTATTTTGGAAAGAGGCAGTCAATAGTGAAATAGAATTCATATTGAACAACCATACATGAGAATTGGTTGATCTTCCTCCTAGAAATAAACCTTTGGGTTCTAAATGGATCTTTAAGAGGAAACTGAAAGATGATGGCACTATTGATAAATTTAAGGCAAGACTTGTAGTCAAAGAGTATAGACAACGAGAAGGTCCTGACTACTTTGATACATACTCTCCAGTTACGAGAATTACGTCCATACGGATGTTAGCAACATTAGCTGCAGTGTATGGTCTTGAAATTCATCAAATGTACGTTAAGATGACCTCCTTGAATGGAGATTTGGAAGAAGAAATATACATGGAACAACCTGAAGGGTTTGTGGTTCCAGGTAAAGAAAAGAAGGTCTGTAGACTTGTTAAGTCCCTTTACGGACTAAAACAAGCACCCAAACAATGGCATGCGAAATTTGAACAAACAATATTGTTAAATGGGTTTAAGATAAATGAATGTGATAAATGTGTGTACATTAAAAATGTTCCAAATCACATAGTCATTGTTTGCTTATATGTGGATGATATGCTGATAATGAGTAATGACATTGCCAACTTAAACGCTACTAAGCGTATGCTAACTAGCAAGTTTGATATGAAAGACTTGGGTGTTGCTGCTTTAATTCTAGGGATTAAGATTTATAAGACTCCTCAAGGTCTGGCATTGTCACAATCTCATTATATTAAGACAATACTTGAAAAGTTCAAGCACTTAGGGTTTAAAGTTGCAAAGACTCTAATTGATGTGAATCTTTTATTAGCAAAGAACAAAAGCCAAAGCATATCACAATTGGATTATGCTCGTGTATTGGGATGCCTAATGTACATCATGAATTGTACACGGCCAGATATAGCTTGTGCTATAAGTAAGTTGAGTCGATACACGAGCAATCCAGGTCAATCTCACTGGATGGCAATGAAACGAGTTTTGGGATATTTAGAACATACCTAGGGCTTTGCTTTACACTACAGTAAATATTATGCAGTGATTGAGGGATATTGTGATGCAAATTAGATCACTGGTTCAACTGATTCTAAGTCCACAAGTGGATATGTATTCATTATTGGTGGAGGAACGGTATCTTAGAAGTCATCCAAATAAACTTGTATTGCTTACTCTACAATGGAGGCTGAATTCATAGCCTTAGATAAATCCAGTGAAGAAGTTTAACGGCTCCAGAATTTCTTGGAAGACATTCCATTTTGGCCGAAACTGTTGGCACCAATGTGCATACGTTGCGATAGTCAAGCGGCAATTGGAAGGGCTGAGAGAATTATGTATAACGGTAAATCTCATCATATACGACGAAAACATAAAACCGTTAGGCAATTACTCTCTAGAGGAATTATCACGATTGATTATGTAAAGTAAAGCGATAATGTGTCGGATCCACTTATACAAGGCCTAACTAGAGAGGTAGTTGAGAAATCATCAAGGGGAATGTGATTTGCTACCGAACTTTGTGTTCGCTGAAGCACTGGGGTTTGGAGTACCACTACACCAGTGTGTAATTTGTTCTATCCTGGGAGAAAATAATCCATAACCTTGGGTACTAGGAGGGGATTAAATTCCTTAATAAAACACTGTGAATTTAGTGAGCTCAAATTGATTTTTGTTTCTTCACATTTTCTATTTATATATTATTCTATTTTTTTCAGAATTAGTTTATAAATACAGATCACTAACAAGCTTAAGGAATTTAAATTGTATTATGTATTTGTATTATATTCACTGTTTTGGAGTTTAAAACTTTTGTGGGTTTTTACTCCGTTGGAGATTAAAATCTACGTAATTTTAACGTTTGTGTTATTCTTTTACAGAAATGACTAATGATAACGGGAACCAGGCTGTTCCAATAGTGACTGCCAATGCATCAACAAGACGAATACCGATGTTGGCTCAAGTAGAGAAACCCGAATTTTTTTTTGGGTTAGATTTCAAGCGGTGGCAGCAGAAGATGTTCTTCTACTTGACTACTTTAAGTCTGCAGAAGTTCATCAAGGATGATGTTCCTGTTTTGCCCGATGAAACCCTAGAGAATGAACAGTTTATCGTAATTGACGTGTGGAAGCATTCTGATTTTCTATGCAAGAGTTATGTTTTTAGCGAACTGGAGGACAATTTGGTTAATGTCTACAGTGGCGTGAGGACGTCAAAAGAATTGTGGACAACGCTTGAAAAGAAATACAGAAATGAAGATGCAGGGTTGATGAAATTTGTTGCCGCCAAGTTTTTGGACTACAAAATGGTAGATAGCAAGTCTGTTATTACCCAAGTCCAGGAATTGCGAGTGATTATTCACGATCTGCTTGCTAAAGGTATAAATCAAATTAATACTAATGTTGAAAGTAGTAATCTTAGTATTTTTACTAACAGAATTTTCACTGAAGGTCTTGTTATCAATGAAGCATTCCAAGTAGCAGCGATGATTAAGAAGTTTCCTCCTTTGTGGAAGGACTTCAAAAACTACTTGAAACACAAACGCATAGAGATGTCCTTTGAAGATCTCATCGTTCAGTTGAGAATCGTAAAAGACAAAAAAGCTGCTGAAAAGAGAGGCCGTGGAAACTCAACAATAATGCGAGCAATCATTATTGAGGATACTTCTCAAAATAAGAGAAAGAGGAAGCAGGATTCTGGACCAAAAACAACCCAAGCAAGAAGCGGTTCAACGGAAATTGCTACAACTGTGGGGAAGCTAGGCACAAATCTACGGAGTGCCATGCTCCAAAGAAAGACATGAAGAAGGGTCAAGCAAACATGGTTGAAAAGCATGAAGATGTTGATGAATTGTGTGCCATGCTTTTTGAATGCAACCTAGTAGGCAATCCAAGGGAGTGGTGGATTGATTCTGGTGCCCTTCACCATGTTTGTGCTTATAGAGAAGCTTTTGCAATATATGCTCCAGTTGGATCCGAAGAGACTCTTTCTATGGGAAATGCTGCAACCGCCAAGGTTGAAGGATGTGGGAAGATCTTTCTGAAGATGACTTCTGGAAATGTGGTGACTTTGAACAACGTCCTTCATGTTCCCGAGATTAGGAAGAATTTAGTCTCTACTAGACTTCTTGTTAAGAATGGTTTTAAATGTGTTTTTGTTTCCGATAAGGTTGTAATAAGTAAGAACTAAATGTTTGTAGGAAAATGTTACCTCACTGAGGGCCTTTTCAAGATGAATGTAATGGTTGTTGAAAATAATACTCCCTCAATTTCAATTTATGTGAACCCATTTGACTGAGCACGAAGTTTAAGAAAAAAGAGAAGACTTTTGAACCTGTGGTGTAAAATGAGGCACATATATTTTGTGTGGTTATAAATCATTGCATAAATGTAAATTGCTTCCAAATAAGAAAAGTGGTCATTCTTTTTGGCACGGACAAAAAAGGAAATAGGTTCATATAAATTAAAACGGAGGGAGTAATAATATTTCAGCTTCGTCTTACTTACTTGAGTCAAATGAATTATGGCATGTACGTTTGGGTCATGTTAATTATAAAACCTTGCGGAAAATGATTAATTTAAAAGTGTTGCCTAAATTTGAATGCGGCAAATCAAAATGTCAAATATGTGTGGAATCTAAGTATGTTAAGCATCCTGATAAGTCAGTTAAAAGGAATTCATATCCTTTAGACTTAATTCACACAGATATTTGCGATATAAAGTCAATACTATCACACCCCAAACTTGGGCCTGGACGTAACACGACACTCGGTGCCTGGCTATATGTGATCGAGCGAACCAACTGGTTGACTGAATCAACATGTGATAGCATACGATACTAAATGTAGAAGATAAACTAACACATGCTGATATACTGAAAGTCTGGATGATATAAATCAAAGTGCGGAAATACTAATACAATTCTGAAACATATTTGCAGCCAACATGGCTTAACATGAAAAGTTTGAGACTCTGCCTAACTGTTACTCTAGCTTATGAAGCCTCTATTTGAGTATTGAAAACACTGACTGTATGTGAATACTGAAGACTGTAGTACTGATAATGCCCCGAAAGAACTGGGGATCGCCAAATAGCTGGTACGAGAATCCTAGCACTCTGAATCATCAACCTGTAAATCATTACCTGCATCGTGAGATACATGCCCTGGGAAAAAGGGACGTCAGTACATTTGAATTGTACTGGTATGTAAAGCAACTAAAAGAAAGAATTATAAATGCTGAAACTGAAACTAAGCTGATAACTGAGAATTTATAATTGATAACTATTCAAATTGAAACTGAGATGATAACTGATAACTGATAACTAGTAATTGAACTGATAACTGATAACTGAACTGATAACTGGTAACTGATATGATAGCTGATAACTTAATGGTAACTAATAATTGAACTGAAAGGAAGTAAGGATATGAATACTCCCTCTTCTGAATGATGAACAACCTGTTTATCTGAATATTAAACTGTGGCCTCAGGCCCAATATATATATGTGCACAAGCTGCGGCCTAGGTCCCAAGTATACGTATACATAACTGCGACCTCAAGTCCAAAATGCATAAAGCATAAACTGCGGCCTCAGGCCCAAAGATGCATAAAGCATAAACTACGACCTCAGGCCCAAATATAGGTGTTCAACAATAAGGGATTTAAAATTAGGAACTGAGAATCATATTGCAATACATGATAATGAAATACTGAATCACACTAAGTCACATGATACTCGAATACCGGGTCATACTGAGTCACATGATATTGGAATACTAAATCATACTGAGTTACATAGTACTGGAATACTGAATAGGACTAGAATGAGACATGTATTCTTGAACTGGTTATGACCACTGAAACTTCAACTGTTTATGACATGCTGAGTAAGCTATACTAAGACTTAGGGACATCAAGCCCAAGTCTATATTGAATACGAATTGAGCTCACAACGTTCAGAAAGAAAGTCATGAACGAGTTATGAAGCTAGAGAGTAGAAGTTCTACAATTATTCGATGAACTAGGCTTAACTATATTTCTGAGGCAATTGATACGTCATAAAAAAATAGTAGTGTAGGGAGAATCATTAACATTCCCAAACATAGAGAGTTAGCTTCACATACCTTAACTTCCTGTTCTTGGGCGTAATACAACATTCGCCAACCCTTTCAACTTTAATCTATATCAATACTAGTCAAAGTGATTCCATATTAGCAATAATTCTCATGTTTTGGTCACTTAGGTATTTTCTCAAACACTTGGTGGCATAAAGATTCATAGTCCTTATTAATGGTGTTTCTACACCCAATAACCCATTCTCTTGCTCCTAAATAAATTCTAAAGTCTCAAATGGTTATAATTAACATTATTCTTTATCACCCATAAGGTAAACAACACCCTTAACCAATAATCAATAATCAACAACCCAAACCTATAACCGTTCATGCTTTTTTATCAAACCCATCAACTCATATCTCATGAACTAGAGTCTATAACCATTAATTCAATGATAGAATCAATTAGAGGGTGAAGATATTACCTTTTTGACGTTCAATCTTCTTGAATTCGAGTTTTAGGGTTTCTTCTCTAAACAATGGTGTCCCAATCGAATATCTAATGAGATGAATGGTTTACCCATGTTAATAAGATGTTAGGAAATTGAAATCAACTTAGAATCACCATTAGAACGTACCTTGGGTGGTGGAAGGACTCTTAAGGAGTTAGGTTTTTGGAGAGTTCCTCTTTCTAGAGCAAGTTTTTATGTTTTGGGGCTGTGGGGGATGAAATATAGCTTCTCCACTAGTGTGCCCATGCATCTGGAGGCCTGCTCGTGCTACTAACCGTGCTAAACGGCAGTAACACTGCCTCAAAATTAGCGCGGCCGTGCTAAGGGCGCGCTACCAACGAGCATATCGTATACTATTCTGTAAAATATGCATAACATTTTGTACAGAGCTACGTTCGGGCTCCATAATATATCTTTGGAAATATATTTCAAAGGCCTACAACTTTCATGCTTTGAGGTTTCCCAAATTCCTTACAAATATTCACTAAACACCTCTGGAAGATGGACCTTCTGCAAACTTAGTCGATTTTGTTGAATCTTATGCAAATCACTTTCCATAGTGATTTTGAAACCACTATTTCTACCCATAATCATCCCGATGGAAATTCACATGCCCAAAATATAACCTTATTACTCCTTTAGCTCATTCATACCTGAGCCGAATTTACGGGGTGTTACATTATCTCCCCCTTGGGATCATTCGTCCTCGAATGATTGTCCTGACTGTAACTTCTGCTAACTCCGAACCTTAAACGGGCCTGGTGGAAACATGAACTTTAATTAACACTTGTATATTAAACTGAATGAATATATGATTACTAAACTGTTGCGATACTGAACTGAATAACTACTGTATTGACTGAATATTGGTCTGCCATGGATACATGAATACTAAACTAACATGGATATATGAATATTGAACTGGCATGAATATTTGAGTAATCTGAGTACTAAGCTGGCATGAATGTCTAAGTATTGGACTAACATGAGTAGTTGAGTATTGAGTTGACATGAGTATCTAAGTACTGAACTGACATGAGTATCTGAGTACTGAACTGACATGAGTGTTTGAGTACTGAACTGGCATGAGTATCTGAGTGATGGAAACTTGAATGTTATAACATGAACGTGAAATACTGGCTGTACCACCACTAATTATGGTGGCACCTCCAACTCATAAGATAATTAACCGATCCTTCACAAGAATCTATATGGCCCAATATATTGGGGACTATGCTTCTACTTCTTCCCAAATCTCATAACGGTTTTCATAAGTGAAACTTTCAGAAACACCCAATCATCAACTTGAAACTCTAGGTCTCTATGCCGCATGCTCAAATAAGACTTTTGATGGCTCTGAGTTTTCTTCAAATGCTCTTGAATCAACTTAACTTTCTCTATAATCTGATAGACCAAATCGGGTCCCAACAATTCCATTTCTCCAACTTCGAACCAACCAATTGGTGATCTATACCTTCGCCCATACAGAGCTTCGTACGATGCCATCTTGATACTAGAATGGTAGGTTATTATTATCAAGGTCAATGAGAGGTATGTGATCATCCCAATTACTTTTAACATCAAGGACATATCCTCAACTGTTTGAATAATGCGCTATGCCTGGCCATCTTTCTGAGGATGAAAAAACGTGTGCCTAATCATTTCTGAAAGAACTTCCAAAAGTTCATTTTAAACTGAGCACCACAATTCGGAATGACGAACAACAGAGTCCCATACATCAGACGATTTCCTAAATGTACAACTTGGTATAATCTTCTACTAAATATGTAGTTTTTACTGACAAAAATGTGCTGACTTGGTAAGTCGATTTACAATCATCCAATCAAATCATGATTTTAAAATGAGCAAGATAATCCCATTATAAATTTCATATTTACCATCTCCACTAAAAATATGTGTATTCTATGATCAAACATTAGGCTTTCTGATGCCCGACTTTCACTTGCTGACAATTCAGACAATTGGCTACAAGTCTGCGATGTTCTTTTTCATGTCATTCAACCAATCAATCTCCTTGGTCATGAGGCATATTTAGGGAACCTGGATGGAAAGAATACCTGGAATCATGGCTTCTAACATGATCTTCCTCTTTAAGTCCATATATTTCCAGAACACACAATCGGTACCTTAGAGTACCATCATCTCCCCCTTGATTAAAAGCCATCATCTTATGCCTGTGAATCCCCTCTTTCAGCTACAACAAGTAGGGATCATCAAACTATTTCTCCTTCACTTAGGCTAATAAGGAGGAACAACCCATATTCTAGACAACAACTCTACTATCTTTGGAGTACGCAAATTGAACTCCTAGCTAGGCTAAGCGGTGAACTTATTTCACCATAGTTCTCTTGTCTGTCTCAATCATGAGCTACACTTCCCATACTTGATTATCATTCTAAACACTTCCTGAAAACACTTATAGCATTGTTGCAATCTAAGTCTTTGACATGTACTCCAAAATTAGAGTCTCGTGCAATGGCACCACCGTCATAACACATAAATATGCATGATTTTATAGCTTTTCTGTGATCACTTTATCATCAATAACTAAGCTCGGTGATCATTCTACTCATTTTACGTTTCTTACACATGCTAGACATATTCCTTGTGGTAATTATACAACTTTCCCTCATTACCGAACTGATTTTCTTTTTCATATCCCTTGCTAACTATTCGGGTTTCAAATCGCTAACTGGACTTACTAAAAACTTTCACATCACCCCTTAGACCAAAGGTCTTATACTTTCAGATCCTTTTCTTTTTGTTGGGATCCAAATAACTTTCCTTATCTTTTGCAATTCTTTGCACTCTACGTCAGTAACGACTCATCTTCCAACTTACTTCTGAGCTAGGTAAACTAAATTATTCACATAACGGAAAGCTAATGTATTCATAACTATCTTACACAATCTTAATAATTTAACTCTGCTCTCACTGTCAATCTTGGTAAGACCCTTTTTCGATAATTCTTAAAGGATATTCTTCTGTAGTTGGGTCTCTTACTGCCTAGCTAATTTTTTTCCACTATCGCTGTACTTCGGGTTTAACTTAAACTCTTTGGGTTATAACACGTGTTTGGTATTTCAAGCTGTCATCCACTCACTAGAGTTAACTTGGCTAAGTGAATCAAATTATACCTCTACTAGCTTTGCTGAAATTGCTAATTCACTGTATCAACTCAAAACTTACTTACTATCCCTTTTTAACCACTTCCTAGCATCATATTTTCTTCTCCTGCTTTGAATAACTAAATTGAAGCATAAGGTTACTCCTAACTTCCCTCATCATTTGACCATATTATTTTTCTGCACACTATCTTTTTTTTCTTCTAAACTATGTGCATGGATCACACTTAGGAAATTCATCTGCCTTAAACAAAATTTGAATATCTAACCCCAAACTTTCTATATAATACAAAATCATATCATACTATAAACATCTGCGGTAATCATATAACTGAATACTGGCGTACTGAATAACCATAAACTTGCTAACTGAAAGACTGTAAAACTGGAAACTGAGGTAAACTGATAACCATAAGACATCATAACTAATTTTGTACTTTCTGATAAGGTTATTCTTTAATCTGTACTACTATCCATTACATCCCACTTTTAACATCCTCTCAAGTCTCATATTTACCAACCTGTACTCCATAATTATACCTAGTGGGCAATTATCCTCTCTAGGACCTTAGGTTTCTCCTACGCGTCGCTTGGGCATCCAATACGTTTGGAATTCGATAGGAAGAGAAGGTTAACTATGGCTCTAAGATTCATGGAACGATCTAGAGTAAAAAGAAATAAGACAATCCTAGATGTCTTGGTAGTTAACCGATTATATGAGTGGTCGGAACACACATATAACTCCACTAGACACGACTTCATAAACTCCCAAGGACTCTTGAACCTAGTGCTCTAATACCAAACTTTGTCACGCCCCGAAACTGAGCCTGGACGTAACACGACACTCGGTGCCTGGCTACATGTGACCGAGCAAACCAACTGTCTGGCTGAATCAACATGTGATATCATACCATACAGAATGCGGAAGATAAACTAACACATGCTGATATACTATGACGACCCAAAGGGTCATCACCTATTTCCTTATCCATTATGTGCTTCCAAGGCCATGAAAAACTCATTTAGAGCTGCCTCAATTTGCGTACGTAGTCCAGGCGTGTAGCCGGAAAGCTTAAATATGAAATTCTGTGAAAAATTATAAAAATTTGGTTGTAAAATGAGCAAATTTGACTTCGGTCAACATTTTGGGTAAACGGACCCGGACCTATGATTTAACGGTCTCGGAGGGTCCGTAGAAAAATATGGGACTTGGTAGTGTTCCTGGAATCGAATTCCGAGGTCCCAAGCCCGAGAAATGAATTTTTAAAGAAAATTATTTTCTGAAATTGTTTATGGAAATTTGACATTAAATTTAGTTAGAACATGATGGCATCAGGCCCATATTTTGGTTTCAGCGCTCGATACAGGTCTTATATATGATTTAAGACATTTCTGTAAAATTTGGTTAGAATCGGACGTCATTTGACGTGTTTCAGACTTGAATTTCTAAATTTGAAACTTGATGAAGTTTGAGAAAAAGACTCTTGATCTTGATGTTTGATTCATTGTTTTTGAGGTTATTTTGGCGATTTGATCACACGGATAAGTTTGTATGATGTTGTTGAGTTAGTTCATGTGTTTGGTTAGGAGCCCCGAGGGCTCGATTGTGATTCGGATGTGTTTCGGGGTTGTTTTAGCCTTAGAAACAAATTGCAGAACTGATGTCTGCTGTTGTCCAGTCCTTTGTGCTATGCGATCTCATAACTATGTCCGCGATTGCATAGTGTAAATTTTCAGGGGTCTTGTTTGTTCTATGAGATCGCATAGATACTCCCGCGATCGCATAGTGTTAGCTTGAGAAGCCCTATATTTTCCTCTAAGATATCGTATAGTCCTGCTCGTGATCGCAATGCCCAGCCTGCTTCTTCTATGCGATCGCAATGCTCCCTTCGCGATCGTAGTGACCATTTTATCCTTCCTCTACGCGATCACATCTCTTTCCTCGAGACCGCATAGACCATTTTTTCCCAGTTAAATTTTTTAAACTTCAGAAACAGTAGCTACGGGATTCATTAGAAATTTCACAAAACCTCTTCTTCTCCAAGCTCTTAGGCGACCATTGAAGCGATTCTTCACCAAAAACCTCTTGGGTTAGTAATTCTTAACTTATTTTCTTCCATTTACTTCAACATCTATTGAAATTCTAGGCCTAAAACATGTGATTTAAGGTAGAAAATTGAGTATTTGGGTAGAGTTAGGACTTTTTGATTTTTCTTGATTTAGACCTCGTTTTGGGGTTGAATTTGAAAACAAATCATATATTCGGGCTTGTAGATGAATGGGTGGTTTGAATTTGGTCCGAACCTCGTATTTTGACCAAGCGGGCCCGAGGTCGATTTTTGGGATTTTGGGAAGAATGCTTGGAAAGCTATAATTAGGCATTAGGTTCACATTGTTTAGTATTTATTGATGTATTGAAGTCATTATTGTATAGATACAATCGATTTGGAGCCAAATTCGAGAGAGAAAGCGGTAATTGAGGATTGATTTGGCCGTGGAAGTTTGAGGTAAGTGTTTGGTCTAACCTTAGCTTGGGGGATTAGGAGTTGAGTCTTATTTGTTACGTGCTAATTGTCGAGCACGACGTATAGGCATGGTGACGAGTATCTATACGTTGGTGTCTAGCATGACCGTGAGTCTTTACATTGCGGATATTCTGAGTTTGTTGTATCTTTCATGCCTTAATGATGATTTCTATATATTGTAAAAAGCATGTGAAAGAAATTGTGATCTTTGAACTCCGAGGAGCATTGGCTCGAGTTATAATACGAGTTGTGAAAGTATAAGAGATAATTGAACCCTTGGAGCATTGGCTCAAGTGTTAAAGTGAGTTATAAGGTAAGAAGTGAAAGAAAGAGAAAGAGTTATTGAATAGTTCCCTTTCCGGGATGTTTGTTGCTTTGTTGATTATCTCCCTTACCGGGATTTTGAGATTTATTGATATTGTTCCCTTGCCGGGATTTAGCTGCTTCAATTGTATTCCCTTGCCGGGATTTCTACCATTATTTGTCTACTCCCTTGCCCTTTTGTTTGTGATTGTTATTTGGGTGAGGAAGAGTGTTAAAGCACGAAGGGTGATTATCGACGCCCCCTTTTTCCTAATGTGGGTCAGAATAGGGTATACGACATTGGGAGGACAACTCTATTCCCTTTCGAGAAATGGGTTTAGAAGTTGAAGTGTCGCCACCTAATGATTATAGTGAATTAGGACACTTTTAGAAGAGTTTGAGTTGGAAAACCAGAGTTCGGGTAAGGGCTAGAAATTATCTTGAGGGGAAGGTGTTAGGCACACCCTCAAGATCCACAAGTGTGGTTCCCGGCCATGCTACAATTGTGACTTTAAGAAGACAAGTAGAAAAAAATAAAGCAAAAGGGCTTCACATAGTTTTGCAAACAAGTTTAAAAGTTGAAGAAGTAAAGAGTTTAGAAAAATTAGTTTTAAAAGAAAACTTAAAAATTAACAAACAAATGGGAGAGGGGTCCTAGGTTTACAAATAATATGGATCACATCAATGCAATATCTAGCAATCACTCCTTAGAAGAGGGGTCGCACGTGATATTAGCGCACCGGTCCTCATATCCATATTCTACCCTTCCCACCCCGTTAAGGTGTTAAAGCGCGGAATGGTATCGTTACTTATTGCATGCTATTACCCGCCCCAATCCTATTAGTCTCGGAGGCATTGAGACTACTAATCCTAAAGGGGAGGGAGTTGGGGCTTTTGCAGTATTTTTTAAAAAAAGATAAAATTCTAAGGCGACATTCAAAACATATACAACAAGTATTGGGAAAGCAAGTAAGCATATATGTATCAAATAAACCTCCTTAAATCAGAGAGAATCATATAGTTTAGTATGTCTTACACGTACTGATTAGGTCTGAATTAAACTTAAACATTAAGGCAGACTGATTTATCACATATTTTCAGATAGGAAGTCCGAATTAGGCGTGCCTACCGGTTGTAATTATCAAAGACTGATGCAATTATAGAATTTTACCCTAAGGCTTGCCTAGGCATTAAACAGAACCTATGGGCATGATATCTATCAATTTCAAAAAAACAAAGAGCGTAAACCGATTGCAGAAAAGATTTGTTAGTTACAAAAGCATAAGTTCTGCAGGTGTTTACGCATTATTGCTACTAATTTTAGGCTTATAAGCGAGTTGACGATTCAGGTCTGGTTGACAGCTCCTATAGGCATGCTTTCTAGGCGTTACTGATTTTAAGCGCTGTTATTGTCATGCAGAAATCCTATAGGCAGGTCATCTATATGCAGTTAGTTATTTAAATCTTATAAACAGGTTTGCCTAATGACAGATGCATATGCAGAATGCAGGAAGTCCTATAGGCATATTATCTATATGAAGATGTAGAATTTTAGAATCGACTTACAGACATGACATCTGTTATGAAATTGCAGAAAACCCTATAGACATAGTATCTATATGAGAATGCAGAAAATCCTATAAACATGGTATCTATATGAGAATGTAGAAAATCTTGTGGACATGGTATCTATGTGAGAATGTAGAGTTTCAATGATTTATAAAATGCAGAACTTTAGAAAATAGTAATCCATATAGGCATGATCTCTAGATGGAATGTAGAATTTTATAAATGATAACCCCTATAGGCATGATATCTACCCCTCGCATGCATAGTTCCCCACCATTTTTCACTAGCCGACCCCAAATGTTTATTACAAGATTATTACAAACCAGAATTGATAAAAGTAAATTACATCAGAAATCAAAATTCCAACCAAGGAGAACCTAATTCAGACCCCTAGTCTGACATGTGTAACAAACCAACTTCCAAAGATCAAATTTCCAAAGCCTTTCTCTTATTTGGGATGTGTCAAAGTTCCCAAGAGTCTCGAAGGGCTCCGGGCAATGCTTACACCGTAAATATATTGCAGAATTAGATTACAGTGCATTGTGGAAGGGCCAACCCTCAAATATCCAAGTTTAGAGGGAACTCAAGGTCCCAAAGCAAGGCTCATAGGAGGGGGGCATAACTTAGAGTCTAAGAGTAAGTGTAAGTGCAAAGATGGGAATTAGGGAAGGCCATGGTAGGTTGGTGGTCATGCCCAGCAATTGGGATGCTGACACACCCCTGACCAGCCTATCAGCTTTAATATTAGAGAGTTAGGACCTATTGAAGGTCAGGTTTAGCCCTGGACAACAATTTGGATGCTGCCAGGCTATACCTTAACTCAGCACACATAGGGGAGTGAGGTATGGGGATATCACAACAAACAACAGATGCAAAGAGAGAGTAGCATATTAATACAGAACATGAATAGGAAAGTAGACAAGAGTATATCAACTGTAAAGTAAACACATAGGGATGATGCTGAAATCAAAATTAGGACATACCAGTTTCAGGGAAACAAATAAGTGAAAGCAGAAGTCTTGTAAGCCAAATTGCAAGCAAGCAGTACAAAAGATCTTAGAAGAAAGTAGAGCATTGAAAGAGTATTGTAATTGAGAGTGTGTATGTAAGAGTATGCAATTCGAAGTATTGAACTTGAGGTTCAAGGTTGGTCTCTAAATGCAGAAGGGTAGTCCCTTTTATAGTGCAGAGGAGCAAGTAAGAAAGACAAAGAAAAGTCATTGAAATCAGTCTCCCTAGGTTAAGGGAATCTGATTCCAATGGACAGAAGACAATTAAGGAAAGAATTGGATTAAAATCTTTTTCAAAGTATTACAAGAAGGGCAAATACATAGAAACTATTTAAGGAAAGAGTTTGATAGCCACACGATTTGTGAAAAATAAGGAAAGGGAATCAATCAAACAGCCAGTAAAATCAAAAATTACAAGTTTTGGTATGAATGAATCCAACCAAAAAAGGTGAAGAAAGGTTTAATTAAAGAAAAATCAGTAACAATAAATCGAGGCTTATTAAAAGGGATTCTGAATCAATCACAAGTTGGAAAGTCTTTTTGATGAAAGGTTCCTCATATGTAAAAGCACACAGACACGTTAAACATGAAGAAATTTGTCATGCTATTCAATAGAAGAGTCTAGTATAGGAGAATCAGAATTGTGTGTAAGCAAAAGAAGTTCATACTTAGTTCCTAGATCCGGAAATAAGTCTGAAATAGTTAAGGGTCCTCAAACAGAACCCTAGTTTGATCATATGACCAAACTCGGAGGAAACCCCCACATCCTAGGGTTTCCGACTCGAGTCAAATATAGAGATGAGGAGGCAACATGCTCAGAGATTTCTTTTCAGAATCTCATGAGAAGACAAGCAAATACAAATAACATCCAAAGCAAATAGAGCGTAGGAGCATAATGAGAGAATAGTCACGATAGTAAAAGAAACGTGCTTAAGAAAACCTTTTAGAAGGGACTTAAACAGAGTTCAGTAGAAGGCAAACAAAACTTAAGAACTCAGTAGGAAATTACAGTAGAACAACACAAAAATACCGGAAAAGCATAGCAAAAGATCATATAGAAAAATACAGCAAGATAAACATGCGAGCATGGCACAAAACAAAGTAGAAAAACAAAGCATAGAAGAACACGCATGATAAAGGAAAACACAAGAACACAGTATAAAAGAAAACATAAGAACATAGTATAGACAAATACACACAAAGAAAAGAAGAAGAAAAGTCAGAGAAACATTTTAAGCTTTTCAGAAAAATCCTAAATCGGAAAGAAGTAATTTTTTGAAAGAAAAATTAGGGAAAACGTTTAAGAAACTTAAGCAAAGTGAAAACATATAACAGACTTAAAAAATAATCAGAAAGAACCTCGAGTAAATTAGGGTTTCAGAAAAACCCTAAACAAGAAAGGCTTGGAAAAGTCCGATTTGAGTCGGATGAGGTCAGAAACAGGCTCAGAAGACCAAGAGCCACCGGAGCAAGGCCGGATAGGCCTCGAGGCCATGGACCTAAGAAGATCTAAGAGGACACCATCGAGGTCAGACCTCGAAACTTCGAATACCCAAGGCTTAAGAGTGAAGGGAGGTGAGTATAGGCCATCCATAGCCTGAGAAGCCATGGATTCCGGTGAAGTTGCGGTTGAAAACGGGTGAGAGAGGCTAGGGTTTCAGGAACCTTCGAGAGTGATTTGAGAGGAGCGTATTCACAGGAGGCGGTCCAAATGAAATGAGGGGATTAGGTTAGGGTAGGGGAGTTAAAAAAGGTAAGGGGCAATCGTGGCCGTTGATCAAAAGGATCAACGGCCTAGATTAAAAGAAATCGGGCCGGTTGGATAAATGGGTAAAGGGGTTGGGTTAAACCGGAATTGGGTCGGTCCAATTTGGATTCAGAATTGGGTCAATTTTTAGGCTAAAATTGAAATGTAAATAGGCTGTAATTGAAATGAAATGAGGCTGAATGTTAAATAGCCAGTTTTTCTTTTTTATTTTATAAAAATAGTAAAAATGATTTTAAAAGCAAATTAAAAATACTGAGCCAACAAATAATATATAAATATCAATTTAAAAATATTGGAACCAATTTTACAATTATAAAATGATATTAATCTTAAAGTAGGCTATAATTGCAATTATATGCAATTTAACTTAAAAAATATCAAATAAATTTGTAAAAATATGCAAAAATCACCTTAATTATATTTTGGTGTAAATACGAGAAATAAATAAATTATTCACCAAAATGATAATTTTGGGAATAATTATTGAATTTTGCACTGCTAAAATAGATAACAAATTGGTTTTAAAAGTCTTAAAAAATTTGGAAAAAATACCAAAATACTTGAGCATGCTTATGTATGCACATATATGTTATTCTGAAAGTATTTTGAGTGTAAAAAAATATTTAGGGAAAAATTGGGTATCAACAGCTGCCCCTCTTTACCCGAGGAGGATGAAAGAGTTGTCGGGTAAAGATAAGATGACCAATTTTGACCGGAAGTGGCACTTTGAAGAATTTTGACCGAGCTCTGGTTTCTGAGCCGCCTACATATCCCTGGTCTTACAAGAATCAGGCCATATGTAGTTTAGGATCCATTGACGGAATATGTCGACGGAGATTTGAAACGGACGAACGTGGTGTTTAGATTGAGAAAGGTTTCTGAAAATCGATAGGCTGCGGGAATCGGAGTGGGACCGCTCCTGTTGAGACGGCCGTTGCCAGCGGGTGTACCTGCAAGTAAGAAATACGAGCGTATATCGTGCGTAAATTTAAACGTGATGCAAGTTCCCATCGGACCATGAATGCTGTCTTCGGACGGTTAGGATGACGTCTTTGGACCATGACGTCCCGGGCTATGAAAAGCGTAAATAAAAATTCGTAGGCCATGAAATTATGTTCTGGGGCTATGAGAATGATGCCTCCGAACTATGATGCTTTTGAATAATGATATGCAAAAGATAAAATGGGGTCCTCAGGCCATGGCATGACGTTCTCAGGCTATGAAAATGGTGCCTCCGAACAATGATGCTCTTGGACAATTTGGCGATCTTTCGGCCCATAAAATGCAGAAGGTGGCGATCTTTCAGCCGATGCAAGACGTAAATAAAAGGTGGCGATATTTCAGCCATGCAAGAAAGATAAGGTGGCGATCTTTCAGCCGATGCAAGAAAAAAAAATAAAGTGGCGTTATTTCAGCCATGCAAGAGAGATGAAGTGGCGATATTTCAGCCATGCAAGATGGAGGTAGAGCTTAACCTCGGAAGGCAGAAAGGTAGCCTTATGCAATGCAGAGAAATGCAGGATGGAGACAATGCTTAGTCTCGGAAGGCAGAAAGGTAGCCTTATGCAATGCAAGGAAATGCAAGAGGGAGACAATTCTTAGTATCGGAAGGCAGAAAGGTAGCCTTATGCAAAATGCAGATGGAGACAGAGTTAAGTCTCGAAAGGCAGATAAGTAGACTTATGCAGATGATGATAGAGGTAGATCTTAACCTCGGAAGGCAGAAAAGTAGCCTTATGCAAAATGCAGATGGAGATAGGGCTTAGTCTCGAAAGGAAGCAGAGTAGCCTTATGCAAAATGCAGATAGAGATAAAACTTAGTCTCGAAAGGCAGATAAGTCGCCTTATAAAAAATGTAGATGGAGACAGAGCTTAGTCTCGAAAGGCAGATAAGTAGCCTTATGCAGATGCAAGAATGTAAAAGGACGAATAGTAGTAAGATCTCTTAGCTGATGGCCGATTACGACAATATGACTGCTGGGGAGATTGTGTACGGATAGCAATTGCGGGCAAGTGATAATTCTGAGAAGTTGCATTCTTGGGAAAGTATGCGTACATAAATATACTTAACGATACTCCAAGTCGAGTGCCTGCATCCAAAGAAAAATCGTGATTTTTGTAAGGGGAAAAGGTTAGTTCGTCTTCCCTGGGGTCTTGATGTTGTGTGTCATTGGGGTAGCGTTGCTAAACAACAGCAATTCAGATAATAGTTATGCATGATTTGGTAAATATAACGCAAGCATATAATCGAAAATAGTTTTCTTTAGATGAACCAACGACTGCGATGTGGTTCAAGACATTGCAACCTCTTTGGCTCCAGAATTTTGAGGGTCTTCCTCAAAATTTTGCCCCAGTTTGCTAAACGAACATTTTTGACGGTTGTGCTGAATGACTAAAAATCATTTTCAGAATTTTGAGGGTCCTCCTCAAAATTCTGCCCCAGTTTACTGGGCTAGCGCTTCTGGCGATGCATGGACTAAAATCAACTTCGGAATTTTGAGGGTCCTCCTTAAAATTCTGCCCCAGTTCCAATAGCAGGGGAAAATGGAATTTTTTATTTTAAATTGTGTTGTGACCGAACCCATAGGGCTGCCTACGTATCCCCTCTTAAACGGGAATCAGGTCAGGCGTAGTTCAAATTACATCATAAAGGGAATAATAAGTGGTTACACATAATATCGTTTCACTGCATCTAAATTGATTGGCTTCGGCCAGGCTTCTCCATCCATCTCTGCAAGAATAAGGGCTCCTCCAGTTAGAACCCGGTGAACCATGTACGGACCCTGCCAATTGGGAGAGAACTTCCCCTTGGCTTCATCTTGATGTGGGAATATTTTCTTCAACACCAGCTGCCCTGGTGTAAACTTCCTTGGCTTAACTCTTTTGTTGAAAACTTTGGACATTCTGTTCTGATACAACTGACCGTGGCAAACTGCATTCATCCTTTTCCCATCTATAAGGGCTAACTGCTCGTAGCGACCTTTTACCCATTCTGCATCATCCAACTCTTCTTCTTATATAATCCCGAAGGAGGGAATTTCTACCTCGGTGGGGAAGACCGCCTCTGTACCATAAACCAGCATATAGGGAGTTGCTCCGGTCGATGTGCGGACTGTGGTGGGGTATCCCAATAAGGCGAATGATAATTTCTCATGCCATTGTTTGTGCCTTTCGACCATCTTCCTTAGTATCTTCTTGATATTCTTGTTGGCTGCCTCCACAGCTCCATTCATCTGAGGCCTGTAGGTTGTAGAGTTCTTGTGTTTGATCTTGAATGTTTCACACATTGCGTTCATCAAGTCACTATTGAGATTGGAAACATTATCAGTGATGATTGATTCCGGAATTCCGAACCGACAAACAATGCGATCGCGGACGAAATCTACCACAACTTTCTTGGTTACTGCTTTATATGATGCTGCTTCGACCCATTTGGTGAAGTAATCAATTGCCACTAGAATGAACTTATGCCCGTTTGATGCGGCAGACTCGATTGGTCCAATAACATCCATTCCCCAAAGGCGAATGGCCATGGTGAACTTGTTGCAGTAAGCTCATTCGGAGGAACCTTTATCATATCTGCATGTATCTGATAGCGATGGAATTTGCAAACATATCAGATACAGTCTGTTTCCATAGTCATCCAAAAATACCCTGCTCGGAGTATCTTCTTTGCTAAGACAAAACCATTCATGTGCGGCCCGCAAGTCCCTGCATGCACTTCGTCCAATAGCCTGGATGCTTCTTTTGCTTTGACACACCTTAGTAAATCCAAATCGGGGGTCCTCCTGTATAGGATTCCTCCACTGTGAAAGAATTTGCTAGATAACCTACGAAGTGTGCACTTCTGAGTAGCGTTGGGAAGTTCTGGATATTCCCCTGTTGTCAAGTACTCCTTGATGTCTTGGAACCATGGTTTTCCATCCGCTTCTTCCTCAATGTGGGCACAATAAGATGGCTGATCATGAATCTTTACTGGGATGGGATCAATGAAATTTGTATCTGGATGCTGGATTATGGACGATAAAGTAGCTAATGCATCAGCAAACTCATTCTGGACTCTGGGGACGTGCTGAAATTCTGTCTTTGTGAACCTTTTCCTCAACTCCTGTATGTGATGCAAGTAGGGAAGTATCTTAGAGTTCTTGGTTGCCCACTCTTCTCGAACCTGATGTATGAGCAAGTCTGAATCCTCGATTACTAACAACTCTTGAACGCTCATGTCAATGGCCATTTTGATCCCCAAGATGCAGGTTTCATATTCGGCCATATTATTGGTGCAAGGGAACCTGAGCTTGGCGGATACTGGGTAGTGCTGGCCGGTTTCTGATACTAGGACTGCCCCTATGCCAGCTCCTTTGAAATTTGCAGCTCCGTCGAAAAACAACCTCCAACCGTCATAGGATTCTGCAATATCTTCTCCTATGAAAGATACCTCTTCATTGGGAAAACACATTTTTAAGGGCTCGTATTCTCCGTCCACGGGATTCTCGGTGAGATGATCCGCCAAGGCTTGCCCTTTGATTGCTTATTGGGTCACGTAAACAATGTCGAATTCACTTAGCAGGATTTGCTACTTGGCGAGCTTGCCAGTGGACATGCGTTTCTAATATATACTTCTGCGGGTCCATCCTTGATATGAGATAAGTAGTGTAAGAACATAAGTAATACCTCAACTTTTGTGCGACCCAAGTCAGGGCACAACAAGTGCGCTCTAAAAGAGAATACCGGGACTCGTACAGTGTGAACTTCTTACTGAGATAGTAGATGGCTTGCTCCTTTCTCCTTGTTTCATCACGTTGTCCCATAACACAACCGAATGCTCCATCCAATACCGCAAGGTAAAGCAATAGAGGTATTCCTGGCTTAGGCGGAACCAAGACTGGTGGCGTTGACAGGTATTCCTTGATTCTGTCGAAGGCTTTCTGACAATCATCAGTCCACTTGGCAGCAACATCCTTTTTTAACATTTTGAAGATAGGTTCACAAATAACCGTGGATTGAGCTATGAACCGTCTGATATAGTTGAGTCTCCCCAGGAAACTCATCACGTCTTTCTTGTTATTTGGCGGCGGAAATTCTTGGATAGATTTGACCTTTGATGGATACAATTCTATTCCTCGACGGCTCACGATGAAACCCAATAATTTACCAGCAGGAACCCCGAATGCACACTTGGCGGGATTCAGTTTCAGATTGTATCTCCTCAGTTTGTTGAAGAACTTTCTCAGGTCTTCCATATGATCCCTGGCTTTCTTGGATTTGATGATGGCGTCATCCACATATACCTCAATCTCCTTGTGTATCATGTCATGAAAGATGGTAGTCATGGCTCTCATATAGGTGGCACCAGCATTCTTCAAACCGAATGGAATCATTTTGTAACAGTACATTCCCCACGGCGTGATGAAAGCCGTTTTCTCTGCATCTTCCTCATCCATTCATATCTAATGATACCTTGAAAAACAATCAACAAAAGACTACAACTCATGCTTGGAACAGTTATCGATAAGAATGTGTATGTTAGGTAAGAGGAAGTCATCTTTAGGACTGGCCCGGTTAAGATCCCGGTAGTCAACACAAACTCTAACTTTCCCATCCTTTTTTGGCACTGGCACGATGTTGGCTAACTATGTCGGATACTCTACTACCCTGAGAACCTTGGCTTTGACTTGCTTGGTAACCTCTTCTTTGATTTTCAAACTCATGTTGGGTTTGAATTTCCTGAGCTTCTACTTTACCGGCAGACATGTTGGATCTGTTGGTAGTTTGTGAGCTACAATGGATGTACTGAGACCAGTCATATCATCATATGACTAGGCGAATATGTCTTCATATTCTTTTAGGAATTTCGTGTACTCTTTCTTCTCTGATGGTGACAGGTGAACACTGATGCGCGTTTCTTTGACATTCTCTGTATCTCCCAAATTAATGACCTCAGTTTCGTCCAAGTTAGATTTAGGTGTATTCTCAATATTCTTGACTTCTCTAACGACCTCTTCTGGTATATCATCCTCTTATGAATCTATATCTGTTTGTTGCGTTGTCTCATTGCAAGTCACAATCGTTGGTTCATCATCAAGGTAAGTAATAGTAATGTTGTGTAAATAAAGTAAATGACGGGGAAAATAATAAGAGTGAGATATAATAAACTGAAATGCTTTGATTGTTTTGAACATCAAAGCTCTTTTCAAAATTAAAGACAATGCGGAAATAAAATCAGCTAGTAAAAAGTAAAAATGTGATGCATGGTGCTTTTGTTTAGCCTTACTAACCCGAAGCTTTCCGGGCCCTGGTGGTTCTAATTGACCAATTGCTGAGGCGCTCTCCTCGGTTCACAGCTTGTATAGAAGGGCCTTCCTCCCCTTCCTCCTCAAAAATAACACAGCAGCCCCTATCATCATCCTCAGCAATCAATCCTATCGACACCTTGGGGTCCCAATCATCTTCGATCTCGATCATGTGAATGTCTCCACCGTTGTGGTCAGGCAGAGGGTTGTTGCGGACATTAGGAGTAGGCTACTTTGCTACGATGACCTTATTGTCGATCAGGGTTTGAATCTTGTCCTTCAATGATCGGCATTCGTCAATGGTATGTCCCTTCATGCCGGAGTGGTACGCACAGGTCTTATTAGGGTTGACCCACTGGGAAGGATTTTCTGGGGTTATGGTAGGGATAGGGGAGATGTAACCAACAGCTTTAAGTCTCTCATACAGCTGGTCAATTGGCTCAGCGATGGCTGTATATTGTCTGGAAGGTCTGCGGTTAAAATTTTGTCTGGGTCTAGGGAAATTTTGGCGAGTGGGAGGTGATTGGTAATGAGAGGGTTGGGCATTATAAGCTTGGTAAACAGGTGCAGGTTGAGAGTATCTGGGTGAAATGGGTTGATATGTGGGAAGTGGAGATGATTGGTAGACGGGTGGTGGATTTTGGTAAGAGGGTGTGGGTGCTTGGTAATTTGGGATGGGCTGATATGTAAGTGGGGGTGACAGGTAAGTTGGTATTTTAGTGGTTATTTGGCTCTGTGTGCGACCATCACGACACTCACATCCTTCTTCTTGGATGTGCCACCAGACTGTAAAGCCTTGTTGGTGGCCTGCAATGCTTCAAGATTAGTAACCATACCATTCTTAATGCCTTCCTCAATTCTTTCTCCTAGCTTGATAATATCGGAGAATTTTTGAACCTCGATCAACATCAACCTCTCATAATATTGTGGATCCTGAGCCCGTACGAAGAATCTGTTCATCTGTTCCTCCTCTAAGGCCGGCCTGACCTTAGCAGCCTCTGATCTCCAACGAGTAGCATACTCACGGAATGTCTCGGTAGGCATCTTCCTCAAATTCTAGATGTAGAATACATTCGGTGCATTCTCTGTATTGAATCGGAACCTATCCATGAAATCTGATGCCATACCTACCCAGCTTGTCCATTTCTTGGGGTGTTGGCTGATGTACCAGGATAAAACATCCCCCATCAGACTTCTCATGAAGAGTTTCATACGGATTTTCTCATCCCTTTTGACTCCGACCAGCTTATCACAATATGTCCTCAAATGGACTTTGGGATCTCCCATGCCATCGAACATTTCGAACTTGGGAGGTTTGTACCCCTCCGGAAGTTCAACATTTAGCTGAATGCAGAGGTCCTCATAATTCAACCCCTCTATACCTTTGTTTCCTTCCACACCCTAGACTCGGCTGGTCAACTTCTTGAGTTTTGCTACCAAATTTCTGATAAGAGAGTCCTTGTCATCAGACTCAAGTGCACTTGAGATTGGTTAAGTGTAGTGGGGTACGGTATCTATGTAGATGGGAGTGTTGTGAAGGCGGTCGTTTGTGGTGTTCAGTAGTTCAGGAATGAGTAGTGGAGTGTTGTTTGGAGTGCGGCATGTGTTGCAGTGTTGAGCATGAGTGGGTTGTTTCTGTGGTTGTGGGGTTTTCTGTGGGGTGCGGGATTTTGAGCATTTGGAAAGTTGACATCAGGAGCAGTGAGAGTGAATGATAAATTTGTCAAGTTCCGAACTTGATCCAGTTCTTCTCGGAACTTCAATAGTTTATGCTAAAGTTGGGTAGTAGTTTCTTTGGAGACCTAGATACCCTGAGTAACCTCTGCTCGTTCACCCGAATTCTCCTTTCTGATGTCGTTCAGGTCTTCCATTTTTGCCATAGGACTCAGAGAAGGAGGAGGTGGAGGGCCCTTGGATCTCGTACTGTATGCTGATGATGCCAGAGTGCACGAACTAACCTTTGGGGAGGGGAAATAAAAATAAAAGAAAAACAAAAAAGGTAACGAGTTAGCGCGGATTATGAGGAAAAATGTTGCAATATTTAAAAACATCGTGCAAGGATATAAATTGTGTCCTAATTTGGGTGCCTCGTTGTGCCCGATGTAGGCCTAGCAACAAATTAATTTGGAGAACTTATACTGCTAAATACCTCATTTTATTGATAAAAATAAGACGAATCCAAAATGACGCTAAATAACAGAAAGTAAAATGTCACTAGTGGACATCGACCTTATTACATCGTTAAATCAAAATAAAAGACTCCTAACTACTTGGTCCCAGAAGGACCTTCTTCAGGTTGAATGTTCTCGTTGATCAGATCCTCCAGCTCACACAGATTTTCCAAAAAAAATACCTTTTCCAGGCGTTCTCCTTCGCCTTCCTCAGCATTTTGACAGTCGATGACTCTTTTCCTCACTTTCCCTTCCAATTCCAGCAAGCTGTACTCCAGGTATTCTAGCTTTTCACTAGCCTTGGTGACTCTCTCTTTCCATTCATTGATTTGGTTACTCGATGGGAGGTTTCTCCACCAAGTCTGCAAGAGTGAAGGTATGTTTACCATACCAAAGTCAGGAACTTTGTCATTCATTTTCTGCAAAACAAAAGGGTTAAAACCTCACCCCCACCGGACTCGACTATTTAAACCAATAATTAGCATAGCAAGGATTTAGTTCTCCAAATAAATGCACAGAACATGTAGGTGTCCGTTTGGGTTTCAGGAAAACCCGATGGACTTTGGACAAGCCTATCTTAATGAGTCATTATGCAGACAACATAACTGACCCGACTAGGTTTGACCATGATGCATGGACAATTGAACAGAGTAAGGTTTCTATTGGGGTATTAGACAAGTACCCTTGAGTGGACAACTCAAGAGGGAAAGGCACGGAACCGTCGACTGCACCACTGATCGACTGGTTTTACCGCAAATACGCCTTTGCCGAATTTAAAGGGTGATAATATTGGAAGAGCGCAACCACTCATTATAAGCGTTGCTATGGTATTTGTTTGGTACGAGTGGAATATGATGTTGAATATGAAGTTTACAAGAATGAAACAAATTGACATGTATTTCCACGTTCATAAGACAAATGATTACAATAATTGTAGTAATTACAATAGTATTGAAATAAAGCAATAAAGGAAAGAAGTTAAAGGAAATAAAAGACATGAAGAGCCAAGTCAGTTTCGTAGTGATAGAATAAAAGACAGTTGTCACACCTCCTTTTTCACCCGTGCCGCCTCAAAGGGGCGCGAAAGGGAGTTTTTCCAATTAAAGGACAATCGATACGGGATTCATTATTTAAAGATTCAGAGTCGCCACTTGAGAGATTTGTGGTGTCCCAAGTCACCGGTTGAATCCCGAATCGAGAAAAAGAATGACTCTATATTAAAGTGCGCGAACCAGAAATCCGGATAAGGAGTTCTGTTAACCCGGGAGAAGGTGTTAGGCATTCCTGAGTTTTGTGGTTCTAGTACGGTCACTCAACTATCATATTCGGCTTGATTATCTGATTTTTAATAAGATTATGAACCTATGTGCAAATTTTAACTGTTTACCGCTTTTGTTATTATTTATTCAAAGAATTGCAACGTCGTGAGAATGCATCTCGAATTGCACCACATAAATGTACCCGCAATTTTTGATACGTTCCAACTTTGTTGAGATTTGGATTTGGGTCACATAAATGTGCACCCAAGTTTAGGAAGGTAACATTATTAAATACGCGCCTAAAGATACTAACGCGCTGTTATTTTGAGACAAAGCCGTAAAGTTCGCTATGTGGCCTGTCTCAAAATCTGAGCATTTTTGAAATAACTGTCCATTGAGGGCCCCGCAGTTTGTGTATTCTTGTTTGTCGAGGCTCGTGTCATTCATTGTTTTTTAAAGAAATTTGCAACGTCATGGAAATGTATCTCAAACCACGTCACAATCAATGTACCCGTGATTAACGACACATTTTGACTTTGTTGAGATTTGGACTTGGGTCACGTAAATGTGCACCCAAATTTAAGAAAGTAATGTTATTAAAGTACGCGCCTAACAGTGACTAACGCATTACTATTTTGGGGAAAGCCGTGAAATTTGCTAAACGTCCCATCCCGAATTCTATGCATTCATGATATCCATTTGTTGAGGGCCCCGCAGCTTGTGCGTTTTATTTGGCGAGGCTCGTCTCATTTTTTAAAAAAAAGGGTAAACCTAAAGCAACTATGATTTGCTATTTTTTATTTGTCATTAGGTAAGCATCCTGATTTTATAGTGAAAGCGGCACATCGTTCTACTTGGAACAACTTGAACAAAATAACCACCACACTCTTTCTGAGACAATTTTTAACATGCCATGATGTAGTAAATAAACAGTTCTATTAATGAAGCTAAAACTGAAATTACTATTACTGAAACTACCAAAATAGACTATTTCCAAAACCACAAGATTCAGGAATTGATCTAACTATCCTATTAACCTAACATAAAACTAAATACATCCCCGAGCAGATTCAAAGCAGGCTTGTTAATAAAGCATGTTCAATTCGATTAACTACTGCTATGAACTATTAATCAGGAATTGCCACTTATGCTGTAACAATGAATTCCGGGCCGTCCAAACCTAAAGTGGCCGTCATACTGATTTCCAAATCAACTACATCCTAGGAAAATGATTTAACGGAATGTATCTAAAAAAACAAACTGAGCTTCCATTAATCAACACAAGTTACATCAGTTTGTTAGCTATAGAACTCTTAGGCTCCCAAGAATACACATCTAATTAATTTAACTAAATCAGATTGATGTTCTAATTTCTAAAATCTGTTACAACAGTCCAACACAGTCCACAAGTTAAAGCAACCAGTCCATCACAATTCATTGGGGTTCAGAATACTTAACTACAGTGGACGAATACACGCATCATAAACAATTTATCTGCATATGTAACAGAAATTTTTACTATAATTGCGCAGCAGGAAACTTGCTTCATTTCATTCCAATAGCCAAGAATATACAAAATGTGTACCTGGTATGGACAATACAAGAAGAAGGAGATCAGCAGAGTATATAACCCAGTAACAGCAGCAACAACCAACAACAACCAACCGAAATAAACCAGTAACTGATTTTAAAAGGAAGAACCAAACAGAATTCCAGCAATACCAACAACAACACAAACAGACTCAGTAACTGGTCCCAACAGCTTGGCAGCAACCAAACACCAGTCAAAACTCAAGAAGACACACCCCTAGAATTCAGTGACCAAGAGAAAGACTCGAACACACAGCCCCACAGTTAAAGCTGAATACTATTTTTCAGTTTCAATGGAATAAGATTTTTTTTCCAGAAAATCCTCCTCTCCCCTCCCAAACTCCAGCCCTTTTACTGCCTATTAATCACTCTATTTATCACCAAACACTGACCTTACCCCTCAACTTTCAAAAGAACTTTGGGCAGAATTTCCCACTAATTCTGCCCATCATCTCCTTTTAATTCCACTAGCATATGTTTTGTTCCCCACTACACTTGTCTGTTCCTTATTTAAATTCAAATAGGTATGGACACCTATTTCTTAATCCATTTCCTTTAAACCTTCCCCCCACCATTATGTTTTGTTCCCCATTAGCACTAAACAATTGCATTAGTTTAATAGTACTTTAGTACCCTACTGTCAGCCCACTCATCTTAAGCCTTTTTTAGACCTTTTAAACCCCAAAATACCCTCCTAAAGCCTCTGAAATTACTGTCCTACCCAATCCCTTTAACTGGCAACAACCCTAAATAGCTATAACCAATTCAGCTAATCAATTAACTACCTAGCCACATGAACCGATACCTAACAATCACATCAAAACCGAATCCAATACAGGACAATCATTGAGATTCAATTCAGCAAAATCAGCTAGAACTTGCGCTCAGATTAGTTCCAAATAGTATCCAAATAAAACTACTGATTCAAGGCAACCTGTATTGAACTACTAAAGTCAAACTGATTCACACATACACAGAGAATAAGCTAACCATATTGGGAACCAATCCTAATTAGCTTAGACAAACAGAAATGAGCAAGGAACCAAACAAATGATGAACAACAAAGAGCAAACTTGGCCAATTTGAACAAGTAGTAACCATCAAACAATTACAGGAGTAGCCGTGGTTTTATACAAAGCATTATGGACACTGAATAATTCGATGTAAACAACAATACAAAAAAGAGACAAATTTCAGAACAAACACAAAGCATTCGATCCTAAAGAAAGGGGTAGAAAATGAACTTACTGAACGACACTATCAGAGAAGAGAAATAAGCGGAAACCTACCAGTTTAAACGAGGACCGAGTTCAACCTCCGACCTTTGGATTTGGGGCCAAAACGGACCCCATCATGAACTCATCCTTGGATCCTTTGATTTGGACCAAAGCAGACTTTAATCGTGTGTTTTCAATGTGAAAATACACGATTAAAGTCCAATTTGGTATACAGATCTTCGACTATCCACTGAACCTCGAGCTTGAAAGAACTAGGGTTTGGGGTCAAACTTCGATCTAAGATTAGAGAAAATCCAACGAGATTCGAGGGAATCTGTTAATGGTTTAGGGATGAGGGAAATCAGATGGACGTTGGGTGTTGATTTGGGGGCGATTGGGTGAACTAAGGTTTTGGTCCGATTCTTCAGATGAAGATTCGAGACGTTTGGTAATGATTCGCGGAGAAAGGGTTGTGGATTCATAGAGGGGAGGGTCTGGGGGTTCAGGGGTGTGTTTTTGGTGGTCACCGGCATCGTTGCCGCTGGGTTTACGACGAAGGGGAGGGGTGGCGGCTGCTAGGGTTCGGGGAGGGATCGTTTTTGAGCTTGGAGACGATACAGAGAAAAAGGGGGGGGGGTTTGTTTGAAGGGGCGGGGTAAAGAATTAAGGCTATATATACGGGGGGGGGATTAAGATCAACGACCATGATCAAGAAGGTTAAACCATACGACGTCGTTTGGTTTAAGTAGGGGGTCGGTTTGAACCGGGTAATGGGTCGGGCCATGGGATGGGTTAGATTGGGGCGGGTATTGGGCTGACTTGGGGTGACATTGGGCCTGGATTTTTTCTTTTAAAATTGGCCCAGTCCGAAAATTTTACCCCTCCTATCTTGTTTCCTCTTTTCCCTTTTACTTTCTTTTTAATTCCTAAAACCAAAATCCCTAAATTTATTTGTAAAATCAAGCTTATTTAAAAAGAAATTAATTAATACTTAACAGTAATTAACACACAAAATCAAATATTGATTAAAATAAAATCACACAATTAAACAATAAAAATGACGAAGCTACCAAAATTCATATTTTTGTGATTTTCATTCTTTACAATAGGACATGGTTTAATTAATTCCAAAATGCGTAATTAAATCCTAAATGCACATGCAACACATATTTTTTTTTGTATTTTTTCAGTAGTAAAAATAGAATAAAACAAAGACAGACAAATACAGATTAATCACGAACAACACACAACTATTTTATTGAATTTTTGTGGGAGTAGTTCTTGTAGGGCAAAAATCACGTGCTCACAGCTGCCCCTCTTTGTCCGGAAACAGGAAGAGTACCGTGCAAAGATAAAGTGAGCGGATACGAGCGATTTTTGCCCATTCGGCTACTCCGTGTGAAGAATTTTGAAAAGATTTAACCAAACCTTTGCTTCAAAGGTTTCCTACATATCCCTGGCTACAAGGGAATCAGGTTAATGTAGTTCATGAAGTTTTGGTAACTGGGACTACCATGAGACTGCGACGTTGCTGTTACTGCTGTTGCATGCCGTTACCACTGCTTTTCGACCTCTTTATTACACCATTGCTAGAAAGAAAATAAAAGCTAGACTAAACTAATGATTACAACATCTTATCTATCTTCAACTCGCTCTTGTAGTCTTCTTTCTGATTTCTGAAGTGGGATTCGTGCTGGGGGTATTTTTGTTGTGACCCTCCGCATTACTGACTTCTGACTTGCTCTTGGAATGTATTCCTATGTTCTGCAGGCGGGCTCCTGACTCCAACAACAACTTAAAAATAATTCAGCCTCCATTCTCTAGGCGGGCTCCTGACCTCAACAACTTCTTAAAATGTAGCACCTCCATTCTCCAGGCGGGCTCCTGACCTCAAAAACTTATTAAAAATACAACACATCCATTCTCCAGGTGGGCTCCTGATTTCAACAACTCCTTAAAAATAATTCATCCTCCATTCTCCAGGCGGGCTCCTAACTTCGACAACTTCTTAAAACGTAACACCTCCATTCTCCAAGCGGGCTCCTGACTTCAACAACAACTTTGAAAATAATTCAGCCTCCATTCTCCAGGCGGGCTCCTGACTTCAACAACTTCTTAAAATGCAACACCTCCATTCTTCAGGTGGGCTCCTGACTTCAACAACTTCTTAAAATGTAACACCTCCATTCTCCAAGCGGGCTCCTGACTTCAACAACAACTTTGAAAATAATTCAACCTCCATTCTCCAGGCGGGCTCCTGACTTTGACAACTTCTTAAAATGTAACACCTCCATTCTCCAGGAGGGCTCCTGACTTCAACAACTCCTTAAAAATAATTCAGCCTCCATTCTCCAGGCGGGCTCCTGACTTCGACAACTTTTAAAATGTAACACCTCCATTCTCCAGGCGGGCTCCTGACTTCAGCAACAACTTTGAAAATAATTCAGCCTCCATCCTCCAGGCGGGCTCTTGACTTAGACAACTTCTTAAAATGTAACACCTCCATTCTCCAGGCGGGCTCCTGACTTCAACAATAACATTGAAAATAATTCAGCCTCCATTCTTCAGGCGGGCTCCTGACTTCAACAACAACTTCGAAAAATAAATCACCATTCCGTTCTTCAGGCGGGCTCCTGACTTCAAAAACAACTTCAAAAAATAAATTGCCATTCCGTTCTTCAGGCGGGCTCCTGACTTCAACAATAACTTCGACAAATAAATCGCCATTCTTTCCCCTTACCTCGTGAACCATTTTCCTTGAATTATCTTTTTTCAAAACTGCTTCCCTCAAAACTTGTATTGTCGTGCTTCTTCAAACTACTTCCCTCAAAACTTGTACTGTGCTCTTTCTTCAAAACTACTTCCCTCAAAACTGGTTTCTCATTTCTATGCGAACTGCTGGGGATAACACTTTTTCAAAAATGTGTTATCTTACTCCTTCAAAGGCTACTTCCCTTAAGACTGATATTTCATTCCTCTGCAAACTGTTTCCTTTTGCGAAACTGGTCTTCCTCTTTTTTTCTTTTTCTCTTTTTTTTTTCCTTTTGTTTTTCTTCTTCCTTCAAAGATTACTTCCCCCAAAACTCGGGTTATCTTGCTTCTTCCAAGATTGCTTTCTTTAAAACTTGTATCGCCCTTTCTCGCACACTGCTGGGGATTTTACTTCCTTCAAAACTTGTGTTATCTTCCCTCTTTACCAAGTGGCTATCTGATCTCAGCGAAAATTTTCTGCCCTGGTTTGATAACCTTCTTTGTGGCCATGTCTTCCTACTGTCAATAACATTTCCTTTTCCTACTTCAAATCAAAGAAAAATTTGTTAGTTTATAACATGGTGAGTGGTCGTGCCACTCCTGCTGGGGATGGTTTTTCCCTTCTTCCTTCCCTTGCTTTGCGCTTTATCACAAAACTTGCTGGGGATGATATTATTTGCTGGGGAGGATATTCCTGCTGGGGATGGTTTTTCTTTTCTCTTCCCTCCCCGCTCTATGTTGTCCGACCATTGCGGTACTTGGTCGAGGATCTGTCGGAGTTGTTCCTGTATCTCGCAAATCTGCTGGGGATCCTCATAACCTTTTAGCTGTTGCTTTTCCGTTTTTCTCCAACTTCCCCTGGAAATTTGGTCCTCTTGGGATCTAGACCCATTCATCATTTGGTCTTGCGACCAACTTCTTTTCGCTTTGTCGCCTTATCTTTGGCCTGTCCTGTTCGCATTTTCTTTTGAACTATTTTGGCAACTGGTAGCAAGATCTGAAAATCCTTTTCAAAAACAAACTGCTGGGGAGGTAAAGTCTTTAAACCAAGAAATGAAAAAGTGGTGATTTCAAAAAATAAAAAAAGAAGAAGTCTTTCTGAACAAATACTAGGGAAAAAGAAAGAAAAGAACTTATCTGAATGATATAACCGATCCCAATAATCAGGCCGTACATTCCGGATTAATCAACTCAGTCTATTTGTATCAATCAATCTTTCGGACGGCCTCATCTTGCTGGGGATAAACAAACACTCAACTCTTTGCCAAATGCGGATCCTTTCCGCCAACCTTGCCTTGTCGCCTCATAGTGCCCTTCTAGGGGTTTTCACTAATAAGACTCTCTCATTTCTCTCAACTCCCGTCGCCTTATGGTGCCTGTGAAGGTTTTCACCGATAAGACTCTCTCATTTTATTTTATTTTTTAGCTGGGGATTGGAGTGCTGCTGATATGACTCTCTCTGCTGGGGATTCTTTTCGGCTATCAATTCATTTCCAGTTTATGATCCTTTTCTCTGCTGGGGATCAGAGTGTTATTTCCGACTTCCGTTTGCATAACTTGGCACTTCTCGAATACTGATCGAGAGGTCTTTTTTGGACATCAATATGGGTTTTTCGTGTATGGCTATAGGGGTATCAAAAGTTCAAAATAATTTTTGATGGGTAAAACAGTACAACTCTTGGAATCACACTTTCTTTCCAAAATTACAAACACAAACTTCTGCCCCAGTTTTTCTTGCTTGGGGAATTTTTTGTTACACTATGTTACATTACGCGCACTATGTTACACTATGACCGAGCCGTGAGGCGACTACGTATCCTTCTTTGAGGAATCAGGTCAAACGTAGTTCCCATTCCTTTGTTTTTCTTGTGACTTTCTTTCATCTTTATTATCATTATTTTCCTCTTCTCTTTTTCTTTCATTTTCATTACTGATTCCAACAGAGGGGTATGAAAGAATAAATAAGGCTCAAAATGGGAAGCAAAGGTTAAAGTGTTTGGATAGAAGAAAGAATTGCCTCCGTCATTTCATTCTCCGATAAATGCCAAGTACAAACAAACAACAATTATAATTAAAAGAAATCATACATAATATCTCTTAACTGCGTCAGAATTGATAGCTATGTCGATGTATTTCCCTTTGATATCTGTTAAACACAAAGTGCCATTGGACAACACTCTGGTTACAATGAATGGCCCTTGCCAATTCGAGGCGAACTTGCCTTTTGCTTCGGCCTGATATGGCAGGATTCGTTTTAACACCTGCTGCCCTACTTCAAATTTCCTGGGGCGCACCTTCTTGTTGTAAGCTCTTGCCATTCTCTTTTGATACAACTGACCATGACACACGGCTACCAATCTCTTTTCATCAATTAGGTTCAACTGCTCCAAACGGGCTTTGACCCACTCGTCATTATCAATCTCAGCTTCAGCGACAATCCGAAGGGATGGAATTTCAACTTCCGCCGGTATTACTGCTTCAGTTCCATATACCAACAATTAAGGAGTTTCCCCTACTGAAGTACGAACAGTAGTGAGATAAACCAACAATGCAAATGGTAATTTCTCATGCCATTGTCTGGATCCTTCTATCATCTTCCTTAGTATCTTCTTTATTTTCTTGTTGGCTGCCTCGACTGCTTCATTCGCCTTGGGACGATATGGGGTGAAATTGCGGTGTGTAATTTTAAACTATTGACATACCTCTTTCATCAAATTGCTGTTAAGATTAACACCGTTATCTGTGATGATCACCTTCGGGATTCCAAATCGACAGATGATATGTGAGTGAACAAAATCGACCACTGCTTTCTTGGTCACAGACTTGAAAGTTTTAGCTTCAACCCACTTAGTGAAATAATCGATGGTCACTAGAATGAACCTATGACCGTTGGTAGCTGCCGGCTCAATAGGTCTAATGACATCCATGCCCCAGGCAATGAATGGCCATGGTGCTGACATTGTATGCAATTCATGGTGGAGAATGAATCAGATCTCCGTGTATCTAGCACTGATGAAATTTGCGCACAAAACTGATACAATCTTGCTCCATAGTGAGCCAATAGTACTCTGCTCAAAGAATCTTCTTTGCCAATACATATCCGCTCATATGTGGCCCACAAACTCCAGCATGTACCTCTGTCATCACTGTCGTAGCTTGACTAGCATCTATACATCTCAGCAATCCCAAATCTGGGGTTCTTTTGTACAACACTCCTCCACTGAAGAAAAATCCACTTGCCAACCGTCGAATTGTTCTCTTTTGATCCCCCGTGGCTTGCGCTGGGTATATCCCCATTCTGATGTATTCCTAGATATCGTGAAACCATGGTTCGCCATCAAGTTCTTCTTCAATCATGTTACAATAAGCATGTTGATCTCGGACTTGAATATGCAAAGGATCGACTTGTCCGGATGGTGCAACATCGATGCTAAGGTGGCCAAAGCATCGACGACCTCATTATGAACTCGTGAGATGTGTCTGAACTCCACTGATCAAAAGCGCTTGCTCAGATCGTGCAAACATTGTCTATTTGGTATGAGCTTTAAATCCCTTATTTCCCATTCACCCTGAATCTGATGTACCCGGAGGTCCGAGTCTCCCAAGACCAAGGCGTCCTGGACATCCATGTCCATAGCTAACCTTAAACCCAAAATGCATACTTCGTACTCAGCCATATTGTTGGTACAATAAAAACGAAGATGATCCGTAACAGGATAGTGATGCCCTATTTCAGAAATAAGCACAGCTCCTATTCTGACTCCTTTCATGTTAGCAGCCCCATCAAAGAAAAGTTTCCATCTCGGTTTTTCGGCCTGTTCTAGTTCATCAATGTGCATCACCTCTTCATCAGGAAAATAAGTCCTTAGTGGCTCATACTCTTCATCGACCGGGTTCTCAGCCAAATAATCGGCCAATGCCTGAGCCTTCATTGCAGTCCGAGTCACATAGATTATGTCAAACTCTGTGAGCAAAATCTGCCATTTTGCAAGTCTTCCTGTCGGCATGGGCTTTTGGAAGATATACTTCAATGGATCCAATCGTGAAATAAGGTAAGTAGTGTAGGATGACAAATAATGTTTCAACTTCTGTGCCACCCAAGTTAAGGCGCAACATGTCCTTTCCAGGCGAGTGTACTTAACCTCATAAGCTGTGAACTTCTTGCTAAGATAATAGATGGCCTGCTCCTTCCTTCCGGTGACGTCATGTTGCCCCAGTACACATCCAAATGAATTTTCCAAGACTGTCAAGTAAAGAATCAAAGGTCTTTCTGGTTTTGGCGGAACCAGCACAAGTGTGTTTGTCAAGCAACTTTTTATCTTGTCAAACGCTTCTTAACACTCATCGGTCCACTTGATCGCAGCGTCCTTCCTTAACAACTTGAAAATAGGCTCACAAGTTGTCATGAGCTGGGAAATAAACCTGCTGATGTAGTTCAGCCTTCTTAACAGACTCATCACTTCAGTCTTGTTCCTCGGTGGGGGCAAATCTTGTATGGCTTTGATCTTTGATGGGTCCAAATCGATGCCTCGCCGACTGACTATGAATCCTAATAGTTTTCCGGATGGAACACCGAATGCAAACTTGGCGGGGTTGAGCTTGAGGTTGTACCTTTTCGAAGCCTCTGGAAGAATTTCCTCAAATCCCTAACGTGGTTGGCCTGATGCTTTGATTTTATGATCACATCATCTACATATACCTCAATCTCCTTGTGTATCATATCATGAAACACAGTAGTCATTGCCCTCATATAGGTTTCCCCAGCATTCTTTAAACCAAATGGCATTACCCAGTAGCAATAAGTTCCCCAGGGTGTGATGAATGCCGTCTTTTCTACATCTTCTTTATCCATTAGAATCTGATGATACCCGGCATAGCAATCCACAAAAGATCCGATCTCACGCTTGGCACAATTATCGATCAAAATGTGGATGTTGGGTAGTGGGAAGTTATCCTTCGGACTTGCTTTGTTGAGATTGCGGTAAATCGACTCATACTCTGATCTTGCCATCCTTCTTCGGCACAAGCACAACATTAGCCAACCAAACAGGATATCGGGTGACCCGGATAACCTTTGCATCCAACTGTTTGGTAACCTCTTCTTTAATCTTCACACTCATATCAGTTTTGAATTTCCTCAACTTTTGCTTGACGGGAGGGAATGCTGGATCAGTGGGCAATTTGTGGACCACTAAATCAGTGCTTAACCCTGGCATATCGTCATATGACCACACAAAAACATCTTTGTACTCAATGAGTGTTTTGATTAACTCCTCCCTGATTTTTGGCTCGAGGTGGACACTTATTTTAGTCTCTCGGACGTTGTCTGTGTCCCCTAAATTGACGGCTTATGTGTCATTTAAATTGGGTTTGGGTTTTTCTTCGAAGTGAATTAACTCCTTACTAATTTCTTCGAAGGCTTCATCCTCATCATCATATTCTATTTGGTAATCACAATCTATTTCTTGAACTATCATTTCAGAATCAGATTGATTTTTAAGACTGGGCTGAAAATTCCTTATGCGCGCTATGTCATTAAGACCAGTATAAAGAGAACTATACAAAAAAAGAAAAGAAGGAAACAAAATTAAAATAAAATAAGGAATGAAGAAGAAACTTTTTATTTTATTGAATTACAGGATAACAAGGTTTCACACTTGGGCGAACACACCAAAATAAAGAAATCTGGACTACAACCCTGGAATAATCCAGAAAACGCGAAGGAAAATCAGAGCCAACTACCAAGACTCCCTCCGAATGGGAAAAGGAGTAGCCATCCAATTGTTGATTTTTGCCTTTGGCCCCACAAACTGCACATCCGCCTTGCTGGACCCCTCCCCAACTTCTACCATGTTGATTTCGGTGAATAATCTTTGTCACACCTCCTTTTTCCCGCGCCCGCGGGGCGCGTGGGGAGTTTTCTCCAATTAAAGGACAGTCGAAACGGGATTTGTTTATTTGTTTCAGAGTCGCCACCTGGGAATTTTGAGGCGTCCCAAGTCACCAATTATAATCCCTGAATCGAGGAGAATATGACTCTGTTTATTTTTCTGCGAACCAAAAATCCTGAGTAAGGAATTCTGTTAATCCGG
This sequence comes from Nicotiana sylvestris, assembly GCF_000393655.2. Taxonomy (NCBI): domain Eukaryota; kingdom Viridiplantae; phylum Streptophyta; class Magnoliopsida; order Solanales; family Solanaceae; genus Nicotiana; species Nicotiana sylvestris. The sequence continues at coordinate 23,246,333 of NC_091060.1, forward strand.
AAGAAGGTGTTAGGCATTTCCGAATTCCGTGGTTCTAGCACGGTCGCTTAACTGTTTTTATTATTGGCTTAATCATCTTGATTTTATTAAATATTTTGATGTTATCTGATTTTTGCTACCGCTTATACTTATCGTGATTAAGGACCCTTCTTCGAATCGAATTACGCGTACGTATATTCGTGTTACAAATTTAAAAATGCGGAATTGTGTCACGCGTACGTGTACACAATAATTTTTTTGATAATATATTTATTAAGCACATTTTTTCGAAATTGTGTTGAATCAAGAATATTTATTTTTTTCTTAAATGGTGAACCATACATATTGGGTTTTTATGAAATTGATTTAATGCTTTTAGAAAAATCCTTTTACTAAATATTTGTTCGAAATTGCGCGTACGCATAATCCGAATTTTTGCTTCTAAAATATAATCTGGGTACGCGAACGTATCCCTAATTGCGCAAAAATATTTGCAATGATATTAAGGAATTTTCTAAAAAAATGTTTGTTATATCACGAAAAATCTTGTTTTAAGATATTCTTTAAACTTTGGAAAGTAAACCACAATTTATTAAATATTGACCATTGACTATAATTTCCGAATATAAATCATATTCATTCCAATTATTCAAAGTCAAAGGACAGAATAAAAATATGATTAATACTAACTTTAAAACAAATGTGACATATATATATGCCAAAGAATAAATTGCATTTGAAACCAAAAATAAATGATTCATAAAGGAAGGAAATATTTTCCGGGAATTTTCATGATTATTTAATGCAAATTCTATATTTTTATTACCATTGATTTAAGAAGTTGCCATTTGTGTATATACAAATCAACTTATTCTCACATGCTCGTTTTAATCTTAATAGACCTAATTATTTGGTCACTTTATTTTAGGAAAGTAGATAAGCATCAAATTTATAGAAAAGGCGTTATTATGCAAGTTAATTCAACAAAGTTACCTTACATATAACCTAACTATTTGGCGTAAATATTCATAACGTTTTAACATCATGATGAGCTATACCAACTTACTTTACTCATATGATTATACCTGTCATTATACCATATAATAACTTATACCAACCTAAACAAAAAATCATATTTGTTACAAAATATTCTACTAATGTAACTTCTTAATCATTACATTCAACTAATGGTATTATGGGATGTAATCAATGGCCCATTTTTATGCCTCACTCCCTGTTTTGACAATTCACGTATATCTATACCAATGAGATTTCGGGATAGCTAACATTATTACAAAACTTTATATGAATTTCAAAATAAGACAATTTAACTCATAGCTACCAAATTGAATTCACTATTAGTTAACTAACATAAAAATAAAATTAGAACTAATGAACTTGGACAATTGGAAAATAACATTTCAATTCAAGCTTCATTGACGGGTCATGCTGAAATCTCTTTCCGACTTAAAATTTAAAAGACATATACCTGAAAATGGAGGTAGAAGAAGTAAGTTTCAGCAGTTACAGCAGTAACAAATTCAGTAGAATATACTGATAACACAGTAAATCTGATCAAGAATAGGATTCGAAGAGCCCAGATTCACAGTAAGATACTTTGAAAGACACTTCAGATTTTAACTGAACAGTGGAATCACATAAAGTTGAACAAATTCAACAAAAAGAACAACATTTCAGATTTCAGTTTTTTTTTTCAGTTTCAAATTCAGTTTGTTTCTGATTTCTGTTTTTCTGTTGTTGTATATCTGTGTGTGTGTGTGAATGCTCTTTTGTTCCTTTTCTGTTTCTTTTTCCTTTTTTAAAATTCTCTCTTTCTCACTCAAAAATTCTCTCTTTTTTTCTCACTCAAAAAATTCTGCCCTTTAACTGTCTGTCTAGCTCCTGTATTTATACAGGGCTGGTCCTAGGCACTTTAAGTGCTTCTTGGACCCCTTTCTTCTTTTTAAAAACAGAAAAATCCCATTATGTAAAACCTTTTCCCTGATTTTCAGCAGCCCATTATCCCTTGTTCCCCATTAGTATTATTAACTAATAGCAACTAACATTACATTATAATATACTAGTATTAACACCCTGTTTTTTACTGCTCATTCCCAGAAATGCCCCTGAAATCCTAATGTTATTACTGAAAAATCAGAACCTATAGCAAAACAGTTTCTAAAATCTGTACAAACTTAGTTATCTCCTGATTTACAGCTATAACCAATCCTATGATTTTGAAACAGTATTACATCTCTAATAGCTGACTGACAAAAACTGAATTAAAACAGGGAATTATCAACTGAATAAAACAAACTTAACATTATACAGAACATGCAGGATTCTTTCAACTGGAATTCAAAACTGAATTAAAAGCAAACAAATACAGGAGCATTGTCAATATACTGACAATGTCCCGTTTAGAAAACAACAATACAGCATACATTTGAATTCACTAATTCATAAACAAACATGATTTAATTGACGAATACTAATCAATTGACTATTTACAACATTTGTCAATAATTAGTCCAAACAATAGAATCAGACTGTTTTAGTCAACATTTCAGAAATGAAAAATTCGTAATATAACTAATCGACGAACTTAATCGAGTCGATTACACACATTGCAAACAATCACAAACAATAGAAACTATTCACATTCGGATCAAGTAAATAGGTAGGAGACAGAAAGGACAGAATTGATCAAAAATGAATATGAAAAATTAAAAAGCTATTAAAACAGACAACAATACACGTAGAATACACAAAAGAAATAGAAAAAATACCTCTGAATCTTCACTCGAACTCAACTTGGATTTGGACCTTTTTGTTTGAAATCAAACTGACCTTAGTCGAAGTATTTTCCACTGAAAATACTTCGACTAAGGTCGATTAAACCTCAATCTTCATTTAATAGGCACAGAATCCGGAAGTTTGGTATTTTTAGGGTTCTTAAAAACTCGATTTGGGATTTAACCATTTCTGGTCAGATTCGAGAAGAACCAAAGATATTCTAGGCACGAGGGAGGCCAGGAGGGTAACTGGTGTGAGTTTGAAACAGATCTGGGTAAATTTTTGTTTGGTCCGAATCTTCAAAAGAAGATTCGAGAAGTTCCGAACGGATTCGAACCTAACAACCAACAGATCCATACTCAGGATGACTAGGGGAAGCCATGGTGTTAATTTGGGGCTGATTGGTTTAGATCAAGTTTTCAGGCCAACCTTCGATTTAAGATTCGAAGAGTTGTGGCCTGATTCGAAGGAAACTAAGGTTGGATTCGTGTAGGGGAGGTTCAGGAGGTCCTAGGGTGTTAAGTTGGTGACCGGCGGCGTTGATGCCGCCGGGTTTCAGGCGAAGGGGAATAGGGGCGGCTAGGGTTAGGGGTCTGTTTGGAACGATGATGAACAGGAGCAGAGAGGGGGGGGGGTGTTCAGTTAGGGGCTGGGTAAGGTTTGGGATATATATAGGGGTAGGGTGGATTAGTATCGTCCGTTGGATCAATTAGAATGGAGGGCTAGGATCTATTCACTTAACCAAACGATGTCGTTTGGTTTAAGTTGGGGGACGGGTTGAACCGGGTCAATGGATCGGGTAAGGGTCTTGGGTTCGGGTGATGAGATCTTGGCCGTTGGTTGGATTTAATCCAACGGCCCTTGATGAGAGATGACCAAACGACGTCGTTTGGTTCTGGCTTTGAATTGGACCGGACAGGGGCTGTAGGGATTGGGCTTGTGAAGGGAATTAATTGATTTGGGCCTGGATTTTAATCCAGGTCCAATCTTTTACTAGTATGTTTTTTTTTTCAATTAATTCATTTTCTAAAAAAAAAAATTATAAAACCATTTTAACTTCACAAAAATATATTAATTACTCTATAACCATTATTTAACACATAGACAAAAACATCAATCACACAGTGAAACATTTAAAATAGAACCAATGCGTATTTTTTGCGATTTTATCTAAATTATCTCTTAAATGCACAATTAAATCCTATATGCATGCAATATGTATTTTTCTTTAATTTTGTTTAATTATAACAAAGCAAACATTTTACGGGCATAAACAAATATTTAACACCACGCAAATTCAGAAATTACACAGTACAAGAAATTTATTTTGATTTATTTTGGAGTAATTTTTCGTAAGGCAAAAATCACGTGCTCACAGCTGCCCCTCTTTGTGCGGAAACTCGAAGAGTTTTCGTACAAAGATAAAGTGAGCGGACACGAGTGATTTTTGCCCGTTCGAATACTCCGTGGGAAGCATTTTTAGAAAGATTTGACCGAACCTCTGCTTCAAAGGTTTCCTACATATCCTTGGCTATAAAGGAATCAGGTCAGTGTAGTTCGGGAATTTTTGGGTAGCTGGGACTACCGTGGGACTGTGATGTTACTGCTGCTTCGTGCTGTTTTTACTGCTTACCGACCTCCTTATTACACCTTACTTTAAAGGAAATACAAAATTAAGCTAGATTATGGTACAAGAATTATAAAAATCTTATCTAGATCATGCCCTTGTTTCTTGTTGTCTTGATATCTTGGTGAATCTTGGGCATTTGGCTTATTCCGTATTCCTCTTGGAACTCTTTGTTGTTTCTTGCTGGGGATTCTGTTGGACTCCTCTGCTTTATTGATTCTAAGTGTGCTCCTTTCTCACATGAGTGGGCTTTTGGTTTCAACACTTCAATTGCATTCCATCGTTCTTCAGGTGGGTGCCTCGACTGCTTTTCTTTCTTCCTTCATCCTCGTTGTCCAGGTGGACGCCTGTTTTCTTCAATTCTTTGTCCTCATTCTCCAGGTGGACGCCTGACTTCTTCTTTCTCTTTATCCTCATTCTCCAGGTGGACGCCTGACTTCTTTAATTCTCATCCTCATTCTCCAGGTGGACGCCTGACTTCTTCTTTTCTTTGTCCTCATTCTCCAGGTGGACGCCTGACTTCTTTAATTCTCATCCTCATTCTCCAGGTGGACGCCTGATTTCTTCTTTTCTTTGTCCTCATTCTCCAGGTGGACGCCTGACTTCTTTAATTCTCATCCTCATTCTCCAGGTGGACGCCTGATTTCTTCTTTTCTTTGTCCTCATTCTCCAGGTGGACGCTTGACTTCTTCCTTTCTTTGTCCTCATTCTCCAGGTGGACGCCTGATTTCTTCAATTCTTTGTCCTCATTCTCCAGGTGGACGCCTGACTTCTTCTTTTCTTTGTCCACATTCTCCAGGTGGACGCCTGACTTCTTCTTTTCTTCATCCTTATTCTCCAGGTGGATGCCTGACTTCTTTAATTCTCATCCTCGTTCTCCAGGTGGACGCCTGATTTCTTCTTTTCTTTGTCCTCATTCTCCAGGTGGACGCCTGACTTCTTCTTTTCTTTGTCCTCATTCTCCAGGTGGACGCCTGATTTCTTCAATTCTTTGTCCTCATTCTCCAGGTGGACGCCTGACTTCTTCTTTTCTCATCCTCATTCTCCAGGTGGACGCCTGACTTCTTCTTTTCTCATCCTCATTTTCCAGGTGGACGCCTGATTTCTTCTTTTCTTTGTCCTCGTTCTCCAGGTGGACGCCTGATTTCTTCAATTCTTTGTCCTCATTCTCCAGGTGGACGCCTGACTTCTTCTTTTCTCATCCAGGTATTTCCTGACACAAATATTGTATTTGCCCCTGTTTTAAATCAAAGAAAACTTCGTTAGTTTAAAGCAGGATGGCTGGTTGTGGTATTCTTGCCGATGGTGATGTTTCTCTTCGTCTCTCTTTATTGCCTTGGAATGATTGAAAAGACTGTTTTGTCTTTGTAATTGATCCTTGACTATAGGATTTCCTTCTGTGTGTTTTCCTTCAAAACCTTTCAACTGTAATCATATGCCTCTTCTGACTTTGCTGATCCACTTTTGATTTCCTCTTTCTTACATCCATATTTTATCTCCCACCTTTCGTGGCCGTATTTTGTAACCTCGAATCTTGGTAGTATACCTTGACATTCTTTCTTATTTGTTTGGAATAAACTTATCTTAAAGCTTGGAAAAAGTAAGATTATTAGTAACGAAATACGCTGATTTCGACAATTATAGAATGAAAAGAAATATCCAATTTTTGGATGACTGTTGGAAAAAGAATAAAGGACTTATCTGATTGGAATTACTGGCGCCAATGATCAGGGTATGCATTTCGGATTAATCAACCCAGTCTTTTAATCAATCTCCTTTCAATTGTCTCAAGGAGTTTTCATCGATAAATTTGTCTCGTTTTTCACTTCTTCACTTCCTTTTCGCCTTATGGTGCCTGCGAAGGTTTTCACCAATAAGACTCTCTCATTTTACTTTTCTCTCAACTTTCGTCGCCTTATGGTGCCCGCGTGGGTTTTCACCTATAAGACTCTCTCATTTTTCTTTCCTTGTTTGTACCAAAGTGTTATGAACCACTTCATTTGCTTGCCTCAGCATTTTTCAATGATTGATCGAAAGGTCTTTTTGGTATAAGGTTAGGAATGGAAAAAGTATTAAAAGCTAAATAGCTTTGGTATGGGTTTAAAATTACAACTCTTGGAATCTTTTCTTATTTCCCATACAATTCCTGCCCCAGTTTCTTGATTGGGGTCTCTTGATATTTCTTTTCCGTGCATATTGTGCATGTTGTGCACCCTATGACCGATCCGTGAGGCGCCTACGTATCCTTCTTTGAGGAATCAGGTCAAACGTAGTTCACTCCATAATAGTGAAGATTTTTTTTTTTATTTATTTATTTATTCCAAGAGAGGTTAGGAAAGAAACAAGTATGGCTCAAAGGGGAAGCAAATGGTATAGTGTTTGGATAGCAGAATAAATTGCCTTTGTCATTTCAATCTTTGAAATAGTGCTAAATACAAACATTCAAAAGTTATGCATAATATCTCTTTACCGCGTCAGAATTGATCGCCATATCTATGCATTTGCCTTCAATATCTGTTAAACATAGTGCACCATTCGATAATACTCTGGTCACAATGAATGGTCCTTGCCAATTCGGAGCAAATTTGCCTTTTGCTTCAACCTGATGTGGAAGAATGCGTTTCAGCACATGCTGACCTACTTCGAACTTCCGGGGACGCACCTTTTTGTTGTATGCTCTTTCTATTCTTCTTTGATATAATTGACCATGGCATACTGCGGTCAATCGTTTTTCATCAATCAAATTTAACTGTTCTAGACGGGTTTTGACCCATTCATCATCATCAATCTTTGCTTCGGCAATGATCCGAAGGGAAGGAATCTCAATTTCTGCAGGAATTACTGCTTCGGTGCCGTATACCAACAAATAAGGAGTTGCTCCTACTGAAGTGCGAACAGTAGTGCGGTATCCCAATAATGCAAAGGGTAATTTTTCATGCCATTGTTTTGAACCTTCTACCATTTTCCGCAGTATCTTCTTTATGTTTTTGTTGGCTGCTTCTACTGCTCCATTCGCCTTGGGCCGATATGGGGTAGAGTTACGATGTGTAATCTTAAACTGTTGACATACTTCTTTCATTAAGTTGCTGTTAAGATTAGCACCGTTATCTGTGATGATCACCTTCGGGATTCCGAATCGACATATGATATTTGAATGGACAAAATCGACCACAGCTTTCTTGGTCACTGATTTGAATGTCTTGGCCTCAACCCATTTGGTAAAATAATCAATAGCTACCAGAATGAATCTGTGCCCATTGGATGCTGCCGGTTCAATTGGTCCAATCACATCCATGCCCCAAGCGACGAAAGGCCATGGTGCCGACATTGTGTGCAACTCGGATGGTGGAGAATGAATCAAATCTCCGTGTATTTGGCATTGATGACATTTGCGCACAAAATTGATACAATCTCTCTCCATGGTAAGCCAATAGTAACCAGCTCGGAGGATTTTCTTTGCCAACACATATCCACTCATGTGGGGTCCGCAAATTCCTGAATGTACTTCAGTCATGACAGTTGTAGCTTGTCTGGCATCTATGCATCTTAATAATCCAAGATCTGGTGTTCTTTTATACAAAACTCCTCCGCTTAAGAAGAATCCATTTGCTAATCGCCTGATGGTCCTCTTTTGATCTCCTGTGGCTTGTGCGGGATATATGCTCATCCTGATATATTCCTTGATGTCGTGGAACCATGGTTCTCCATCAAATTCTTCTTCAACCATATTGCAATAAGCGTGCTGATTGTGGATTTGAATATGTATTGGATCCACATAAGCTTTGTCTGGATGGTGCAACATTGATGCTAGAGTAGCCAATGCATCAGCAACTTCATTATGGATTCTTGGAATATGTTGGAATTCCACTGATTGAAACCGCTGACAAAGATCATGTAGACATTGTCGGTATGGTATGAGCTTCAAATCTCGGGTTTCCCATTCTCCTTGAATTTGATGTACCAAAAGATCCGAATCTCCCATGACTAAGATTTCTCGGATACCCATGTCTGCAGCTAGCCTTAACCCCAAAATGCAAGCTTCATATTCAGCCATATTATTGGTGCAATAAAATCGTAGTTGAGCCGTAACAGGATAGTGATGCCCTGTTTCAGAAATGATTACAGCTCCTATTCCGACTCCTTTCATGTTAGCAGCTCCATCAAAGAAAAGTTTCCAGCCAGGTTTTTCAATTTGCTCCACCTCGTCGATATGCATTGTTTCCTCATCAGGAAAATAAGTCTTCAGCGGCTCATATTCCTCATCGACCGGGTTTTCGGCTAAATGATCGGCCAAGTGCTTGAGCCTTCATTGCAGTCCGAGTCACATAGACGATGTCGAATTCTGTGAGCAATATCTGCCACTTTGCAAGTCTTCCTGTTGGCATAGGCTTTTGAAAAATGTATTTCAATGGATCCAACCTAGAAATGAGGTAAGTAGTGTAGGATGACAAATAGTGTTTTAATTTTTGAGCTACCCATGTTAGGGCGCAACATGTCTTTTCCAGATGAGTATACTTAACCTCATAAGCTGTGAACTTCTTGCTAAGGTAGTAGATGGCCTGTTCTTTTCTGCCAGTGAGGTCATGCTGCCCCAATACACAACCAAATGAATTTTCCAAAACCGTCAAGTAAAGAATCAAAGGTCTTCCTGGCTCTGGCGGGACCAACACGGGTGGGTTTGATAAGTACCCTTTTATTTTATCGAACGCTTCCTGACACTCATCGGTCCATTTGATTGCAGCATCCTTTTTTAACAATTTGAAAATTGGCTCGCAGGTTGTTGTGAGCTGAGCAATAAACCTACTGATATAATTTAACCTTCCCAACAAACTCATTACTTCAGTTTTGTTTCTTGGGGGTGGCAGTTCTTGGATGGCTTTGATCTTTGATGGGTCTAGCTCGATGCCTCGTCGACTGACTATGAATCCCAGCAATTTTCCAGATGGAACTCCGAATGCGCACTTGGCAGGGTTAAGCTTGAGGTTGTACCTGCGAAGTCTTAAGAAGAACTTCCTCAAATCCCCAACGTGGTTGGTCTGATGCTTTGATTTTATGATTACATCATCCACGTATACCTCAATTTCCTTGTGTATCATATCATGAAACACTGTGGTCATTGCTCTCATATAGGTTGCTCCGGCGTTCTTCAAACCGAATGGCATTACCCTGTAGCAATAAGTTCCCCATGGTGTGATGAATGCCGTCTTTTCTGCATCTTCTTCATCCATTAGAATTTGATGATATCCGGCATAACAGTCCACGAAAGATCCTATATCATGCTTGGCACAATTGTCGATCAAGATATGGATATTGGGTAATGGGAAATTATCCTTTGGACTTGCTTTGTTGAGATTGCGATAGTCGACGCATACTCTAATTTTGCCGTCTTTCTTTGGCACAGGAACGATATTAGCTAACCAAACAGGATATCGAGTGACTCGAATGACCTTTGCTTCCAATTGTTTGGTGATTTCTTCTTTAATTCTCACACTCATATCAGGCTTGAATTTTCTCAACCTCTGCTTGACAGGAGGCACTGTTGGATCGGTGGGCAATTTGTGGACCACTAAATCAGTGCTCAAGCCCGGCATGTCGTCATACGACCATGCAAAAATATCTTTGAATTCTATGAGTGCTTTAATTAACTCCTCTCGGATTTTTGGCTCGAGATGGACACTTATTTTAGTTTCTCGGACATTACTCGTGTCCCCTATATTGACATCCTCGGTATCATTCAAGTTAGGTTTGATTTTTTCCTCAAAGTGAATTAACTCTTTACTAATCTCTTCAAAAACCTCATCTTCATCATATTCTGATTCATAATCACAATATGTTTCTTGAATTAATATTTCGGAATCAGATTGATTTTTAAGACTGGGCTGAAGATTCCTCATGCATGCCATATCACTAGAGCCAGCATAAAAAGAACTGTACAAAAAAGAAGAAAAAGAAAAGAAAGCTATTAGGAATGATAATAAAAAGGAAACTGCTTTTTATTGGATAATGAAAAATAACAAGGTTTTGCACGCTTCAAACCAACTGTAAGATAAATTTTGGGATTACAACCCTGAAATATCCCAAACAAACTGAAAAAAAAAAAAATCAAAATAAACTACCAAGACTCCTTTCGAATTGGGAGAGGAGTGGCTTTCCAATTATTGAGCTTTGTTTTTGGTCCAACGAATTGAACTTCTGCGTTGCTACACCCTTCTCCGTCTTCCAGCATATTTACATCACTAAACAATTTCTCGAACCTTTCAATTAATTCCTCCTCAGGATTGACCTGGGATTTAGGAATTGTTGTTATCGGGCGATTTTTAGCACCGGTCTTGACAAAAGACTTCAACAGCTGTGGTACTGGTTTTGGAAGAACCCATGCTTGGTGTTTCAACTTCCTGGCTCTCATCACGTCATTGGCGGTTGGTGTGAATCCTAAACCGAATGTTCCCCAGTTCTCGGGGAGAGATACTGGTTGTACAATTCCTTGCAAAGATAAGCCCAGACCTTTGCCGGGTATAAAGCCATTCTTCAGCATTTCATAAGCTACCATGACTGATGTAGAGGATACCTTTGGATTCGCAAGGTATTTTCCTTCTGGAATTTTCTCTACCGACACTGTGTCTGACACTTGGTATACCCATGGTCCTTGGTCAATTTCTGCTCCCTCGACTGGTACAATGGTGCTGTTGTGAGCATTTAAATTTTCTTCTCCATGCACGACTATTTCTTGATGGTCCCATTCAAACTTGACAACCTGATGTAATGTTGACGGGACTGCTTTAGCAGCATGGATCCATGGTCGACCCAACAACAAGTTGTAAGAAACAGTCATGTCCAAAACTTGGAATTCCATTGTGAATTCAACTGGCCCTATAGTTAGTTCCAACACTATGTCGCCAAATGAATCTCTACTTCCACCGTCAAATCCTCGTACGCAGATACTGTTCTTTTGAATCCTCTCCTCTTTAATTTTTAATTTGTTTAAAGTGGAGAGAGGGCATATGTTTGCACTGGACCCATTGTCGACCAATACTCGGGTTACTACGGAGTTTTCACATTTCACGGTGAGGTAAAGAGCTCTGTTGTGCTCGGTACCTTCCACAGGTAATTCATCATCAGCAAATGTAATCCTGTTCGTCTCAAAGATTCTGTTGGCTATTTTGCCCAAATGATTTACAGAGATCTTTTCAGGAACATGAGCTTCATTCAGGATTTTCATCAATGCCAGACGGTGTTCCTCTGAATGGATCAGTAATGATAACAATGAAATTTGAGCGGGGGTCTTCTTTAATTGATCCACAACAGAATAATCATGGAGCTTCATTTTTCTTAAAAACTCCTCCGCCTCTTCTTCCGTCACAGCTTTCTTCGTGGGCATTGGATTGTTTTTAGTTTTTCTCAACTCTTCAGGAGTAAAACATCTTCCCGATCGAGTCAAACCTTGTACCTCACACACTTCTTCCTTGATTTCTTTGCCTTTGTACATTACGGTCACCCGTTCATAATTCCATGGGATGGCTTTGTTGTTGATGATTGGCAGCTGAATTACAGGTGCAATAATAACCCGATCTGTACGTGCTCCTTCCACAATTACGACGGGTTTGTTAGCAACCCCTGGTACTATCACCTTTGTCCTCTCTTGTTTTGCGGCAACTTTGTTCGATGATCCCTCATCGACTATCATAGACGGTTCACCACCATTCTTGTTATGCTTAGACACCGGCTTCTCCTCCATTAACTGCTTATCTGGCTTGGTTTCATGAGACTTGATCATCATGACAGTTTGTGACGGCTTCTTTGTCTCCCCATCAGCTTGTATGATTTCTATCATATTAGCCTCTTGATGGGCTGGCATTGGATTTCTATTGATATTTGGAGCTTCGGGGGTTTGAACCTCGATTTTATTAGTATCAATCAGCTCTTGTATTGCATTTTTCAAATGCCAACATTTCTCTGTATCATGGCCTGGTGTACCGGAGCAATATTCACAGCTAATTGGTGTAATCCAGATTCTTTGGTGGAGGATTGGGTAGCTTGGATTGTATTGGTCTCAACATGTCTAACTGTCTCAGCCTGTGGAACAGACTAGTGTAAGACTCTCCCAATGGAGTGTAAGTTTTCTTTTTCTGTTCCCTTTCTCCCCTGAATGCTGGTCTAGGCCTGAAACCTGGTCCGGGATAAGCTCGGGGGTAGGTATTTGGTGTGACAGGAGCACGCCAATTGGTGTGAACAGGTGGCTGATTGTATGCTTGAGCGTGGTTAATGGCGAAATGAGGCTCTGAAGGGTGATAGTAATGTTGGGATGAATCATGGTGGTAAGCTGATTGGCGAGGTCGTTGCTGATTATAGTAAAGTGGTGAACCCCTGGGTCCTGGCCAAATTCCTGAATCAACTACGGTTGCTTCCTCCCTCTTCTTTCTTCCGATTCCTCCTACCCCGCCTTGAATAGCTTGAGTAGTTGCTTTAATTGCTGAATAGCTCATGATTTTGTTTGTCTTGAGGCCTTCTTCTACCATACCTCCCATCTTCACTACCTCGTTGAATGATTTTCCAACCGCTGAAACCAAGTGGGCGTAGTAAGTTGGTTCCAAGGCTTGGAGGAAGTAGTCTACCATTTCGCTCTCCTTCATAGGAGGATCCACTCTTGCCGCCTGTTCTCTCCACCGAAAACCATACTCTCTGAAACTTTCATTGTGTTTCTTCTCAAATTTGGTCAAAGATAATCGATCTGGGATGATTTCCAGATTGTATTGGAAATGGTATGCGAATGCCTGTGCCAGGTCATCCCAGGTGTACCATCTTCCATGGTCTTGGCGTGTATACCACTCCAAAGCTGATCCGCTTAGACTTTGACTGAAGTAAGCCATCAATAATTCATCCTTTCCCCCAGCTCCTCGCATCTTGCTACAGAAACCCCTTAGGTGGGCTACTGGGTCGCCGTGCCCGCTGTATAGGTCAAATTTGGGCATCTTGAAGCCAAATGGCAATTGTACATTAGGGAATAAGCATAAATCTTTGTAGGCTACACTGACTTGCCCACCTAATCCTCGCATGTCTCGGAACGACTGTTCTAGACTTTTGACCTTCCTGAACATCTCTTCTTGTTCAGCATTTTTGGCTGGCTTGTTAATTTCGGTTGGGAGATCAAACTGAGGAGCAGGTGAATTGATTTCGGAGGCTTTGAAGGTGGGCTCCGGGGGGTAATATTGGTTGTCTTGGGCCTGAAATGTAGGCTCACTAGGAGATTTGTGAAATGTAGCAGGGGGAGGTGCTACAAAAACAGGAGTCATAGGTGGAGGAAGGTACGGAACTGGTTTTGGAGGTGGAGACTGTGGTGTCTGAGAGGTGGTGCCTCGGTAGTGCTGATAAATGGGGAAACTTGGGGATAATTCAGTGGTGATATTATCCTGAGTTTGGATTATTGATGGAGCAGGGTTATTTGGGTAAGATGGGGGCAACTGTCCTGTAGACCAAGCTTGATACATTTCTGCCATTTGCTGCTTGAGCTTAAGCATTTCTTCTTTCATTTTCCCGACATCCATCTCTTCTATCTCCATACTTGTGTCAACATCTGGGATAGACATACTTTCGGGTATTGGTCCTTTTGATCTTGTGTGATAGTGATAATATGCCAGTATACTCTTTAGAGAAACTAACTGGTTGAATTCTGAAAATGGACAAACTTGTTAGTTTCGAGAGTTTAACACATATATAATCACACGTTGAGATGCAATGCTCCTAGACAAATAATCCCTTTCTATTATGCATTCGCTCGGTTGCTTGTATCGTCCCAGCTTTTGAATTTTTTTTATTGTTATTCACTTTTATTTATTACAGATATCTTTATCGTGGTGATCGACTCTTAGAGATTGCCTATGTATTATGTCAAACATGAATCAGACCTTGCGTAGTTCGGACCAAAGTCAATCATGTTTATTTATTACACAAAGATGGAATTACATTCGAAAACTTTAAGAAAATAGCTTGAAACACACACACTTAAATCAGAATAAAAGATACAATTCATAACATCTCACAAAATGCCCCACTTTCCACTTTTGTTCTCTAATATTGGATTATCTGCTCAATGTGGGGCTTGACCTGGATGGCCTCCCAGCGTACGATACATCCTTTCCAACTCTATTGCTAGATGACGAGCAAAAGTGGGCGCATGCTCTGTAAACCTTTCATAATCCATTCCTTGGCAGTTTACATAACTTTGAGATGTGAAGACTGCCAAGTCGTGGACTTGTGCCCTGAAACCTTGGAGACGTTGGTCTTGGTCTTGCAATTGCTGCTGACGAGTGGTGGCTATGTCTCTGACACGGTTTTCACGATCTAAAGCTGATTCTAATAGAGCTCGGAGTCTGGCCTGCTCTAATCTTGCTTGTGATCTTTCCCTGTCGAGGTCTGCTTGTTGGTATTCTCTGTTGCATCTTCTTGCCTCTTCTAGTTGTGCACGAAGCTGGTCTTCTGATCGCATCCAATAGTCTTTTTCCTTCTTGAATTGAGCCTTGTCTTTTTCGGATTGCCTATCCTGGCGTTCCTTGTTAGATCTGGCTTCTTCATTTAATTGTTGGATCCTTTCTTTTGCTTTGCTCAATGCCCTTTCGTTTTCTGCAAGAATGGAGTCAAAATCTTGCATTTTTTCGAAGAGATTGGCGATGGTTTTTTGATCTTTCCAGCTTCTCTTTGGCGTTTCAGAGACTCTTTTCATTTTTTGGAATCGAGCATGAAGATTTTCATTCTCACAAGCTAGACTCTTTTTCTCGCCTTTGGCTTCTTGTTCTTGCAAATCTTTCTCCAAACTGAGGCTTCTTAGATTTTCTTTTAGGGCATGGATAGTGGCTTTGTACCCTTTTTCTTTTTCTCCCCAGATTAACCGCTCTTGGATTTTATCATTGAAATTTTGAACATGGGGTCTTTTTGTTGGCCTTTTTAGCTCAGGTTCCGGTGCATCATCCACGCGGGACCGCTTTTCGAACCACCTTGCATATCCAGGATTTATCTCACCCTTGGTAGCGTCTAGGACTTGAGTATCACTTTTCAAGTATCGGCACCCATTCCACATCTGCTGAAGTAGAGCTTCGGGAATAGTGGCTTCTGGGTGTAATTCGATTACTTGCATACTCAAATCTTCCTCATCAGGAACTATTTGATATCTCCCTAGTTGCCTTAGGACTCTTAGTGGTGCATATGGCTGAATGCTTCTCAATCCCAATAGTAGTAGATAACTATTTGAGGTTGACATATGTATTACTTCTCTCATCGGGAGCCATCCCAGAGTCCATTCAATTTGATTTGCCGTTAAAGCCTTTAGATGAGATACCCATGCTTCTATCCCTTCTGGAGCTTGGTAATTTTTTGTTCTTTCCTCATAGCTCTCGATGCAATTAGCTCTGTTCGACCCATACTGTATGATCTTGGGTTGTTGTTGGAGATGTTCAATCACCCACATTTGCAACAAAATTTTGCATCCTTCGAAAACCTTCGCCCCTGATTTGCATAAAGTCAAAGCCCGATAAATATCTGACAGAATGATGGGGACAAGGGTGTGATTTTCTTTAGTGGTGAGGATTTGCACAATTTTTGCGGTGCGAATATCAATTGTTCGCTCTTTATTTGGGAAGACCATGACTCCTAGAAAAGCCACCATGAAAGCAAATCGTCGGTGTATCTGCCAAGTGTCTTTGTTTTGCTTATTAGTAAGGCCTTTCTCATGAATTTCGAACCCATCTGACTTTCCAAATCTGGAATACAAAAAGTTGAAGGAACAACATCCATTGATGACATTGCTTTTCCTGATTTGACTGCTGATGTTCAGAAGACCGAAGAATCGATGTATTGAAGGAGCCTTTGTGAATATCAAGCTTTGATTTCTTAAACTTCCGTCAAAACCAACATAGCCAGCTATCTCCTCTAATGTAGGAGTAAGCTCGAAGTCAGAGAAACGGAACACATTGTGAACAGGGTCCCAGAAAGTTACTAATGCCGTAATCAGATCATCCCGAGGCTTAACTTTCATAATGTCCGTGAGATTTCCCAAATGCTTGACGACCCATTTTTGACCGTCTTCGCCTAAATCATACCACCACATTTGAAGCTGACATAAAAATTCCTCCGTACTTGTGGATGAGGGGCTTTGTGTAGTGCTCATTTTGTATCTGAAATTTAATTTTAATAAAGTCAAAATTTATACTAAAATCATTTTCAAAATTTTTTCTTTTATTTTTAAAAAAAAAAAAAATTAAAACTATATTTTTTCGAAAATTTTAAGGCAACCCATTTTATTCCTTGCTTCTTACCATGATTTTATTTAAACTGGTCAACAAGCATGTTCGAGGCAAATGAATGCACAAGTAGCAGGTAGGATGCATCATGATGGTCTTTTAATTTTTTGGTTCACCTGTCCTAGACAGACCCAACCCCTGTGTTGAGTCTCCAAGGGCAAATGCATATGATGCAAATATTCGTTCCTACTAGGGATCCGGTACATGGCTGAGTTATTCTAAGTGTAAAACCTTAGGTTGATTGTTCTAAACCTGGCTTACCCAAACGGACAGTTTGAGCCGAAGTGGGGGTAACGTACAGGGAGCACGAAAGTCTGCCCGGCCTAGTTACTTGTCCCAACTCCGTCTTATTTGGTATGACTTTAACAGAAAGGTGGGTCACGCGCACGTGTACACCATAAATTCAGAAGACTCAGAAAGAAGGGGGTTTCGTAGCAGTTGTATATATTCACAATTCAAATAATATTAAAGCGGTAAAAAAAAACATTTAGCATATTAGCATATAAACAGTTGAAAATTATATAGTAAGTAAAGCCAATAAAACAGATATTTTAAGCTCGAATTCTTTAAACCCTGAACCAATGGTTCTGGGTTAAGATAATACTTTCGTCCCCAGCAGAGTCGCCAGAGCTGTCACACCTCCTTTTCCCGCGCCCGCGGGGCGCGTGGGGAGTTTTCTCCAATTAAAGGACAGTCGAAACGGGATTTGTTTATTTGTTTCAGAGTCGCCACCTGGGAATTTTGAGGCGTCCCAAGTCACCAATTATAATCCCTGAATCGAGGAGAATATGACTCTGTTTATTTTTCTGCGAACCAAAAATCCTGAGTAAGGAATTCTGTTAATCCGGAAGAAGGTGTTAGGCATTTCCGAATTCCGTGGTTCTAGCACGGTCGCTTAACTGTTTTTATTATTGGCTTAATCATCTTGATTTTATTAAATATTTTGATGTTATCTGATTTTTGCTACCGCTTATACTTATCGTGATTAAGGACCCTTCTTCGAATCGAATTACGCGTACGTATATTCGTGTTACAAATTTAAAAATGCGGAATTGTGTCACGCGTACGTGTACACAATAATTTTTTTTGATAATATATTTATTAAGCACATTTTTTCGAAATTGTGTTGAATCAAGAATATTTATTTTTTTCTTAAATGGTGAACCATACATATTGGGTTTTTATGAAATTGATTTAATGCTTTTAGAAAAATCCTTTTACTAAATATTTGTTCGAAATTGCGCGTACGCATAATCCGAATTTTTGCTTCTAAAATATAATCTGGGTACGCGAACGTATCCCTAATTGCGCAAAAATATTTGCAATGATATTAAGGAATTTTCTAAAAAAATGTTTGTTATATCACGAAAAATCTTGTTTTAAGATATTCTTTAAACTTTGGAAAGTAAACCACAATTTATTAAATATTGACCATTGACTATAATTTCCGAATATAAATCATATTCATTCCAATTATTCAAAGTCAAAGGACAGAATAAAAATATGATTAATACTAACTTTAAAACAAATGTGACATATATATATGCCAAAGAATAAATTGCATTTGAAACCAAAAATAAATGATTCATAAAGGAAGGAAATATTTTCCGGGAATTTTCATGATTATTTAATGCAAATTCTATATTTTTATTACCATTGATTTAAGAAGTTGCCATTTGTGTATATACAAATCAACTTATTCTCACATGCTCGTTTTAATCTTAATAGACCTAATTATTTGGTCACTTTATTTTAGGAAAGTAGATAAGCATCAAATTTATAGAAAAGGCGTTATTATGCAAGTTAATTCAACAAAGTTACCTTACATATAACCTAACTATTTGGCGTAAATATTCATAACGTTTTAACATCATGATGAGCTATACCAACTTACTTTACTCATATGATTATACCTGTCATTATACCATATAATAACTTATACCAACCTAAACAAAAAATCATATTTGTTACAAAATATTCTACTAATGTAACTTCTTAATCATTACATTCAACTAATGGTATTATGGGATGTAATCAATGGCCCATTTTTATGCCTCACTCCCTGTTTTGACAATTCACGTATATCTATACCAATGAGATTTCGGGATAGCTAACATTATTACAAAACTTTATATGAATTTCAAAATAAGACAATTTAACTCATAGCTACCAAATTGAATTCACTATTAGTTAACTAACATAAAAATAAAATTAGAACTAATGAACTTGGACAATTGGAAAATAACATTTCAATTCAAGCTTCATTGACGGGTCATGCTGAAATCTCTTTCCGACTTAAAATTTAAAAGACATATACCTGAAAATGGAGGTAGAAGAAGTAAGTTTCAGCAGTTACAGCAGTAACAAATTCAGTAGAATATACTGATAACACAGTAAATCTGATCAAGAATAGGATTCGAAGAGCCCAGATTCACAGTAAGATACTTTGAAAGACACTTCAGATTTTAACTGAACAGTGGAATCACATAAAGTTGAACAAATTCAACAAAAAGAACAACATTTCAGATTTCAGTTTTTTTTTCAGTTTCAAATTCAGTTTGTTTCTGATTTCTGTTTTTCTGTTGTTGTATATCTGTGTGTGTGTGTGAATGCTCTTTTGTTCCTTTTCTGTTTCTTTTTCCTTTTTTAAAATTCTCTCTTTCTCACTCAAAAATTCTCTCTTTTTTTCTCACTCAAAAAATTCTGCCCTTTAACTGTCTGTCCAGCTCCTGTATTTATACAGGGCTGGTCCTAGGCACTTTAAGTGCTTCTTGGACCCCTTTCTTCTTTTTAAAAACAGAAAAATCCCATTATGTAAAACCTTTTCTCTGATTTTTAGCAGCCCATTATCCCTTGTTCCCCATTAGTATTATTAACTAATAGCAACTAACATTACATTATAATATACTAGTATTAACACCCTGTTTTTTACTGCTCATTCCCAGAAATGCCCCTGAAATCCTAATGTTATTACTGAAAAATCAGAACCTATAGCAAAACAGTTTCTAAAATCTGTACAAACTTAGTTATCTCCTGATTTACAGCTATAACCAATCCTATGATTTTGAAACAGTATTACATCTCTAATAGCTGACTGACAAAAACTGAATTAAAACAGGGAATTATCAACTGAATAAAACAAACTTAACATTATACAGAACATGCAGGATTCTTTCAACTGGAATTCAAAACTGAATTAAAAGCAAACAAATACAGGAGCATTGTCAATATACTGACAATGTCCCGTTTAGAAAACAACAATACAGCATACATTTGAATTCACTAATTCATAAACAAACATGATTTAATTGACGAATACTAATCAATTGACTATTTACAACATTTGTCAATAATTAGTCCAAACAATAGAATCAGACTGTTTTAGTCAACATTTCAGAAATGAAAAATTCGTAATATAACTAATCGACGAACTTAATCGAGTCGATTACACACATTGCAAACAATCACAAACAATAGAAACTATTCACATTCGGATCAAGTAAATAGGTAGGAGACAGAAAGGACAGAATTGATCAAAAATGAATATGAAAAATTAAAAAGCTATTAAAACAGACAACAATACACGTAGAATACACAAAAGAAATAGAAAAAATACCTCTGAATCTTCACTCGAACTCAACTTGGATTTGGACCTTTTTGTTTGAAATCAAACTGACCTTAGTCGAAGTATTTTCCACTGAAAATACTTCGACTAAGGTCGATTAAACCTCAATCTTCATTTAATAGGCACAGAATCCGGAAGTTTGGTATTTTTAGGGTTCTTAAAAACTCGATTTGGGATTTAACCATTTCTGGTCAGATTCGAGAAGAACCAAAGATATTCTAGGCACGAGGGAGGCCAGGAGGGTAACTGGTGTGAGTTTGAAACAGATCTGGGTAAATTTTTGTTTGGTCCGAATCTTCAAAAGAAGATTCGAGAAGTTCCGAACGGATTCGAACCTAACAACCAACAGATCCATACTCAGGATGACTAGGGGAAGCCATGGTGTTAATTTGGGGCTGATTGGTTTAGATCAAGTTTTCAGGCCAACCTTCGATTTAAGATTCGAAGAGTTGTGGCCTGATTCGAAGGAAACTAAGGTTGGATTTGTGTAAGGGAGGTTCAGGAGGTCCTAGGGTGTTAATTTGGTGACCGGCGGCGTTGATGCCGCCGGGTTTCAGGCGAAGGGGAATAGGGGCGGCTAGGGTTAGGGGTCTGTTTGGAACGATGATGAACAGGAGCAGAGAGGGGGGGGGGTGTTCAGTTAGGGGCTGGGTAAGGTTTGGGATATATATAGGGGTAGGGTGGATTAGTATCGTCCGTTGGATCAATTAGAATGGAGGGCTAGGATCTATTCACTTAACCAAACGATGTCGTTTGGTTTAAGTTGGGGGACGGGTTGAACCGGGTCAATGGATCGGGTAAGGGTCTTGGGTTCGGGTGATGAGATCTTGGCCGTTGGTTGGATTTAATCCAACGGCCCTTGATGAGAGATGACCAAACGACGTCGTTTGGTTCTGGCTTTGAATTGGACCGGACAGGGGCTGTAGGGATTGGGCTTGTGAAGGGAATTAATTGATTTGGGCCTTGATTTTAATCCAGGTCCAATCTTTTACTAGTATGTTTTTTTTTTCAATTAATTCATTTTCTAAAAAAAATAAATTATAAAACCATTTTAACTTCACAAAAATATATTAATTACTCTATATCCATTATTTTACACATAGACAAAAACATCAATCACACAGTGAAACATTTAAAATAGAACCAATGCGTATTTTTTGCGATTTTATCTAAATTATCTCTTAAATGCACAATTAAATCCTATATGCATGCAATATGTATTTTTCTTTAATTTTGTTTAATTATAACAAAGCAAACATTTTACGGGCATAAACAAATATTTAACACCACGCAAATTCAGAAATTACACAGTACAAGAAATTTATTTTGATTTATTTTGGAGTAATTTTTCGTAAAGCAAAAATCACGTGCTCACAATCTTTCGAAACCTTCATTTAAGTCTCCATCTGCACCAATCAATGGCCCTGTAACCTTGGACAACAATTGCTTTTTGATGCTCGGCCTGACAAAAGATCTGGACAAGCGTGGGATTGGCTTGGGAAGGACCCAGCCTCTTTTCTTCAACTTGCGGGCCCGTCTCACATTCAATGTTGTAGGCTTGAACCCCAACCCAAAGGTGTACAGATATTTGGGCAAAGAAACCGGCTGAACAATACTCTGAAGATCAGCCCCTAAACCTTTGCCTGGCACAAACCCGTTCTTCAACATCTCCGAGGCTACCATGACAGTCGCAGCTGCGATCTGGGAAGTGGAAGGTCTTCGCCTTCTGAAATTTTACCCACTGAAACCGTATCGAAAACCTGGTAAACCCACGGTCCCTTATCATCATCAGTCTCTATGAAGGGCACGATGGAATCACTTACGGCGTTTGCATTGTCTTCCCCGTGTACTATGATCTCTTGCCTATCCCACTCGAATTTGACCATCTGATATAATGTAGAAGGCACTGCTTTGGCGGCGTGGATCCAGGGTCGCCCCAACAGAAGATTATATGACACTTCCACGTCCAACACTTGGAACTCCATGGTGAACTCGACCGGACCAATTGTTAATTCAAGTACAATGTCACCCACTATGTCTGTACCACCACCATCAAACCCTCGAACATAGATGCTGTTTTTGTGAATTCTGTCACCATCGACCTTCAGTTTGTTCAAGGTGGTCAGCGGACAGATATTGGCACTGGAGCCATTATCAATCATTACTCGAGTGACTACCGAGCCTTCACACTTCAAAGTCAAATAGAGGGCCTTATTATGTTCTGTACCTTCCACGGGCAACTCATCGTCTGAAAAAGTGACCATGTTGACCTCAAAAATCTTTTTTGCTATTTTCTCCAGATGGCTCACAGAGATCTTATCCGGAATGTGGGCTTCGTTCAGAATTTTCATCAATACCTGGCGGTGCTCATCTGAATGGATCAATAAGGACAATAATGAGATCTGTGCCGGGGTCTTCCTCAGTTGCTCCACAATGGAGTAATCTTGCGCCTTCATTTTCTTTAAAAATTCTTCCGCCTCTTCTTCAGTAACTGGATTCTTTGTTGCTACTGGATTAGCCCTTCTTAATTCTGCGGGAGCAAAACACCTCCCCGAACGAGTTAGACCTTAGGCTTCACACACTTCTCCTTTGACTTCTTTCCCTTTGTATATCACCGTCGCTCGTTCATAATTCCAAGGAATAGCTTTGCTGTTGATCACTGGAAGCTGAGTTACCGGTTTTATAATGACAGGCTTTGTGCGAGCACCCTTCACAACCACAACAGATTTACTTGCAACCCCTGGCACTACCACTTTAGCTTTCTCTGGTTTCACTGCAACAATGCTTGACGACCCTCTCTTGGCAACCACAACTGGCTTATCATATACCCTTCTCAACTGGACCACGGACTTCCCACTGGTTACTTTTTCTTTTGAGCTGGTTTCACTGGAACGGATCATCATTACTGTCTGTGAGGGCTTCCTGGGCCCCCCTTCTTTGTGTATCAACTCAATCATGTGCGTCTCATGGTGAGCTGGCAATGGATTTTGATTAATATTTGGTGCTTCGGGTGCTTGAACCTCGATCCGATGAGTATCGATAAGCTCTTGCACAGCTGTTTTCAGCTTCCAACATTTCTCTGTATCATGCCCTGGGGCCCCTGAACAGTACTCACAACTCACTGAATGGTCAAGATTTCTAGGAGGAGGATTTGGCATTTTGGGCTCAACTGGACTCAACATGCCCAACTGCCTCAATCTGTGGAAAAGACTAGTATATGATTCCCCCAGTAGAGTGAAAGTCTTTTGCTTTTGTGACCTCTCATTCTTGAGGGCTGGGTTTGGTCGAAAACCTATCCCGAGAGGATTTCTGTAGGCTCTTGGGGGTGGATATGTGTTTTGTGGAGCTGGGTATGAATTTTGTGGAGATGGCGCACGCCATTGTGCGTATGCCGGAGTTTGGGTATAGGTTTGTGCGTGATGGACGGAAAAATAGGGATCTGGCGGTGGGTAGTAATATTGTGGAGGGCTATATGGAGCATAGGGGTAATTTTAGTTGTAGGGTCGTGGTTGGATATAGTAGGGTGACGGGCCTCTAGATCCGAACCAGGCTCCGGACTCAACAGTCGTGACATCTTCTTTCCTCATCTTCCCAAGTACACCCCCAGTGCCACTTTGGATGGCCTGAGTGGTTGCCTTGATCATTGAATAGCTCATGATTTTGTGCGACTTAAGCCCCTCCTCGACCATGCCTCCCATTTTCACAACTTCATTAAAAGATTTGCCAATTGCGGACACAAAATGGCCAAAGTAAGTCGGCTCCAGAGCCTGCAAAAAGTAATCGACCATCTCGCTTTCTTTCATTGGGGGATCTACCCTTGCTGCTTGCTCCCTCCACCGGAACCCATACTCTCTAAACATTTCACTATGCTTTTTTTCCAGTTTGGTAAGGGACAGTCGGTCCGGAATGATCTTAATATTATATTGAAAATGACAAGCGAATGCTTGGGCCAAATCGTCCCATGTGTACCACCTGTTATGATCTTGCCTGGTGTACCATTCTAGCACCGATCCACTCAAACTTTGGCTGAAATACGCCATCAATAATTCATATCTTCCGCCCGCTCCCCTCATCTTGCTACAAAAACCTCTCAGATGAGCCACCGGATCACCGTGTCCGTTGTACAAGTCAAACTTGGGCATTTTGAACCCTGCCGATAATTGTACATTCGGGAACAAACACAGATCTTTGTAAGCCACGCTTACCTGACCTCCTAGCCCTCTCATATCCCTGAAGGATTGCTCTATGCTTTTCATTTTTCTGAACATCTCTTCCTGTTTAGGATTTTTGGCCGGTTTTTCTGCTTTCTCCGGTAGGTCAGAATGTGGATAGGCTCCAGGCACTTTGAAGGTAAGCTCCGAGGGATAATACTAGTTGTCCTGTGCTTGGAACAAAAGTTCACTCAGGGATTTATGGAGTGCAGTTGGCGGAGATGTCACAAAAACATTGGTGATTGGCGGAGGAGGGTATGGAACTGATTTTGGTGGTGGAACTTATGGCGTATGAGAAGTAGTGACATGGTAGTGCTGATAAATGGGAAAACCTGGATTGGTGGCGGGAGGATCCTGAGACTGAGCTAATGGTGAGGTAAGAGCCGGGTTGGCAGGGTAAGCTGGCGGTGATTGCCCTTTGGACCAGGCCTGGTACATTTCGGCCATCTGTTGCTTAAGTTTGAGCATCTCCTCTTTCATTTTATATACGTCCAACTCTTCTACCTCAACACTAGTGTCGACATCTGGAATAGACATGATTTCCGGTATTGGTCCCTTCGATCTGGTTTGGTAATGGTAATGTGCCAGTATCCTCTAAATAAACTAACTGCTTGAATTCTCTGGATAATCAACAAACTTGTTAGTTTTCAAAGTTTACAACATACGCAATTACACGTTGGGATGCAATGCATCTAGGCAATTAACCATTTCTATCATGCATTTGCTTCGGTTGCATGCGTCATTCCAGCCTCTCATAATTGTGCCCCTTCCTTTACTTTATCCTTCTTTATTCATTTTTCATTTTTCCCTTTTTTTTTCTTTTTTAATGGTGGTCGAATCCTATAGAGATTGCCTACGTATCATGTACCCACATGAATCAGACCGGGCGTAGTTCTGCCACATAAATGCGAAAGCAAATTTTTGGAATTTTCCATTTTCTTTATTGAAACATTATAATGCAAACTAAACATTTTTTGGAAAGGAGAACAAACCTGAAGTAAAACCAATTACAGACTAAAAAAACTACTGACACATTTTGATGCCAAAGAGAGTATACAGACAGACAACAGACTCTAAAAACAAAAACACTGACTCGAACTATGAATACATTAAAGCTCCAAAAGTTGGTGCCTGCGAGGCATCGTTCGGCCTTGCCGCGGGCTTAGGTGCGAGATCCCTTTCAAGTTGCTCCAGTTCGTACATTGTCCGCTTGACAAAAATCATTACTGCCGACATGAAGGTAGTGCAGGTCATGTCTTCACACATTTGGCATCTCCTAATGATGGCATGGGCAATAGTCCCAATCTTGTTCCTGGTTCGACCTTTTTCTATGAGCAGGCGCCTTATCTGTTCCCTACAGCCCCCCAAAACCTAAGAATCCTGGAGATGCTGCCTTTGTAGCTGCCGTATTTCATCTTCCATTCGAGCCAGTAAATCGTAACAGTGTCCACTTTTGATTTCATAAGCTTCAGCTTGCTTAGCTGCCTTGTCCTTGAGGGTGGTCATTTTCCCTTTTAGACTGACGATGGTATTTTCATAATCTTTCCTTGCCTGCTATAGGTACTATGTGCGTTCTTTCGTTCTCTTTTCCCATTGTACCTGGAGTTGTGCTATGGTACCCTCAGATTTCTTCAAATCATCCCGGCACTCACCGATTTCCTTCTTTAGTCCGTTAATCAATCTTTCATCTGACCGACTCTTTTGCTGATTGTCAACATCTATCCTCATTTGTCGGATCTGAGCCTTGAGAGCCTTATTTGCTTGGGCTAACTTGTTCTTCTCTCCTTCATCGGCAGCAACTTGCACCTTGTTCTCAAATTTTAGATCCTCGATCTGTTGTTTCAGCTTGCCTACTTCGGCCCGGTATTCGCGCTCTTTGGCCAACCAGTCCCACGGTTCTTGTGACGCCTCAACGAATTCTTGAATGTTAGGTTTTTTGGTTGGCCGTTCTGGCTCGTCCCATACAACGTCTCTCTTCCTGTACCAGGCGATATAAGCAGGTGAGACTTCGCCTCTAGATAGGTTGCACATTCGAGTGTTTACCGTTAAATACTGGCATTTATTCCATATAGAACGAACGGTTTCTTCATGAAATTGGCCGTTGGTGCTAACCTCGATTGCATAAATACTGAGATCTTCATCTGGGTGTACCACCTGACACCTCCCTAACTGTCTCATCACCCGGTAAGGCGCATAAGGCTGAATGCCTCGGAGTCCCATTAAGAGGAAGTAAGGACCCGTGGCGGGCATGTACACAATTTCTTCAACAGGAAGCCAACCCAATGTCCACCCTATTTGTGCTGCAGTGATGGCGCGAAGGCAAGATACCCAGTCTTCAGACCCTTCTGGCAATTTGAGCCCTGAAACCCTCACGTTATATTCTTCAATGAAACCTTTGTTTGTAGATCTATAACTTATATACTGAGGATGATGACACAAGTGCTCGATCATCCACATTTGCAATAACAAATTGCATCCTTCGAAAAAATCTGCCCCGGCTTTACAGGCTGTGAGATCTCGGTATATCTCGGACACTATCATGGGGCAAACGTGCTTTTGTTTTTGGTAATTAGGACCTTGACGACTCCAGCCACTTTCAAATGAATATTTCTGTCTTTCCGAGTAAACACCACAATGCCCAAGAACGCTACCATGAAGGCGAACCGCCTATGTTCATCCCATTTTGTCTGATTCCCTCTGCTGCAAACCCCGCTTTCCAGATCGTCGAACCCTCCTATATGCCCATACCTCTGGTATATGAACTCTAGAGTAGAAAAACCCCTATCTAATTCAGAATACTTGACTCCCTTGCTTATCTTCAACAGATGCATGAACTTGTGCAAATTGACGGCTCTTGGAGCAATCAGATATTTGTGCCTTAGACCCTCAGTAATGTCCATATAACCTGCTACCTCTTCTAAGGTTGGGGTGAGTTCAAAATCCGAGAAGTGGAATATGGTGTGGGCCGGGTCCCAAAATGTAACCAAAGCTTTTATGATGTCACATCTGGGTCTGATATTCAACAAACTGGTTAGACCTCCCAGATGTGCTTTGATCTTATCTCGCTCTGACTTTTCCAAATCCTCCCACCACAAGCGCAACTCTAAAGGGATCTTGCTCCTAACTGTTACCGGCAAACTTGGACCCGGTCTCATTCTGTATATTTGATTGGGGTGATTAACACTCATTGGACTCAAAGAAAGAATAAACTAAAATTGACACACATTTAAATAAAACTCCGGTCTTGTCAATACGGCCTCTCAGCACTTCGAAGAAGATTTAAAGGCTGTGTTTTACCAACCGGACAAAACCTTGAAAATGACCAAAGGTGGCTATTTTCGCAAAAACAGCCTTCTGGCGTCTTTTTAGGGACATTCGGCTATTTTTAAAAGAATGGAATCACCCGACTTATTTATGACGAAAGATTAAAAATTTTGACATTTTGTTTTGGCTATTTTTTGCAAAAAGGGGAAGTTGGACCCGATGAGGGCTGCCTACGTATCTCACATCCTGTGAGAATCAAACCGGCGTAGTTCGGGCCATGACAATAAACTGATTCTGACAACAAGATTTGTTTAAACAAATTACACTAAAAAACATTTTTTCATTTTTCATTTTTTTTCTTTTTTTTTCCGATATTTCAGTATTGTCAGAAGCCGGTCAGCATACAAGTCTGCGGCAAATAAATGCGTAAAACAAACAGGATGCAGCAGGATGGTCTTTTCATTTCAGGTTGCTTGTCTTAGATGGACCCAACCCCTGTGTTGAGTCCCTTAAGTCAAGTGCACATGATGTAAATAAGCGTTCCTACTAGGGATTCGGCATGAGGTTTTGTTATACTAGGCTTATCCTGGGTGTTTGTTCTAGACCTGGCTTACCCGAGTGTACAACTCGAGCCGAGGGTGGGAACTGTGTACCGGTAACCAAAAGATCATCCGGTTTTGCAACTCCTCCGAATCCTCGTTCTATTTTGGGATATGACGCTAACAGAAAGAAGCCACGACCAGCGTGCACTCCTCAAGAAAGAGAAGAGTGGGATTTCGTAGCAGTTTATATATACAATTCAGATAATATCAAAGCGGTAAAAAGCAACATTTAGCACATTAGGCCCAAACATGTAATAAAGCCAGATAATAAACAAAGCCAAATATAACAATTATTTTAAGCTCGAACTCTTGAACCCTGAACCAGAGATTCTGGGTTTGGTCCCCAGCAGAGTCGCCGGAGCTGTCACACCTCCTTTTTCACCCCCGCCGCCTCAAAGGGGCGCGGAAGGGAGTTTTTCCAATTAAAGGACAATCGATATGGGATTTATTATTTAAAGATTCAGAGTCGCCACTTGGGAGATTTGTGGTGTCCCAAGTCACCGGTTGAATCCCGAATCGAGGAAAAGAATGACTCTATATTATAGTCCGCGAACCAGAAATCTGGATAAGGAGTTCTGTTAACCCGGGAGAAGGTGTTAGGCATTCCCGAGTTCCGTGGTTCTAGCACGGTCGCTCAACTGTCATATTCGGCTTGATTATCTGATTTGTAATACGATTATGAACCTATGTGCAAATTTTAACTATTTACCGCTTTTGTTATTATTTATTCAAAGAATTGCAACGTCACAAGAATGCATCTCGAATTGCGCCACATAAATGTACCCGCAATTTTCGATACGTTCCAACTTTGTTGAGATTTGGATTTGGGTCACATAAATGTGCACCCGAGTTTAGGAATGTAACATTATTAAATACGCGCCTAAAGATACTAACGCGCTGTTATTTTGAGAAAAAGCCGTAAAGTTTGCTATGTGGCCTGTCTCGAAATCTAAGCATTTTTGAAATAACTGTCCGTTGAGGGCCCCGCAGTTTGTGTATTCTTATTTGTCGAGACTCGTCTCATTCATTATTTTTTAAAGGAATTTGCAACGTCATGGAAATGCATCTCAAACCATGTCACAATCAATGTACCCGTGATTAATGACACATTTAGACTTTATTGAGATTTGGACTTGGATCACATAAATGTGCACCCGAGTTTAAGAAAGTAATGTTATTAAAGTACGCGCCTAACAGTGACTAACACATTACTATTTTGGGGAAGGCCGTGAAATTTGCTAAACGGCCCATCCCAAATTCTATGCATTCATGATATCCATTTGTTGAGGGCCCCGCAGCTTGTGCGTTTTATTTGGCGAGGCTCGTCTCATTTTTTTTAATTTTTAAATGGTAAACCTAAAGCAACTATGATTTGCTATTTTTTATTTGTCATTAGGTAAGCATCCTGATTTTATAGTCAAAGCGGCACATCGTTCTACTTGGAACAACTTGAACAAAATAACCACCACACTCTTTCTGAGACAATTTTTAACATGCCATGATGTAGTAAATAAACAGTTCTATTAACAAAGCTAAAACTGAAATTACTATTACTGAAACTACCCAAATAGACTATTTCCAAAACTACAAGATTCAGGAATTGATCTAACTATCCTATTAACCTAACATAAAACTAAATACATCCTCGAGCAAATTCAAAGCAGTCTTGTTAATAAAGCATGTTCAATTCGATTAACTACTGCTATGAACTATTAATCAGGAATTGCCAACACTTATGCTGTAACAATGAATTTCGGGCCGTCCAAACCTAAAGTGGCCATCATACAGATTTCCAAATCAACTGTATCCTAGGAAAATGATTTAACGGAATGTATCTAAAAAAACAAAATGAGCTTCCATTAATCAACACAAGTTACATCAGTTTGTTAGCTATAGAACTCTTAGGCTCCCAAGAATACACATCTAATTAATTTAAATAAATCAGATTGATGTTCAAATTCTAAAATCTATTACAACAGTCCAACACAGTCCACAAGTTAAAGTAACCAGTCCATCACAATTCATTGGGGTTCAGAATACTTAACTACAGTGGACGAATACACGCATCATAAACAATTTATCTGCATATGTAACAAAAATTTTTACTATAATTGCGCAGCAAGAAACTTGCTTCATTTCATTCCAATAGCCAAGAATATACAAAATGTGTACCTGGTATGGACAATACAAGAAGAAGGAGATCAACAGAGTATATAACCCAGCAACAGTAGCAACAACCAACAACAACCAACCGAAATAAACCAGTAACTGATTTTAAAAGGAAGAACCAAACAGAATTCCAGCAATACCAACAACAACACAAACAAACTCAGTAACTGGTCCCAGTAGCTTGGCAGCAACCAAACACCAATCAAAACTCAAGCAGACACACCCCTA
Source organism: Nicotiana sylvestris (assembly GCF_000393655.2). NCBI lineage: Eukaryota > Viridiplantae > Streptophyta > Magnoliopsida > Solanales > Solanaceae > Nicotiana > Nicotiana sylvestris. The sequence continues at coordinate 23,277,124 of NC_091060.1, forward strand.
GAATTCAATGACCAAGAGAAAGACTTGAACACACAGCCCCACAGTTAAAGCTGAATACTCTTTTTCAGTTTCAGTGGAATCAGATTTTTTTCCAGAAAATCCTCCTCTCCCCTCCCAAACTCCAGCCCCTTTTACTGCCTATTAATCACTCTATTTATCACCAAACACTGCCCCTGCCCCTCAACTTTCAAAAGCACTTTGGGCAGAATTTCCCACTAATTCTGCCCATCATCTCCTTTTAATTCCACTAGCATATGTTTTTGTTCCCCACTATACTTGTCTTTTCCTTAATTAAATTCAAACAGGTATGGGCACCTATTTCTTAATCCATTTCCTTTAAACCTTCCCCCATCATTATGTTTTTTTCCCCATTAGCACTAAACAATTGCATTAGTTTAATGGTACTTTAGTACCCTACTATCAGCCCACTCATCTTAAGCCTTTTTCAGACCTTTTAAACCCCAAAATACCCTCCTAAAGCCTCTGAAATTACTTTCCTACCAATCCCTTTAACTGGCAACAACCCCAAATAGCTATAACCAATTCAGCTAATCAATTAACTACCTATCCACATGAACCGATACCTAACAAGCACATCAAAACCGAATCCAATACAGGACAATCATTGAGATTCAATTCAGCAAAATCAGCTAGAACTTGCGCTCAGATTAGTTCTAAATAGTATCCTAATAAAACTACTGATTCAAGGCAACCTGTATTGAACTACTAAAGTCAAACTGATTCACACATACACAGGGAATAAGCTAACCATATTGGGAACCAATCCCAATTAGCTTAGACAAACAGAAATGAGCAAGGAACCAAACAAATGATGAACAACAAAGAGCAAACTTGGCCAATGTGAACAAGTAGTAACCATCAAACAATTACAGGAGTAGCCGTGGTTTTATACAAAGCATTATGGACAATGAATAATTCGATGTAAACAACAATACAAAAAAGAGACAAATTTCAGAACAAACACAAAGCATTCGATCCTAAAGAAAGGGGTAGAAAATGAACTTACTGAACGATACTAACAGAGAAGAGAAATAAGCGAAAAGCTACCAGTTTAAATGAGGACCTAGTTCGAACCTACGACCTTTGGATTTGGGTCCAAAATGGACCCCATTGTGAACTCATCCTTGAATCCTTTGATTTGGACCAAAGCGGACTTTAATTGTGTGTTTTCAATGTGAAAACACACGATTAAAGTCCAATTTGGTCTATAGATCTTCGACTATCCACTGAACCTCGAGCTTGAAAGAACTAGGGTTTGGGGTCAAACTTCGATCTAAGATTCGAGAAAATCCAACGAGATTCGAGGGAATCTGTTAATGGTTTAGGGACGAGGGAAATTAGATGGACGTTGGGTGTTGATTTGGGGGCGATTGGGTGAACTAAGGTTTTGGTCCGATTCTTCAGATGATGATTCGAGACGTTTGGTAATGATTCGCGGAGAAAGGGTTGTGGATTCATAGAGGGGAGGGTCTGGGGGTTCAGGGGTGTGTTTTTGGTGGTCACCGGCATCATTTCCGTTGGGTTTACGGCGAAGGGGAGGGGTGGCGGCTGCTAGGGTTTGGGGAGGGATCGTCTCTAAGCTTGGAGACGATACAGAGAAAAAGGGGGGGGTTCGTTTGAAGGGGCGGGGTAAGGAATTAAGGCTATATATACTGGGGGGGGTGTTTTAATCTCGGCCGTTAGATCAATTAAGAATAACGGCCAGGATCAAAGAGGTTAAACCATACGGCGTCGTTTGGTTTAAGTAGGGGGTTGGTCTGAACCGGGTAATTGGTCGGGCCAAGGGATGGGTTGGATTGGGGAGGGTATTGGGCTGACTTGGGGTGACATTGGGCCTGAATTTTTTCTTTTAAAATTGGCCCAGTCCGAAAATTTTACCCCTCCTATCTTGTTTCCTCTTTTCCCTTTTACTTTCTTTTTAATTCCTAAAACCAAAATCCCTAAATTTATTTGTAAATTCAAGATTATTTAAAAAGAAATTAATTAATCCTTAACAATAATTAACACACAAAATCAAATATTGATTAAATTAAAATCACGCAATTAAACAATAAAAATGACGAAGCTACCAAAATTCATATTTTTGTGATTTTCATTCTTTACAATAGGACATGGTTTAATTAATTCCAAAATGCGTAATTAAATCCTAAATGCACATGCAATACATATTTTTTTTTGGTATTTTTTTAGTAGTAAAAATAGAATAAAACATAGACAGACAAATACAAATAAATCACGAACAACACACAACTATTTTATTGAATTTTTTTGGGAGTAGTTCTTGTAGGGCAAAAATCACGTGCTCACAACAGTAAATAAAGCAATTAATGAGATAATAGAGTCACAAGCAGCATGTAGTGGTAAAAGCCTAAAGAATCTCCAGCAGAGTCTGCATGCTGTCGACGCCCGCTTTTTCCTAATGTGGGTCGGAATCGGGTATACGACATTGGGAGGACAACTCTATTCCCTTTCAAGAATTGGTTTTAGAAGGTGAAGAGTCACCACCTAATGATTATAGTGCATTAGGACACTTTTAGAAGAGTTTGAGTTGGAAAACCAGAGTTCGGGTAAAGGCTAGAAATTATCTTGAGGGGATGGTGTTAGGCACCCCTCAAGATCCACAAGTGTGGTTCTCGGCCATACTACAATTATGACTTTAAGAAGACAAGTAGAAAAAAATAAAGCAAAAGGGCTTCACATAGTTTTGCAAACAAGTTTAAAAGTTGAAGAAGTAAAGAGTTTAGAGAAATTAGTTTTAAAAGAAAACTTAAAAATTAACAAACAAAGGGGAGAGGGGTCCTAGGTTTACAAATAATATGGATCACATCAATGCAATATCCAGCAATCACTCCTCAAAAGAGGGGTCGCACGTGATATTAGCGCACCGGTCCTCATATCCATATTCTACCCTTCCCACCCCGTTAAGGTATTAAAGTGCGGAATGGTATCGTTACTTATTGCATGCTATTACCCGCCCCAATCCTATCAGTCTCGGAGGCATTTAGACTACTAATCCTAAAGGGGATGGGGTTGGGGCTTTTGTAGTTTTTTTAAAAAGGATAAAATTCTAAGGCGACATTCAAAACATATACAGCAAGTATTGGGAAAGAAAGTAAGTAGATATGGCTCAAATAAACCTCCTTAAATAAGAGATAATCATATAGTTTAGCATGTCTTACACATACTGATTAGGTCTGAATTAAACTTAAACATTAAGGCAGGCTGATTTATCACATATTTTCAGATAGGAAGTCCGAATTAGGCCTGCCTGCTGGTTGTAATTATCAAAGACTGATGCAATTATAGAATTTTACCCTAAGGCTTGCCTAGGCATTAAACATAACCTATGGGCATGATATCTATCAATTTCAAAAAAACAAAGAGAGTAAACCGATTGCAGAAAAGGTTTGTTAGTTACAAAAGCATAAGTTTTGCAGGTGTTTACGCGTTATTGCTACTGATTTTAGGCTTATAAGCGAGTTGATGATTCAGGTTTGGTTGACAGCTCCTATAGGCATGCTTTCTAGGCGTTATTGATTTTAAGCGTTGTTATTGTCATGCAGAAATCCTATAGGCAGGTCATCTATATGCAGTTAGTTATTTAAATCTTATAAACAGGTTTGCCTAATGACAGATGCATATACAAAATGCAGGAAGTCCTATAGGCATATTATCTATATGAAGATGCAGAATTTTAGAATCGACTTACATGCATGGCATCTATTATGAAATTGCAGAAAACCCTACAGACATAGTATCTATATGAGAATACAGAAAATCCTATACACATGGTATCTATATGAGAATGTAGAAAATCTTGTGGACATAGTATCTATGTGAGAATGTAGAGTTTCAGTGATTTATAAAATGCAGAACTTTAGAAAATAGTAATCCCTATAGGCATGATCTCTAGATGGAATGCAGAATTTTATAAATGATAACCCCCTATAGGCATGATATCTACCCCTCGCATGCATAGTTCCCCACCCTTTTCCACTAGCCGACCCCAAATGTTTATTACAAGATTATTACAAACCAGAATTGATAAAAGTAAATTACATCAGAAATCAAAATTCCAACCAAGGAGAACCTAATTCAGAACCCTAGTCTAACATGTGTAACAAACCAACTTCCAAAGATCAGATTACCAAAGCCTTTCTCTTATTTGGGATGTGTCAAAGTTCCCAAGAGTCTCGAATGGCTCCGGGCAATGCTTACACCCCAAATATATTGCAGAATTAGATTACAGTGCAGTATGGAAGGGCCAGCCCTCAAATGTCCAAGTTCAGAGGGAACTCAAGGTCCCAAAGCAAGGCTCATAGGAGGGGGGCAGAACTTAGAGTCTAAGAGTAAGTGTAAGTGCATAGATGGGAATTAGGGAAGGCCATGGCAGGTTGGTGGTCATGCCCAACAATTGGGATGCTGGCACACCCCTGACCAACCTGTCAGCTTTAAAATTAGAGAGTTAGGACCTATTGAAGGTCAGGTTTAGCCCTGGACAACAATTTGGATGCTGCCAGGCTATACCTTAACTCAGCACACATAGGGGAGTGAGGTATGGGGATATCACAACAAACAATAGATGCAAAGAGAGAGTAGCATATTAATACAGAACATGAACAGGAAAGTAGACAAGAGTATAGAAACTGTAAAGTAAACACATAGGGATGATGCTGGAATCAAAATTAGGACATACCAGTTTCAGGGAAACAAATAAGTGAAAGTAGAAGTCTTGTATGCCAAATTACAAGCAAGCAGTATAAAAGATCTCAGTAGAGAGTAGAGAATTGAAAGAGTATTGTAATTGAGAGTGTTTGTGTAAGAGTATGCAATTCGAAGTATTGAACTTGAGGTTCAATGTTGGTCTCTAAGTGTAGAAGGGTAGTCCCTTTTATAGTGCAGAGGAGCAAGTAAGAAAGGCAAAGAAAAATCATTGAAATCAGTCTCCCTAGGTTAAGGGAATCTGATTCCAACGGACAGAAAACAATTAAGGAAAGAATTGGATTAAAATCTTTTTCAAAGTAGTACAAAAAGGGCAAATACATAGAAACTATTTAAGGAAGGAGTTTGATAGCCACACGGTTTGTGAAAAGTAAGGAAAGGGAATCAATCAAACAACTAGTAAAATCAGAAATTACAAGTTTTGGTATGAATGAATCCAACCAGTAAAGGTGAAGAAAGGTTTAATTAAAGAAAAACCAGTAACAATCAATCGAGCCTTATTAAAAGGGATTCTGAATCAATCACAAGTTGGAAAGCCTTTTTGAAGAAAGGTTCCTCATATATAAAAGCACACAGACACGTTAAACATGAAGAAATTTGTCATGTTATTCAATAGAAGAGTCTAGTATAGGAGAATCAGAATTGTGTGTAAGCAAATAAAGTTCATACTTAGTTACTAGACCCGGAAATAAGTCTGAAATAGTCAAATGTCCTCAAACAGAACCCTAGTTTGATCATATGACCAAACTCGGAGGAAACCCCCACATCCTAGGGTTTCCGACTCGAGTCAAATACAAAGATGAGGAGGCAACAGGCTCAGAGATTTCTTTTCAGAATCTCATGAGAAGACAAACAAATACAAATAACATCCAAAGCAAACAGAGCGTAGGAGCATAATGAGAGAATAGCCACGACAGTAAAAGAAACGTGCTTAAGTAAACCTTTTAGAAGGGACTTAAACCGAGTTCAGTAGAAGGCAAACAAAACTTAAGAACTTAGTATGAAATTACAGTAGAAGAACACAAAAATATCGGAAAAGCATAGCAAAAGATCATATAGAAAAATACAACAAGATAAACATGCGAGCATGGTACAAAACACAGTAGAAAAATAAAGCATAGAAGAACACGCATGATAAAGGAAAACACAAGAACACAACAGAAAAGAAAACATAAGAACATAGTATAGACAAATACACACAAAGAAAAGAAGAAGAAAAGTCAGAAAAACATTTTAAGCTTTTCAGAAAAACCCTAAATCGAAAAGAAGTAATTTTTTGAAAGAAAAATTAGGGAAAACGTTTAAGAAGCTTAAGCAAAGTGCAAACATATAATAGACTTAAAAAATGATCAGAAAGAACCTCGAGTAAATTAGGGTTTTAGAAAAACCGTGAATGAGAAAGGCTTGAAAAAGACCGATCTGAGTAGGATGAGGTCAGAAACCTGCTCAGAAGACCAAGAGCCACCGGAGCAAGGCCGGATAGGCCTCGAGGCCATGGATCTGAGAAGATCTGAGAGGACACCATCGAGGTCAGACCTCGAAACTTCGAATACACAAGGCTTAAGAATGAAGGGAGGTGAGTATAGGCCATCCATGGCCTGAGAAGCCATGGATTCCGGTGAAGTTGCGGTTGAAAACAGGTGAGAGAGGCTAGGGTTTCAGGAACCTTCGAGAGTGATTTGAGAGAGGAGAGTATTCACAGGCGGCGGTCCAAATGAAATGAGGGGATTAGGTTAGGGTAGGGGAGTTAAAAAAGGCAAGGGGCAATCGTGGCCGTTGATCAAAAGGATCAACGACCTAGATTAAAAGAAAATCGGGTGGGTTGGATAAATGGGTAAAGGGGTTGGGTTAAACGGGAATTGGGTCGGTCAAATTTGGATTCAGCATTGGGTCAATTTTTAGGCTAAACTTGAAATGTATATATGCTGTAATTGAAATGAAATGAGGCTTGTGAGCACGTGATTTTTGCCCTATGTGAGAATTACTCCCAAAACAAATTCAAAATAAAACAATTTTCCTTTGTGTGCAATTTTGAGAATTTTCGTGGAATTTTTGGATAATTATTTGTATTTGTCCGTGCATGTTTATTTTTTTAAATTAATAAAAAATACAAAAATATGTCGCATTTGCATTTAGGATTTAATTCTACAATTAGGAGCAATTAAGTTTGTTTTACAAGAACAAAAAAATATAAAAATAATGTACGTTGCATTTTTAGCATTTAATGTCCAAATTGTGTGATTTTATCGTAATTGCTATTTAATTGTGTGTTAATTGTTATTAAGAGTTAATTTGCACTTTTATAAATTAATTTAGTTCTATAGGATAATTTAGGATTTTTAGAATTTAGTTTTAGTTTAAGAAAAAATAAAAAAATAAAAAAGAAGCAATAAAAGAAGAAGAAAATCAGATTGGGCCTTTTCTTCAATTTTAAACCACAAGCCCAAAACCAAATAACCCCTTAACCAAACCCCTACCGGGTCAACCCGACCCAGTCCGCCCCATAACCAAACAAGTTACCTCCCCTTCCCATTTTTCATTCTTCATTTCCCCAAAACCCTAAAAAAACCACCCGCCCCCCTGCTGCATCATCTTCTTCAAACCACCCCCTTGCCCTCTCACCTCCATGGCAGCTGCTGCCCCTTCATCTTCCTCATTCAACAAGAAAACACACACACACAGCTCCTACCAACAACCCAACCTCCATTTGCATCCACCACGACCACCCCAGCAACACCATCACGCCCAGACGACGACCATCTCCCATCGTCGCAAGACAACACCGTAACAGTCGACCACTGTCACGAACTGCCCTCCCCGCCGTCCCCATCGTCCCTCACTGCTTCTTCTTCAACGACCTCCCATGGCTGCCCTTCTGCATCTGCTTCACCTCACCTCCGTCGACCACCCTTTCTGCTTCAACTTCTTTGTCGTCGAGCTCCAGCTATCAACGACCAACACCCCATGGCAGCCCTCCAGTCGCAAGCTCCAGCCAGTCGCCAGGGCTGCTTCTTCTTCTTCTTCTTCGTCTTCAACATCGTCACGACAACGTGGAGCAGCCCCACGACCACCATGGACGCTGCTTCGTCTTCAACTGCCATCGCCGCCACCAGCAGCTCGTCGTCGACCAGCAGCTCGTCGACCAGCGGCTCGTCCAAACAACCAACTTCATCTCCTTCGTCATTTCCTCCAGTCGCCGGAAAAACCAGCAACGACTACTCCACATGAGCGACCACCATCGCTTCTGCTACGTCCAGCTTCATCCGCGAACGACCACAAACCAGTGAACTCGATCGTCACTGCATCAAAAACGAAAATGGGTTGAAATCAGTGATGTTTGTTAAGGCGTGTCAAGGTTGCCATTTGAACCCAGGTTTAAAACCAGTAGGTTTCCATTCCCTTTTCTTTTAGTTTTTGTTCAATGAATTCATCTTCCGCTCCTTTTCTTATTTCTATGATTATGTTCGTGTTCCGATAGGTTGGTTTGAATTCGAATCCAGGTCTTTGTTTGTATTAGAGATAATTCGTGTTCATTTTTATTTGAAGTTCGTTAGTTTTTCATAAAGTGATTTAATGACGAGTGTTTATGTGCTGGTCTTTAGTTTTTTATTTAGTTTGAATCATTCAACTTTGTTATGATGTTGTTTGATTTAGTTTAAGTTCAACTGATGTTGAGTTTAGTGATTTAAATCTACTTGTTTGTCTTGTTAAGTTTGTTGATATGAATCTGACTCTGTTGTTAATTCATGAATGTTGTCGATTAGAAGTTTGTTTGGCGAGTTTGTTTGTTTGTTAATTGGATCGTTGATTAGGTGAATTAGTTATAGCTGATATGGTTTTGGTACAGATTGAAAGGGATGGGGGTAGAATGGTAATTTCAGTAGTTTCAGGAGTATTTTGTTTAGTAATTGATTAATTTGAGTGGTATGTCCACTAAGCGTTAATATATTAAAATAATACATTATTTAATACATAGTGGGGGACAAGACATGGGGTAGTGGGAACTAATACATTATTCAATACATAGTGGGGACAAGACATAGTATAGTGGGAACTAATATATTTGTTTAATATAGTGGAGGACAAAACATTAAGTAGTGGGATTCAAAAGGGGGATGGGGAGAAGATGGTGGGATTAATTTAAGTGCTTCAAGTTTGACTATAAATAAGAGGAGATGTACACAAGTTAAGGGAGGGATTATGAGAGAGAGTTTGGGGCTGGTTTTGGAAGAAGAAAATCGTTTTTCTTCCAATTTTTCTTAGAGTCTAGGATGGATTTTTAACATTTAAAAATTCAGTAATTTGAGGGTAAGAAGAACTGGCTGGTTTTTAATCTAAAAGGTTCAGTGTTTGAGAGGTAAAGAAACCGAAAAGTTAGTCTTTTCTTTTACTGCTGAATATCAGAACTAGTACTGTTGCGGTTTCAATTGGTTCTTCCCGAGTTTGCTATTGGTTATTGGATACTGTTTTCATTGAGTGTGTTGGAACCCTGTTGGTTTTCAAATCTGTCACTGGGTGTTCTGTTTACTGGTTGTTGCTGGCTATTACTGTTGCTAACCGCTCCTTCATCTTCTTGTATTTCCGTTATCCAGGTACATGTTCTACAGTTCTCAAATTTAAAGGAAAGGAAATAAAGAGTTGTTGGAATGGATTTATGAAAATAACTATTTCTTTGTGTTTAATTTGATGTATAAGCAATAGTTCATTTGATATTTCATAGTATGTATTGGAATGATTTTGAAATGCATAAACTGGACTGATTGAATCTATTTCTACAAATATGGAATATCAATTGTAATTAATCTTAGTTTGTGATTACTAGTTATGAAATATAGTGTAGTTATTTTTTTTCCAGTAGTCATGTAATAGTTTCAAATAGGTTATGCCACAAAACGGGTTCAAATAGTTCATGGAAATCAGCATGTTGGTTTAATAGGGTTTGTTCTGAAATTGCGAGTTCACTTGAGTAAGTAACATCATTTTAAATAGCAATGTAAATAATGTCAGTAACTAATATTCTCAAATGTTAGTGATTGATGTTATCCTGATGTCAGTTTTTAAGTATTGACGCATTTCTTCGATAAGTCGTAAAAAGAGTTTAAAAAAAAGATGGCTTTGTATTACACATAGTTAATTCCAATAGTTCAATTCATCTAATAATGTTAGTTTAAATTAAGCAAAGAATAGTTAGTTTGTTTTGATGTTACTGGGTGTCAATCTCGTGTTCTATTCATAATCTCAAGTTTAGTGTTATTAGCTAATAGAATAAGGAACGATACAATCTCCCTTGAGTAAGCTCTATTGCAGTTTTCCGTTTGCATTTGTCTTAATCTAATAAATAATAAGAGGCACAAGCTTACAAACATGTAACTAATTAGGACCTCTTCTCTTTTATTTTAGAGACGAACTTAATAAAAAATGTAGTCACTTTAGGATTGTCCTTTCTAAATAAACGAGATGAGCCTCGCCTAGTAAAAATCACCGATTGCGGGGCCCTCACGATTGTATATATATTAATTACTTAGAACTCAGGATCGGCCGCTTAGAGAATTTCACGGCTTTTTTTCTTTCCCAAAAGTAATAACGCGTTAGTCACTGTTAGGCGCGTACTTTTAATAATTTACTTTCTTAAACTCGGGTGCACATTTATGTGATCCAAATCCAAATCTTAACGAAGTTGAAATGTGTCTCTAATCACGGGTACATTGATTGTGACGTGGTTCGAGATGCATTTCCACGACGTTGCAAATTCCTTTTAAAAATAAATGAATGTGATGAGCCTCGACAAACAAAAGTACACAAGCTGCGGGGCCCTCTATACGTGTTGGTAAAATTACTTAGACTTCGGGATGGTCCGTTTAGCGAAATTTCATGGTCCTACCCAAAATAATGATACGCTAGTCGTTTTAGGAGAGTATTTAATAATGTTATCTTCTTAAACTCGGGTGCACATTTATGTGACCCAAATCCAAATCTGAACGAAGTTGGAACGTATCGAAAATTGCGGGTACATTTATATGGCGCAATTCGAGATGCATTGTCACGATGTTGCAATTCTTTGAATAAATAATAACAAAAGCGGTAAACAGTTAAAATTTTCACGTAGGTTCATAATTGAATAAAATCAGATAATCAAGCCGAATATGACAGTTGAGCGACCGTTCTAGAACCACGGAACTCGGGAATGCCTAACACCTTCTCCCGGGTTAACAGAATTCCTTATCCGGATTTCTGGTGCACAGACTGTTAAACAGAGTCATTCTTTTCCTCGATTCGGGATTCAACAGGTGACTTGGTACACCATAAATATCCCAAGTGGCAACTCTGAATCTTTAAATAAAATCCCGTTTCGATTGTCCTTTAATTGAAAAAACTCCCATTACGTCCCTTAGCAGGGGTGTAGCAGAAAGAGGAGGTGTGACAGCTCTGGCGACTCTGCTGGGGACCGAACCCAGAACCTCAGGTTCAGGGTTCAAAATTCGAGCTTAGATAAATTGTTATATTTGGCTTTATCTGATTTTTCTACATGTTTGGGCCTAATGTGCTAAGCGATGCTTTTACCGCTTTGATATTATCTAAACTGTATATATAAACTGCTACGAAATTCCTCTCTTATCTCTCTTGAGGAGTGCACGCTGGTCGTGACTTCTTTCTGTTAGTGTCATATCCCAAAATAGAACGAGGATTCGGAGGAGTTGCAAAACCGGATGATCTTTTGGTTACCGGTACGCAGTTCCCATCCTCGACTCGAGTTGTCCGCTCTGGTAAGCCAAGTCTAGAACAAACACCCAGGATAAACCTAGTATAACAAAACCTCATGCCGGATCCCTAGTAGGAACGCTTATTTGCATCATGTGCACTTGACTTAGGGGAATCAACACAGGGGTTGGGTCCGTCTAGGACAAGCATCCTGAAATGAAAAAAGACCATTCTGCTGCATTCTGTTTATTTTGCACAGTTATTTGCTTCAGATCTACATGTTGACCGGCTTCTGAAATCGAGAATTTTTGAAAAATTGTGAAAAAGAGAAAAAGAAAAATAGCAGTGTAGGGAGATAACTACTTATTTTTAGAAAAATAAAACCAATGTCCAAGTAGTGTCAAAACCCTGCCGAAATTTTGAAAAAATGAAAAAAAAAATTGTCTTTTAGTTTGATTTATTTGAAAAACAAAAGAAAGGAGTCTTTTTACAAGTTTAGTTTATGTTGGGCGAACTACACGGGTCTGATTCTCACCGGATGTGAGATACGTAGGCAAATCTCATCGGTTCCGGCCCCCAATTTTCAAAAATTCAAAAAATATTCTTTTAATTCCTTCTTTAGAATTTTTTTTCTTTGAGACCCTAATTTTTTAAAAATACAAAAAATATTTTCTTTTAGTTTCTTCTCAAAATCAAAAAAAAAAAAATAATACAAAAATATTTTCATTCTTCTTTCAAAAAACTAGAAAAAAAATCCAAGATTCAAAAATACTTTCCTTTTCTTTAGAAGTACTTCTTTCCTAACTTCAGAATAAAAATCCATAAATGCAAAAAAAAAAATTCTTCTTTAGAAGTTTTTCTGTCGAAATTCCGAAAAAAACAATAAAAGTCGAAATTCAAAAAAAAAAGGAAAAAAAAATCTTTCTTCTTTAGAAGTCTTTCTTTGCAAGAATGCTGAAGAAAAATCAAAATCCACAAATATTCTCTTTCTTCTTTATAAGTCTTTCTTTTGAAAAAAAGTGAAAAAGAAAAGAAAGTTCGAAATCTAGAAAAACATAAATTTAGTTTATTTCCTTTATTCCTAATCTTCCTGAACTACGCAAGATCTAATTCATGTTCCCACATGATACGTAGGCAACCCACATCAGGTTCGATAACCATTAAAAAGAAGTGAAAAAAATGCAGAAATGGAAAATATTGATAATAATAAGGACCGACTGAGTCCATTCTAACATATTTTGAATTGTGAAGAAAGCTGAGGTGGTCGGTTTGTGGTAAGATGGAAACACAAGATCTAAGGAAAATGATAACTGACATCGAAGCTGTTACAAGTGCTCAATAGACTCAGGGTTAGAGGGTTCAACAAGAGTCTACTGTGCTGGAGAAAAATAGAATACTGAAACAGCAAATGACCGAAATGTGTCAAGCATGGGCCAGTGGTCAAGGACAGCCTCGTCATGAGTCACAATTTGCGACACAACAAGAGCAGTACCACTCTCCTGAGTACCACTTGTACTCGTTTGATCTTCCTGCAAAGATTGAAAAGCCTACCCGAAAGATGGTACACGAAGAAATGACCCAAAGAGTGAAAAGCTTAAAACAATGGTTGACAAACATGCAAGGGTCGACAGGTCAAAAAAGTGTGGCCTTCAAAGATCTATGTATGTTCCCATATGTCCGCTTGCCGCCTGGTTTCAAGACTCCCAAATTTGAAAAGTACGATGGACATGGAGATCCCATAGCCCACCTGAAAAGATATTGCAATCAACTGAGAGGTGCAGGAAGAAATGAATAATTGTTGGTGGCTTATTTTGTGGAAAGCCTTACAGGAGTAGCCTCCGAATGGTTTATGGATTAAGACACGTCTCACTGCTATGTCTGGGATGACATGGCATAGGCCTTTGTCAAACAGTTCCAATACAACATCGACATTGCCCCATACCGCATTTCCCTTTCAAACCTGAAGAAGAAACCAAGTGAAAGTTTTAGGGAATATGCCATTAAATGGAGAGAGCAAGTAGCTCAAGTTAAGCCACCCATGGATGACCACGAGCTAATAACTGTCTTCCTTCAAGCGCAAGAGCCAGATTACTTTCAAAACATGATGTCCGCAGTTGGCAAATCCTTCTTGGAAGCAATCAAAATGGGAGAAATGATAGAGAATGGTCTTAAGACAGGCAAAATTATAAGTCAAGCAGTTTTAAAAGCCGCAACTCAGGCTGTCCAGGTTGAGTCTCATAATTTTAGCGACACAAATGAGAAGATTGAAGAAATCATGATGACATTAGGGTCGAGAAGAGGTCCCATGAGAACATCTCGAAGGTATGAGCAGCCTCCTCAAGTTTTTCATGACTCCCCTAAGCAGTATTATCCACCTCAGAACCCTCAATACTCTGTCGCTCCACCTCAGTATGTTGTCCAGCCACCAAAACACACCAGAAGGAGAGCACGAGCATCACGAAACCTCCAACAGCCTCCACAAAATATTCAGGTTCCCTATAACCCACATCCATGCCAGAGGTATAAAGGGCAACAAAGGTTGAGAGATAATTTTACGCCAATAGGAGAGTCCTATGCAAGCTTGTTTGAGAAGTTAAAATATCATGACATGATTGCACCTATTCCTCCAAATCATTTGGACCCCCGTCCAAGAAGCTTTGAACCTTCTAAAAGGTGTGAATACCATTCCAATGCTCAGGGACATAATGTTGAAAGCTGTCGGGATTTGAAAAGAGAAATAGAAAGGATGATCAAGGAAAATTTGATTGTGATCCAATATAGTGACACCCAGAATCGCGCAGAATCCTTTACCTGCACATCATGATGAACACTTTGTGGGGAAGATGCCTGGTGACATGGAGTTTGAGAATCCTCTCGGGAGCTTGCTTACTGAAGTTAATGATGGTGAAATTGGAGAAGGCTCTGCTAATTCTGATGAGCAAATTTGTGGCTAAATGTCAAGTCTAGCAATTGAAAAGTCATTCCCTCCTCACTAGGAAGGAATCTTGGTAGCTTGTTTTGATATTTTTTCTATTATCTGGGTTATTTCAGGGTCGTGATCCAGATTTTATTTGTTTTATTGAGTCAAACCCTTCTATCCCTCCATTCTGTTTGAGTCTTGTCTGTCTGTTCTGTTGCTATTTTCTTTAGCCGGGTTATTTTAGGGTTGTACTCGGATTTTAGGTTGCTTGTTTAGTTGTCAAACCCTTCCATCCTTATTCAATAAAATATAGTTTGTCCTTTTGTGTCATTCTATTTCTAGTTTTTTTCTCGCTAGTTCTAATGACATGACATGCATGCGGAAATTTTGGCCAGATCTTAGAAACTGATTTAATTTGGAATTGGATAACAAAACAAAACACCTTTGAGGATGAATAAATAGTTGGTAATTACTTGACAAACCATACTGGTGCCTCGAGACAGCTGGTAATTTTTCAGTTAAATTGGCGTGGGAATATTTGAGACTGAGAAACGATACAGGGACAACATACAAAAACATGTGGGTACAAGGTTTACCATTCAATATATCGTTTTTTATGTGGAAAGTGTGGAGGGCAAAATTACCTCTAGATGACTATTTGAAGAGAGTGGGATACTCCATGCCTTCACGCTGCTGGTGCTGTGTGCAACCAGAGGAAGAAACCTTAGCATATCTATTTTTTTCCTCTTTCGCAGCGAACAAAGTTTGGTCCTATTTCCTAAGGAATGCTGGAATAAATCTGGACGGTATGTCAATGCACCAGGCAATCGTGAAGTGTTGTACAATCAGAGTTGTACCAAGATTGAAGCCGATTTTTCAAGCACTTCCTTCGATCATTTTGTGGGAGCTGTGGAAGAGAAGAAACATCTACAAACATGGTGAAGCTGTAACGATAAGAAGGGTGATATATCAGGTATCCACAGCCATTCAATCGCTTGTCAGATTAAGGAAACCTGGCTTGGTTAACGTTCCTCAAATTTGGCCAAATCTGCTGCACATGATGGTACACTACACACCACCATTGAAGGTGACTAAAGTTCTATGGGAAATTCCACCACAAGGATGGATCAAAGTCAATTGTGATGGGGTATCGAGAGGAAATCCGGGCAGGAGCTCAATTGGATATGCACTTCTAGATGATGAAGGTAACATAAAGTATGCTTGTGGAAAGTTGATACATGAAACTGCAAACAATGTGGCAGAGGCTTTGGCAATTGTTGAAGCACTAAAATATTGTGAAGAGAAAGGATTCGCGCAAGTTATTTTGCAAACTGACTCGCTCCTCTTGAAGAATGCCATAGAAGGAATTTGGGTTGTACCTTGTGTAATTGCAGAATATGTAGAAGATATCGTACATGTAATGACTAGAATGCATGTGAATCTGTCACATATTATGAGAGAGGGGAATTGCTTGGCTGACCATTTAGCGAATCATGCGATCGACATAGGCAACATCCAAGCACACTGCTTTCAAGAACTGGATATAAAAGGCAGGAAAATTGTCAACAATGACAAATTACAATGTCCATACCTAAGAGTTAAAGTTGCAAGATTTTAAGGATGCACATGAAAACGAAGATGATTACAACTGAAAGGATGCATTTTTTAAATAACTCAGTTTTCTTTTTTGCAGGAACAAGTTCGTTTGACATACCTCTCTTGTTGATCAGACCTCAAAGGGTGATTTGCCATATTCTGTTCATTTCCTTGGAGAATTTTCCATAAGCTGGATAGATTACGAGCATGAAGGTCAATGTTCTCATTATGGAAGCACACTAGATATGCACAGTTACTTGAGAATTCCTTTTAATTTGGCTTTTTGCAAAGAACCAAGTTACATCTCTTTTCTCAATCTATTGGTACAACAAAATAGACATTCAATCACTGAATGTACATGTTTTGTTAGGGGCAGACATGGTCGACAATTATCGACACAATTTTATATGGTTTATTCAAAGATGCAAAAAATAAATAAAAAAAATAGTTGAAGTACTTTGGGACTAAGTTCGAGTAAAATTCACCTTCAAATCATTGTGAAGATCGGGCTTGAGGAAGAATCAATTGAAGTTTGTTGGAAAGTTTGACATTAAGGGATGGAAAGTGTCTTGTGACCACGACACACGAAGAAGACAGACATGTTCGTCAATGCTGGGATCGCGAAAAGATAGCATGATTGGCATTCTCGATGCTAGGAGGCCCTTTTTTCGCTACCCAAACACTTTATATCCTTTGTCACCCCTTTGAGCATGTGTTATTTTTTTTGACCACCCTCTTTTGGAATCAAGTTTAGAGTCGGAAAAAAAAATGAATGAAAAAAAAGAAAAAAAAAGAAAAAAAAAAGATAAAAAGAGTCCATGTCCCAAGAGTACAAACTGGGGCAATTCTTAGAAAGTTCAAGAAAAAAAAGAAGAAAAGGATTATCTGCCTCCAAAAATAGAAGCTGGGGCAGCTTGTTTTGAAAAAAAAAAAGGAAAGAATGATGAAAATTATAGTTAGGTCAGACGTTTGAACTACGTTCGACCTAATTCCTTAAAAAATAGGATACGTAGGGAGCCTCACAGTTCGGTCCAACCAAATAAGAATTTAGAAGAAAAGAAAAGAAAAAAATAGAAAAATCCAAAAATCCCCAGCATCTGAAACTGGGGCAAAAATTTTATTTCACTTTTGAAAGAGTCGATTCCAAGAGTTGTAAGTCTACAACCCCTCATTTTGAGTCTACTTTGAGGCTTCATGTCAACCCTTCTTTCCAGCCCTATCCAAAACCTTCCAAATAAAGACCTCCCGATATGCCTTCAAGAATGCCAAGAGAAGCATGCAATGAGCAAGGGTTGTCACGCAACATATAACACTGTCAGGATGTTTGCACAAGAAAGTAAAAAAAAAATAGAGAAGAAAAATGAGAGAGTCTTACTAGTGAAAACCCTCACGGGCATTGTAAGACGACGGTAAGCAAAGATGAATAGATGAGAGAGACTTGTTGGTGAAAACCCCTCGGGCGCTACTAGTCGAAAGTGAGTCGTGAAGCTGATGCAAAGGATTGACACGGATAGGCCTGACTTCAAAGATCATAAGAATGGTAAAAGGGAAGATTGGATTAGTTTAATAGATCAAGCCATTGAGTCCAAAATGCATGTCATGATTATTAAGGCTAGTTATTGAAAAAAAAAATTCTTCCTTCTGTCCTTCCGACAGGGGCATTTCTTGTTAATATTTTTCTTTGCGTCATTGTGTCCTTCACCCTGAGTTAGTCCTACTCAAAACAAGCAAGAAAGATTTCAAAATCTGCTACCAGCTTTTCAGTTGTACAAAGTAAATTTGGCCAGTAAACTCAGTTGTTAATGTCAACATGCCTTGAGGATTCATACAAAGGCTCCCCCAAAAGACTCTTGTCAGCCTGGTTGGCGCAAACAAAGATAACTAGTGATTCTCTCTGACATACAAAGTGCTCAGATATCAGAAAGGATCATCTAAGAAAAGATCTTCAGTTGGGATAATGCTAATTGAGCCAGAAATACAAATGGTACCGGGTGTGAAACAGTCAGAGTTGGTGCAGAACAAAAGTTTCTTGAGACTGACTCAAGATGATCGAGCAAAAGCCAAGCTGCTCAAGACTCAAGGCCACAAACCGACCACCATTTTCAAAATTGACAAATTTTTCTTTGTGTGAAACAGGAACAAAGCAGGGCAAGGAAAATGGTTAAAAATAAAAGAGAGAAAAAGAAAAGAAGAAAAGAGCCGACAAAGGGAAGTTTCTCAAAAATTTTGTCTTAATTTATCTTGCTATTGTGCATAAAAGCATGCCATTGATCTTCACATTTTTCCTCCTAGGATAAAAGTCCTAGTCTGATGGATTTTCCTCTCAATATAAATCTTAGTCTGATGAATCTTTCTCCTAAGATAACAAAAAGAGGACCTAGTCTGATGAACTTTCTCCTAGGATCAAAATCTTAGTCTGATGAATCTTTCTCCTAAGATAGAAAACCTAGTCTGATGAATCTTCTCCTAGGATCAAAATCTTAGTCTGATGAATCTTTCTCCTAAGATAAAAAAACCTAGTCTGATGAATCTTTCTCCTAGGATAGAAATCTTAGTCTGATGAATATTTCTCCTAAGATAACAAAAATAATCTTAGTCTAATGAATATTTCTCCTAAGATAACAAAAATAGAAATCATAGTCTGATGAATTTTCTCCTAGGATAAACGTCTTAGTCGGATGAATCTTCTCCTAGGATCAAAATCTTAGTCTGATGAATCTTTCTCCTAAGATAGAAGACCTAGTCTAACGAATTTTCTCCTAGGATAATTTGAAAAAAAAAATAGAAGTTTGATTTTGGAAAAAAAGGGGAGCCATTTTTTTAGTCTTCTTAAGATTATCAATGTTTAGTTTTCCTAAAATCAGGGAGCCCCCCATGAAGAACAGAATGACGATTTATTTTTCGAAGTTGTTGTTGAGGTCAAGAGCCCCCCCTGAAGAACAGAATGACGATTTATTTTTCGAAGTTGTTGTTGAGGTCATATAGCAAAGAGGAATACAACCGAAATCCCAACGGGAAAACAACAAAAATCCCCAGCTGAGGAAGGAAGTTCAAGATTTGATGGAAAAATAATGCAAAGCTCACGAGTAAGAAATAAACAGTTCGAGATCGGCAGTCAAAGGGGAATACAAGACAAATCAGAAGTAAAGAAATACCAGAGGAGTCACCGAGACATCAAAGCAACAAGAGACACAAGAGCACGACTGAAGATCTAGATAAGATTTTATAATTCATAGACTATCATTTAGTCTAGCTTTTGTTTTCTTTCAGCATGGTGTAATAAAGAGGTCGACAAGCAGTAATAACAGTACGCAACAGCAGTAACATTGCAGTCCCATGGTAGGCCCAGCTACCAAAACTTCCCGAACTACATTAACCTGATTCCCTTCTAGCCAGGGATATGTAGGAAACCTTTGAAGCAAAGGTTCGGTTAAATTTTTCAAACAATTGCTTCACACGGAGTACTCGGATGGGCAAAAATCGCTCGTATCTGCTCACTTTAGCTTTGCACGAAAACTCTTTGTGTTTTCGGACAAAGAGGGGTAGCTGTAAGCACGTGATTTTTGCCCTATGTGAGAATTACTCCCAAAAAAATTCAAAATAAAACAATTTTCCTTTGTGTGCAATTTTGCGAATTTTCGTGGCATTTTTGGATAATTATTTGTATTTGTCCGTGCATGTTTATTTGTTAAATTAATAAAAAATACAAAAATATGTCGCATTTGCATTTAAGATTTAATTCTACAATTAGGAGCAATTAAGTTTGTTTTATAAGAACAAAAAAATCATAAAAATAATGTACGTTACATTTTTAGCATTTAATGTCCAAATTGTGTGATTTTATCGTAATTGCTATTTAATTGTGTGTTAATTGTTATTAAGAGTTAATTTGCACTTTTATAAATTAATTTAGTTCTATAGGATAATTTAGGATTTTTAGAATTTAGTTTTAGTTTAATAAAAAATAAAAGAAGAAAAAAGAAGCAATAAAAGAAGAAGAAAATCGGATTGGGCCTTTTCTTCAATTTTTAACCACAAGCCCAAAACCAGATAACCAAACCCCTACCGGGTCAACCCGACCCGGTCCGCCCCATAACTAAACAAGTTACCCCCCCTTCCCATTTTTCATTCTTCATTTTCCCAAAACCCTAAAAAACCACCCCCCCCTGCTGCATCATCTTCTCCAAACCACCCTCTTGCCCTCTCACCTCCATGGCAGCTGCTGCCCCTTCATCCTCCTCCTTCAACAAGAAAACACACACACACACACATCTCCTACCAACAGCCCAACCTCCATTTGCGTCCACCACGACCACCCCAGCAATACCATCACGCCCAGACGACGACCATCTCCCATCGTCGCACGACAACACCGTACCAGTCGACCACTGTCACAAACTGCCCTCCCCGTCGTCCCCATCGTCCCTCGCTGCTTCTTCTTCAATGACCTCCCATGGACGCCCTTCTTCACCTGCTTCACCTCACCTCCGTCGACCACCTTTTTTGCTTCACCTTCTTCGTCGTCGAGCTCCAGCCATCGACGACCAACACCCCATGGCAGCCCTCCAGTCGCAAGCTCCAGCCAGTCGCCAAGGCTGCTGCTTCTTCTTCTTTATCTTCAACATCGTCACGACAACCTGGAGCAGCTCCACGACCACCATGGCCACTGCTTCGTCTTCAACTGCCATAGCCGCCACTAGTAGCTCATCGTCGACCAACAGCTCGTCCAAACAACCAACTTCATCTCCTTCGTCATTTCCTCCAGTCGCCGGAAAAACCAGCAATGACCACTCCACATGAGCGACCACCATCGCTTCTGCTACGTCCAGCTTCATCCGCTAACGACCACAAACCAGTGAACTCGATCGTCACTGCATCAAAAACTAAAATGGGTTGAAAACAATGATGTTTGTTCAGGCGTGTCGAGGTTGCCATTCGAACTCGGGTTTTAAACCAGTAGGTTTCCGTTCCCTTTTCTTTTATTTTTCGTTCAGTGAATTCATCTTTCGCTTCTTTTCTTCTTTCTATGATTATGTTCGTGTTCCGATAGGTTGGTTTGAATTCGAATCCAAGTCTTTGTTTGTATTAGAGATAATTCGTGTTCATTTTTGTTTAAAGTTCGTTAGTTTTTCATCAAGTGATTTAATGACGAGTGTTTATGTGTTGGTCTTTAGTTTTTGATTTAGTTTGAATCATTCATCTTTGTTATGATGTTGTTTGATTTAGTTTGAGTTCAACTGATGTTGAGTTTAGTGATTTAAATCTACTTGTTTGTCCTGTTAAGTTTGTTGATATGAATCTGACTCTGTAGTTAATTCATGAATGTTTTCGATTAGGAGTTTGTTTGGCGAGTTTGTTTATTCAGAGTTTGTTTGTTAATTGGATCGTTGATTAGGTGAATTGGTTATAGCTGATATGGTTTTGGTACAGATTGAAAGGGATGGGGGTCGAATGGTAATTTCAGTAGTTTCAGGGGTATTTTGTTTAGTAATTGATTAATTTGAGTGTTCTGTCCACTAAGCGTTAATATATTAAAATAATACATTATTTAATACATAGTGGGGGACAAGACATAGGGTAGTGGGAACTAATACATTATTCAATACATAGTGGGGACAAGACATAGTGTAGTGAGAACTAATATATTTGTTTAATATAGTGGGAGACAAAACATTAAGTAGTGGGATTCAAAAGGGGGATGGAGATAAGATGGTGGGATTAATTTAAGTGCTTCAAGTTTGGCTATAAATAAGAGGAGCTGGACACAAGTTAAGAGAGGGATTATGAGAGAGAGTTTGGGGCTGGTTTTGGAGGAAGAAAATTGTTTCTCTTCCAATTTTTCTTAGAGTCTAGGCTGAATTTTTAACATTTAAAAGTTCAGTAATTTGAGGGTAAGAAGAACAGGCTGGTTTTTAATCTAAAAGGTTCAGTGTTTGAGAGCTAACGAAACCGAAAAGTTAGTCTTTTCTTTTACTGCTGAATATCAGAACTAGTACTGTTGCGGTTTCAATTGGTTCTTCCTGAGTTTTCTATTGGTTATTGGATACTGTTTTCATTGAGTGTGCTGGAACCGTGTTGGTTTTCAAATCTGTCACTGGGTGTTCTGTTTACTGGTTGTTGCTGGCTATTACTGTTGCTGACCGCTCCTTTATCTTCTTGTATTTCCGTTATCCAGGTACATGTTCTACAGTTCTCAAATTTAAAAGAAAGGAAATAAAGAGTTGTTGGAATGGATTTCTGAAAATAACTATTTCTTTGTGTTTAATTTTAAGTATAAGCAGTAGTTCATTTGATATTTCATAGTATGTATTGGAATGATTTTGAAATGCATAAACTGGACTGATTGAATCTATTTCTACAAATATGTAATATCAATTGTAATTAATCTTAGTTTGTGATTACTAGTTATGAAATATAGTGTAGTTATTTTTTTTCCAGTAGTCGTGTAATAGTTTCAAATAGGTTATGCTACAAAACGGGTTCAAATAGTTCATGGAAATCAGCATGTTGATTTAATAGGGTTAGTTCTAAAATTGCGAGTTCACTTGAGTAAGTAACATCATTTTAAATAGCAAAGTGAATAATGTCAGTAACTAATATTCTCAAATGTTACTGATTGATGTTAGCCTGATGTCAGTTTTTAAGCATTGACGCATTTCTTCGATAAGTCGTAAAAAGAGTTAAAAAGGATGGCTTTGTATTACACATAGTTAATTCCAATAGTTCAATTCATCTAATAATGTTAGTTTAAATTAATCAAAGAATAGTTAGTTTGTTTTGATATTACTGGGTGTCAATCTCGTGTTCTATTCATCATCTCAACTTTAGTGTTATTAGCTAATAGAATAAGGAACGATACAATCTCCCTTGAGTAAGCTCTGTTGCAGTTTTCCATTTGTATTTGTCTTAATCTAATAAATAATAAGAGGCACAAGCTTACAAACATGTAACTAATTAGGACCTCTTCTCCTTTATTTTAGAGACGAACTTAGAAAAAAATGTAGTCACTTTAGGATTGTCCTTTCAAAATAAACGAGATGAGCCTCGCCTAGTAAAACTCACCGATTGCGGGGCCCTCACAATTGTATATATATTAATTACTTAGAACTCAGGATCGGCCGCTTAGCGAATTTCACGGCTTTTTTTCCCTAAAAGTAATAACGCGTTAGTCACTGTTAGGCACGTACTTTTAATAATTTACTTTCTTAAACTCGGGTGCACATTTATGTGACCCAAATCCAAATCTCAACGAAATCGAAATGTGTCGCTAATCATGGGTACATTGATTGTGACGTGGTTCGAGATGCATTTCCACGACGTTGCAAATTCCTTTTAAAAAATAATGAATGAGACGAGCCTCGACAAACAAAAGGTCACAAGTTGCGGGGCCCTCTATACGTGTTGGTAAAATTACTTAGACTTCGGGATGGACCGTTTAGCAAAATTTCGCGGTCCTACCCAAAATAATGATACGCTAGTCGCTTTAGGCGCGTATTTAATAATGTTATCTTCTTAAACTCGGGTGCATATTGTCACACCTCCTTTTTCCATACCCGCGAGGGTACAAGGGAGTTTTTTCCAATTAAAGGACGGTCGCTCAACTGTTATATTCGGCTTGATTAATCTGATTTTATACAAATATGAACTTATGTGCAAATTTTAACTTTTTACTGCTTTCATAACTATTATTATTTTTTTATATAGGACTTGCAATGTTGTGAAAACATATCTCGAACCACGTTACATCAATGCACCCGTGGTTATTGACATACCTTGACTCGGTTGAGATTTGGATTTAGGTCACATAAATGTGCACCCGAGTTAAGGAAAATAAATTATTAAAGGAGTGCCTAAAGCAACTAGCGTATTGTTATTTTTGGGGAAGGCCGTAAAATTCGCTAAACGGCCTATCCCGAATTCTAAGTATTTTAACATATATACATTTAAAGGGCCCCGCAGCTTGTGCATTTTTTGTTCGTCGAGGCTCGTCTCATTCATTATTTAAAAAGAATTTGCAACGTCATAGAAATGCATCTCAGACCACATCACAATCAATGTACCCGTGATTAGAGACACATTTCGATTTCGTTGAGATTTGGATTTGGGTCACATAAATGTGCACCCGAGTTTAAGGAGATAACATTATTCAATATGCGCCTAAAGTGACTAGCGTATCATTATTTTGGGAAGGCCGTGGAATTTTTCTAAAACAGTCCATCCCGAAGTCTAAGCAATTTTAAAACAAATATTTACTGAGGGCCCCGCGATTTTGTATTTTTCGGCGAGGCTCATCTCATTTTTACTTTTAAGGATAAACCTACAGCGACTACATTTTTCTATTAAGTTTGTCTCTAAAAAACAAAAGAAAATACCTCGATTAATTACATGCTGAAAAGGTGTAACTTATTAGTTATTAGTTTACGGCTGACACAAATGAGAAATTGTAGCAGAGTTTGTACAAAGAGGGATTGCCTTCGTTCTATATTTAACAAAACTGAAACATGAGATTGACGCACAATAATATCGAAGCATATTATCTTTTAGAGGAATAAATTAGACGTATGCAACCTCATTTATTGACGGGCATACACATGAGGTTCGGTTAATGATTCCTTACATACTTGACACCAAAAAGAACGAAACAACTGAAACCGAACCTATCTAACTTAGTGTGGTATTGCAATGTGTTTAACTACACGATTTTTTTTCTTTTGCTATAACCCAGATTGCCTAGTATGCCTTCGAAATATACATTATCAACTGATGAATTAAGGTGAAGCAAATGTGATTACTGCATTCATTTCAACAGACCCTATGTGAAACCGTTGTTGGCCGAGTATCCTTACTATCCAGCTAGCTTTTTTCCGATTAACATACAACGATAGATTACCAGACCCAACTTCTTATGAACTGAAAACTATTTCATTACATAGTTTGAAAACCAAACTTTACATGTTAAACACACAAATATTCTAAACTACAAACAGCAGAATAATGGTAACTATGCTAATGTTTGGACTGCAATACTTCTTAATGCTCTTATTCAGCTCCAAACTCATCATTACGTCAGTGAATTTAGAATGTGTACCTGGATGTTTGGACAATAAGAAGGAGAATAAGAAAAGTATCAGTAGCAGGCAACCAAACAACAACAACTCAGCAACAACAACCAGCAACAAAGTCACCAATAGCCCACAAAAAACCAACAGCAGTTTCAACAATGATGAAACCCACAGGTATCGAGCACCAAGCAAACAATCCCAGAAACAGAGTAGTAAAACAGCCGAGAAAACCAGAATATTCAATGCAATAGCCACAGCAGTTCAATAGTCACAAAATCTCGGCAAATGACCAACAACAACCTCAAATGGCACTAAGGCCATAACCAGCTAACAGCATATAGAAGTCCAGAATAGTAGTAATCCCGCAAAGAAAATCAGAATATCCTAATGTAATGGTAACAGCCCAATTAGAGTAACTGACTTGGCCAAGACAGCTTGACCAACTTAATTTCTTATGCAGTTTTCAGACAGTGTTTAGTTATAGGGTTCTGAAATTTCTTTCTATTTTTCCTCCGAAGACTAAAAAATGTCCAGCCCTTTCTTAGCTAAAAATACCTCTATTTATAATCTGAAAAAGAACCCCTAAGGTCTGCCTAAATTTCACAGCCTCCAAGTCTGCCCATACCCTTCACTTCCCACGCCTAAACATCTTCTTGATGCAAGTTATTTGGTTCCCCATGCCTGGCCTGTTGCTCTAATCAAGAGTCCTGGGTTTTAAGTATTCCTTTTAAACTCCCATGCTCTTATGTTTTGTCCCTACTAATACTAGATTAATTGTATTTTGATTAAACAATTGATAGCCCCTTAATCCTGAACACTTAATTAGTTTTTCCCAACCAAAGCTACCCCACAGACCCTTGATCATTGCTGCCTTGCCCCACCCTTTCATTCTATTGTATCTGCCAGTTATTAATCATTTGAGAACTAGTTCGAACCCCTCCCACAACTAACAAACAGACCTATAATCAGTCCAACACAACCCTTCAACTAAATCAACCAGTAAGAGTTAGGTCGTTCGTCATTTTAATACTGTGAAACAAACGACAACATGTGTCGAGTCGACTTTGCGAGTTATAACGTATACTAACTAGTCGCTGATCAACTAAAGTCAAAACAGAACAACTGAGTGATTCGGGCATTTTTCTGTCAACAATGGAACTTACGAAACTTAAATATTTGACGACGTTACTCAAATCGACTATACGAACTATTATACGTAACATTTAATCGACGAACAAACAGACTAAACAGGGCACCAATTTATTTCAAAACTCGGGGCATTTAACATGGAATTTACGAAACTTAACTAGTCGACAACATCAATCGAAGCGAATAGACATCTTATAACACTCAATTAACACTCAAGAAGAGAAATCGACCAAACAAAAGGGTCTTTGAAGATGGACAGAAAAATAATCAAAAATCCAGAACAAATCCACGAACATATGCATAACACCTAAACAAAAGGAAAAAAAAAGACGATTACACTGGAAACTTACCTCAAAACGAAACAAGTTTGGTTTTTAGGGTTCTTGAACTCAGATTTGGGATTCAAAGAGTTCTGCTTATATTTGACTGGAACCAAAGCTGATTAGGGTATGAGGGATGTTAGGGGAGTGACTAGGGTGAATTTGGGACTCATTTGGTGACTTAGGGTTTCGGCTCGAACCTTCGAACGATTATTCGAGACGTTCCAGGAAGATTCGAGCCAAGCCATTACCAGATCGGGGTTGTGGGTGGTCTGGTGTCTTAAGGGTGTTAGTCCGGTGGTCATCGGCGTTGTTGCCGCCGGGTTCAGGTGAAAGGGAAGCTATGGCGGCTGCTAGGGTTTGGGTGTTAGGGTTGGTCTCTGGGAGACGATGAAGCTGAGGGGTGTGTGGATAGGGGGCGGGGTAACAAAGTTGGGCTTTATATATGATTTAGAGGTTTAGATCCTGGCCGTCGGATCATGTGAGATCAAGGGCCAGGATCTATTCATTAAAGAGGGACGACGTCGTTCGAGGGTGATGGTGGGTGAGACCAGGTAGGGGGATGGACCGGGTCATGTTAACGGATCTGGGGGTGTGATCCTGGCCGTTGATCCCTTTGAGATCAATGGCCCAGCTTAACCGGGACAAAACGATGCCGTTTGGACACCTTTAAAGAGACGGACCATTTTGCTCATTGGGCCAGCTCGTTTTGGGCCTATTTTTGTTTAATTTCCTGGCCCAAAACCGAGTATCCTCCTTTCTTTTCCTCTTTAATTTAAACAAAAACTCTTAAATAAAACAAAATAAATTTATACACCCACAAATTAACATTTAATAAAAAATCAACCAATGACAAGAAACACTTATGCATATAGTTTTGATTTTCTTTTTCTTTTGGAGTAATTTTCGTGAAGCAAAAATCACGTGCTTACAGCTGCCCCTCTTTGCCCGAAGACACGAAGGGTTTTCGGGCAAAGATAAAGCGGGCGATTTTTTCTCATCCGAGTACTCCGTGTGAAGCATTTTTTGAAAAAGATTTGACCGAACCTTTGCTTCAGAGGTTTCCTACATATCCTGGGCTGAACAGGAATCAGGTCAATGTAGTTCGGGAAGTTTTGGTAGCTGGGACTACCGTGTGACTGTAACGTTCGTTGTTGTTGCGTGCTGTTACATGCTCTTGTATGCTGTTATCGCTTACCGATCTCCTTGTTACATTGCGCTAAAAGGAAAAACAAGAAGCTAGGCTAGACTATGGATCGTAAGATCTCATCTATCTTCGACTTGTTCTTGTCGCCTTGCTTTCTTGTTGGCCTGCGTTTTCCTCCGATGCTTTTATTTTGTGAACTTGGGGGATGACACTGGGCCTTTGCCTTTCTGAATGCCAGTTTTCATCATTTTGCTTGGTCCGCTGGGGACATGGCTTTCTTCATTAAGCTTTTCAGTGGTTCCTCTGGTGGTACGACTCTCTTCATCAGATTTGCTATGCTGGGCATGATTTAATGTTCACAAGCCACTTCTTTCAAAACGCGTCCTTTCTTCACTTTTGGCACATGCACTTGAGTTTGCAACCTTCTGCTTCCTGGTGCTGGGGATTTTTTTTTATTGTTTCCTGCTGGGTATTCCTGTTGTAACCTTCTGCCTTCCGGTGGGGTTACTGCTCTCAAAATCTGAAATATTTAAACTAAAACATGAAAAGTATTCCTCTCGTTATACAGGTGGGCGCCTACTAAGACATGAAAATATTCCTCTCGTTATACAGGTGGGCACCTATTTAAACTAAGACTGAAAATTATTTCTCTCGTTATACAGGTGGGCACCTATTTAGACTAAGACTGAAAATTATTCCTCTCGTTATACTGGTGGGCGCCTATTTAAACTAAGACATGAAAATATTCCTCTCGTTATACAGGTGGGCGCCTATTTAAACTAAGACATGAAAATTATTCCTCTCATTATACAGGTGGGCGCCTATTTAAACTAAGACATGAAAATTATTCCTCTCGTTATACAGGTGGGCGCCTATTTTAAACTAAGACATGAAAATTATTCCTCTCGTTATACAGGTGGGCGCCTATTTAAACTAAGACTGAAAATTATTCCTCTCATTATACAGGTGGGCGCCTATTTAAACTAAGACTGAAAAGTATTCCTCTCGTTATACAGGTGGGCGCCTATTTAAACTAAGCCATGAAAATATTCCTCTCATTATACAGGTGGGCGCCTATTTAAACTAATACTGAAAATTATTCCTCTCGTTATACAGGTGGGCGCCTATTTAAACTTAAGACTGAAAATTATTCCTCTCATTATACAGGTGGGCGCCTATTTAAACTAAGACTGAAAAGTATTCCTCTCGTTATACAGGTGGGCGCCTATTTAAACTAAGACATGAAAATATTCCTCTCATTATACAGGTGGGCGCCTATTTAAACTAAGACATGAAAATTATTCCTCTCATTATACAGGTGGGCGCCTATTTAAACTAAGACATGAAAATTATTCCTCTCGTTATACAGGTGGGCGCCTATTTAAACTAATACTGAAAATTATTCCTCTCGTTATACAGGTGGGCGCCTATTTAAACTAAGACTGAAAATTATTCCTCTCATTATACAGGTGGGCGCCTATTTAAACTAAGACTGAAAAGTATTCCTCTCGTTATACAGGTGGGCGCCTATTTAAACTAAGACTGAAAATTATTCCTCTCGTTATACAGGTGGGCGCCTATTTAAACTAAGACAAATATTTGAATTCATTTCCTCGTTCCTCCAAGAAATTATTTTGACAACGGCAGAAAATTTTCTGCCCCGGTTTTGGTGATTTTTCTGGCATAGCGTCCTGCTGCCATCATCAACCTTTATTTTCCTATAGCAGACAAAAGGATTTAGTTAGTTTTAATCATGGTGGGCAGCGGTGTCCTTGCTAGGGGATGATTTTTCCTTTTCTGTTCTTTGCTCTATGCTCCAACAATTGGTTGGTGGATAAAGTCTCTTGCTGGGGATGTCATGCCTGCTGGGTATGGTTTTTCATTTATCCCCTTTCCTGCTTTATCTTTACAGAACACGTTGTGGGAGTCCGCTTTAATCCCGAAACCACTCCCTTTAGGTGTTTCCTTCCTCCCAGAACTGCAAAGCACAGCATTGCATCGCCTGGGGATAACCGTTAGGACTGTTAGGGTTATCTTGCATCGGATTAATTTCCCTTTCTTGTGGCGTCTGACCATTTTGGACTTGGGTCCGCGATTTATCGACATTCTGCGGGGAGACCTTCTCGGAACTTGGTCCACAAGCCCTTCACCCGTCATTTTCCGCTCTCTTTACGTCACCCTTAACTTTCTACACAATTCGTCCTCTGGTTTTGCAACCGACACCTTTTGTCTCATTGCCTCGGTTTTTGGCCTATCCCCTTCGTATTTTGATTTTGTACTCCTTCGGCCTCTGGTAGTAAACTTTGAAAAATCCTTTTCAAAACGAATTTTTAGAAAGAAAAAATGAAAAAGATAGAAAAGGAGAAAAATCTTTCTGAACCAATACTTGGTGGAAAAAGGAAAAGAGAAGAACTTATCTGGATGACAGGACTGGTCCTAACGATCATGACGTGCACCATAGATTCCCGACCCAGTCTATTTGTATCAATCATCCCGTCTGATGGTCTTACTTGCTGGGGATAAATGGGTGTCCACTTTTTCACGAACGTGGACCCTTTTGTCGATCTGTCTTGTCGCCTCATAGTGCCCTTCGAGGGGTTTTCACTAATGAGACTCTCTCTTTTCTCTCAGCTCCCGGCGTCTTATGGTGCCTGTGAAGGTTTTCACCGATAAGACTCTCTCGTTTTCATATCTCTCATCTTTCGTCGCCTTATGGTGCCTGTGAAGGTTTTCACCTATAAGACTCTCTCATTTTATTTCTTCAGCGGGGAATTGGAGTGCTGTCGATATGACCCTCTCTTCTGGAGATTCCTTTTGACTATCAATTCATTTCCAGTTTTATGATCCTCTTCTTTGCTGGGGATCAATGTATTATTTTCGGCTTATTTGCCTGACTTGGCACCTCTTGGAGGTTGGTCGGGAGGTCTTTTTTGGACATCGATGATGGTTTTGGTGTGGGGCTGAAAAAAAGCTATCAAGGATTCGAAATAACTTTGACGGGTGAGCCATTACAACTCTTGGAATCAAACCTTTGTTGAACTTTAAAACATATCCTCTGCCCCAGTTTTCTTGCTTGGGGGATTCTATTTTTACACTAAGTTGAGCTATGTGCGTTACGCACACTATGCACACTATGCACAATATGTACACTATGACCGAGCCGTGAGGCGCCTACGTATCCTCTTTGAGGAATCAGGTCAAACGTAGTTCCTACCGGTTTTGTTTTTCTTGTGATTTTTATCTTCTTTTCTTCATTTTCTCTTAAAAATTTTCTTTTCTTTTTCCTTCTCTTTTTTCATATCTTTTCCATTAGTGATTCTAAAAGAGGGGTATGAAAGAATAACTTAAGTCTCAAAAGGGGAAACAAAGGTTAAAAGTGTTTGGATAGAAGAAAGAATTGCCTCCGTCATTTCATTATCCAATAAGTACCAAATACAAACAAATGAACCGATAACTACCATAATCAAAGAAATTACGCATAATATCTCTTGACTGTATCAGAATTGATAGCCATGTCGACACATCTTCCCTCGATATCTGTTAGACACAAGGCACCATTGGACAACACTCTAGTCACGATATAAGGCCCTTGCCAATTTGGGGAGAATTTGCCTTTTGCCTCGACCTGATGCAGGAGGATTCGCTTCAATACCTGCTGCCCTACTTCAAACATCCCGGGGCGCACCTTCTTATTATATGCCCTTGCCATTCTCTTCTGATATAGCTGACCGTGGCACACTGCTACCAATCTTTTCTCGTCTATCAAACTCAACTGTTCCAATCGAGCTTTGACCCATTCTTCGTCATCAATCTCGGCTTCAGCGACAATCTGGAGGGAAGGAATCTCGACCTCCGCTGGTATCACGGCCTCAGTTCCGTACACCAGCAAATAAGGAGTTACGCCTATGGAAGTCCGGACGGTAGTGCGATAACCCAACAAAGCAAAGGGTAATCTTTCGTGCCATTGTCTAAATCCTTCCACCATCTTCCGCAGTATCTTCTTGATGTCTTTATTGGCTGCTTCGACCACTCCATTCGCCTTGGGACGATATGGGGTGGAGTTGCGGTGTGTAATCTTGAATTGTTGGAATACCTCTCTCATCAGGCTGCTGTTAAGATTCGCACCATTGTCCGTATTGATCACTTTTGGGATCCCAAATCTGCAGATGATATGGGAGTGAACAAAATCCACCACTGAATTTTTTGGTCACCGATTTGAAGGTTTTAGCCTCAACCCATTTGGTGAAGTAGTCAATGGCCACCAGAATGAACCTATGGCTGTTGGATGCTTCCGGCTCAATAGGCCCAATGACATCCATGCCCCATGCAACAAACGGCCAGGGTGCCGACATCGTATGTAACTTTGTTGGCGGAGAATGAATCAAATCTCCATGTATCTAACACTGATGGCATTTCCTCACGAAAGTGATACAGTCATGCTCCATGGTGAGCTAATAATACCCTGCTCGAAGGATTTTCCTTGCCAATACATATCCGCTCATATGCGGCCCACAAACTCCAGCATGTACCTCTGCCATAACCGTCGTGGCTTGACCGGTGTCTATACATCTTAACAATCCCAAGTCCGGGGTTCTTCTGTACAACACTCCTCCGCTGAGGAAGAAACCATTCGACAAGCATCGAAGGGCTCTTTTTTGGTCCCCAGTGGCCTGTTCCGGATATATCCCCATTTTGAGGTACTCCTTTATATCATGAAACCAGGGCTTGCCATCTACTTCCTCTTCTACCGTGTTGCAATAAGCGTGCTGATCACGAACCTGGATGTGCAGAGGGTCAACATACATTTTGTCAGGATGGTGCAACATTGATGCTAGGGTGGCCAATGCGTCCGCAACCTCGTTATGAACTCTCGGGATATGTTTGAATTCCACTGATCGAAATCGCTTGCTCAGATCATGCAAACATTGTCGATATGGTATGAGTTTCAAATCTCGTGTTTCCCATTCACCCTGAATCTGATGTACCAAGAGGTCTGAGTCTCCCAAGACCAAAACGTCTTGGACATCCATGTCCGCAGCTAATCGCAGGCCCAAAATACAATATTCATACTCGGCCATATTATTGATGCAATAGAAGCGTAGTTGAGCTGTAACAGGATAGTGGCGTCCTGTTTCAGAAATGAGCACTGCTCCTATTACAATCCCTTTCGCGTTTGCGGCTCCATCGAAGAAAAGATTCCAACCCGGTTCCTCGGGTAATTCCAGCTCACTCGTATGCATCACTTCTTCGTCGGGAAAATACGTTCTTAAAGGCTCATATTTTTCATCAACGGGATTCTCTGCCAAATGGTCGGCCAGCGCTTGGGCTTTCATGGCTGTCCTCGTCACATAGACGATATCGAACTCTGTGAGCAGAATTTGCCATTTTGCCAACCTCCCTGTGGGCATAGGTTTCTGAAAGATGTACTTCAATGGGTCCAAACGGGATATGAGATAAGTAGTATATGAGTACAGGTAGTGCTTCAACTTCTGAGCCACCCAAGTTAGGGCGCAACATGTTTTCTCGCGTTGAGTGTACTTGACCTCATACACTGTGAATTTCTTGCTAAGATAATAAATGGCCTGCTCCTTCCTTCCTGTGTCATCATGTTGGCCCAGTACACAACCGAATGAATTTTCCAGGACTGTTAGATAAAGAATTAAGGGCTTCCCTGGCTTAGGTGGAACCAACACAGGTGGATTGGACAGATACCCTTTGATTTGGTCGAAAGCCTCTTGACATTCTGCCGTCCAGCTTACCGCAACATCTTTTTTCAGCAACCGAAATATGGGTTCACAAGTCGCCGTGAGTTGAGCGATGAACCTGCTGATGTAATTGAGTCTCTCCAACAGACTCATTACCTCTGTTTTGTTCCTCGGCGGCGGCAAATCTCGGATGGATTTGATCTTGGATGGGTCTAACTCAATACCCCGTCGACTGACGATGAATCCTAACAGCTTTCCTGATGGAACCCCGAACGCGCATTTGGCCGGGTTGAGCTTGATATCATACATTCGGAGTCTTTGGAAAAATCTCCTTAGGTCTGCTACAGGTTCTTCCTGACGCCAAGACTTTATGATCACATCATCTACGTACACCTCAATTTCTTTGTGTATCATGTCGTGAAACACAGTAGTCATTGATCGCATGTACGTTGCCCCGACATTCTTCAATCCGAACGGCATTACCCGATAGCAGTAAGTTCTCCATGGCGTGATAAATGCTGTCTTTTCCGCATCTTCCTCGTCCATTAGGATCTAATGATATCCCGCATAGCAATCCACAAAGGATCCGATCTCGCGCCCAGCGCAATTATCGATTAGGATATGGATGTTGGGCAATGGAAAATTGTCCTTGGGACTTGCTTTGTTGAGATTGCGGTAGTCGACGCACACCCTGATTTTCCCATCCTTCTTTGGAACTGGTACCACATTGGCCAACCACTCGGGATATCGAGTGACCCGAATGACCTTCGCCTGCAGCTGCTTAATCACCTCTTCTTTGATCTTTACACTCATTTCTGTTTTAAATTTCCTTAGCTTTTGCTTGACCGGAGGGTATGCCGGGTCAGTAGGCAATTTGTGAACCACTAAATTGGTGCTTAATCCCAACATATCATCATATGACCATGCAAAAACATCTTTGAATTCCACGAGGGTTTTGATCAATTCTTCCCTGACATTCGGCTCAATGTAGATGCTGATTTTGGTTTCTCGGACATTATCCGCGTCTCCTAGATTCACAGCCTCAGTGTCATTTAGGTTAGGCTTGGGTTTCTCTTCAAATTGGCACAGTTCTCGGTTTATCTCTTCGAAGGCTTTATCTTCGTCATATTCAGATTCATCGTCACAAATCAGATTGATTTATTAGACTAGGTCGAAGATCCGCTGTGCATGCCATGTCATTAGAACCAGTAAAAAGAGAACTTTTCAGAAAGAAAAAGAACAAAACAAAATTAAAATGAGACAAAAGAAAAGAACTTTATTAAACTTGCGGGATAAAAGGGTTCACACTTTTACAAAACAAAAGTAAAATTTGGATTACACCGTGGAATAATCCGAACAAGAAAAGCATAAATCAAAGACTACTACCAAGGCTCCCCCCGGATAGGAAGAGGAATAACCGTCCAATTGTTGGTTTTGGCCTCAGGCCCCACAAACTGTATCTCCGCTCTGCTGGAACTCTCTCCAGCTTCTACCATACTGACATCAGCGAATAGCCTCTCGAAACTCTGATTTAGGTCCCCGTCCGTCCCAATCAATGGTCCGAGAACTTTTGGGACCGGTGGCCACTTGGCACTTGCTCTGACAAAAGATCTTGAGAGACGTGGCACAGGTTTGGGAAGATACCAGGCTTTCTTCTTCATTTTCCGCGCTTGCTTTGCATCTGCTGCGGTTGGTTTGAACCCCAACCCGACGGTTTCCAAATTCTTGGGCAGGGAGACAGGTTGGACAATCCCTTGAAGCTCGACTCCCAGGCCTTTTCCTGGCACAAATCCATTACCCAACATTTCCGAGACCATCATGATTGTTGCGGAAGCTACCCTAGGGTGCTGGAGGATCTCACCCTCAGAAATCTTGTTTGCTGACATTGTATCGAAGATCTGGTAGACCCAAGGACCTTTGTCATCATCGGTCTCTATGAAGGGAACAATGGCGCCACCTAAGGTGCACGCAGTGTCCTCGCCGTGTAGTACGACCTCTTGTCTTTCCCACTCGAACTTGACCATCTGGTGCAGGGTGGAAGGCACTGCTTTGGCTGCGTGAATCCATGGTCATCCTAACAGAAGGTTATAAGATACCGCGGCATCTAAAACCTGGAACTCCATGGTAAATTGGACTGGACCAATGGTCAATTCGAGTACAATGTCCCCCACGGTGGCTGTTCCATTTCCGTCAAATCCTCGGACGCAAATGCTATTCTTGTGGATTCTTCCGTGGTCGATCTTTAACTAGTTCGGGGTGGATAATGGACAAATATTGGCACTTGAACCGTTATCCACCAATACCCGAGTAACTACCGAGTTTTCACATTTGACAGTTAGGTAGAGAGCTTTATTATGCTCCGTTCCTTCCACCGGCAGATCATCATCTGAGAATGTTACCCTGTTCACCTCGAAAATCTTGTTGGCAATGGTTTCCAGGTGATTTACAGAAATCTAGTTGGGCACATGAGCTTCGTTCAATATCTTCATCAGGGCCCGGCGATGTTCCTCAGAATGGATTAGTAATGATAGCAGGGAGATCTGGGCCGGCGTTTTCCTCAGCTGTTCGACCACAGAGTAGTCCTGCACTTTCATCTTCCTCAAGAATTCCTCAGCCTCTTCTTCGGACACAGGTTTCTTGGTTGCAGCTGGGTTGGGTCTTCTCAGCTCCACCGGAGCAAAACACCGTCCTGATCGAGTCATCCCTTGCGCTTCACAACTAACTTCCTCCACTTGTTTTCCTTTGCACATCACCACTGCCTTCTCGTATTTCCAAGGCACGGCCTTGCTATCAATCATCGACAGCTGGACTACAGGCTTTATGGTGACCAGTTCCCTGTATACCCCTTTCAACACAACTGCAGGTGTGGGTGGAGTCCCTGATATTACCAACTTGTTTGGCTCGGTTTTGCTTGTTATGACAGACGGGCTATTTCCCAGTATCACTATTGGCTTGATGCCTTCTCCCTACGACGGTACCCCCGTTCCTCCACTGGTCGATCCTTCTTTCGGAGCGTCCTGGATCATCATCACTGTTTGTGAGGGCTTTCACAACTCTCCTCCCTCATACACCAACTCGATCATGTGAGTCTCGTGGTGCGCTGGCAGTGGGTTCTGGTTGATGTTAGGAGCCTCCGGCGTTTGGACCTCCATTTTGTTATCATCAATGAGATCTTGTATCGCCTGCTTCAGCCTCCAACATTTTTCAGTATCATGTCCCAGCATTCCGGAGCAGTACTCACAGCTTATTGACCTATTCATATTTTGGGGTGGGGGGTTTTGCTCTCTAGGTTCGATAGGACTCACCAAACCCAACCGTCTCAATTTGTGGAATACGGCGGTATAAGTCTCTCCCAACTCAGTAAAGGCCCTATGTTTCTGCAGCCTATCATTTTTAGTAGCTTGACTTCCTCGAAAACCTGTCCCTAGAGGGTTCCTGTATGCTCTGGGTGGAGGGTAGGTATTTTGTGGTGGTGGGTAGGTATTATGTGGAGTTGGGTATGTATTGTAGGGAGCTGGTGCACGCCATTGTGGGCGAACCGGAGGTTGGGTGTATGTCTGGGCTTGATGGACGATGAAATATGGTTCTTGGGGTGGATAGTAATGATGTGGTGGGCTGTATGGGTAGCTTGGCCTGTGAGGTCTGGGTTGGTTGTAGTGTGGCTTGCCAGCCCTGGACCAACTGCCTGCCTCGATCGTGGCAATTTCTTCTTTATTTCTTCTTCCCAGCGCACCTCCCTTGCTGCTCTGAATAGCCTGGGTCGTTGCCTTAAGTGCCGAGTAATTCAGGATTTTGTCAGACCTCAGACCCTCTTCTATCATGACCCCTATCTTCACTACCTCGTTGAAGGAATTTCCAACCGTCGTCACCAACTGACCGAAGTAGGTTGGATCTAGTGTTTGCAAGAAGTAGTCCACCATTTCTCCCTCTCTCATGGGAGGATCAACTCTGGCCGCTTTCTCTCTCCAGCGGAACCCAAACTCGCGAAAACTTTCCCCGGGCTTCTTCCCGGTCCTCAGCAATGTGAGACGGTCAGGGACTATCTCGAGATTGTATTGGAAATGACCTGCAAAAGCCTGCGCCAGATCATCCCAGGTGTACCATCTGCTGGAATCCTGCCTGGTATACCATTCTAGTGCCGATCCGCTCAGACTTTGGCCGAAATAAGCTATCAATAGCTCATCTTTGCAGCCTGCCCCTCTAATTTTGCTACAGAATCCCCGCAAATGTGCCATGGGATTGTCGTGCCCTTCATATAAATCAAACTTAGGCATCTTGAACCCAACCGGGAGTTGGACGTCCGGAAAAGGGCATAGATCTTTGTAGGCCACGCTGACCTGGTTGCCCAATCCGTGCAGGTTCCTGAAGGATTGCTCCAGGATTTTGAACTTCCTCAAAACCTCATCTTGTTCTGGGACTTTAACCGGCTTTTCAATCTCTGCCGGTACCTCCAAGTGCGGATTGTAGGCATGGAACGTGGGCTCAGGGGGATAGTATTGCGTATCGTGAGCATGAAACAATGGCTCGCTGGTCGTTCTTTGTAGGGTGGCTGATGTGGGTCCCACAAAAGTGGGAACATTTGGTGTTGGGAGAGGTTGATGGGGTGGTGGAGCTTGGGAATCGTGGGGGCTTCTCTCCTGATGATAACGGGGATTTAGGAGGCTTGTTGAAGGGCCGAAGTGAGGGTATTCCGGCACGTGCCCTAGTGGCTCAGGGCTTTTTTGTGCTTTGGCTAGAGCCAACTGCATTGCATTCATCTCTAGTCCCATCCTTTCTATCTTTTCCATCGCTTCCTTTAACAACTAGCTCATCGACCTTTCTTCCTCGGTACTATTCTCTGAAGTAGTCATGCTTGTTGCTACCAGTCCTTTGGATCTGGTTTTGTAAGGGTGTGTTGCCAGAATTCTTTAACAACTAACTGTCTGGATGTAGACAACAACAAACTTTGTTAGCATTAGAGTTTAACAGATTTGATAACAACACATTGAGGATGCAATGCTCCTAGGCAGTTAACCGTTTCTACATGCTTTACTTCAAACAACATGCGTCATCCCGGCTTGCTCATTTGTCCTTTTAAAGTACTTTGGGAAACTATGTATTTTATTTTATTTTTGTATTTTCTTTCTCTCCTTTTTTCTCTTTCTTTCTTTCTTTATTAAAGGCGGTCGAATCTTATGTGGATTGCCTACGTATCACGTCCCTGCGTGAATCAGACCGGCGTAGTTCTCCCATAAAGTAAAGACACACAAAATTCTTCTTGGAATCATTGAATTCATCATCAAAAATTGCTATTACAAATTACTTCAAACAAAGAATAGCAACAGTACAGACTCCACAGTTTTTAACTTGACTTGGCTCAAAGAAAAGAAAACAACATATGGGATAGCATAAAGCCAAATGAACAGGACTCGACCAAAGATCAATTTTTCAACTTAGGGGTCCACGAGGCATCAGTCGGCCTTTTCGCGGCTCTAGGTATAAGGTCTCTCTGCAAGCTTTTCAATGCGTTCATGATCTGGTGGACGCAGCCCATGATGGACACAAGGAGGGTTTTCCGAGGCATTTGCTCGCATGCTAGGCATCTCATGTAGATGTAGTGCCCAATCTCGTCGATCCTTCCTCGAATTTTGTCCCTTTAAACGAACAATTGCCTTATTTGTTGGTTCTTTAATCCTAGTGTTTGCGCATTGTCGGCAAGTTGATCCTGGAACATCTCCATGCCTTTCCATTATGGTCATTGCATCGTAACAGCGCCTTCTGTCGGCTTGGGCATCTCGTGTTTTCTTGAAGATCCGCTCTTGAAGAGTGGAGTTCGTTTCCCTTAATGTCGCGATGCTCAGTTCATAATCCCTTATGACTTGTTGCAGGCGCTGCCTCCGGGACATTGTACCTTTTGCCCACTTGGTCCGTAATCTTGCTGTGCTAGCCATGGATCTTTCCAAATCTTCCTGGAATTCCGCAACCTGATTTCTTAACCCCGCTATCAACCTTTTATCTGCACGACTTCTCAGTTGGTTGTCGGCCTCTCTTTTCATCTTCCGGATCTGAGCTTTGAGGATCTCGCCTTCTCTGATTAATCTGTTATTTTGTCCCTTGTGGGCAGCGAACTGTAATTGGCTTTCAAACTTCATATCCTGAATTTGTTGTTTCAGTTTGCATGTTTCGGCAAGGTATTCCCGCTCTTTGGCCAACCAGCCCCACTGCTCTTGTGAGGACCTGGCAAATTCTTGCAGGTGAGGTCTTCTAACCGGCCTTCCAGATGACGTTTCCCCTTTGTACCAAGCCTGATACCCGGGCGAAACTTCCCCTTTTGCCCGATTCAATACACAAGTATTTGCTTCTAAGTATTGACATTGGCTCCAAATTTGGCGAACCCTTGCTTCAGGAAACTGGCCATCGGGACTGATCTCAATCACCTGGGTGCTTAGATCCTCGTCTTTTGGCACTATTTGACACCTCCCAAGTTGCCTTAAAACCCGATGCGGCGCATATGGTTGAATGCTCTTAAGTCCCATTAAGAGGAAATGGGGCCTGGCTGCTGGCATGTATATGACTTCGTCGATCAGTAACCATCCCAGCGTCCACTGTATTTGACTGGCGTTGAGGGCATGGAAATATGAGGTCCATGACGAGACTCCTTCAGGTAGATGGGTCTCATTAACTCTGGTATAGAACTCCTCTATGCAGGTCTTTTCAGCGGATCCATGGCTCAGAAACTGGGCTCGGTGACATAGGTGTTCAGTCATCCACATTTGTAACAACAAGTTGCAACCTTCGAAAAAGTTTCCTCCGGCCTTGCAGGATGTGAGAGCTCGGAATATATCAGATACAATCATTGGCGCCAACGTGCTATCTTTTTGTGTGAGCAAAGTACTGACGACCCCTGCTATCTTTATGTCGATATTCCCATCTTTTCTTGGGAATACTAAGAGCCCTAAGAAAGTTATCATGAAAGCAACCCTTCTATGTTCATCCCACTTTCGACGATTACTTTTGCTGCACAACTGGTTTTCTGGCTTGTCGAATCCTCCTATGTGACCATATCTTTGGTATATGAAACTCATAGTGCAAAAACCTTTTGCCAAGTCAGGGTTATGAATTGTTCTGACTATCTTTAATGAGTCCAGAAACAGGTGTATTGCCACGGCTCTTGGAGCAACCAGGTATTTATGCCTCAATAGAGCCTCAGCACTGCCGATATACCCTGCTATTTCCTCTAAAGTTGGGGTAAGTTCAAAGTCTGAGAAGTGGAAGACATTGTGCGCAGGATCCCAGTGAGGGACTAGTGCCCTTATGATATCTCCCCGTGGCTTGATATCCAACAAGCTCGTGAGGCCTTTCAGATATCTCTTGATTTCGTCATGCCCTTCTTTGCCTAAATCATTCCACCAGAGCCGCAATTGGAGGGGAATTTTATTCATGATTGAAAAGGGTTCATTTGATGTCGTGCTCATTCTGCACATTTATTAATAAGATTTTAACAAACGAAACTTATTTTGATAAAAACAAAAAAACATATGCTCACCTTTCTCAAAAGGATTTCTGAACACGACCTCTCAGCACTTCATGAACGAAGATTTTTAAGGTTGTGTGATTTAAAAAAAAATAACAGGAGGTGGCCGTTTGTATAAAGGCAGCCTTCCGGAGTTCCTTTTGGGAACATTTGGCTATTTTTGATATAAGCGGCGTCACCCGACCCTATGACAGAAAATATACTTTGGCGTTTTTGCTACTTTATCAATTTTCAAAAATGGGTGGTTGGACCCGACGGGGGTTGCCTACGTATCTCACACCCTATGAGAATCAAACCGGCGTAGTTCGCCCAATACAAACTAAACTTGTACAAACTAAACTTGTATCCAAACTTGTAAAAAAAAACTACAACAGATTAATTTTTCTCAGATTTCGGCAGAGTTTGGATACTATTCGGACACTGGTTTTATTTTCCAAAAGTAGTTATCTCCCTATACTGCTATTTTTCCCCTCTTTTTTTCCAGAAATTCTTGACTTCCAAAAACCGGTCAGCATGTAAGTCTAAAACAGACAAATGCATACAACATGCAGGATGCAAACAGGATGGTCCTTTTTTCCATTTCAGGTTGCTAGTCCTAGACGAACTCAACCCTTGTGTTGAGTCCCCTAAGTCAAATGCAACATGATGCAAATAAGCGTTCCTACTAGGGATCCGGCATGAAGTTACGTCATTCTATGTTCAAAACCTGGGTCTTTGTTCCAGACAGTGTACCCGAGCGGACAACTCGAGCTGAGGAAGGAGCTCCTTTCCGGGAACCAAAAGGCCAGCCGGCTTAGAAACTTTCCGAGCCTCTTTTATTTTAAGGTATGACACTAACAGAATAGGGAGTCTCAACCAGTAAGCACATCCCCGGAGGTAAGAAGAGAAAG
Organism: Nicotiana sylvestris; assembly: GCF_000393655.2. Classification (NCBI taxonomy): domain Eukaryota; kingdom Viridiplantae; phylum Streptophyta; class Magnoliopsida; order Solanales; family Solanaceae; genus Nicotiana; species Nicotiana sylvestris. The sequence goes on from NC_091060.1 coordinate 23,318,868, forward strand.
GTCTCGGCACAGTTTATATACAGTTCAAATAATATCAAAGCGGTAAGAGCAACATTTTGCACATTTTAGGCTAAAACATATAATAAAATCAGATAATAAATAAAGCCAAATAATAACAATTATTCTAAGCTCGAATTCTTAACCCTGAACCAGTGGTTCTGGGTCATTGACCCAGGCATAGATCCCCAGCAGAGTCGCCAGAGCTGTCACACCTCCTTTTTCCATACCCGCGAGGGTACAAGGGACTTTTTTCCAATTAAAGGACAATCGAAACGGGATTTATTTATTTATTTCAGAGTCGCCACTTGGGAGGTTTTAAGGTGTCCCAAGTCACCAATTTTAATCCCGAATCGATGAAAAGAATGACTCTATATTACAGTCTGCGTACCAGAAATCCGGATAAGGAATTTTGTTAACCCGGGAGAAGGTGTTAGGCATTCCCGAGTTTCGTGGTTCTAGCACGGTCGCTCAACTGTTATATTCGGCTTGATTAATCTAATTTTATACAAATATGAACTGATGTGCAAATTTTAACTTTTTACTGCTTTCATAACTATTATTATTTTTTTATATAGGACTTGCAACGTTGTGAAAACATATCTCGAACCACGTTACATCAATGCACCCGTGGTTATTGACATATCTTGAGTCGGTTGAGATTTGGATTTAGGTCACATAAATGCGCACCCGAGTTAAGGAAAATAAATTATTAAAGGAGTGCCTAAAGCAACTAGCGTATTGTTATTTTGGGGAAGGCTGTAAAATTTGCTAAACGGCCTGTCCCAAATTCTAAGTATTTTAACATATATACATTTAGAGGGCCCCGCAGCTTGTGCATTTTTTGTTCGTCGAGGCTCGTCTCATTCATTTTTTAAAAGAATTTGCAACGTCATGGAAATGCATCTCAGACCACGTCACAATCAATGTACCCGTGATGAGAGACACATTTCGATTTCGTTGAGATTTGGATTTGGGTCACATAAATGTGCGCCCGAGTTTAAGGAGATAACATTATTCAATACGCGCCTAAAGTGACTAGCGTATCATTATTTTGGGAAGGCCGTGGAATTTTGCTAAAACAGTCCATCCCGAAGTCTAAGCAATTTTAAAACAAATATTTACTGAGGGCCCCGCGATTTTGTATTTTTCGGCGAGGCTCATCTCATTTTTACTTTTAAGGAGAAACCTACAACGACTACATTTTTATATTAAGTTTGTCTCTAAAAAACAAAAGAAAATACCTCGATTAATTACATGCTGAAAAGGTGTAACTTATTAGTTATTAGTTTACGGCTGACACAAATGAGAAATTGCAGCAGAGTTTGTACAAAGAGGGATTGCCTTCGTTCTATATTTAACAAAACTGAAACATGAGATTGACGCACAATAATATCGAAGCAGATTATCTTTTAGAGGAAGAAATTAGACGTATGCAACCTCATTTATTGACGGGCATACACATGAGGTTCGGTTAATGATTCCTTACATACTTGACACCAAAAAGAACGAAACAACTGAAACCGAACCTATCTAACTTAGTGTGGTATTGCTATGTGTTTAACTACACGATTTTTTTTCGTTTGCTATAACCCAGATTGCCTAGTATGCCTTCGAAATATACATTATCAACTGATGAATTAAGGTGAAGCAAATGTGATTACTGCATTCATTTCAACAGACCCTATGTGAAACCGTTGTTGGCCGAATATCCTTACTATCCAGCTAGCTTTTTTCCGATTAACATACAACGATAGATTACCAGACCCAACTTCTTATGAACTGAAAACTATTTCATTACATAGTTTGAAAACCAAACTTTACATGTTAAACACACAAATATTCTAAACTACAAACAGCAGAATAATGGTAACTATGCTAATGTTTGGACAGCAATACTTCTTAATGCTCTTATTCAGCTCCAAACTCATCATTACGTCAGTGAAATTAGAATGTGTACCTGGATGTTTGGACAATAAGAAGGAGAAGAAGAAAAGTATCAGCAGCAGGCAACCAAACAGCAACAACTCAGCAACAACAACCAGCAACAAAGTCACCAATAGTCCACAAACAACCAACAGCAGTTTCAACAACGATGAAACCCACAGGTGTCGAGCACCAAGCAAACAATCCCAGAAACAGAGTAGTAAAACAGCCAAGAAAACCAGAATATTCAATGCAATAGCAACAACAGTTCAATAGTCACAAAATCTTGGCAAATAACCAACAACAACCTCAAATGGCACTAAGACCGGAACCAGATAACAACATATAGAAGTCCAGAATAGTAGTAATCCCGCAAAGAAAATCAGAATATCCTAATGGAATGGTAACAGCCCAATTAGAGTAACTGACTTGGCCAAGACAGCTTGACCAACTTAATTTCTTATGCAGTTTTCAGACAGTGTTTAGTTATAGGGTTCTGAAATTTCTTTCTATTTTTCCTCTGAAGACTAAAAAATGTCCAGCCCTTTCTTAGCTAAAAATACCTCTATTTATAATCTGAAAAAGAACCCCTAAGGTCTGCCTAAATTTCACAGCCTCCAAGTCTGCCCATACCCTTCACTTCCCATGCCTAAACAGCTTCTTGATGCAAGTTATTTGGTTCCCCATGCCTGGCATGTTGCTCTAATCAAGAGTCATGGGTTTTAAGTATTCCTTTTAAACTCCCATGCTCTTATGTTTTGTCCCCACTAATACTAGATTAATAGTATTTTGATTAAACAACTGATAGCCTCTTAATCCTGAACACTTAATTAGTTTTTCCCAACCAAAGCTACCCCATAGACCCTTGATCATTGCTGCCTTGCCCCACCCTTTCATTCTATTGTATCTGCCAGTTATTAATCATTTGAGAACTAGTTCGAACCCCTCCCACAGCTAACAAACAGACCTATAATCAGTCCAACACAACCCTTCAACTAAATCAGCCAGTAAGAGTTAGGTCGTTCGTCATTTTAATACTGTGAAACAAACGACAACATATGTCGAGTCGACTTTGCGAGTTATAATGTATACTAACTAGTCGCTGATCAACTAAACTCAAAACTGAACAACTGAGTGATTCAGGCATTTTTCTGTCAACAATGGAACTTACGAAACTTAAATATTTGACGACGTTACTCAAATCGACTATACGAACTATTATACGTAACATTTAATCGACGAACAAACAGACTAAACAGGGCACCAATTTATTTCAAAACTCGGGGCATTTAACATGGAATTTACAAAACTTAACTAGTCGACAACATCAATCGAAGCGAATAGACATCTTATAACACTCAATTAACACTCAAGAAGAGAAATCGACCAAACAAAAGGGTCTTTGAAGATGGACAGAAAAATAATCAAAAATCCAGAACAAATCCACGAACATATGCATAACACCTAAACAAAAGGAAAGAAAACTCTATTACACCGGAAACTTACCTCAAAACGAAACAAGTTTGGTTTTTAGGGTTCTTGAACTCAGATTTGGGATTCGAAGAGTTCTGCTTATATTTGACCGGAACCAAAGCTGATTAGGGTATGAGGGATGTTAGGGGAGTGACTAGGGTGAATTTGGGACTCATCCGGTGACTTAGGGTTTCGGCTCGAACCTTCGAACGATTATTCGAGACGTTCCAGGAAGATTCGAGCCAAGCCATTACCAGATCGGGGTTGGGGGTGGTCTGGTGTCTTAAGGGTGTTAGTCTGGTGGTCATCAACGTTGTTGCCGCCGGGTTCAGGTGAAAGGGAAGATATGGCGGCTGGTAGGGTTTGGGTGTTAGGGTTGGTCTCTAGGAGACGATGAAACCGGGGGGTGTATGGATAGGGGGCGGGGTAACAAAGTTGGGCTTTATATATGATTTAGAGGTTTAGATCCTGGCCGTCGGATCATGTGAGATCAAGGGCCAGGATCTATTCATTAAAGAGGGACGACGTCGTTCGAGGGTGATGGTGGGTGAGACCGGGTAGGGGGATGGACCGGGCCATGTTAGCGGATCTGGGGGTGTGATCCTGGCCGTTGATCCCTTTGAGATCAACGGCCCAGCTTAACCGGGACAAAACGATGCCGTTTGGACACCTTTAAAGAGACGGACCATTTTGCTCATTGGGCCAGCTCGTTTTGGGCCTATTTTTGTTTAATTTCCTGGCCCAAAACCGAGTATCCTCCTTTCTTTTCCTCTTTAATTTAAATAAAAACTCTTAAATAAAACAAAATAAATTTATACACCCACAAATTAACATTTAATAAAAAATCAACCAATGACAAGAAACACTTATGCATATATTTTTGATTTTCTTTTTCTTTTGGAGTAATTTCCGTGAAGCAAAAATCACGTGCTTACACATATTTATGTGACCCAAATCCAAATCTCAACGAAGTCGGAATGTATTGAAAATTGCGGGTACATTTATGTGGCGCAATTCGAGATGCATTCTCACGACGTTGCAATTTTTTGAATAAATAATAACAAAAGCGGTAAATAGTTAAAATTTGCACGTAGGTTCATAATTGTATAAAATCAGATAATCAAGCCGAATATGACAGTTGAGCGACCGTGCTAGAACCACGGAACTCGGGAATGCCTAACACCTTCTCCCGGGTTAACAGAATTCCTTATCCGGATTTCTGGTGCGCAGACTGTTAAACAGAGTCATTCTTTTCCTCGATTCGGGATTCAACCGGTGATTTGAGACACCACAAATCTCCCAAGTGGCGACTCTGAATCTTTAAAAAAAATCCCGTTTCGATTGTCCTTTAATTGGAAAAACTCCCATTACGTCCCTTAGCAGGGGTGTAGCGGAAAAAGGAGGTGTGACAAGGCTGAATGTTAAATAACCAGTTTTTCCTTTTTATTTTATAAAAATAGTAAAAGTGATTTTAAAAGCAAATTAAAAATATTGAGCCAACAAATAATATATAAATATCAGTTTAAAAATATTGGAATCAATTTTACAATTATAAAATACTATTAATCTTAAAGTAGGCTATAATTGCAATTATATGCAATTTAACTTAAAAAATATCAAATAAATTTGTACAAATATGCAAAAATCACGTTAATTATATTTTGGTGTAAATATGAGAAATAAATAAATTATTCACCAAAATGATAATTTTGGGAATAATTATTGAATTTTGCACTGCTAAAATAGACAACAAATTGGTTTTAAAGTCTTAAAAAATTATGGAAAAATACCAAACACTTGGGCATGCTTATGTATGCACATATATGTTATGTTGAAAGTATTTTGAGTGTAAAAAAATATTTAGGGAAAAATTAGGTATCAATAGTGATGTCGTGCATTGTTTGCTATTGTGAGGAAAGAGTGTAAAGCACGAAGGGTGATGCCGTGCTGTACGATGTACCATTCCGTACAGATATTCATTGATTATGTGGTGAGAAAAGAGAGTAAAAGCACTAAGGGTGATGGCGTGCACATTATTATGATACGATTGATTAGGTGAGAAAGAGAGTAAAATCACAATGGGTGATGTCGCGCACATTTTTATTATAAATATTGTTTGGGTGAGGACGAGAGTAAAAGCACGAAGGGTAATGCCGTGCAAATCGTTGAATTCTAATTCTTGTTGATATTCTGGCTTTGTTGTTTCTTTCTTTTATTGAGGTTTTCTATTTGGAATTGTTACCTCCCCACAGCATGTTTCCCCTACCCATATTGACTGATTATTTCCTATATTTCTTTTCTGCTGTACATATAGATATTTGAACTGCACATGTTATTTGGTAGTCTGGTCCTAGCCTCGTCACTACTTCGCCGAGGTTAGGCTAGGCAGTTACCAGCACATGGGGTCGGTTGTGCTGATACAACACTCTGTGCTCTTTTGCACAGATCCAGGTATTAGACAGCAGCAATATCGTAGGAGCCAGACTTCAGTCCACCGAGACACTGAGGTAGCCTTGCAGGTGTCCGCAGGCCAGGCGTCTCCTCTATCTTAAATTTCATTCTATTATCTCATGTATTCGAGACAAACAGTGCTATATTTCTTTCAAACAGTTGTATTTAGTACTCTTAGTAGTTCGTGAGCGATGTGACACCAGTTCTTGGGTAGAGGCATATGTTGACTCCCGTATTACTGTTCAGCTTATTTAATTTAGATCTTCCGCTTATTTATTTAATTCCGTTGTTTTTCATGCTATCACTGATAATTGTTAAAAGAAGTAATTTGTTAATGAAAAGGTAGTTAAGGGTTGGCTTGCCTAACTCTCATTAGTAGGTGCCATCACGACTCCCGAGAGTGGAAAATCCGGGTCGTGACAAGTTGGTATCAGAGCTCTAGGTTACATAGGTCTCACAACTTATGGACAAGCTCAGTAGAGTCTGAGGGATCGGTACAGAGACGTCTGTATTTATCCTCAGAGGCTGCAGAGTTAGAAAAATTTCACATTTGTTCTTTCTTGTCGTGCGGATTTGTTCCTCAAATGCTAATTGGATTTCTACTATGTTCTTTTGCAGATGGAAAGAACACGCGCTTCCTCATCTTCCGCTCAGCAGCCCGAGCCCCCAACAACAGCTTCCACTAGGGGCAAAGGGCGATGCCGAGGCTGTGCTAGAGGCCGAGGTAGGGTCAGAGCTTAGCCCCGAGCAGCAGCACCGGTGGGCCCAGATCAGGTCCCAGAGGGGTTCATTGCCACCACGGTTCTTCAGGATGCTCTAGTCTTATTGGTGGGCCTCATGGAGAGTGTCACCGAGCGGGTTTGCTTCTAGTATAACCAACCACTTCTCAGGCTGGAAGAGGGGATCGGACTCCTGCTACGCACACTTCGGAGCAGGTAGCTCCTCAAGTTCAGGTTCCAGTGGTTCAGCCAGTTGTGGTAGTTCAACCGGGTGTAGTAGCTCAGACCGGCGATGGAGCGGCTAGTCTACCGATGATTTGTGGAGGCTGGATAGGTTCACCAAGCTCTTCACTATATTCAGCAGTGCATCTACTGAGGATCTCCAGGATTATCTAGACAGCTGCCACGAGGTTCTTAGGAACATGGGCATTGTTGAGACCAATGGGGTTAATTTTGTTGCATTTCGCCTATTTGGATCCGCCAAGACTTGGTGGAGGGATTATTGCTTAGCCAGGCCACCTGGGTCGCCATCTTTGACTTGGGAGCAGTTTTCAGAGTTATTTTTGGAGAAGTTTCTCCCCGTTACTCAGAGAGATGCCTATCGGAGGTAGTTCGAGAGCCTCCAGTATGGTTCCATGACTGTTACCCAATATGAGACCAGGTTCATCAACTTAGCTCCCCATGCTCTTGTCATACTTCATACCGAGAGAGAGAGAGAGGGTGATGAGGTTTATTAATGGTCTAATTCAGTCGATTCGTCTTCAGATGGCTAGGGAGATTGGGAGTGAGATCATTTTCAGGAGGCGGCCAATGTGGCTCATAGAGTTGAGATAGTTTTGTCATAGGGAGGTGGTAATGGGTCGGATAAGAGGCCTCATCATTCAGGTAGATTCAGTGGTACCTCATCCGAAGGTAGAGATTCTTATGGTAGAGGCCATCCTCCTAGTCCTTTTCAGTCAGCACTTCAGGCTTCCCACTGTACTTCAGGTGGTCGTGGTTCTGAGATGCACTATTCGGATCAACAGTCCTACAATGCACCATCAGCTCCTATCAGTGTACCACCGCTTCAGAGTTTCTGAGATGGTCATTCAGGTCGACATGGTCAGCAGTCTAGGCAGCCGAGAGCTTGTTACACTTGTGGTGATACAGGTCACATTGCCAGGTTTTGCCCTTGAGCACCAAGTAGCTCTCAGCATCAGGGTTCTCGTGCTATGGTATAGGTACCAGGTGTTCCACAGCCCTCCCAGCCAGTTAGAGGTAGGGGTAGAGGTGCTAGAGGTGGAGGTAGAGGCCCTAGAGTAGAGCTCAGGCCGCCAGAGGTGGAGGCTATCCAGCAGCAGGACATCCTAGAGAGGTAGTTCAGGGTGGTGGGGCCTAGCCCCGATGTTACGCCCTTCCAACTAGGCCCTAGGCTAAGTCTTCAGATGTAGTTATTAGAGGTACTATTCTGGTTTGTGATAGAGATGCTTCAGTGTTATTTTATTCGGGGTCTACGTATTCGTATGTGTCATCTTATTTTGCACCGTATTTGGTTCTGCCTAGTGATTTACTCAGTATTCCTGTTGATGTGTCTACACCGGTGGGTGATTCTATTGTGGTAGATCGAGTCCATCTCTCTTGTGTAGCCGTAATTAGGGGTCTTGAGACTCGCGTGGATTTGTTGCTTCTAAAAATGGTCGATTTCAATGTTATATTGGGGATGGACTGGTTATCACCTTACCACGCTATCTTAGATTGTCATGCCAAGACTGTGACCTTTGCCTTACCGAATTTGCCCCGTTTAGAGTGTAGAGGGACTCCTGGTCATTCTACTCGCGGTGTTATCTCGTATGTGAAGGCTCGGTGTATGGTCGAGAAGGGGTGTTTGGCCTATTTGGCGTATGGTCGCGATTCTAGTGCTGAGGTTCCCTCTATTGATTCTGTTCCTGTTGCTCGCGAGTTTCATGAGGTTTTCCCTTCAGACTTGCCGGGGATGCCACCCGATAGGGATATTGATTTCTGCATTAATATATCTCCGGGCACCTAGCCCATTTCTATTCCGCCATATCGCATGGCCCCGCCAGAGTTGAAAGAGTTGAAGGAGCAGTTGCAATACTTGCTTGAGAAGGGTTTCATTAGACCTAGAATTTTGCCTTGGGGTGCGCCGGTGTTGTTTGTTAAGAAAAAGGATGGTTCGATGAGAATGTGCATTGATTACCGATAGTTGAATAAGGTTACAATCAAGAATAAGTATCCACTACCGAGGATTGATGATTTGTTCGATCAGCTTCAGGGAGCCAATGTATTTTCAAAGATTGACTTGAGGTCTGGCTACCATCAGTTGAGGATTAGGGCATCCTATGCCCTAAGAAAGCATTCCGCACTCGCTACGGGCATTATAAGTTCTTGGTTATGTCATTCGGGTTGACAAATTCCCTAGAAACCTTTATGGAATTGATGAACCGAGTGTTCAGGCCTTATTTGGACTCATTTGTGATAGTCTTCATTGATGATATTCTGATATATTCTCACATCTAGGAAGAGAACGAGCAGCATCTCAGAGTGGTTCTTCAGACTCTGAAGGATAGTCAGCTATATGCGAAGTTCTCGAAGTGTGAGTTCTGGTTGAGTTCAGTTGCATTCCTAGGTCATATTGTATCAGCAGAGGGTATTCAAATTGACCCAAAGAAGATTGAGGCAGTCAAGAATTGGCCTAGACCAACATCAACTACAAAGATTCGGAGTTTCTTGGGATTGGCAGGTTACTATAGTCGGTTCATGGATAGGTTCTCATCTATTGCAGCCCCGATGACTAGGTTGACCCAGAAGGGTGCCCAGTTTAGATGGTCGAACGAGTGTGAGGCGAGCTTTCTGAAGCTCAAGACAGCTTTAACTACGACACTAGTGTTAGTTTTTCCCACAGGTTTAGGGCCTTATACAGTTTATTGTGATGCTTCCCGTGTTGGGATTGGTGAAGTATTGATGCAGGATGACAAGGTCATTGCCTATGCTTCACGGCAGTTGAAGATTCATGAGAAGAACTATCTGGTGCATGATTTAGAGTTGGCAGCCATAGTTCGCGCACTGAAGATTTGGAGGCATTATCTGTATGGCGTGGCGTGTGAGGTGTTCTCGGATCATAAGCGTCTTCAGTATTTGTTCGAGCAAAAGGAGTTGAATTTGAGGCATAAGAGGTGGTTGGAGTTATTGAAAGATTATGATATCACTATCTTATATCACCCGGGAAAGGCCAATGTGGTGGCCGATGCTTTGAGTAGAAAGTTAGCCAGTATGGGCAATCTTGCTTATATCCAGTCGATGAGAGGCCGCTTGCTTTGGATGTTCAGGCTTTGGACAATCGATTGGTGAGGTTGTATATTTCAGAGCCTATTCGAGTATTAACTTGGACGGTCGCTCATTCTTCGTTATTGGAGCGTATCCGTGATCGGCAATTTGATGATCCCCATTTGTGTGTCCTTAGAGACACGGTGCAGCGTGGAGGTGCCAAGCAGGTTACCTTAGATGCTGATGGAGTTTTGAGATTTGCAGGGTCGGGTTTGTGTGCCTAATGTGGATGGGCTTCGGGAGTTGATTTTACAAGAGGCCCATAGTTTCTGGTACTCTATTCATCCGGGCGCCACAAAGATGTATCAGGATTTGTGGCAGCATTATTGGTGGCATAGAATGAAGAAGGATATTGTGGCATATGTGGCACGGTGTTTGAATTGCCAGCAGGTTAAGTACGAGCATCAGAGGCCTGGTGGTTTATTTCAGAGGATTGAGCTTCCCGAGTGGAAGCGGGAGCGGATCACTATGGACTTCGTTACTGGACTTCCGCTGCCTCAGAAGAAGTTCGACGCAGTTTGGGTCATTGTTGATAGGCTGACCAAGTCAGCGTATTTCATTCCTGTGGCAGTCTCCTATTCATCCGAGAGGTTAGCTGAGATCTATATCTGGGAGATTGTTCATCTTCATGGTGTGCCTGTGTCTATTATTTCGAACCGAGGTACGCAGTTTACCTCCCATTTCTGGAGAGCAGTTCAGCGGGAGTTGGGTACACAGGTTGAGTTGAGCACATCATTTCATCCTCATACGGACGGGCAGTCCGAGCAGACCATTCAGATTTTGGAGGATATGGTCCGAGCTTGTGTCATTGACTTTGGAGGCTCGTGGGATCAGTTTTTGCCTTTAGCAGAGTTTGCCTACAACAACAACTACCAGTCGAGTATCCAGATGGCTCCTTATGAGGCTTTATATGGTAGGCGGTGTCGATCTACGGTTGGATAGTTTGAGCCGAGAGAGGCTCGGTTGTTGGGTATGGATCTAGTTCAGGAGGCCTTGGACAAGGTCAGGATCATTCAGGATAGGCTTCGTATAGCTCAGTCCAGGTAAAAGAGCTATGCAGATCGTAAGGTTCGAGATGTGGCTTTTATGGCTGGTGAGCGGGTATTGCTCTGAGTGTCGCCTATGAAGGGCGTGATGAGATTTGGGAAGAAGGGCAAGCTTAGCCCTAGGTTCATCGGTCCGTTTGAGATTCCTTATCAAATGGGAGAGGTGGCTTACAGACTTACATTACCGCTGAGCTTATTAGCCGTGCATCCAGTTTTTCATGTGTCCATGCTTCGGAGGTATCACGGCGACCCAGCCCACGTGTTAGATTTTAGCACTATCCAGTTGGACAAGGACTTGTCTTATGAGGAGGAGCCGGTAGCTATTCTAGACCGGCAGGTTCGTCAGTTGAGATCCATGAGTTTCCCTTCTGTTCGTGTTCAGTGGAGAGGTCAGCCTCCTGAGGCGTCGACCTGGGAGTCCGATTCCGATATGCGGAACAGTTATCCTCATCTATTCCCTGACTCGGGTACTTCCTTCTTCTGTCTGTTTGAGGATGAACGGTTGTTTTAGAAGTGGAGAATGTGATGACCCAAAGTGTCATCACCTATTTCCTTATCCATTCTGTGTTTCTGAGGCCTTAAAAACCTCATTTAAAGTCACCTCGATTTGCATGCACAGTCCAGGCGCATAGCCGGAAAGCTTAAATATGAACTTCTGTGTAAAATGATAAAATTTTGGTTATAAAATGAGCAAATTTGACTTCGGTCAATATTTTGGATAAATGGAACCGGACCCATGATTTGACGGTCCTGGAGGGTCCGTAGGAAAATATGGGACTTGGGCGTGTGCTCGGAATCGAATTCCGAGGTCCCAATCCCGAGAAATGATTTTTTAAAGAAAATTGTTTTCTGAAATTGTTTAAGGAAATTTGAAATGAAATTTGATTAGAACATGATGGTATCGAGCCTGTATTTTGGTTCCGGCCATCGGTACAAGTCTTATTTATGATTTAAGACATTTCTTTAAAATTTGGTTAAAATCGAACGTCGTTTGACGTGTTTCAGACTTGAATTTATAAATTTGAAACTTGATGAAGTTTGAGAAAAAGACTCTTGATCTTGAGGTTTGATTCATTGTTTTTGAGGTTATTTTGGCGATTTGATCACACAGATAAGTTTGTATGATGTTGTTGAGTTAGTTCATGTGTTTGGTTAGGAGCCCCGAGGGCTCGGGTGTGATTCGGATGTGTTTCGGGGTTGTTTTAGCCTTAGAAAAAAATTGCAGAACTGCTGTCTGCTGTTGTCCAGTCCTTTGTGGTATGCGATCGCATAGCTATGTCCGCGATCGCATAGTGTAAATTTTCAGGGGTCCAGTTTGTTCTATGCGATCGCATAGATACTCCAGCGATCGCATAGTGTTAGCCTGAGAAGCCCTATATTTTCCTCTATTCGATCACATAGTCCTGTTCGCGATCGCAATGCCCAGCCTGCTTCTTCTATGCGATCGCAGTGCTCCCTTCGCGATCGCAGTGACCATTTTCCCCTTCCTCTACGTGATCGCATCTCTTTCCTCGCGACTGCATAGACCATTTTTTCCCAGTTAAATTTTTTAAACTTCAGAAACAGTAGCTACGGGATTCATTAGAAATTTCACAAAACCTCTTCTTCTCCAAGCTCTTAGGCGACCATTAAAGCAATTTTTCACCAAAGACCTCTTGGGTTAGTAATTCTTAACTTATTTTCTTCCATTTCCTTCAACATCTATTGAAATTCTAGGCCTAAAACATGTGATTTAAGGTAGAAAATTAGGTATTTGGGTAGAGTTAGGGTTTTTTGATTTTTCTTGATTTAGACCTCGTTTTGGGGTCGAATTTGAAAAAAAATCATATATTCGGGCTTGTGGGTGAATGGGTGGTTTGATTTTGCTCCAAACCTCGTGTTTTGACCAAGCGGGCCCGGGGTCGATTTTTTGGATTTTGGGAAGAATGCTTGGAAAGCTATAATTAGGCATTGAGTTCGCATTGTTTAGCATTTATTGATGTATTGAAGTCATTATTGTATAGATACAATCAATTTGGAGCCAAATTCGAGAGGGAAAGCAGTAATTGAGGATTGATTTGGCCGTGGAAGTTTGAGGTAAGTATTTGGTCTAACCTTATCTTGAGGGATTAGGAGTTGAGTCTTATTTGCTACATGCTAATTGTCGAGTACGACGTATAGGCATGGTGACGAGTATCTATACGTTGGTGTCTAGCATGACCATGAGTCTTTACATTGCGGATATTCTGAGTTTGTTGTATCTTTCATGCCTTAATGATGATTTCTATATATTGTAAAAAGCATGTGAAAGAAATTATGATCTTTGAACTCCGAGGAGCATTGGCTCGAGTTATAATACGAGTTATGAAAGTATATGAGATAATTGAACCCTTGGAGAATTGGCTCAAGTGGTAAAGTGAGTTATAAGGTAAGAAGTGAAAGAAAGAGTAAGAATTATTGAATTGTTCCCTTGCCGGGATGTTTGTTGCTTTGTTGATTATCTCCCTTGCCGGGATGTTGAGATTTATTGATATTGTTCCCTTGCCGGGATTTAGCTACTGTAATTGTATTTCCTTGCTGGGATTTCTACCATTATTTGTCTACTCCCTTGACCCTTTGTTTGTGATTGTTGTTTGGGTGAGGAAGAGTGTTAAAGCATGAAGGGTGATGTCGTGCATTGTTTGCTATTGTGAGGAAATAGTGTAAAGCACGAAGGGTGATGTCGTGCCGTACGATGTACCATTCCATACCGATATTCATTGATTATGTGGTGAGGAAAGAGAGTAAAAGCACGAAGGGTGATGTTGTGCACATATCTTTATAAATATTGTTTGAGTGAGGATGAGAGTAAAAGCACGAAGGGCGATGCCATGCAAATCGTTGAATTCTGATTCTTGTTGATATTCTGGCTTTGTTGTTTCTTTCTTTTATTGAGGTTTTCTATTTGGAACTGTTTCCTTCCCACAACATGTTTCCCCTACCCACATTGGCTGATTATTTCCTGTATTTCTTTTCCGCTGTACATATAGATATTTGAACTACACAGGTTATTTGTTAGTCTGGTCCTAGCCTCGTCACTACTTCGCCGAGGTTAGGCTAGGCACTTACCAGCACATGGGGTCAGTTGTGTTGTTACAACACTCTGTGCTCTTTTGCACAGATCCAGGTATTGGACAACAGCAGTAGTGCGGGAGCCAGCCTTCCGTCCACGAGACACCGAGGTAGCCTTGCAAGCGTCCGCAGGCCTGACTACTCCTCTATCTTAAATTTCATTCTGTTATCTCATGTATTCGAGACAAACAGTGCTATATTTCTTTCAAACGTTTGTATTTAGTACTCTTAGTAGTTTGTGAGTGATGTGACACCAATTCTTGGGTAGAGGCATATGTTGACTCTCATATTACTATTCAGCTTATTTAATTTAGAACTTCCGCTTATTATTTAATTCTGTTGTTTTTCATGCTATCACTGATAATTGTTAAAAGAAGTAATTTGTTAATGGAAAAGGTAGTTAAGGGTTGGCTTGCCTAACTCTCATTAGTAGGAGCCATCACGACTCCCGAGGGTGGAAAATCCGGGTCATGACATATACTGAAATTGTGGATGATATAAATCAAAGTACGGAAATAATAATACAATTCTGAAACATATTTTCAGCCAACATGGATTAACATGAAAAGTCTGAGACTCTGCCTAACTGTTACTCTAATCTATAAAGCCTCTATTTGAGTATTGAAAACACTGACTGTATGTGAATACTGAAGACTGTAGTACTGATAATGCCCCGAAAGAAATGGGGATCACCAAATAGCTTGTACAAGAATCCTAGCGCTCTGAATCATCAACATGTAAATCATTACATGCGTCGTGAGATACAGGCCCCGGGCAAAAGGGACGTCAGTACATTTGAATTGTACTGGTATGTAAGCAACTGAAAGAAAGAATTATAAATGCTGAAACTGAAACTAAGCTGATAACTGAGAATTTATAATTGATAACTGAAATGATAACTATTCAAATTGAAACTGAGATGATAACTATTAACTGGTAATTGAACTGATAACTTGTAATTGAACTAATAACTAATAACTGAACTGATAACTGGTAACTGATATGATAGCTGATAACTTAACGGTAACTAATAATTGAACTGAAAGGAAGTAAGTATATGAATATTCCCTCTTCTGAATGATGAACAACCTGTTTATCTAAATATTAAACTACGGCCTCAGGCCCAATATATATATGTGCACAAGCTGCGGCCACGGGCCCAAGTATACGTATACATAACTGCGACCTCAGGTCCAAAATGCATAAAGCATTAGCTGCGGCCTCAGGACCAAAGATGTATAAAGCATAAACTGTGGCTTCAGACCCAAATATAGGTGTTCAACAATCAGGGATTTAAAATCAGGAACTGAGAATCATATTGCAATACATGATAATGAAATACTGAATCACACTGAATCACATGATACTGGAATACTGGGTCATACTGAGTCATATGATATTGGAATACTGGATCATACCGAGTTACATAGTATTGGAATACTAAATAGGACTAGAATGAGACATGTATTCTTGAATTGGTTATCACCACTGAAACTTCAACTGTTTATGACATGCTGAGTAAGCTATACTGAGACTTAGGGACATCAAGCCCAAGTCTATTGAATACGAACTGAGCTCACAACATTTAGAAAGAAAGTCATGAACGAGTTATGAAGCTATAGAGTAGAAGTTCTACAACTATTCAAGGAGCTATGCTTAACTATATTTCTGAGGCAATTGATACGTCGTAAAAAACGTAGTGTAGGGAGAATCATTAACATTCCCAAACATAGAGAGTTAGCTTCACATACCTTAACTTCCTGCTCTTGAGCGTAATACAACATTCGACAACCCTTTCAACTCTAATCTATATCAATACAAGTCAAAGTGATTCTATATTAACAATAATTCTCATGTTTTGGTCACTTAGGCATTTTCTCAAACACTTGGTGGCATAAAGATTCATAGTCCTTATTAATGATGTTTCTACACCCAATAACATATTCTCTTGCTCCTAAATAAATTCTAAAGTCTCAAATGGTTATAATCAACATTATTTTTTATCACCTATAAGGTAAACAACACCCTTAACCAATAATCAACAATCAACAACCCAAACCTATAACCGTTCATGTTTTTCTATCAAACCCATCAAAACATATCTCATGAACTAGAGTCTATAACCATTTATTCAATGATATAATCAATTAGAGGGTGAAGATATTACCTTTTTGACGTTTGTCACACCTCCTTTTTGCGCGCCCGGCCCCGAAGGGTAAGATGCGCGAGGGAAGTTTTTCCAATTTAAGTGACAATATTCGAAATGGGATTATTTATTTAATTCAGAGTCGCCACTTGGGAAAGGTTTGGTTTTTGGTGTCCCAAGTCACCAGTTTATCTTGAATCCCAAATCGAGGAAATTTTCGACTTTTCCAAATGAAGTCTGCGAACCAGAAATTCTAAGTAAGGAATTCTGTTGACCCGAGGGAAGGTGTTAGGCACCCTCGAATCCCGTGGTTCTAGCACGGTCGCTTAAATTGTTATAATGGCTAAATATCTGATTTAAATACATGTTGTGACTTATGTGCTTTTATTAATTTAAACCGCTTTTATTATTATCATTTATTTTTATAGAATTGCAACGTCGTGAAAATGCATCTCGAACCACGTCACAATCAATGCACCCGTAGTTGTTAACACATTTCGACTCCGTTGAGATTTGAATTTGGGTCACATAAATGCGCACCCGAATTTAAGAATGTAATTTAATTAAGTCGCGCCTAAAGAGTCTAACGCGTTATTATCTTTGGGGAAGGCAGTGAAATTCACTAAACAGTCCATCCCAAATTCTAAGTATTTATTATGATCAATTATTGAGGGCCCCGCAATTTGCATTTTTATTTGGCGTGGCTCGTCTCATTATTTTTAAAAGAATAATCTTAGCATGACTACAATTTCTATTTTTTGTTTTCTAAAATAAATGAACATAAGGTCCTACTTTATTTACATACTTTCGAGTTATTATGGTTAAGTTTCAAAAGTGAGTTGTTTAAGGAGTTTGTATGGCAACGCATAAAATATTCTACATACAGACAGAAAAAGAAAGAAAAGACTACATTAAATTACAACTTCAAATCTTTCTCATTTTTTTTGCATTCATGCTTCGAGTGGCTTACAAGATGAACCAGTGTATCCGTTTGTGTACCTGGTATTTGGAAAGCAAGGAAAGAAGATGAAGATCAGTAGAAGCAGCAGTAGTGTAAATACACAGCAACAACGCAACCCAACAGCAGCAATTCGAATCAGATTCAAGGCCCAGAAAACTTTGAAGAAAAACCGAACAACTCAAATAGAACAAACCCAAAGTTTGTAAACCAACTAAACAGCAACAACCCACGCGTTTATTTAAAACCCGAAACTAAACTCGTTTCTCACTTTGTTTTTGTTTTCTCTTTTTAAACTCTATCACACTCTCTTCAGATTTTCAGAATGTGTTCCTCTCTCAAAATAATCCTCAAAAATCTTTCAAGTTTTTTTTCTAAGTTTTTTTTTTCTCTCAAGTCTTGTCTCTTTTTATGTTCAAGTCTCCCTCTCTTAAATCTTCTCTCCAATCTTGGCCTATATGTATGTCAAGAATGACTTTATATATAGCAAGACCCTAGCCCCAACTATTCCCTAATGGCATGCTTTGTCCCCCACTACATTAAATAAATACATCAACCCCAACTCATTACAATTTGTCCCTCATGCCTAACATAAACAAATACAATATTCTCCTCCACTACATATTGTTTTGTCCCCCATTATGTTAAACAATTATATCAAACCCCAACCCATTATATTTTATCCCCCATGCTTAACATAAAGAATTACAATAATGTTCAATTACCAAACTACCCCTCCGACCTTATTGCAATTACCATTTTACCCCTGAACGTACTGCAATTTACCAAACTACCCCCATCAACTCTAAACAAACAATTAATCAAACTTAACCAAAATATAGTCAAGATGACCAATTTCTCAACAATCTTCAACAACAAATCACATGAACACGATGAACAACAAATTCAAATTAATGGAAATAAGTTAACCATATTGGGAACCAATCCTGGTTAACTTAGACCAAAAATGAATGAACAAAGAGACAACAATACAAACAACAAAATACATGATTCAAACTAAATCAACAAATCAAAAACATAAACTCACATTAAATTACTGGATTAAAAATGAACTTCAAACAAAGATGACCATGAACTAAATATATTTTTAAACAACAAACATGACGGATTAAATGATTCAAACAACATTAATAATTTCTGGAAAAATACATAACACATGAAACAAACTAAAGAAATAATTAATTAAACTTCAATTTGTATCTAAACAACATTAAACTAACAAATTTTTACCTAAACAATAAACAAGAACAATGAAATAAACTAATTAAATTTCCATTTGAAATCTGAAACTTAATTCAACAAAACACATGAAAAAACTAAAAAAATTAATTCAAACGATAGACATGAACAAAACAAACATTTGTCGATTTTAGATTCGAAAATATCAAAACAAAAAACGGACAAAATAAAACTCAAAATCTACCAACCGGATTGAAATGAAGAACAACGACCAACCAACGATGAACTCGAACAGTGATCGATGACATCGACCAAAACTCAAATAATGAAATGGTGGCATCAAACCAGCATGTGCATCTCATCCATGTACGCGAGGCAGAAGTGAAGAAACAAAGGCAGCTGGGGGTTCATTTGGTTTGTTCGCGCGAAGAAGATGAAGGCAGCAACGGAAGCAGATGGGTCAGTAGGGCTGGGAGCAGCTACTCGTCGAAGGTCGTTCATGGCTGAATGACAGTTAAGCATGGTGGGTGTTCATGGCTGGTGATTCTTGGGGTCGTTTGGCCGTGACGAACTGGGGCAGCAATGGCGGACTGCTTGTGGTCGTTCGGTTGAACGTGAAGATGCAGCAACGACTGGCGTGAGGAGGAAGATGGTGATGGCTGGAGCTTGATGTGGTTGACGAAGCAGAAACAGTCGCGGGGTTGAGAAGAAAACACAACGACGATGGTTGCTCGTTAACGGCGGACGTGAGGAAGGGGCTGGTTTTTTCCGGTGATTGGAAGGGTCATTTGGAGGTAAGGAAGAAGTTGAAGATGTGAGGCAGCTGGGTCTGGACGTAGTAGAAGGAAACTGGTACGGGCAGCCATGTGAGCTCATTATTTTGGAGCAGAAGTGAAGAAGAAGAGGGGATGGGGGCGGGTAGTTTAGGGTTTTTTAGGGTTTGGGTTTTATTTTGCTTTGTGTTGGAAAAAAAATGAAAAATGAAGAGGGGTTGGGTATTGGGATTATGGGGCGGACCGGGTCGACCCGGTTCGAAATGGACCGGGTCATGGGGAAGGTTGGGCAATTATTTGGGCCTGGGGTTGAAATTTGAAGAAGTGGCTCAATCCGATTTTTCTTTGTATTTTTGTTCTCTTTTCTTCTTTTATCTTTCTAAAACTAAATTGTAAAAGTACTTAAATTATTATTAAGAACTAAATTATGTTATAAAAGCGCAAATTAACTCTCAATAACAATTAACGCACAATTAAGTAATAATTAAGCGTAAAATCGTATATTTGGACATTAAATGCTAAAAATGCAAAAGATGCCTATTTTTGTAATTTTCATTTTTTTTAAACAAACTTAATTACTAACAAATTGTACAATTAAATCGTTCATGCAAAATGCGACATATTTTTATATTTTTTATTAATTTAACAAATAAACATGCACAGACAAATACAAATAATTATCCAAAAATGTCACAAAATACTAAAAATTGCACACCAAGGAAAATTATTTTATTTTGAATTTTTTTGGGAGTAATTCTCATATAGGGCAAAAATCACGTGCTTACAGCTGCCCCTCTTTGCCCGAAGACACGAAGGGTTTTCGCGCAAAGATAAAGTGAGCGATTTTTGCCCATCCGAGTACTCCGTGCGAAGCATTTTTTTTTTTTGAAAAAGATTTGACCGAACCTTTGCTTCAAAGGTTTCCTACATATCCCTGGCTAAAGGGGAATCAGGTTAATGTAGTTCGGGAAATTTTGGTAGCTGGGACTACCATGGGATTGCAATGCTTGCTGTTACTGCTGTTGATGTTGCCACTGTTGCTTTACTGACTGCCTTATTACAACCAAAGGAAATTGAAACTGAACTAACTATTTATGCCTGTCAACCGCTAGTTACAAAATTCCTATCTATAATTCTTTTGCAACTTGATCTTGGGTCTTAGCTGATTCTGCTTGTAGACTTCGATCCGAATCTTGATGCTTGCAAGTTATAGGCGCTTGTTTATTTCTGCAGTATTGAATGAAACGGGATTGGCGGAGCTCGGGAATTTGATCCAATTTTTGAGCGACCTGCCCTTTGTTTGTTCCAATATGTGGGAACATCTTCTTTTTTTCTTTTGTTTTTTTCTTCTTTTCTTTATTCTAGATTGAGACTCATCCCGTAGGTCATCTCGATCCATGCACCTCAGGATCAGACCTGCTGAGACAACAAAACAAACGAACGAAATTTTCTGCCCCAGTTTCACTAGGAAAATTTCGTGAGTTAATTGTCATGAAAATTTACAGCCCTGATGAGGCGATTGGAAAAACTCTAGTCTACAAAATGCAACTCAGAGGCTGGAGCCCTAATGTCGCCAAAGGTAAAAATGCTCAGTTCAGGGTTGGGGCCCTAATGCTGGCTAAACGGAAAATGCTCAGTTCAGGGTCGGTGCCCTAATGCTGGCTAAATGGAAAAAGCTCAGTTCAGGGTTGGAGCCCTAATGCTGGCTAACAGACGATGCTCAGTTCAGGGTTGGAGCCCTAATGCTGGCCAAATGGAAAAAGTTCAGTTCAGGGTTGGAGCCCTAATGCTGACTAACAGACAATGCTCAGTTCAGGGTTGGAGCCCTAATGCTGGCCAAATGGAAAAAGTTCAGTTCAGGGTTGGAGCCCTAATGCTGACTAACAGACAATGCTCAGTTTAGGGTTGGAGCCCTAATGCTGGCCAAATGGGAAAAGTTCAGTTTAGGGTTGGAGCCCTAATGCTGAGTAACAGACAATGCTCAGTTCAAGGTTGGAGCCCTAATGCTGGCTAAATGGAAAAAGTTCAGTTCAGGGTTGGAGCCCTAATGCTGACTAACAGACAATGCTCAGTTCAGGGTTGGAGTCCTAATGCTGGCCAAATGGAAAAAGTTCAGTTCAGGGTTGGAGCCCTAATGCTGACTAAAAGACAATGCTCAGTTCCGGATTGGAGCCCTAATGCTGGCCAAATGGAAAAGATCAGTTCAGGGTTTGAGCCCTAATGCTGACTAACAGACAATGCTCAGTTCAGGGTTGGAGCCCTAATGCTGGCTAAATGGAAAAAGTTCAGTTCAGGGTTGGAGCCCTAATGCTGACTAACAGACAATGCTCAGTTCAGGGTTGGAGCCCTAATGCTGGCTAAATGGAAAAAGTTCAGTTCAGGGTTGGAGCCCTAATGCTGACTAACAGACAATGCTCAGTTCAGGGTTGGAGCCCTAATGCTGGCTAAATGGAAAAAGTTCAGTTCAGGGTTGGAGCCCTAATGCTGACTAACAGACAATGCTCAGTTCAGGGTTGGAGCCCTAATGCTGGCTAAATGGAAAAAGTTCAGTTCAGGGTTGGAGCCCTAATGCTGACTAACAGACAATGCTCAGTTCAGGGTTGGAGCCCTAATGCTGGCTAAATGGAAAAAGTTCAGTTCAGGGTTGGAGCCCTAATGCTGACTAACAGACAATGCTCAGTTCAGGGTTGGAGCCCTAATGCTGGCTAAATGGAAAAAGTTCAGTTCAGGGTTGGAGCCCTAATGCTGACTAACAGACAATGCTCAGTTCAGGGTTGGAGCCCTAATGCTGGCTAAATGGAAAAAGTTCAGTTCAGGGTTGGAGCCCTAATGCTGACTAACAGACAATGCTCAGTTCAGGGTTGGAGCCCTAATGCTGGCTAAATGGAAAAAGTTCAGTTCAGGGTTGGAGCCCTAATGCTGACTAACAGACAATGCTCAGTTCAGGGTTGGAGCCCTAATGCTGGCTAAATGGAAAAAGTTCAGTTCAGGGTTGGAGCCCTAATGCTGACTAACAGACAATGCTCAGTTCAGGGTTGGAGCCCTAATGCTGGCTAAATGGAAAAAGTTCAGTTCAGGGTTGGAGCCCTAATGCTGACTAACAGACAATGCTCAGTTCAGGGTTGGAGCCCTAATGCTGGCTAAATGGAAAAAGTTCAGTTCAGGGTTGGAGCCCTAATGCTGACTAACAGACAATGCTCAGTTCAGGGTTGGAGCCCTAATGCTGGCTAAATGGAAAAAGTTCAGTTCAGGGTTGGAGCCCTAATGCTGACTAACAGACAATGCTCAGTTCAGGGTTGGAGCCCTAATGCTGGCTAAATGGAAAAAGTTCAGTTCAGGGTTGGAGCCCTAATGCTGACTAACAGACAATGCTCAGTTCAGGGTTGGAGCCCTAATGCTGGCTAAATGGAAAAAGTTCAGTTCAGGGTTGGAGCCCTAATGCTGACTAACAGACAATGCTCAGTTCATACCGAGATAGTTGAGGAATGAGGTCCTATGCTACCATGATTTGTTTTCGGGATTTTCATTTTATTGCTTGTCTTCTTTCTTTTCTTTGGTTTTCCTTTATATATATATATACATATTTTTTAATTTTTTTATTTTTTTTTATTTATCAAAAATGCATGAAAGAATTCCGGGAAAACTTACTTTCGGTCATTTTCCTGCTGCAAAGCTGTTTCAAATGCTCGCGCGCTTCATTTCTTTCGGGCTATACCTGCTTCTTGCACGGTTGCTTTGGATCACACCTGTCTCAATTTTCCTAAACAAAGAAAAATTGTCAGTTTGAAAACGGTGGTTGGTTCGGTGGCCTTGATCGTTCCGATTGTTTTGTCTCGGCCTAATTCCTGTTGAGAAACTCTGCCATTGATTGGATTCACAGGCGACCCCTTTTAAACTGATCGGACTTGTATTTCAGGATTTTGTGATGATTTTCCCGTGTAAGGCTTTGGTTCTTTCATCCCATTCAGCTTGGGGATTCTTTACAAGGCCAATTCATTGGGGATTGTCACACCTCCTTTTTCCGCACCCGAGGGGGCGCAGGGGAGTTTTTTCCAATTAAAGGACAATCGAAATGGGATTTATTTATTAATTTCAGAGTCGCCACTTGGGAGATTTAGGGTGTCCCAAGTCACCAATTTTAATCCCGAATCGAGGAAGATAATGACTCTATATTACAGTCTGCATACCAGAAATCCGGATAAGGAATTCTGTTAACCCGGGAGAAGGTGTTAGGCATTCCCGAGTTCCGTGGTTCTAGCATGGTCGCTCACCTGTTATATTCGGCTTGATTATCTGATTTTATACAAGTGAACTTATGTGCAAAATTTAACTTTTAACCGATTTTATCATTTACTGTTATTTTATAAGACTTGCAACGTCGTGAAAACATATTTCGAACCACGCTACATCAATGCACCCGTGGTTGTTGACATATTTCGACTCGGTTGAGATTTGGATTTGGGTCACATAAATGTGCACCCGAATTAAGGAGAATAAATTATTAAGACGCGCCTAAAGCAACTAGCGTATTGTTGTTTTGGGGAAGGCCGAAAAATTCGCTAAACGGCCTGTCCCGAATTCTAAGTGTTTTAATATATATACAGTTAGAGGGCCCCGCAGCTGTGCACATTTTTGTTTGACGAGGCTCGTCTCGTTCTACTTTTAAAAGGAATTTGCGACGTCATGGATATGCCTCTCGAACCACGTCACAATCAATGTACCCGCGATTAGAAATACATTTCGAATCCGTCGAGATTTGGATTTGGGTCACATAAATGTGCACCCGAGTTTAAGAAGGTAAGATTTATTAAGGCGCGTCCTAAAGAGTCTAACGTATTGTTATTTTAGGAGGGTTGTGAGATTTGCTAAACAACCCGTCCTGGAAACTAAACGCTTCAATAATATACATTTAACAAGGGCCCCGCATCTGCGCGTTTTGTTTATTTTCATCGAGGCTCATCTCGTTCTTATTTTTAAAAGGATATCCTATAGCAACTACGTTTCTTGTCGTGTTTGTCTTTATCAATTGAAAACAGTAGATAGTCCTAATTAATTAAATGCTTGCAAGTTGTTTGTAACGACATTCAAAAAAGCTTAAAAAATCAGAAATGAGGCTGCATGTACAATCAGCCGAACAAATAATCTCGGGCCCAAATCCAGCCCATGCGTAATAGGCCAGACCTGGGCCACTGTTCGTTCGAAGCAGGCCGGCTTGGCCTGTTTTGGCCTGAACTCGACCTTTATGAGGTTGAGATTGCAAGTCTGATGTTCTTTGTCTTAACAAGTGGTTTACTAGTTGTAGGAGACCATCAATCTAAAAAGGAAGAACTTAATCCATGATGTACAGTTTGCATACATTACAACATATACTGCAAAGTAAACTAAAATCTGAGATGCAACCTATCTTATTGAGCATATTATCACCTATCAGCATACATATGTAAACTACCATTTAGCTAACTTATATTGATATACACTAGGCATACAAGCTGCTTCGACTGTCAACACAAGAATGAAAATTATCATACAATACATGATATCTAATATAACAATATATGTATGAAAATCAGCTTCAAGTCTTTTCCTTTTTTGCATTCATGCTCAATATTCCAATTACATTTGATAGTGCCTTGGTTGTGTACCTGATGTAGAGGAACAGAAGAAGAAGGAAAAGATCAGCTGAGTAGGACACATCAAACAACAGCAACAGCAGATTCACAGCAACAAACAATCAGCCAATAATGGTGAAGCTCAGCAAGGACTCGAGCAACAAATGAACAATCCCAGAAAAAGAACAGAGTAGGAAACAACAGCCCAGAATGTTGAATGTAACAGCAACAGAAATCCAATGACCACAAGGAAGCTTGGCAGACAACAGGAAAAGCAAAACCCCACAGAAAACCTGATCAAACTGGACTCTTGCACAGTTTCTTCTAGACCATACTCATTCACAATGTTCTGAAATTTATTTCTGTTTTTCCTTTTCAGTTTTTCTTACTCCCAAGATCTCTCCAGACTAAAAAAAAAATGAACCCCCTTTCTAATGGAAGGTCTGCCTCTTTTATAGCCTAACCTTAACACTTTACAGTCTGTTTTACAACTCAAAATTGCCCCCCCCCTCGTTGTTTTTCCACTCACTTCTTTTAAATAAACAAAACTCCCATCAAATCCCTGACAGCCCCTCTCTCTTTTGTTGTTAAAATGTACTAATCACTTGTTTATTTAACCAAAGTATGGGCAGTAGGAATATAATCTGACAGCACATGCTGTCCAATTATTTTAATTCCTTAAAGCTAACCATACACATGCTGCCCACGGTCTAAACCAAATGGCATCGTGTTTTAAAATCAAAGTCTGAATCTGCCATTATAACCTTTCCCCTAGATGTTCTTTAATTCGATTTGAACAAAATCAATAGGCAATACAATTCAGTTCCTAATGGGACTCAAATACGATCACAGCAGAAATAAGCAATACGAATCAAGTTGTTACCATTAACGATTGAAACTAATTGACGACATATATCGACTCGACTATATTAATCGTAACACATAACAATCAATCGTTCATATAAACAACACGTATAGAGTCCCGAATGACTTCAGACAAATTTGTTCAAACACTGGGAACTTATATGAATTAAACTCGTTTGACGACTAATCTAATTGATGAGCATGTATATCACAGGGTATATTCAGAACACAAACAGAAGACAATTGACCAAATAAAAAGGCCTTTAACAGAGATGGAAGAAATCCGAATGAAAAATAACAAAATAACAAACAAACACAACGAAACATGCTGACAACTTAATTAGAACTAAAACAAAAGAAAGGAAAACTTACCAAAAGAGTTTGAAATCAAAATGACCCAAATCTGACTCAACTTCGAACTCTTGAGGCCGAACAAACTTTAATCAGGGTGTTCTCACATGAGAACACCTTGATTAAGGTCTATTAGACCTCAAACCCTTGTTAAGACCGGCCGGATTCCAAGGCTATTAGTGTTCTAGGTTTTGGATCTCCAGATATGATTTTTAGGGAGTTGTGGGTAGATTCGGACCAAACCAAGCTTGGTTTGGTCACGAGGAAGGTCAGGGGAGTGTCTGGTATGAAGATGGGGTAACTTGGCATAGGTCCGGGTTCGACTCAAATCTTCAAATGAAGATTCGAGACGAACGAAAGTGATTCGAGGCAAATGGATAGTAGATCCATGTTCAGGAGAGTGCGGTGGTCCTAGGTGTTCAGGAGGTGGCCACCGGCGTCCATGCCGCCGGCTTTAATGGCGAGGGAGACGGGGGCGGCTAGGGTTTCTAATGGGAGGTCCGGGTTTGAGCTTGGGGACGAAGGGGTGGGGTGTTGGTATAGGGGGCGTGGGTGTAAGGGAAGGTTTATATATGGTCTATGGGATTGGATCTGAGCCGTTAGATCAGATGATCTCAACGGCTTGGATCTGAGGGTGAGAAATGAGACGGGGTCGTTTGGTAGTTAAACGGGGTCGTTTGGTTTAAGTGAGGGGTTGGGTCAGATTGGTTATTGGGTCGGGTTTGAACATGGGTTGCTGTAAGAGGTCCTGAGCCGTTGGATCGAGAGTTTGAATGGCCCAGATCAGACGCATGATGCGGCGTCGTTTCGGGAGGTGGTCAGGGCAGGCCTGGTTTGGACCGGATTTGAGTGCTAGTTTGGGCCTGTTTTTGTCTTATTTTTGGGCCCAAATTGATTTCAACTCTTTTTCTTTTGTTTTCTAATTTAAAGAAAAAAATGAAAAATAACAAAACAAAATAAATAATAAAACAAATTAAAACAAATAACAATGTAGCACTTCAACGTAATTATCATACCAAATTAAAATGTTTAAGTAAGTTAAATCACAACCTAGAACGAACGATGCATATATATATTTTGAACTTTCTTTTAATGACACATATTTTTGTATTTTGTTTGATAATGATAAAATGCAAAAAATGGACAGACCCACAAATGACTAGCAATACATGTCATGAAAAATTTGTACTGCGGGGTCATCTGTCACTATTATTTTTTTGTTTTCCTTTGGGAGCGATTGTCCGTGAAGCAAAAATCACGTGCTTACAGCTGCCCCTCTTTGCACGAAGACACGAAGGGTTTTCGCGCAAAGATAAAGCGAGCGATTTTTGCCCGTCCGAATACTCCGTGTGAAGCATTTTTTGAAAAAGATTTGACCGAACCTTTGCTTCAGAGGTTTCCTACATATCCTGGGCTGAACAGGAATCAGGTCAATGTAGTTCGGGAAATTTTGGTAGCTGGGACTACCGTGTGACTGTAGTGCTTGCTGTTGTTGTGCGCTGTTGCATGTTGCCGCAGGATGCTACTGCTCAACCGATCTCCCTGTTACATTGCTCTAAAAGGAAAAACAAGAAGCTAAGCTAGACTGAGGATCATGAGATCTCATCCATCTTCAACTTGTTCTTGTTGCCTTGCTTTCTTGTCGGCTAACGCTTTCCTCCGATGCCTTTATCTTGTGACTTTGGGAGATGATGCTGGTCCTTTGCTAACGTTTGAATGCCAGTTTTCATCACTTCGCTTGATCTGCTGGGAACATGCCCTCTTCTTCAAGCCTTTCCATTGTTTCTTTGGTGGTATGGCTTTTCATCAAAATTGTTATGTTGGGCATGCTATAACGTTCCCAAACTGCTTCTTTTGAGACGCGTTCCTTTTTCCTTTTGAAATGCGCGCTTGCCTCTGCAGTTGTCTGCTTCTCGGTGCTGGGGATTTTATTGTTTCCTGTTTGGGGATCTCTGATGTACCCTTTCGTCTCCAAGTGGGGTGACTGATTCCAAAATCTAGAGCTAAAAGGTATTCCCGCATTATACTGGTGGGCGACCTAGAACTTAAAAGTATTCCCGCATTATACTGGTGGGCGACCTAGAACTTAAATGTATTCCCGCATTATACTGGTGGGCGACCTAGAACTTAAAAGTATTCCCGCATTATACTGGTGGGCGACCTAGAACTTAAAAGTATTCCCGCATTATACTGGTGGGCGACCTAGAACTTAAAAGTATTCCCGCATTATACTGGTGGGCGACCTAGAACTTAAAAGTATTCCCGCATTATACTGGTGGGCGACCTAGAACTTAAATGTATTCCCGCATTATACTGGTGGGCGACCTAGAACTTAAAAGTATTCCCGCATTATACTGGTGGGCGACCTAGAACTTAAATGTATTCCCGCATTATACTGGTGGGCGACCTAGAACTTAAATGTATTCCCGCATTATACTGGTGGGCGACCTAGAACTTAAAAGTATTCCTGCATTATACTGGTGGGCGACCTAGAACTTGAAAGTATTCCCGCATTATACTGGTGGGCGACCTAGAACTTAAATGTATTCCCGCATTATACTGGTGGGCGACCTAGAACTTAAATGTATTCCCGCATTATACTGGTGGGCGACCTAGAACTTAAATGTATTCCCGCATTATACTGGTGGGCGACCTAGAACTTAAATGTATTCCCGCATTATACTGGTGGGCGACCTAGAACTTAAAAGTATTCCTGCATTATACTGGTGGGCGACCTAGAACTTAAAAGTATTCCCGCATTATACTGGTGGGCGACCTAGAACTTAAATGTATTCCCGCATTATACTGGTGGGCGACCTAGAACTTAAATGTATTCCCGCATTATACTGGTGGGCAACCTAGAACTTAAATGTATTCCCGCATTATACTGGTGGGCGACCTAGAACTTAAATGTATTCCCGCATTATACTGGTGGGCGACCTAGAACTTAAATGTATTCCCGCATTATACTGGTGGGCGACCTAGAACTTAAATGTATTCCCGCATTATACTGGTGGGCGACCTAGAACTTAAAAGTATTCCCGCATTATACTGGTGGGCGACCTAGAACTTAAATGTATTCCCGCATTATACTGGTGGGCGACCTAGAACTTAAAAGTATTCCCGCATTATACTGGTGGGAGACCTAGAACTTAAATGTATTCCCGCATTATACTGGTGGGCGACCTAGAACTTAAATGTATTCCCGCATTATACTGGTGGGCGACCTAGAACTTAAATGTATTCCCGCATTATACTGGTGGCCGACCTAGAACTTAAATGTATTCCCGCATTATACTGGTGGGCGACCTAGAACTTAAATGTATTCCCGCATTATACTGGTGGGCGACCTAGAACTTAAATGTATTCCCGCATTATACTGGTGGGCGACCTAGAACTTAAATGTATTCCCGCATTATACTGGTGGGCGACCTAGAACTTAAATGTATTCCCGCATTATACTGGTGGGCGACCTAGAACTTAAAAGTATTCCCGCATTATACTGGTGGGCGACCTAGAACTTAAATGTATTCCCACATTATACTGGTGGGCGACCTAGAACTTAAATGTATTCCCGCATTATACTGGTGGGCGACCTAGAACTTAAATGTATTCCCGTATTATACTGGTGGGCGACCTAGAACTTAAATGTATTCCCGCATTATACTGGTGGGCGACCTAGAACTTTAATGTATTCCAGCATTATACTGGTGGGCGACCTAGAACTTAAATGTATTCCCGCATTATACTAGTGGGCGACCTAGAACTTAAATGTATTCCCGCATTATACTGGTGGGCGACCTAGAACTTAAATGTATTCCCGCATTATACTGGTGGGCGACCTAGAACTTAAATGTATTCCCGCATTATACTGGTGGGCGACCTAGAACTTAAATGTATTAAAATTTCTTCCCCGTTCTTCCGAGAAAATTTTCGACAATCGGCAGAAAATTTTCTGCCCCGGTTTTTGGTGACTCCCCTGGCGTTGCGTTTAGCTGCCCTTATCAATTCTTTGTTTTCCTGCAGCAGATAAAAGGATTTAGTTAGTTTTGATCGTGGTGGTAGAGGGTGCCTTTCTGGCGGATGATTTTTTCCTCTCTTCCCCTTTTCTTGCTCTATGTCCCCATAATTGGTTGGCGGGCAAAGTTGCCTGTTGGGGGTCTCTAGCCTGCTGGGGATTGGCTTTCAATTAATCCCCCTTTCCGCTTTCTCTTGAAGCATATTTTGTGGGAGTCTGCTTTTAACTCCTGAAACCACTCCCTTTATGAGCTTACTTCCTCCGATAGTGTCGGGTATGATCACTGCATTGCCTGGGACCGGCCTTTAGGACTGTTTGTATTATCCTGCATTGGATGAATTCCCCTCCGGTTTCTGGTAGTAAGCTTTGAAAAATCCTTTCAAGACACTTTTTAGAAAAAGAAGTAAAAGGTAGAAAAAGGAGCAGATCTTTCTGAACCAACATTTTGGTGGGAGAAGAAACTCAAAAGAACTTATCTGGAGGATATGACTGGTCCCCGTGATCATGACGTGCACCATAGATTCCCGACCCAGTCTATTTGTATCAATCGATTGTCCATTTCGAATGTGGTAGCTTTTGTTGATCTGTCTTGTCGCCTCATAGTGCCCTTCGAGGGGTTTTCACTAATGAGACTCTCTCTTTTCTCTCATCTCCCGGCGCCTTATGGTGCCTGTGAAGGTTTTCACCAATAAGACTCTCTCATTTCATATCCCTCATCTTACATCGCCTCTCGGTGCCTGTGAAGGTCTTCACCGATAAGACTCTCTCATTTTATTTCTTTCGGGAAATCGGGGTGTTGTAGATACGTCTCTCCTTTCTGGAGATTCCCTTGACCATCAATTCATTTCCAGTCTTACGATCCTCTTCTTTGCTGGGGATCAGTGTATTATTCTCGGCCTTATTCGCCGGACTTGGCATCTCTCGAACATTGATCGGGAGGTCTTTTGGATGTTGATGTTGGTTTTGGTGTGGGGTTAAAGAAAGGCTTATAAAAATAAAAACAACTTGAAGGGTGATGTGCTACAACTTTAGGAATCAAATCTTTGTTGGAACTTAAAACATAACCTCTGCCCCAGATTTCTTGCTTGGGGAATTTTATTTCTTTACACTTATGTTGAGCTATGCGCCTTACGCACATTGTGCCATATTGTGCACACTATGTACATTATGCATCCTATATTTATTATGATGCACACTATGACCGAGCCGTGAGGCGCCTACGTATCCTCTTTGAGGAATCAGGTCAAACGTAGTTCCCACGGTTTTGTATTTCTTGTGATTTTATCTTCTTCTTTTTTTCTTTTTCTTTTCATTTTTTTTTTTTTTCTTCTTTTTCATTTTTTTTCTTTTCTTTTTCTCTCTTTTTTCATGTCTTTTCCATTAGTGATTCCAAAAGAGGGGTATGAAAGAATAACTTTAAGCTCAAAGGGGGAAACAAGGGTTAAAAAGTGTTTGGGTAGAAGAAAGATTTGCCTCCGTCATCTCATTATCCAATAAATGCCAAATACAAACAAACCAACCAAAAAAAAATTGCCATAATTAAAGAAATTACGCATAATATCTCTTGACTGCATTTGAATTGATAGCCATGTCGACGTATCTACCTTCGACATCTGTCAAACACAAAGCACCATTGGACAATACTCTGGTCACGATATAAGGCCCTTGCCAATTTGGGGCGAATTTGCCTTTTGCCTCGACCTGATGTGGGAGGATCTTTTTCAATACCAGCTGCCCTACTTCAAACTTCCTGGGGCGCACCTTCTTATTATACGCTTTTGCCATTCTCTTCTGGTATAGCTGACCATGGCACACTGCTGCCAATCTTTTCTCATCTATCAGGCTCAATTGTTCCAATCGAGCTTGGACCCATTCATCATCATCAATCCCGACTTCAGCGACAATTCGGAGGGACGGAATTTCGACCTCCGCTGGTATCACGGCCTCAGTTCCATACACCAACAAATAAGGAGTTGTGCCTATGGAAGTCCGGACGGTAGTGCGGTAACCCAACAAAGCAAAGGGTAATTTCTCGTGCCATTGTCTGGACCCTTCCACCATTTTTCGCAGTATCTTCTTGATATTCTTATTGGCTGCTTCGACTGCTCCATTTGCCTTAGGACGATATGGGGTGGAATTGCGGTGTGTAATCTTGAATTGTTGGCATACCTCTCTCATCAAGCTGCTATTAAGATTCGCACCGTTATCCGTGATGATCACTTTTGGGATCCCAAATCTGCAGATGATATGGGAGTGAACAAAGTCCACCACTGCCTTCTTGGTTACTGATTTGAAGGTTTTAGCCTCAACCCATTTGGTGAAGTAATCAATGGTCACTAGAATGAACCTATGACCGTTGGATGCTGCTGGCTCGATGGGCCCAATGACATCCATGCCCCATGCTACAAACGGCCAGGGTGCTGACATCGTATGTAACTCTGTTGGCGGAGAATGAATCAAATCTCCATGTATCTGGCACTGATGGCATTTCCTCACGAAAGTGATACAGTCGTGTTCCATGGTGAGCCAATAACACCCTGTTCGAAGGATCTTTCTTGCCAATACATATCCGCTCATGTGTGGCCCACAAACTCCAGCATGTACCTCTGCCATAACCGTCGTTGCTTGACTGGCATCTATGCATCTCAACAATCCCAAATCCGGGGTTCTTTTGTACAATACTCCTCCACTGAGGAAGAAACCATTCGACAAACGCCGAAGGGCTCTTTTTTGGTCCCCAAAAGCATGTTCTGGATATATCCCCATCCTGAGGTATTCCTTGATATCATGAAACCAGGGTTCGCCATCTGCTTCTTCTTCTACGGCATTGCAGTAGGCGTGCTGATCACGGACCTGGATGTGTAGAGGATCAACATACATTTTGTCAGGGTGGTGCAGCATTGATGCTAAGGTGGCTAAGGCATCCGCAACCTCATTGTGAACTCTCGGGATGTGTTTGAACTTTACCGATCGAAATTGCTTGCTCAGATCATGCAAGCATTGTCGGTATGGTATGAGCTTTAGATCTCGTGTTTCCCATTCACCCTGAATTTGATGTACCAAGAGGTCCGAGTCTCCCAAGACCAAGACGTCTTGGACATCCATGTCAGCAGCCAAGCGCAGACCCAGAATGCAAGCCTCATACTCGGCCATATTGTTGGTGCAATAGAAGCGTAGTTGAGCCGTAACAGGATAATGCCGTCCTGTTTCAGAAATGAGTACTGCTCCTATTCCAACCCCTTTTGCGTTTGCAGCTCCATCGAAGAAAAGCTTCCAACCTGGTTCCTCAGGTAATTCCAAATCATTCGTATGCATCACCTCTTCGTCAGGAAAATACGTTCTTAAGGGCTCGTATTTTTCATCAACGGGATTCTCTGCCAAATGGTCTGCCAGTGCCTGGGCTTTCATGGCCGTCCTCGTTACGTAGATGATATCAAACTCCGTGAGCAGAATTTGCCACTTTGCCAACCTTCCCGTAGGCATAGGTTTCTGAAAGATATACTTCAATGGGTCCAAGCGGGATATGAGATAAGTAGTATATGAAGACAGGAAGTGCTTCAACTTCTGAGCTACCCAAGTTAGGGCGCAGCATGTTTTCTCGAGTTGAGTGTACTTGACCTCATGCACTGTGAATTTCTTGCTAAGATAGTAGATGGCTTGCTCCTTCCTTCCTGTGTCGTCATGTTGCCCCAACACACAACCAAATGAATTTTCCAAGACCGTCAGGTAAAGAATTAGGGGCTTCCCGGGCTTAGGCGGGACCAATACGGGTGGATTAGACAGATACCCTTTGATTTGGTCGAAAGCCTCCTGACACTCTGCCGTCCAACCTACCGCAGCATCCTTTCTCAGCAGCCGAAATATGGGCTCACAAGTTGCTGTGAGTTGAGCGATGAACCTGCTGATGTAATTGAGTCTACCCAGCAAACTCATTACCTCTGTTTTGTTCCTTGGCGGTGGCAAATCTCGGATGGATTCAATTTTGGATGGGTCTAACTCAATCCCCCGTCGACTGACGATGAATCCTAGCAACTTTCCTGATGGAACCCCGAATGCGCATTTGGCCGGGTTAAGCTTGATGTCATACCTTCGGAGTCTTTGGAAAAATCTCCTTAGGTCTGCCACATGGTCCTCCTGACGCCAAGATTTGATGATCACATCATCGACGTACACCTCGATTTCCTTGTGTATCATGTCATGAAACACAGCAGTCATTGCTCGCATGTACGTTGCCCCGGCGTTCTTTAACCCGAACGGCATTACCCGATAGCAGTAGGTTCCCCATGGCGTAATAAATGCTGTCTTCTCAGCATCCTCTTCGTCCATTAGGATCTGATGATAACCCGCATAGCAATCCACAAAGGATCCGATCTCGCGCCCAGCGCAATTATCGATCAGGATATGAATGTTGGGTAGCGGAAAATTGTCCTTGGGACTTGCTTTGTTGAGGTTGCGGTAGTCAACGCACACCCTGATTTTTCCATCCTTCTTTGGGACTGGTACCACATTAGCCAACCACTCGGGATACCGAGTGACCCGAATGACCTTCGATTGCAACTGCTTAATCACTTCTTCTTTGATCTTTACACTCATTTCTGTTTTAAATTTCCTTAGTTTTTGCTTGACCGGAGGGTATGTCGGGTCAGTGGGCAATTTGTGAACCACTAAATTGGTGCTTAATCCAGGCATATCATTATATGACCATGCAAAAACATCTTTGAATTCCATGAGAGTTTTGATCAATTCTGCTCTGACATTCGGCTCAATGTGGATGCTAATTTTGGTTTCTTGGACTTTATCAGCGTCTCCTAGATTCACAGCCTCGGTGTCATTTAGGTTAGGCTTGGGTTTCTCTTCAAATTGGCACAATTCTCGGTTTATTTCTTCGAAAGCTTCACCTTCGTCACATTCAAATTCATCGTCACAAACGACCTCTTGCATCATTGAGTCGGTTTCAGATTGATTTATTAGACTAGGTCGAAGATCCGCTGTGCATGCCATGTCATTAGAACCAGTAAAAAGAGAAATGTTCAGAAAGAAAAAGAACAAAACAAAATTAAAATGGAACAAAAGAAAAGAGCTTTATTAAACATTGCGGGATAAAAGGGTTCACACTTTTACAAAAATGAAAGTAAAAATTTGGATTACACCCTTGAATAATCCGGACAAACAAACAAACAAAACATTAATCAAAGCCTACTACCAAGACTCCCCTCGGACAGGAAGAGGAGTAACCGTCCAATTGTTGGTCTTGGCCTCAGGCCCCACAAATTGTATCTCTACTCTGCTGCAACCTTCTCCAGCTTCCACCGTATTGACATCCGCAAATAGCCTCTCAAAACTCTGATTCAGGTTTTCATTTATATCGATCAAAGGTCCTCGAATCTTTGGGACCGGTGACCCCTTAGCACTTGCTTTGACAAAAGACCTTGAGAGGCGTGGTACTGGTTTAGGCAGAAACCAGACTCTCTTCTTCATTTTTCGCGCCTGCTTCCTGTCTGTTGCGGTTGGTTTGAACCCCAATCCGAAAGTTTCCAGATTTTTAGGAAGGGAGACAGGTTGGACTATCCCTTGAAGCTCGACTCCCAGGCCTTTTCCCGGCACGAATCCGTTTCCCAGCATTTCTGAAACCATCATGACTGTTGCGGCAGCTACCCTAGGGTGTGGGATGATTTCTCCTTCAGAAATTTTGTTGGCCGACCCTGTATCGAAAATCTGGTAGACCCAAGGACCTTTGTCATCAGTGGTCTCTATGAAAGGTATAATGGTTCCGCCCATGGTGCATGTTGTATCCTCGCCGTGCAACACGACCTCTTGTCTTTCCCACTCGAACTTCACCGTCTGATGTAGGGTGGAAGGCACCGCTTTGGCTGCATGAATCCAGGGTCGTCCTAACAGCAGGTTATAAGAAACTGTGGCATCTAACACCTGGAATTCCATGGTAAACAGGACTGGCCCAATGGTCAGTTCAAGTACAACATCCCCCACAGTGGCTGTTCCGTTTCCGTCAAACCCCCGGACACAGATGCTATTCTCCCGGATTCTTCCACGGTCAATCTTTAACTGGTCCAGGGTGGATAATGGACAAATATTGGCGCTTGAGCCGTTATCCACCAATACTCGAGTTACCACCGAGTCTTCACATTTGACAGCTAGGTATAGAGCTTTGTTATGCTCTGTACCTTCCACCGGCAGGTCATCATCTGAGAATGTTACCCTGTTCACCTCGAAGATCTTGCTGGCAATGGTTTCCAGGTGGTTTACAGAAATCTCACTGGGTACATGAGCCTCGTTCAATATCTTCAACAGGGCCCGACGATGCTCCTCAGAATGGATCAGCAACGACAACAGTGAGATCTGGGCCGGTGTTTTTCTCAGCTGTTCGACCACAGAATAGTCATGTACTTTCATCTTCCTCAGGAACTCTTCAGCCTCTTCCTCGGACACAGGTTTCTTGGTTGCCACTGGGTTGGTTTTTCTTAGCTCCACCGGAGCAAAACATCGACCTGATCGAGTCAGCCCTTGCGCTTCACAACTGACTTCTTCCACCTGTTTTCCTTTGTAAGTCACCACTGCCTTTTCATATTTCCAAGGCACAGCCCTGCTGTCAATCATCGGCAATTGGACCACAGGCTTTATAGTCACCCGTTCTCTACATACCCCTTTCAACACGACTGTCGGTATGGGCAGGATCCTTGGTATTACCAACTTGCTTGGCTCGGGTTTGCTTGCTATGATGGACGGGCTCTTCCCCAATATCACTACCGGCTTGACGCCTTCTCCCTGCGACTGTACACTCGTTCCTCCACTGGTTAAGACTTCTTTCGGGGCGGCTTGGATCATCATCACTGTTTGTGAGGGTTTTCTTAATTCTCCTCCCTCACACACCAACTCAATCATGTGAGTTTCGTGGTGCGCTGGCAGTGGGTTTTGGTTGATGTTAGGAGCCTCCGGTGTCTGGACCTCGATCTTATTGGTGTCAATAAGATCCTGTATGGCATGCCTTAACTTCCAGCACTTCTCGGTATCGTGCCCGAGCATCCCTGAACAGTATTCACAACTGATTGATCGATCTACATTCTGAGGTGGGGGATTTGGTTCTCGAGTCTGGACAGGACTAACCAAACCCAATTGCCGCAGCTTGTGGAACAAAGCGGTGTAGGTTTCTCCCAGCTCCGTGAAGGTTCTTTGCTTCCGCAACCTGTCATTCCTAGCATCTGGATTTCCCCGGAAGCCTGCCCCTGAAGGGTTTCTATATGCCCTTGGTGGAGGGTAGGTGTTTTGTGGTGGTGCATATATGTTCTGGGGAGCCGGTGCGCGCCATTGTGGGCGAACCGGAGGCTGAGTGTATACCTGGGCTTGGTGTACGGAACAATGTGGTTCTCGAGGTGGATAGAAATTTTGTGGTGGGTTGTATGGGTAGTTTGACCTGTGAGGCCTGGGTTGGTTGTAGTGCGGCCTGCCAGCCCTGGACCAACTGCCTGCCTCGATCGTGGCAACCTCTTCTTTCTTTCTTCTCAGCGCACCTCCCGTGCCGCTTTGAATAGCCTGGGTTGTGGCCTTAAGTGCCGAATAGTTCAAGATCTTGTCCGACCTCAAACCTTCTTCTATCATGACCCCTATTTTGACCACCTCATTGAAAGATTTTCCAACCGTTGTCACCAAGTGACCAAAGTAGGTTGGATCCAATGTCTGCAAAAAATAGTCCACCATCTCTCCCTCTCTCATGGGAGGATCGACTCTAGCTGCTTGTTCTCTCCAGCGGAACCCGAACTCGCGAAAACTTTCCCCGGGTTTCTTCCCAGTTCTCAATAACGTGAGATGGTCAGGGACTATCTCCAGATTGTACTGGAAATGACCTGCAAAAGCCTGCGCCAGATCATCCCACGTGTACCACCTGCTGAAATCCTGCCTGGTATACCATTCCAGTGCAGATCCGCTCAGACTTTGGCCGAAATAAGCTATCAAAAGCTCGTCCTTGCCTCCTGCCCCTCTCATTTTGCTACAGAATCCCCGCAAATGTGCCATGGAATCACCGTGCCCTTCATATAAATCAAACTTGGGCATCTTGAACCCAGTCGGGAGTTGGACGTCTGGGAAAGGGCACAGATCTTTGTATGCCACGCTGACTTGATTGCCCAGCCCGTGCAAGTTCCTGAAGGATTGCTCCAGGATTTTGAACTTTCTCAACACTTCATCCTATTCAGGGGCCTTAACCGGCTTCTCAATCTCTGCTGGTACTTCCAAACGGGGATTGTAAGCTTGTGGTTCGGGTGCATGGAATGTAGGCTCAGGGGGATAGTATTGGGTATCGTGAGCCTGAAACAATGGCTCACTGGTCGTTCTCTGCAAAGGGGCTGATGTAGGTCCCACAAAAATGGGAATGTTGGGTGTTGGGAGAGGTTGATGGGGTGGTGGAGCTTGGGAATCATGAGGGCTTCTTTCTTGATGATAGAGGGGATTTGGGCGGCTTGTGGAAGGGCCAGAGTGAGGGTACTCCGGCATGTGTCCTAGTGTTTCGGGGCTCTTTTGGGTTTTGGCTAGGGCTAGTTGCATTGCATTCATTTCTAGTCCCATCCTTTCAATCTTTTCCATTGCTTCTTTTAACAACTGGCTCATCGGCCTTTCTTCCTCGTTGCTATTCTCCGAAGTAGTCATGCTTGTTGCTACCGGTCCTTTGGATCTGGTTTGGTATGAATGTGTTGCCAGAATTCTTTAACCACTAACTGTCTGATGTCAGACAACAACAAACTTTGTTAGCGTTAGAGCTTAACAGATTTGATCATAACACATAGAGGATGCAATGCACCTAGGCAGTTAACCGTTTCTACATGCTTTGCTTCAAACAACATGCGTCATCCCGGTTTGCTCATTCGTCTCTTTAAAGTATTTTGCGAAACCCTGCGTTTTATTTTATTTACATTTTCTTTTCTTTATTTATTAAAAGCGGTCGAATCTTATGGGGATTGCCTACGTATCACGTCCCCGCGTGAATCAGACCAGGCGTAGTTCTGCCTTAAAGTAAAGAAACACACAATTCTTGTGAAATCATTAAATTCATTCTCAAAATTTTGCTATTACTTCAAGCAAGGAATAGCAATAGTACAGACTCCACAGTTCTTAACCCGTTTTGACTAAAAGAAAGGAAAACAACATATGGAAAAGCGACAAAGCCAAATAAACAGGACTCAACCAAAGATTAATTTTCCAACTTAGGGACCCGCGAGGCATCATTCGGCCTTTCCGCGGCCCTTGGTGTGAGGTCCCTCTGCAGGTTTTTCAACTCATTCATGATTCGGTGGACGTAACCCATGATGGAAACAAGGAGGGTCTTCCGAGGCTTTTGCTCGCATGCCAGGCATCTCATGTAGATGTAATGCCCAATCTCGTCAATCTTTCCCCGAATGTTGTCCCTTTCCGCGAACAACTGCCTTATCTGTCGGTTCTTCAATCCTAGTGTTTGTGCATTGCTGGCAAGCTGGTCCTGGAACATCTCCATTTGCCTTTCCATTCTGGTCATTGCATCGTAACATTGCCTTCTGTCGGCTTGGGCATCTCGTGTTTGCTTGAAGACCCTCTCTTGAAGAGAGGCATTCGTTTCCCTTAATGTCCCGATGCTCAGTTCATAATCCCTTATGACTCGTTGCAGGCGCTGCCTCCGAGCTATCGCACCCTTTGCCCACTTGGTCCGCAATCTTGTTGTGCTGGCCTTGGCTCTTTACAAATCTTACTGGCATTCCGCAACCTGATCCTTTAACCCTGCTATCAATCTTTTATCTGCCCGGCTTCTCAGCTGGCTATTAGCCTCCTTTTTCATTCTCCGGATCTGAGCTTTGAGGATCTCGCCTTCTCTGATTAATCTGTTCTTTTCTCCCTTGTGGGCAGCAGACTGTAATTGGCACTCAAACCTCATATTCTGAACTTGTTGCTTCAGTTTGCCTGCTTCGGCAAGATATTCCCGCTCTTTGGCCAACCAGCCCCACTGCTCTTGTGAAGATTTGGCAAATTCTTGCAGGTGAGGTCTTTTGGTCGGTCTTCCAGATGATGTCTCCCCTTTGTACCAGGCCTGATACCCGGGCGAAACTTCCCCTTTTGCCCGATTCATTACACAAGTATTTGCTTCTAAGTATTGACATTGGCTCCAAATTTGACGCACCCTTGCTTCGGGAAACTGGCCGTCGGGACTGATCTCGATCACCTGGGTGCTTAGATCCTCATCTTTCGGCACTATCTGATACCTCCCCAGTTGCCTTAAAACCCGATGCGGCGCGTATGGTTGAATGCTCTTGAGTCCCATTAAGAGAAAATGGGGTCTGGCTGCTGGCATGTATATGACTTCGTCGATCGGTAACCATCCTAGCGCCCACTGTATTTGACCGGCGTTGAGGGTATGGAAATATGAGGTCCATGCTGTGACTCCTTCTGGTAGGTAGGTCTTATTAACTCTGGTATAGAACTCCTCTATGCAGGTCTTTCCAGCGGATCCATGGCTCAGAAACTGGGCTCGGTGACATAGGTGTTCGGTCATCCACATTTGCAACAACAAATTGCAACCCTCGAAAAAGCTTCCTCCGGCTTTGCAAGATGTGAGAGCCCGGAACATATCAGATACTATCATGGGCGCCAACGTACTATCACTCTGTGTGAGCAACGTACTGACGACCCCTGCTATCTTTATGTCAATATTCCCGTCTTTTCTTGGGAATACTAGTAGTCCTAAGAAAGTTATCATGAAAGCAATCCGTCTATGTTCTTCCCACTTTTGGCGATTACCTTTGCTGCACAACTGGTTTTCTGGCTTGTCGAATCCTCCTATGTGACCATATCTTTGATATATGAAACTCATGCTGCAAAAACCTTTTGCCAAGTCAGGGTTATGAATTGTTCTGACTATCTTTAAGGAGTCCAGAAACCGGTGTATTGCTACAGCTCTTGGAGCAATCAGATATTTGTGCCTCAAAGGAGTCTCAGCGCTGCCGATATACCCTGCTATTTCTTCTAAAGTTGGGGTAAGTTCAAAATCTGAGAAACGGAAGACATTGTGCGCAGGATCCCAGTGGGGGACTAGTGCCCTTATGATATCTCCTCGTGGCCTGATATCCAACAAACTCGTGAGGCCTTTCAGATACTTCTTGATTTCGTCATGCCCTTCTTTGCCTAAATCATTCCACTAGAGCCGCAATTGGAGAGGGATTTTACTCATGATTGAAAAGGGTTCATTCGGAGTCGTGCTCATTCTGCACATTTATTAATAAGATTTTAACAAACGACACTTATTCTGATAAAACAAAAATATATGCGATTTTTTGAATTTTGAATTTTCGTATATATAAAAAAAAACTTTCTAAACAAGTCAACAACGGAAAATATTTTGGATTTTTGTTTCGAAAACTGGGAGCCTAAAAGAACTTTTCTAGACATTTGGCAAGACAAATATTTTGCAACAAATAAAGATATATATACATTTTTTGAAGTAAAGAAAAACTTTTGAATTTTTCATATATATATATATATATATACATATATTTGCAACAAATAATAAAAGTAAAGACAAAATAAGACTCCCCTTTTTTTTTTATTATTATTATTTTCGAATTTTCATAAAAAAAAACCATTTTAAAAATAAGATTCTTTTTTTTTTAAATTTTTATGACAAGACAAACTATATATTTCTATTTATATTTTATTTTTTTGAAAAATAAAACAGAACAACGACTTTTCAAAATTTCGGCAGAGTTTTGACAGTATTTGTTTTTTTTCTCTTTTTCAAAAATAAACAATCAATTCCTAACCGTTATTTCCTTTTTTTTTCACAATATTCCAAATATTCACACACCGGTCAGCATGCGGGAATGAGACAAATAAATGCACGGAAAACAATAGGATGCATCAGAATGGCCTTTTCATATCAGGTCGCTAGTCCTAGACGGACCCAACCCCTGTGTTGAGTCCCCTAAGTCATATGCAACATGATGCAAATAAGCGTTCCTACTAGGGATCCGGCATGAAGTCACGTTATTCTATGTTCAAAACCTGGGTCGGTGTTCTAGACAGTGTACCCGAGCGGACAACTCGAGTTGAGGAAGGAGCTCCTTTCCGGGAACCAAAAGGCCAGCCGGCTTAGAAACTTTCCGAGCCTCTTTTATTTAGGGTATGACACTAACAGAATAGGGAGTCTCAACCAGTGAGCACATCCCCGGAGGTAAGAAGAGAAAGGTTTCGGCACAGTTTATATACAGTTCAAATAATATCAAAGCGGTAAAAGCAGCATTTAGCACATTAGGCTCAGAACATGTAATAATCAGATAATAAATAAAGCCAAATAATAACAATTATTCTAAGCTCGAATTCTTAACCCTGAACCAGTGGTTCTGGGTATATCATCCCCAGCAGAGTCGCCAGAGCTGTCACACCTCCTTTTTCCGCACCCGAGAGGGTGCAAGGGAGTTTTTTCCAATTAAAGGACAATCGAAACGGGATTGGTTTATTTATTTCAGAGTCGCCACTTGGGAGATTTAGGGTGTCCCAAGTCACCAATTTTAATCCCGAATCGAGGAAAAGAATGACTCTATATTATAGTCTGCGTACCAGAAATCCGGATAAGGAATTCTGTTAACCCGGGAGAAGGTGTTAGGCATTCCCGAGTTCCGTGGTTCTAGCACGGTCGCTCAACTGTTATATTCGGCTTATTTATCTGATTTTTAATACAATTATGAACCATGTGCAAATTTTATCTTTTAACCGCTTTATTAATTATTATTATTAAGAAATGTGAACATCGCTTAAAACATATCTTTGGACTGTGTCACATGAAATGCACCCACAATCCGAAACATATTTTATTTGATGTTTTAGAATTTGGATTTGGGTCACATCAATGTGCACCCGAGTTTAAGGAAATTAAATTATTAAAGGCGTGCCTAACGCAACTAGCGTATTGTCATTTTTGGGGAAGGCCGTAAAATTCGCTAAACGGCCTGTCCCGAATTCTAAGTGTTTTAATATATATACATTCTGAGGGCCCCGCAATTTGTGTTTTTATTCGGCGAGGCTCATCTCATTCTTATTTTTTAAAAGGAATTTGCAACGTCATGGACATGCATCTCGGGCCACGTCACAATCAATGTGCCCGTGACTAGAGACATATTTCGACTCCGTTGAGATTTGGATTTGGGTCACATAAATGCGCACCCGAGTTTAGGGAACATTATTAAAGGCGCGCCTAAAGCAACTAGCGCATTATTATTTTGGGTAGGGCCGTGAAATTTGCTAAACGACCCATCCCGGAATCTAAGTATTTAATACATATATTTTGTGAGGGCCCCGCAATTTGTCCCTTTTATTTGGCGAGGCTCGTCTCATTTTATTATTATTTTTTATTATTATTTTTTTTATTTTATTATTATTTTTTATTTTTATTTTTAAAGGGATGTCATTTTTACGCCTTTAACCATACTAAACCCTACAGCCTCTTTACAAATACAATCTCATACCTTGTCAAGCTTTAATAAAAGGAGTTGAGCGAATGAGTATTTCGGGCGTAGTAACAACAGGTACTAATACTAATCTTGTCCAAATAAACTGAGACAATGAAGGGACGAGCGAATCAACGTCAAACTGTGTCTTAGGACTACTAATACAACTAAATCAAATGACATCAAGTAAACAATAATAACATAACACAAAAATGAACTAAAATGCATACGGTAAAACATAAGCAGAAAATTATCATATCAATTGATATATTGCAACTTCAAACATTGAACGTAAAATTTCTTTAAACCAATACATCGAGGCTTACTAACCTGCATAAACAGAAACGCGTAGAGCCATGGACCGAACCCCTACAGCGACTTCAACGAACAAACTCGACGCGCCGGACCTCGACGAACAAAACAACCTCACCGGACTGAAGCAACGGCTGAGCTACTCAGCAACGCAGCGACGCAGCAACAGCTGCTGTATTTTTTCGACGCAGCAACTGTTGCGTGAAGCTGCGACAAAGGGGTCGTTGGAGGTGATGAAAGGAGCAGCTATGGAGGGTCGTTCGTGTAGTGACGACGCAGCAGCAACTGGGCGTCGTCAGTGGTGGCGTTCGGACGTAAGGTCGAAGAGCTGGGGTCCGACGTGAGAGAGGGTGGTATTTGGACTGTGTCGCTGGTGGTTTTGGGTTAGGTTTGAGGGTGGCTTTCGGATATGGTGTTTGGACAGTGACGACGTTGTTGCTGCTCGTCGGGCTAGGTTATGGATGGAGGTTTGACGGACTGGTTTTTGAAACGACGAGGGAGATGGTGTCGTCGGAGCCGGTGGTCGTTTGGACGTGGTTTTGCTGGTTTTCGTTGTGAGGGTGACAGAGGGAATGGTGGTTTGTTGATG
This sequence comes from Nicotiana sylvestris, assembly GCF_000393655.2. Taxonomy (NCBI): domain Eukaryota; kingdom Viridiplantae; phylum Streptophyta; class Magnoliopsida; order Solanales; family Solanaceae; genus Nicotiana; species Nicotiana sylvestris. Next base: position 23,363,189 of record NC_091060.1, read on the forward strand.
GGCAGCTGGGAGGCTGACGTCGTCTGGTTATTGATGATGGTGGAGGGGGCTAGGAGGAGGACCAATGGTGGTCTGTCGATGGTGGTGATGGAGGAGGAGGGTGGTCCGTTGCTGGGGGAGTAGGGAAATGGAGGGGAAGGTGACGGGGTCTCCTCTCTCTTTGTAGGGTTTTTCTTCTTCTTCTTTATGAAGAAGAAGATGATGAACAGTACTATTTTTCAAAATTCCAAAAGTCCCCCTTTCCTGTTGGCTTTCTCGTGTTTTGTAACACAATGCCCATGAAAATGAGCCCCACGCGTGGTGGGGTTCGAGGCATATGTCCCCCACGCGTGGTGGGGTTCCGCATGTGTCCTGGACACTGTTTATTATGGGCTAGGTCCGAAAATTAGGCCTAAAACCAGGTAGTTTAAACTCGAATATTATTCTTTTGCCCGGACCCGAGAAATAGGAAAACGTTGCTTAACTAGTCCTATGTAAGCAAAATAACTACCAAAAATAAGACTAGTACTTAAACAAAACTATATCTTTTTAAATATTTTTCAAGGTTTAAAATAGCTACAAAATATTAATAAAACTATTTTTTTTGTAATTTTCGTTTTTTAAATATTAAGATAAAATATGAGGTAATATTTTTGTATTTTTCAAAGTTAAAAATGACTATAAAACCTTAATAGAACTATATTTTTTTTGTAATTTTCGAAATTATATAAGGTACAAAAATAAAGTGCAATTTTTTGTATTTTTCAAGTTTATGAGAAATACATAAACTAAAATTTATATATATATTTTTTGAAATTTTCTTTTTGCAACGAAATAAAGTAAAAATAGTTAAAATAGCTATACTAGACCCAATTTCACATATTCACGCTAAAAATGTAAAAATTCTCGGGGAGGGTCAAAAATCACGTGCTTACAGGGATTTTTATTGGGGAGACTCTGTGGGGATTTGTACAAGGCAGACTCGTTGGGGATTTGCTGGGGCAGACTCTTTGGGAAATTGTACAAGGGGAGACTTTTGTGGGGATTTTTACAAAGGGAGACCCTGTGGGGATTTGTACAAAGGGAGGCCCAGTGGGGATTTGCCGATTCTTTTTTTTTTTTTTGGTGCATCAGGGATTTTTTGATCCTCAAACCTAACTGCAGTGGCTAGTCACGTGGGACTTAACCTTTCCAAATTTATTTTGCCTTTGTAGGCCTTTTCGTTTATGTCTTCTTTCTTCCAACTTCAATTTTAGAGCATTTGGGGGTACCTTGGTTTCTTCGACTTTGCTGAGGCGATTAGCCTTGTGAAACTCAACCCTTTCAACTTCAATTGCCTTTATAGGCGCTTTAATTTTATTTTTCTCCTTCCAAGATTTTTGATTCCTGAGCATCGGCCACCATGGCCAGTCGAGGTCGACTTGATGCACCTGCTGAGGCTGGGTGCCTTTTGCACATTAGCGTGTATCAAACGAAAGCCCTGTAAATCAGTCTTGTCATCCTTTCTTTGTCTTGGTTTTGGAAGAGTGTTAGACTAGAAGGATTGAACAGAGAAACAAATAATTGAATGGAGAATGAGTTTAAAACTAAAAGTATCCCTTTCAGGGAAAGGAGAGAAGGACTTATCTGGAGTACAGGCGGACTTCAATGAACATGGCATGCCTTTTGGACTGGATGCTTGATCTGTGTAAACCGTCCGACTCTCAAAATTCATCACAACTTTGCCTTGAATACCGAGGAACCTTGCTAGGACTCTGTTGATGCCGATGGCTGTGAGGATCTTATTTTCGATCATGGGCGCCCTTTGTGGGTTTTCATGAGCTGGCATTTTTCATTTCATTTCTTACCATCTCCTTATAGTGCCCGTGTGGGTGTTCACTAACAAGACTTCTCATTTTGATTTTCTCTGCTTACCGTCGCCTTACGGTGCCCGTGTGGGTTTTCACCAATAAGACTCTCTCATTTTATTCTTTTCATTTTGTTGTATTAGGTCCAAATAACTCCATCCTCCCATTTTGAACCGCTTTGCCGATTGATCAGAACGACTTGAACAAGGTTTGGGGTGAAAAGAATTTGGATTGAACTACAACTTTGGAACCTTTTAGGCGGGATCATTGCTGAACCGTTATAACTTCTGCCTCAGTTTCACTTTTGGGGACTTCTTGGATTTTTGTTTTGGTGTGACTGAACCCCCAAGGAGAGGTTTCCTACGTATCCTTTCAGAATCAAGTCAAACGTAGTTCAGGAAAACTTTTGTTTTTGGATTTTTTTTTTTTGATTTGCTTTGTTTTTCACTTCCCTTCCCTTTTTTTCATTTTCATTTTCTTTTCTTTTGTATATATATTTCCTTATTTTTCCAATTCTTTCTTCTTCTTCTTTTTTTTATTTTCTTTTTCATTTCAATTTCTTCTTCTTCTTTTTTTTTCATTTTATTTTCAATAATATTTTCAGGTTCCAAAGAGGGTAATCAAAGAAGAGTAACCAGCTCAAATGGGTTTGCAAAGGGTTGATAGTATTTGGGTAGCGAGAATGAAAGTCTTCATCATCTCAACCGGAAAATATTTTATTATATAAAGTATCCAACATAGTACCTTTTGACTGCATTTGCATTGACAGTTATTTCAAGGACGTTTCCTTCGATGTGTCCCAAGTACAACGCACTCTTTTGGCAGTACTCTTGTTCCAATATATGTACCTTTCCAATCTGGACCCAATTTTCTTTCAGCTTTTCCAAATCTTTGTCTTGTTTCCTTAAGTTATTCTTCATTGTGACCCAATTCTTGATTCATTATTTCGAGGTCTGACAGAGTTTTAAGATCCGGGCATGAAGTCCGCAAGCATGTCATATTATTGAAATCTGCATTTAACAGAACTAAAAGAGAATGAGAAAATTGACAAGATTTAAGAAAAGAGACATTCCGGGAAAATGAAATATTAATTTCATTTGATTTTTTTTTTGATTTTTTTTTATTTTTTAAATTTTTTGAAGATAGAAGGGTTTACATCGGAAAGTAAGACAATAAAGTAAAAACATCTGGATCACACCCTGAGATAATCCAGATGCAGAAAGGATAGCAAGACTGGCTACCGAGACTCCCGTCTGATGGGGAATTTTCAGGCTTGGCAATCATTTTTTTTTTGCTTTTCTTCTGTCTCGGCGATGGCTGCAATAGCCTTCAGTGCCGGATCAAATTCCTTAGCTTCACAGATCATTCGGTCTATTGGCCTGTTTGTGGGAGTAGACAGGGGAATGTTCATCATATTAGGAACCTTTTCGTCCCGGAGAACGATTCTTTCAGCTTCAATCAAGCCTTCAACTGCCATTTTGAGGGTCCAATGATCAACAGTCCTTTATACCGTGCCCCACTGCTCCAGAGTGGTATTCACATCTAGTATCAGCTTGACGCGGGGAAGGGGGACTCAGTGTTTGGCCGATTTGGGGCCACTAGCTTTTGGAACAAGCTTTAGTATGATTCACCAATAAAGGTGAATTGATTCCTTTTGAAAGACTCTCTTGGGTGAGGATTGTACTGAGGAACATTTGATTGGGGACTATATGGAACTTGGTAAGGATGGACATTTCTGGGAGGTGGAGCTCAGTTTTGTGTATAATGTTGTGGCCGCGTGCAGGGCTGCATGTTCATCACTGCATACCAACAAACCAATCACCTGAACATAACCTGGCTAATTTACTCTCACACACAACTTTGTTAGTTTGGAGGCATTTAACATATAGGAAATCACACGTTGGGATACAATGCACCTAAACAGTTAAACGCTTCTACCATGTGTTTGAACGGGTTGCAAGTTTCAACCTGGCCTTAAACTAGCCTTCTTCACTATGTACCTTTTTTCTTTTATTCCTACCTCTCTTTAACCACTCTTGATCTTGTTTTTGCCGCTCTTTTATTTTTTGCACCCTCTTTTTTTGGTTTTTTTTTTATTATTTTGTCACTCTTTTTCCTTCTTCTTTTTTCACTATTTTTCTTTTCTCTTTTTCGCTCAATTTTCTTTCTCCTTTTCTTTCAGTTTTTTTTCTCAAATTATTTTATAGCTATGATCGAATTCGATGGGGATTGCCTACGTGTCATGACCCCGCATGAATCAGATCTTGCGTAGTTCGGGACAAACAAGTGCAAAAATAAAGAAACAAGTGTTCATTTTGCATTGTGCTCATCCTGCACATTTATTAAGGTGATTTAAGCAAAAAATGATTTGACTATTTCTTAGAGAGATCCGATTTTCGAACACGGTCTTTCAGCACTTCGGGGATGAAGATTTTAAGGCTGTGAGGGTCAATCGATCCAGACTCTACAGGATGACCGAAAGTGGCCGTTTATGCAAAGTCAGCCTTCCGCCGTCCCTTTCGAGAACATTTGGCTATTTTTGACAAAAACAACATCACTTGATTTATTTATGACTTTTTTCTCAGAATGGTGACCCGACATTGGGAACATGGACTCGCAGAGCCTCGAGGACGAGGATCCTAAGTCCATTGGGCAATTTGGTCAAAATTTTAAAAAATGATCAAAAATGGTTGTTTATGCAAAGTCAGTCTTCTGGCGTCCCTTTCGGGAACATTCGGCTATTCTTGACAAAACGGCATCACCTGACTCATTTATGATGAAATTAAAATTCTGACATTTTGGCTATTTCTGAAAAAGGGGAGGTTGGACCCGATGAGGGTTGCCTACGTATCTCATACCCTGTGAGAATCAAACCGGCGTAGTTCGGTCGATCGTGAATAGAGTAAGTAAACTAACTCTTTTATTTTTTTTATTTTTTTTCAAAAAATGCTTTAAAAGAATAAAGGTTTTTTTTGGATTTTTGAACTTGACTCTATTTTTATTTTGAAAGAAAGACATCTAAAAAAAACAATTCATTTTCTTTTGATTGGAGCTTTGAGAATTTTAAAAGTAAAAAAAGAAAAATATTTTTGTTTGAATTTTCATTTGTTCTCTCTTTTTCTAAATAAGAAAGAAAATATTTTCTTTGGATTTTGGCTGTCGTCTCTTAATTTTCGAAAGAGGCACTTTTAAAAAAATATTTTGGATTTTCGAGTTTTTTTTTTTTTTTAAATTTATAAAAGTACTTCTAAAGAAAAAGGAAAATATTTTTGGACTTTAATTTTTTAATTCTATGACATTTACGAAAGAAAGACTTTTAAAGAAGGAAAAATATATATATATATATTTTAATTCTATGACTTTTAAATTTATATATATATATATATTCTTTTTTTTTTGATTTTTTTTTTGATTTTTTTGAAAAATACTTCAAAATAAAGGAAACCCGTATTTTGGATTTCTTTTATTATTATTATTTTTCTTTTATTTCTTTTTCCGTATGAAATACTTCAAAAAGAAGGAAACTACCCTTTTCTTTTTTTTGAGTTTTAAAAACTTCTTCTCTTTTTTTTTTTTTTTGAGTTTTCTAAGGAAAGATTTTTAAAGAAGGAACTAATGAATTTTATTTTTTTTTTTGGATTTTTTGAAAATTGGGGCCGGAACCGATGAGGTTTGCCTACGTATCTCACATCCGGTGAGAATCAGACCCGCGTAGTTCAGTCCGATCAGGCGTAGAGGAAATAAACTAACCTTTTTTTCTGAATAAAATACTTACACGGAAAAGGAGAAAATATTTTTGGATTTCGATTTTTTTTATTTGTTTTTTTATTACTATTATCTTTTGAAAACAGACGATGTCTAAAGAAACATTTTGTCTTTGAATTTTAACTTCTTTTCACTCTTTTTTTTTTGAAATTTCGAAAAATCTTCTAAGGAAGTATTTGGACTATTAGTCTGAATTTATAAAAGAGATACAACAAAAGAAACAACATTTTTTTTTAATTTTGACTTTCCTTTTTTTTTTTACTTTTAAATAAATATATATATTTTTTAGATTTTGAAAGTGATTAAAAGGAATTTTTTTATATATGTTTTTTTTAATAAATCAAACTAAAAGACAAATTTTGTTTTCATTTTTTTTAAAGAAAATTTCGGCGAGGTTTTGACACTACTTGGACATTGGTTTTATTTTTCCAAAAATAAGTAATTATCTCCCTACACTGTTATTTTCTTCTTTCTTTTTTTTTAAGGTTTTTTTTTAGAAACCGGTCAGCATGCAGATCTGAAGCAAATAAATGCGCAAAACAAACGGGATGCAGCAGGATGGTCTTTTCATTTCAGGTTGCATGTCCTAGACGGACCCAACCCCTGTGTTGAGTCCCCTATGTCAAATGCAACATGATGCAAATAAGCTTTCCTACTAGGGATCCGGCATGAGGTTTCGTTATACTAGGTTTATAACCTGGGTATTTGTTCTAGACTGTGTACCCGAGCGGACAACTCGAGTCGAGGAGGGGGCTACGTACCGGGGACCCGCGAGATCGTCTGGCTTTGTAACTTGTCCGACCTCTTTCTTATTTCAGGTATTGACACTAACAGAATAGAGAGTCTCGACCAGTGAGCTTCTCCCCGGAGGTAAGAAGAGAAGGGTTTCGGCACAGTTTATATACAGTTCAGATAATATCAAAGCGGTAAAAAACAACATTTAGCACGTCATGCCAAAACATGTAATAAAGATCAGATAATAAAGCCAAATATAACAATTATTCTAAGCTCGAATTCTTGAACCCTGAACTAGTGGTTCTAGGTTTAATCCCCAGCGGAATCGCCAGAGCTGTCACACCTCCTTTTTGCGCTCCCGGCCGCGAAGGGTAAGATGCGCGAGGGGAGTTTTTCCAATTTAAGTGACAATATTCGAAATGGGATTATTTATTTAATTCAGAGTCGCCACTTGGGAAAGGTTTGGTTTTTGGTGTCCCAAGTCACCGGTTTATCTTGAATCCCAAATCGAGGAAATTTTCGACTTTTCCAAATGAAGTCTGCGAACCAGAAATTCTAAGTAAGGAATTCTGTTGACCCGAGGGAAGGTGTTAGGCACCCTCGAATCCCGTGGTTCTAGCACGGTCGCTTAAATTGTTATAATGGCTAAATATCTGATTTAAATACATGTTGTGACTTATGTGCTTTTATTAATTTAAACCGCTTTTATTATTATCATTTATTTTTATAGAATTGCAACGTCGTGAAAATGCATCTCGAACCACGTCACAATCAATGCACCCGTAGTTGTTAACACATTTCGACTCCGTTGAGATTTGAATTTGGGTCACATAAATGCGCACCCGAATTTAAGAATGTAATTTAATTAAGTCGCGCCTAAAAAGTCTAACGCGTTATTATCTTTGGGGAAGGCAGTGGAATTCACTAAACAGTCCATCCCAAATTCTAAGTATTTATTATGACCAATTATTGAGGGCCCCGCAATTTGCATTTTTATTTGGCGTGGCTCGTCTCATTATTTTTAAAAGAATAATCTTAGCATGACTACATTTTCTATTTTTTGTTTTCTAAAATAAATGAACATAAGGTCCTACTTTATTTACATACTTTCGAGTTATTATGGTTAAGTTTCAAAAGTGAGTTGTTTAAGGAGTTTGTATGGCAACACATAAAATATTCTACATACAGAAAGAAAAAGAAAGAAAAGACTACATTAAATTACAACTTCAAATCTTTCTCATTTTTTTTGCATTCATGCTTCGAGTGGCTTACAAGATGAACCAGTGTATCAGTTTGTGTACCTGGTATTTGGAAAGCAAGGAAAGAAGATGAAGATCAGTAGAAGCAGCAGTAGTGTAAATACACAGCAACAACGCAACCCAACAGCAGCAATTCGAATCAGATTCAAGGCCCAGAAAACTTTGAAGAAAAACCGAACAACTCAAATAGAACAAACCCAAAGTTTGTAAACCAACTAAACAGCAACAACCCACGCGTTTATTAAAAACCCGAAACTAAACTCGTTTCTCACTTTGTTTTTGTTTTCTCTTTTTAAACTCTATTACACTTTCTTCAGATTTTCAGAATGTGTTCCTCTCTCAAAATAATCCTCAAAAATCTTTCAAGTTTTTTTTCTAAGTTTTTTTCTCTCTCAAGTCTTGTCTCTTTTTATGTTCAAGTCTCCCTCTCTTAAATCTTCTCTCCAATCTTGGTCTATATGTATGTCAAGAATGACTCTATATATAGCAAGACCCTAGCCCCAAATATTCCCTAATGGCATGCTTTGTCCCCCACTACATTAAATAAATACATCAACCCCAACCCATTACAATTTGTCCCCCATGCCTAACATAAACAAATACAATATTCTCCTCCACTACATATTGTCTTGTCCCCCATTATGTTAAACAATTATATCAAACCCCAACCCATTATATTTTGTCCCCCATGCTTAACATAAAGAATTACAATAATGTTCAATTACCAAACTACCCCTCCGACCTTATTGCAATTACCATTTTACCCCTGAACGTACTGCAATTTACCAAACTACCCCCATCAACTCTAAACAAACAATTAATCAAACTTAACCAAAATATAGACAAGATGACCAATTTCTCAACAATCTTCAACAACAAATCACATGAACACGATGAACAACAAATTCAAATTAATGGAAATAAGTTAACCATATTGGGAACCAATCCTGGTTAACTTAGGCCAAAAATGAATGAACAAAGAGACAACAATACAAACAACAAAATACATGATTCAAACTAAATCAACAAATCAAAAACATAAACTCACATAAAATTACTGGATTAAAAATGAACTTCAAACAAAGATGAACATGAACTAAATATATTTTTAAACAACAAACATGACGGATTAAATGATTCAAACAACATTAATAATTTCTGGAAAAATACATAACACATGAAACAAACTGAAGAAATAATTAATTAAACTTCAATTTGTATCTAAACAACATTAATCTAACAAATTTTTACCTAAACAATAAACAAGAACAATGAAATAAACTAATTAAATTTCCATTTGAAATCTGAAAATTAATTCAACAAAACACATGAACAAACTAAAAAAATTAATTCAAACGATAGACATGAACAAAACAAACATTTGCCGATTTTAGATTCGAGAATATCAAAACAAAATACGGACAAAATAAAACTCAAAATCTACCAACCGGATTGAAACGAAGAACAACGACCAACCAACGACGAACTCGAACAGTGATCGATGACATCGACCAAAACTCAAATAATGAAATGGTGGCATCAAACTAGCAGGTGCGTCTCATCCATGTACGCGAGGTAGAAGTGAAGAAACAAAGGCAGTTGGGGGTTCGTTTGGTTTGTTCGCGCGAAGAAGATGAATGCAGCAACGGAAGCAGATGGGTCAGTAGGGCTGGGAGCAGCTACTCATCGAAGGTCGTTCATGGCTGAACGACAGTGAAGCATGGTGGGTGTTCATGGCTGGTGGTTCTTGGGGTCGTTTGGCCGTGACGAACTGGGGCAGCAATGGCGGACTGCTTGTGGTCGTTCGGTTGAACGTGAAGATGTAGCAACGACTGGCGTGAGGAGGAAGATGGCGATGGCTGGAGCTTGATGTGGTTGACGAAGCAGAAACAGTCGCGGGGTTGAGAAGAAAACACAACGACGATGGTTGCTCGTTAACGGCGGACGTGAGGAGGGGGCTGGTTTTTTCTGGTGATTGGAAGGGTCATTTGGAGGTGAGGAAGAAGATGAAGACGTGAGGCAGCTGGGTATGGACGTAGTAGAAGGAAACTGGTACAGGCAGCCATGGGAGCTCATTATTTTGGAGCAGAAGTGAAGAAGAAGAGAGGGGATGGGGGTGGGTAGTTTAGGGTTTTTTAGGGTTTGGGTTTTGTTTTGTTTTGTGTTGGAAAAAAAATGATAAAAATAGAGAGGGGATGGGTATTGGGATTATGGGGCGGACCGGGTCGACCCGGTTCGAAATGGACCGGGTCATTGGGAAGGTTGGGCAATTATTTGGGCTTGGGGTTGAAATTTGAAGAAGTGGCCCAATCCGATTTTTCTTTGTATTTTTGTTCTCTTTTCTTCTTTTATTTTTCTAAAACTAAATTGTAAAAGTACTTAAATTATTATTAAGAACTAAATTAAGTTATAAAAGCGCAAATTAACTCCCAATAACAATTAACGCACAATTAAGTGATAATTAAGCGTAAAATCGTATATTTGGACATTAAATGCTAAAAATGCAAAAGATGCCTAATTACTAACAAATTGTACAATTAAATCCTTCATGCAAAATGCGACATATTTTTGTATTTTTATTAATTTAAAAAATAAACATGCACAGACAAATACAAATAATTATCCAAAAATGTCACAAAATACTCAAAATTGCACACCAAGGAAAATCATTTTATTTTGAATTTTTTTGGGAGTAATTCTCATATAGGGCAAAAATCATGTGCTTACAACGTTCAATCTTCTTGAATTCGAGTTCTAGGGTTTCTTCTCTCAACAATGGTGTCCCAATCGAATATCTAATGAGATGGAGGGTTTACCCATGTTAATAAGAGGTTAGGAAATTGAAATCAACTTAGAATCACCATTAGAACTTGCCTTTGGTGGTGGAAGGACTCTTAAGGAGTTAGGTTTTTTGAGAGTTCCTCTTTCTAGAGCAAGTTTTTATGTTTTGGGGATGTGGGGGACGAAATATAGCTTTAAAACGAACCCTCACTAGCGCGCCCGCGCTACTGACCACGCTAAATGGCAGTAACACTGCCTCAAAATTAGCGCGGCCGCGCTACCGGTGCGCATATCGCATACTATTATGTAAAACGCGCATAACATTTTGCACAAAGATCCGTTCGGGCTCTATTATATATTGTTGGAAAGATATTTCAAAGGAATACAATTTTCATGCTTTGAGGTTTCCCAAATTCCTTACAAAGCTTCACTAATCACCTCTGGAAGATGGACTTTCTACAAACTTAGTTGATTTTGTCGAATCTTATGCACCTCACTTTCTATCTTGATTTTGAAACCACTATTTCCACCCATAATCATCCTGATGGGACTTCACATGCCCAAAATATAACCTTACTACTCCTTTAACTCATTCATGCCTAAGTCGAATTTATGAGGTGTTACAAATACCATCTCGCGGTGTAAAGAAGTATTTCATAACTTTTATTGACAATAGTACTCGATATTGCTATTTTTACTAACCTAATAGTAAAGATAAAGCAATAGACGCATTCATGCAATACAAAAATGATGTTGAAACGCAACTTAACAAGAAAATAAAAATGATAAGAAGTGATAGGGGTGGTGAATGTGAATCCTTTTGAACAAATATGTTTAGAATATGGCATTATTCATCAAACAACGGCCCCTTACACGCCCCAATCCAATGGGATTGCAGAAAGAAAGAATAGTTCATTAAAGGAGATAATGAGCGTATTATTGATAAGTTCTGGTTTGCCACAGAACTTGTGGGGGGAAGCCGTTATTACAGCTAGCCGAATACTAAATCGAGTACCCCATAGCTAAACACAATCCATTCCATATGAAAAATGGAAAGGAAGGAAGCTCAACTTGAATTATTTTAAAGTGTGGGGGTGTTTGGCAAAAGTGCAAGTTCCTAAACCCAAAAGGGTAAAAATATGACCGAAAACCGTTGAATGTGTTTTCATAGGATATGTGACCAATAGTAAAGCATATCAATTTCTGGTTCATAAATCAGAAAATCCCGATATTCATAATAATACGGTTATAGAATCAGATATTGTTGAGTTCTTTGAAAATATATATCCGTATAAAGAGGAAAGTGAGTCGATTGGTGAAGGATCTAAACGACCCCGGGAAGAAACAAAAGAAAGTACATTTAACTAGGAGGATCCAAGACATAGTAAACGACAAAGAATGTCTACTTCATTTGGAACAGATTTTGTGACTTTCTTGTTGGAAAATGAGCCTTGAACATTTTAAGAAGCCATGTCTTCTTCGGAATCATTATTTTGGAAAGAGGAAATCAATAGTGAAATAGAATCCATATTAAACAACCATACATGGGAATTGGTTGATCTTCCTCCTGGAAGCAAACCTTTAGGTTCTAAATGGATCTTTAAAAGGAAAATGAAAGATGATGGCACTATTGATAAATTTAAGGCATGACTTGTAGTTAAAGGGTATATACAATGAGAAGGTCTTGACTGCTTTGATACATACTCTCCAGTTACGAGAATTATGTCCATACGGATGTTAGTAGCATTAGCTGCAGTGTATGGTCTTGAAATTTATCAAATGGACGTTAAGACAGCCTTCTTGAATGGAGATTTGGAGGCAAAAATCTTCATGGAACAACCTGAAGGGTTTGTGGTTCTAGGAAAAGAAAAGAAGGTTTGTACACTTGTTAAGTCCGTTTACGGACTAAAACAAGCACCCATATAATGGCATGCAAAATTTGACCAAACAATGTTGTCAAATGGGTTTAAGATAAATGAATGTGATAAATGTGTGTACATTAAAAATGTTCCAAATCACATAGTCATTGTTTGCTTATATGTGGATGATATGCTGATAATGAGTAATGACATTGCCAACATATATGCTACTAAGCGTATGCTAACTAGTAAGTTTTATATGAAAGACTTGGGAGTTGCTGATTTAATTCTAGGGATTAAGATCCATAAAACTCCTCAAGGTCTGGCATTGTCACAATCTCATTATATTAAGATAGTACTTGAAAAGTTCAAGCACTTAGTGTTTAAAGTTGCAAAGACTCCAATTGATGTGAATCTTTTATTAGCAAGGAACAAGGCCAAAACATATCACAATTGGATTATGCTCGTGTGTTGGGATGCCTAATGTACATCATGAATTGTACACGACCAGAATAGCTTGTGCTATAAGTAAGATGAGTCGATACACGAGCAATCTAGGTCAATCTCATTGGATTGAAATGAAATGAGTTTTGGGATATTTAGAACATACCCAGGGCTTTGCTTTGCACTACAGTAAATATCCTGCAGTGATTGAGGGATACCGTGATGTAAATTAGATCACCGATTCAACTGATACTAAATCCACAAGTGGATATGTATTCATTATTGGTGGAGGAGCGGTATCTTGGAAGTCATCCAAACAAATTTGTATTGCCTGCTATACAATGGAGGCTGAATTCATAGCCTTAGATAAAGCCGGTGAAGAAGCCGAATGGCTTCGAAATTTCTTGGAAGACATTCTATTTTGGCCCAAACTGTTCGCACCAATATGTATAAATTGCGATAGTCAAGCGGCAATTGGAAGGGCTGGGAGCGTTATGCATAACGGTAAATCTCGTCATATACGACGAAGACATAAAACCGTTAGGCAATTACTCTCTAGAGGAATTATCACGATTGTCAAGTGATAATATGTCGAATCCACTTATAAAAGGCCCAACTATAGAGGTAGTTGATAAAACATCAAGGGGAATGGGACTATGGCCGAGAACAAGTCATAGTGGTGGTAACTGTACCTAGAAGACTAGAGATTCCAAGATCTAGGTTCAAGGAGATCAAACAAAGTCATTAATGACGGTTCAACATTGTCAACTAAACTTTTGGTCCATTCTCGTGATGAGATAATGTTCAAGTACCAAGGATAAAGTATTAAGGCTTTTTAATGATTTCTAAATTTGATACGGGGTATATCAAATAGTGTATCTACAGGATGACACGTTTAGGAATCACCTATGTAAGTGTGAAGTGTTAGCCGCTTCAAGGAGAAATTTGTAAGGTCAGTTCTCTACACACTTATGAAACCAGGCGGTGTTCATGGCTGAATCGAACACAACAATGAGAACCAAAGATGGTTAAGGGTTAGTTGTGTGGCTTATGGTTGTCTAGGTATACACCAAAGTTTGACGGTTCAAAGATATCAAATCTACTGATTGACCGAGTATATCCGACATAATTTCACTACGAAAATTTCAAAGGGAAACCTACTTATCCAGATGCAATTAATCCTTGCTTGCAAATCACACAATTTTTCCATGCATATTTCCGTGATATAGCCATTCCCCATTCATGTGGGGGATTGTTGGGAATTATAAGAATAATGAGGCTTAAAATATGGTGAATGGGAAATGGAGGGAAATGAAAAATTTTAAGTGAAATTTTAAGTTTCCCCCTTGGTAAAGGGACATTGTCCCAAATTGGAAGAGGAAGAGGTTTTTTATGGGTATATAAACAATTGCTCTTCTTATAGCTCTTAAAGAGTTGAGAAGAAGGCAAGCCTCGCGCTGTCGTCGTCCTCGTCCTCGTCGCTCGCTCGGCTCGGCTCGGCTTCGGCTTCAGCTTCGGATTCAGATTCGGAATCGGATTTTTTATGGGTATATAAGCAATTGCTATTCTTCTAGCTCTTAAAGAGTTGATAAGAAGGCAAGCCTTGCGCCGTCGCCGTCGTCGTCGCTCGCTCGCTCAGCTCGGCTTCTGCGTCGAATTCAGATTTGTATTCGGGTTCAGATTCAGATTTGGATTTGGTCAAATGACCGATTGATTGATTAATTTTTTGGACCAAATAATTTTTTTAATAGTAAAATATTAATAGAAATGTTATTAAATATTCGCTTTACTAATAGAATATTAATATTAAAATAAATATTAATATTAAATCCAATCCGTTTTTCAGTTGTGTAACTGAAAATTAAACTACCCTCTTCAATTTTCCCTCTTTATTTTCCCTCTTTATTATTGAGTAAATAGCTATTTATGTTATGGCATTTATGTTATGGCCGTTTTGCGTAAACAACTATTCTAAAGAGTTGCACCTCTTCAGATTTCAGCCTAACTTTGGCTATAAATACAAGTCTATTCTACTCAGAATTTCAATACGATTTTTTGAGTTTCTCCTCCTTCTGCATACTTTTAACGTCAAACAAAGAAACAGTAAGTGTGATTTTCTACCGAACTTTGTGTTCGCTGAAACACTGGGGTTTGAAATATCACTACACCAGTGTGTAATTTGTTATATCCTAGGAGGAAATAATCTATAACCTTAGGTACTAGGAGGGGATTAAATTCCTTAAGGAAACACTGTGATTTCAGTGGGCTTGAATTGATTTTTGTTTCTTTACATTTTCTATTTATATATTAGTCTATTTTTGTTAGAATTAGTTTACAAATACATATTACTAACAGACATAGTGTCACACCTCCTTTTCCCCAGGGATAACGAATTTTTCCAAATAAAGTGACATTTATTCGAAATGAGATTATTTATTTAATTTAGAGTCGACACTTGGGATAATTATTATGGTGTCCCAAGTAAACTATTTATTTTAAAATCTCAAATCAAGGAAATTTGACTCTGTTTTAAAGTCTGCGAAACCAGAAGACCGGGTAAGGAATTCTGTTAACCCGGAAAAAGGTGTGAGGAACTCTTGAGTTTCGTGGTTTTAGCACGGTCGCTCAATCATTAATAATTGTCCTAATTATCTGATTTAATACATATTTAAAACATATTGTGCATTTTTAACTTTATAATCATTTTTCAAGCCCCGCCTTCTCCGCGAAAAATCTCACCATCAATATTGTTCGCTAAAATGACGGATGGATCTGTGCCAAGGTAACCCGATACTCTAAACAGAAGTCGAGCACGACCCTATAAAGGGGCCCAGTGTAAAAGGATACGTGTACACATTCAAGAATCTATCGGCACGATCCGTGATGCCCTCACCCAGTGAAAGTATCTATAACACTACCTTTTCCCCCCATCCGCAATCTTTCCTCACTAACCCAAGATGTTCTTCTCCTATCGAAGAAGCAATCTTCAAGGCATAATCTTGTTGGTCCTGAATGCCGGAGGCAGGTCTCTCCCCTCTCTGTCGGGCAGACCCCGATGCCGCAGTCATGGCTATGACAAAATTGGAGAGCTAAAGTAAGAATCTGTGCAAGTACGTTTGTACTGAAATAATGAAAGGTTTGATGCAGAAAGAGAAGGGCAACTGCTTAAAATGGTATGATCTCCAAAAAAGAAAAAACATCCTTGTATATATATGGGAAAAACGACTACGATCTTCCTGCCTCAAATCCGATTAAAAACACCTTTGCCAGTCCTGAGGTGGTACTAGACCTCGCGGACCTCCATCAAAAGGGAGTTAGGCTCTAAGAAGCCAAAAACACCTTCGCCATTTCCGAGGTGGTACCTGACCTTGAGGACCTCAATCAAAAGGAAGTTAGGCTCTAAGAAGACAACAACATCATCACCAGTCCCAAGGTGGTACCCGACCTCAAGGACCTGCATCAGGGAAAAGTTAGGCTCCAGGAAGCCAAAAACACCTTTACCAGCCCCGAGGTGGTACCAACTTCGAGGACTTTTGCCAAAAGAGAGTTAGGATCCAAGGAAATAAACACTTAAACTCCACCTGTATGGGCTTGGCCCCGGGGTACTATTTGAGTTGGGACAAACCCTCTCCCAGGATCCATCTACAATGCTTTAAGTCTATCTACACTAAGTCAAAGCAAGTTTCCAGGTGGTCCAAGTTTGAACAAGCCTCCACTCGGGGACCGCCCTAGAAAGCTCAAAGGTAGTCCCTATCCACGGGCCTCCAGGAAAATTTCCCTTCAAATGTTACCGCGGAGCCTAAGTGAAAAATCACGGTTTTTAGGCCCGAAGCGTTACTTTCATTCGACTAAAAATAAGGGTCCCGATGACCCGAGTTTGTCGATTCGATCCAGGCTTGATCCAAGGAACGATGAAGGGTTTCGCAAGAGGTCGTACTAATCAATTGAAAATCAGGAAAAAACACTCACATCTGGTCTTGATATTGGCACCAACCGGTAGAGTCATACATTCAGAATCTCTATAATTGTAAATAAAGGGAAATACAACATGTATCGAAGACAAAACTGATGAAACTTCTTTGTATTCATAATTGTTTTTACAAAAGCCCAAGAGGGGTCCTTACATATGATTATAAAAGCCCACAAGGGGTCCTTACACAGAAACAAAGAAGCAAGAAGGTGCACATATAGTAAAAATTTAGAGCCTAGCCTACTCTCAAAGGTGCTTCCTGACAGCAGCATCTTCAAGCATCATCTCCTCGGGAGTCTCATCTCGATCCTCCAGAATGGCATCTTCAAAAGGGGAGACAACGAAAAGGAAAGCGATGGAGAAGAGCAAAGTGACGCAAAAGATGCAGGAAGGAACGAAGAAGTGGCTGGGTAAAAAATCTGGCTAGTATGGATTTCGCCATGCTACAATTGTAAATCCACTTCTTGGGACATTGCCCCGGTGCGGGATACAACCATTAGTAGATAGCAGCACCTAACTCATGGAAAGTAAAGGGGGTGAGGTGCCACACTGGGTAATCGGGGGAGGTGAGTAGTGGTGTACAGTCCAAATATTTCCCGGGGTCAGAAGAAATCGGCCCTCTACTTCGTCGTCCCGAGCCAACGGCGATGATGACAACAATAACAACAAAACAACGTAATCTCACTTGACCAGAGAAGCTCTTGGATATAGGTTGTGGCATGACTGAAAGAAGTACCGCCATATAATCTTGAGGCCCTGGGCCTCAAACATGGTGAACGACAACGAATAAGGATAGTAAGAAGAGAAGAATGGATAGATGCGGGAAGATACTTGGATGAAAGGTTGATCCCAGGAGGTCCCCATTTATAGAAAGGGAGGCAGAGTAACCGACAACACCATTTAAGGGCAATGTTGACCACGGCTGTGATAGAAATGGGGAGTTCCCAAGGTACACAGCTAGGACTGACAGAGCCTAGTGGTACCCTACCCCTGAAACAGGGTGTCATATGGTTGTCCCATACTTTATCTTTGTAATTAATGCACTTTGTACCATGTAGGAATTCCCCTCATATATAAATGAGATCCTTATCATTTTGTATGGCCCTGTTGCTTCAGTTGCTCCACACGAAAATATACAAAAACATTCCATTTGCTCTTTAACATGCTCTCTTGATATTATTGCTTTCATTTATTATCTTCATTATTGTTCATCATTTATTGCTTATCATTGGCCATAAAGATCCTCATTGATTTATCTATAACTGTTAGTCATACTTCGACCCCCCTCGATAGCTCCCATCCAAGCTCTGAAATCGACCTCGAGGCCCCCGAATCGACAATATCGAGGCCCCGATAATTAGCCTAATGGTTTGATTATCACCATATCCTTAACTCTCATTTAGTTTCTAAGTCTCATATACATAGAATCAACTACTTAACAACTAGCATAATAATAGATCACGTATTTTTAGAGTCCCATAATCAAATTTAATTGTTATTACCATTTTCACGGTAAACACATTTATTTATGGAATTTGTTTAAATAAGTCGCGATGTCACTCACTTATTATTTTGGTACACATTGCGAATCGCATCATGTGAAATGTACCCCCGATTTACAACATATTTATTTTAATTATTTAAAGTTGTAGGGTTGAATCACGTGAAACGTACATTCAAATTAGGGATTATGTATCATGACTATGGATGAATAGTATGAATTCCTTCATATTTCGAAGATATTAAAAGATCCCAAATGGTCAAATCCCTAAATAAACACGAGGACTCTGAATTTTCAGAGAATTTGTGTGTGTCCATGAGTGAAGGAAGGTGAGGGCTTATATAGAGTGTAAGGAGTGTGTACTACAGGATGAAAATGTGGGAGGGAGTAAAGGAGGGTTTCAGCTGAATTTTAGAAAATAAGGGCATCTTTTTAACTAAAAATGGACATCTGTCCACTTTCAGATAATTATCTAATTTTCAGCATCTCTTTTTAACAAATTTTGACATATGTCCGTCCCTTTCTAAAAACTTCCTAACAACCACCTAAGAATCCCTATCTTTGTTTTACAATTAACCCCCTTAAGTTTCTATTTTTCCTTACTCTGCCTCCTAACCCTTTTTTATGTTGAACTTAAAACCCCATTTTACACAATTTCACAAACCAAACCTGCTAAAGAGGAAACTCTGAAATGTTTGTGTGAGGACAAACATAAGGTGACAGACGAAATGACTAGAATGTGGAATCAAAACCTCTACAATTAACTAAACGTGGGACTACTCCATCACAAATAGAATTAATAACCAACACTTAATCATGTTAACTAATTATTGGCTTTAAGGATATAATTAAGTAATTAATGAAATAGGAATGCAAAGGTATAATTAATGAAGAACTATACTGTAAGAACCCTAAATCAAACAAACAAAGATACTTCCAATTAAATGGCACAATAACTTAAAAAAATGTTCTTGATTGACGACAACAGAACAAACAACAACAAAAAAACAAAAAATAAATAAAAATAAAGTGAAGGCATGATAGAGTGAGGCAAGGGTATACCAATTGAAAGAAAGACAAAGCCATTGAAATAGTTTTCGACAAAGCTTGGTCGGTCATTGACTATTTGACGAAATCCGATGACTTCAACATGACCCAAAACTAATGTCAATGGATTACTCATGTCAAAAGCAATCATCCAGCGTGAGTTGCGAGCCAAATCATATGAATTCGTTGAAGAAATCAGAAATAGAGTAAAAACTAGGGTTTTCTGCGATTTTAGGTCTAAAAATCAAAGAGACCTAGAGAGATTTGAGGGGAATGGTTGTGGAATTTGAGGAGAGGGCCAATGATGATTGTCTGGTTAAAAGATGGGGCCATTTTGTGATTACCCGTCGTCGTGAGTCAATTTCCGTTAGCGGAGATGATGAGAAGTGAGAGATGAGAGATGGGAGAGGGGAATAAAGTTGGTCTTTAGGGTTAGGAGGGGATTTCGACAATTAAATTTTAAATGGGGTATTGAGTTCTGGGCCGTTGGATCTGGTGTATGGACGGTGGGGATTTGAGCAGATCAAAACAGGGTCATTTTTGTAATTAATGGGAACTAACCGGGTTGGGGAGATCTAGGCTAGGCGGATTTGAAGGGAATTTTGGGCCACTCAAATGAATTGGCCCAAACAAAATTCAGCCTACTTCCTTCTTTCCTTTAATTTCAAAAAGCACCATTTTATTTGAATACTCCTAATTCACAACTAATTAACCTAATGACCTATTTTCTAACAATTAGTTAAATTAATTAGCTAATAAAGCATATTTTTGTTGTGATTTTCATGTATTAATTCTAACAATTAATAAGCAATTAATTCCGAAAATGCATTTAAACCTAAGATGGCATTAAAATGGGACAATTTATATGGGTTTTCTATAATTTTAAAATATTAAGTATGCATGAAAATGCATCTAAATGAAAAAAAAAACAATTTAAAAAGAAATCCTAAAATTCTGTAAATTCAAAAATAATTAGAAAAAAATTATTTTTTGTGAATTTTGTAGGAATATTTTCTGTTGGGCAAAAATTATATGCTTACAGCTACCCCTCTTTGTTCGGAAATATGAAGAGTTTTCGGGCAAAGAGAAAGTGAGAAATTATGAGCAATTTTTTTCCCGGTTTGATACTCCATTGGAAGCGTTTTGAAAAGGTTTGACCGAACCTTGCTTCGGCGGTTGCTTACATATCCTTGGCTATAAAGGAATCATGTCAGTGTAGTTCTGGAAATTTTGGCAGCTGGGACTACCAAGAAATTGTGATTTCACCGATGTTGCTTCTTGCTGAGCTCCTTATTACACCAAAATCATAATGAAAAGAAACTAAACAAGCCTATCAGCTATGAGTTACAAGATTCCTATCTATAAGTCTTCTGAAACTTGATCGTGAGTCTTGGCTAGTTCTTCACGCAGACTTTGATATGAATATTGATGTTTGTTAGCTGTAGGTGCTAGTTCATTTTTCTAAAGCTTCTTCTGATCAAAACAGGAAATGCAATGCTCGTGACTTTAGTTACGTCTTGAGCAGTCCATATCCGTCCAACTACTTCTCCATTTTGAATTCACTCTTCTTTTCTTTTCTTTTCTTTATCTTGGATTGATAATTCTTCTTTTTTCATCTCAAACCCCCATGCCTCGAGGTAAAACCTGCTCAGACACCAAAAAAACAAAACAAACGAACGAAATTTTCTGCCCCAGTTTTCACTAGGAAAATTTCATGAGTTATTTGTAGCAAAACTCTATACTACTTCATTGTTGAAAGTAATAAAAAGTTGGCATTAGTGTACCCTTGGAAAAACGGAGATTAGAGAGGGGAGACCCTATATCTAAAAATGAAAGCAGCTAGGGAGTGGAGACCCTATGTTGGAAAGTAGACTAGGGAGTAGAGATCCTATGTCTAAAGTGAAAATCAATTAAAAAGTGGAGACCCTATGTTGGAAAAACGACTAGGGAGTGGAGATCCTATGTATAAAATATCTTCAACTAGGGAGTGGAGTCCCTATGTTGGTAAAGAGACTAGGGAGTAGAGACCCTATGTCTAAAATAACTTCAACTAGGGAGTGGAGACCCTATGTTGGAAAAGAGACTAAGGAGTGGAGACCCTATGTCTAAAACAAAATCAACTAGGGAATGGAGACCTTATGTTGGAAAAGCGACTAGGGTGTGGAGACCCTATGTCTTAAATAACTTCAACTAGGGAGCGAAGATTCTATGTTAGAAAAGAGACTAGGGAGTGGAGACCTTATGTCTGAAACAAAATCAACTAGGGAGTGGAGACCCTATGTTGGAAAAACAACTAGGGAGTGGAGACCCTATGTCTAAAATCAAATCGACTAAGGAGTGGAGACCCTATGTATAATATAAAATCAACAAAGGAGTGGAGATACTATGTTGAAAAAGCGACTAGCGAATGGAGACCCTATGTCTAAAATATCTTCAATTAGGGAGTGGAGACCCTTTGTTGGAAAAAAGACTAGGGAGTGGAGACCCTATGTCTAAAATAAAATCAACTAGGGAGTGGATATCCTATGTTGGAAAATGCAGCTATGGATTGGAGACCATATACTACTAGATAATGAGTAAAATGCGAGAAAGAATTTGGAGAAAAGTTCCCTCTATGGGATTGTTGATGCTATAGATCTATTTTAGTCTCCGCGCGGTTTCTTTTTGGTTGCACCTGCTTCTTGCAAGGTTGATTTGGATTGCACCGGTTTCCTGTGGTTCAAACAAAGAAGAATTTGTTAGTTTGAAATGGTGGTTGGTTTTGCAGCCTTTATTATTTCAGTCACTTGATCTCGACCTGACTTCTTTGATGATACTTTCAACTGCAGCTGGTTGTTTCCTGAATACCGATTGCATTTTTGTCCCCCGAGAAACTCTGGCTTTTCCAGACTTTGCCATGACGGTTGGTCGCATGGGACTTAACCTTTTCAACTTTATTTTTCCTTTGTGGGCATTTGACTTTGATTTTCTTCTTTCAAGAGTTTTTGACTTCGAAGCATCGACCACCATGGACAGTCAAGATTGACTTGATGCCCCTCCCGAGGCTGGTTGCCTTTTTGCATATTAGCTTGTATCAAATGAGAATCCTGTAAATCAGTCTTACCATCCTTTCTTTGTCGTAGTTCGGAACAGAGTTAGACCGAAAGGGATTCAAAGAAAAACAGACAATGGAATGAACGATGAATTTAGAAAAGAGGTATCCGTTTTGGGGAAAGAAAAAAAGGACTTACCTTGAGTACGTGCAGACTTCAATGAACATGACATGCCTTTTGGTATGGATGCCTGACCCGTGTAAACTATACGACTTTCATAAATTCATCACAACTTTTGCTTCGAAATCAAAAAACCTTGCCTACGACTGTGCCGATGCCAGTGACTGTGAGGATACTCTTTTTTGATCAGTGGTGACCTTTGCGGGTTTTCACCAACTGACCTCTCTCATTTCTCTTCTCACCATCACCTTATAGTGTTCTTTGCGAGTTTTCACTAACAAGACTCTCATTTTAATTTCTCTACTTACCATCGCCTTACGACGCCCGTGAGGTTTTCACAAATAAGACTATCTTATTTTGTTTCTCTTATTTGTTTACATCAAATCCAAGTAAATGTATCCTCCCTTTTTGAACCTCTTCGTCGATTGATCGAAAGGACTTGAACAAGTTTTGGGGTAAAAAACAATTGGATTGAATTACAACTTTGGAAACTTTCTGGCGAAACCATAGCCGAACCATTATAACATCTGCCCCAGTTTCAACTTTCGGGGGAATGTGGATTTTTGTTTTGCTGTGACTTAACCCCAAAGAGAGGCAGCCTTCGTCATCCCAATCAGAGAGCATTAAATCTACGTAAAAGGGTCAGGCATAATACCTTTTGACTGCATCTGCATTGATAGTTATTTCGGGGTCATTTCCTTCGATGTCTCCCAAGTGTAGTGCTCCCTTTGGAAACACTTTTATTATAATGTACGAACCTTTACAATTTGGGGCAAAGTTTTCTTTTTCTTCTTCATGATGCGGGAGAATACGTCTCAAGACCAGTTTCCCCACATCAAATTTTCTAGGCCGCACTTTCTTGTTGTAGGCATGGGCCATTCTTTGTTGGTACAACTTCCCATGGCAGACTGCTGCCATCCGCTTTTCATCAATCATGGTCAATTGTTCCAACTTCATTTTGACCTATTCATCATCTTCAATCTCAAATTCAACAATGATTCGAAGAGAAGGAATCTCAACTTCTGCAGGTATTATGGCTTCAATGCCATAAACCAATAAGTAGGGTGTGACCCTACCTGATGTTCGCATGGTTGTGTGATATCCCAATAATACAAAAGGTTGTTTTTCATGCTATTGTCTATAACTATGAATCATTTTCCTAAGGATCTTCTTGATATTCTTATTTGCAGCTTCAACGGTGCCATTAGATTTGGGCCTATAAGGGGTAAAATTACGATACGTAATTTTAAATTGCTCGCATACCTTCCTCACCAAGTGGCTGTTCAGATTTGCAACATTATCTGTAATGATAGTTTTAGGAATATCAAAATGACAAATAATGTTAGAATACACAAAGTCCACCACTTTTTCTTAGTGACGGCTTTGAAGGTGACTGCTTCAGTCCACTTTGTGAAATAACGAATGGCAACCAAGATGAATTTGTGCATATTTAAAGCTTTCAGCTCGATTAGACCAATGACATCCATTCCCCAGGCAACGAACGACCAAGGTGCTGACATAGGATGTAATTCTAAAGGCGGTGCATGAATTAGGTCACCATGTATCTGGCACTGATGGCACTTGTGGACGAAACTGAAGCAATCCTTTTCCATGCTCATCCAGTAATAACCTGCCTGCAGGATTTTCTTTGCAAGGATATACCAATTCATGTGAGTCCCACATACTCCTGAATGTACTTCGTTCATGATCTTTTTAGCTTCTCGGGCATCTACGCATCTCAAAAGATTTAGATCTAGGGTTCTTTTGTACAAGACCTCTCCACTCAAAAAGAAACTGCTTGCAAGCTTTTTGATAGCTCTCTTTTGATCTCTACTGGCCTGCTCGGGATATTCCTTTATTTTCAAAAACCTTTTGATATCATGATGTAAGCACGTGATTTTTTCCCTATATGAGAATCACTCCCAAAAAAATTCAAAAATAAAATAATTTTCCTTGGTGTGCAATTTTGTGATATTTTGAATAATTATTTGTATTTGTCTGTGCATGTTTATTTGCTAAATTAATTAAAAAAAATACAAAAATATGTCGCATTTTGCATGTAGGATTTAATTCTACAATTTGTTAGTAATTAAGTTTGTTTACAAAAAATAAAAATTTCCTGAACTAGTTCTGAAGGAATCAGAATCCTCCAGCAGTGTTATCCTCGACATCGTTATCCCCAGCTGATAATATTCTATCCCCCAACAGGTAAGTAAATAATTCTCCAACAGTGTTATCCCCAGCAATTTCGAGGAGTCCAACACAAGTTTGGTGAAAATCGGTGTCCTCAGCGGTTCCTTTCGGGGAAAGGCAAAACGAGTCTTAAGGGAGGTAGTCTTCGAAGGAAGAAGCTAGCAAGAAAAAAAAGATAAAATTTCCCTATTACAACTAAATTCTTTTAGGCGAATAACAAAACAAAACCTAAGAAGAAACAATTATGAATTTAAACTTGAACTTAACAATATTAACAATTTCTGGAAAATACATGAAACAAATTGAAGAAACAATTAATTAAACTTTAATTTGTATCTAACTAACATTAAACTAACAACATTTACCTAAACAATAAATAAGAACAATGAAACAAACATGAAACAAACTGAAAAATTAATTAATCAAAGTTTCATTTGAATCTGAAAATTAAATCAACAAAACATATGAACAAACTAGAAAATTATTTCAACGATGAACAACGAACAAAACAAGAATCAAATATTTAACGATTTTAACTTCGAGAAATATAAAAACGAAATATGGACAAAAAATAAAACTCAAAAACAACTAACCGGAGATGAATCAACGACGAACTCGATTGTAAACAAATATGTCCGGGCTTCGACTCAATAAAAAAAAATCGACCTTTGACAAAACGAAGAAGACGAAGGGAAGATGAAGCAGCCCACAGCTGTCCATGGCAGCAGCAGTGTAGGAGAAAATTAAAGCAGTAGCAGCGGCAACCATGGCGGAGGAACAACAGCTCGGAGGAGAAGAAACAGTAGCAGCGGCGAAGGAAGATGAAGCGGAAACAACTGATGATGAGGCTGCCATGGTTAGCATATTGACGCCCAAAAACGCGATCAGCAGCAGCAGTTCGTCGAGGACTGGATGTAGCAGCTGGTACGCAGCAAGAAGGAGAAGCAACTGAACGCAGCAAGAAAGAGTAGACGATGCAGTAGGGGAAGCCATGGATGAGGTCAAACTTGACGATGACGAAGCTCGATGGAGGAGGGCAGCTATGGAGTTGTTGGTGCATGTGTGTGTGAGTGTGACGGGGTGGTCTTTGGGTGAGGGGGTAGGGCAGCCATGGATGGAGCTTGAAGATGGTGAAGGAGAAGAGAGAAAGAGAAAGGGGGGGGGGGGGGGGGATGAGTTAGTTTAGGGTTTTCTTTTGTTTGTTTTTTTTGTTTTGTGTTTAGTGTTTTTGAAAAAAAATGAAGAAGGGTGTTGGGTATTGGGTTGGGTCGACCCAGTTCGAAATGGACTGGGTCGTTTGGGAAGATTAAGCCATTTTTTGGGCCTGTGGCTTGAAATCGAAAAAGAGGCCCAATTCCGACTTTCTTTATATTTTCGCTCTCTTTTCTTCTTTTATTTCTCTAAAACTAAATTATAAAAATACTTAAATTATTATTAAGAACTAAATTAAGTTATAAAAGCGCAAATTAACTCCAAATAACAATTAACGCACAATTAAGTAATAATTAAGCATAAAATTGTATATTTGGACATTAAATGCTAAAAATGCAAACGATGCCTATTTTTGTAAATTTTTATTTTTTTCAAGCAAACTTAATTACTAACAAATTGTAGAATTAAATCCTACATGCAAAATGTGACATATTTTTGTATTATTTTTATTAATTTAGCAAATAAACATGCACAGACAAAAACAAATAATTATTCAAAATATCACAAAATTGCACACCAAGGAAAATTATTTTATTTTTGAATTTTTTTGGGAGTAATTCTCATATAGGGCAAAAATCACGTGCTTACAAATGTATTCCCGCATTATACTGGTGGGCGACCTAGAACAAAATGTATTCCCGCATTATACTGGTGGGCGACCTAGAACAAAATGTATTCCCGCATTATACTGGTGGGCGACCTAGAACAAAATGTATTCCCGCATTATACTGGTGGGCGACCTAGAACAAAATGTATTCCCGCATTATACTGGTGGGCGACCTAGAACAAAATGTATTCCCGCATTATACTGGTGGGCGACCTAGAACAAAATGTATTCCCGCATTATACTGGTGGGCGACCTAGAACAAAATGTATTCCCGCATTATACTGGTGGGCGACCTAGAACAAAATGTATTCCCGCATTATACTGGTGGGCGACCTAGAACAAAATGTATTCCCGCATTATACTGGTGGGCGACCTAGAACAAAATGTATTCCCGCATTATACTGGTGGGCGACCTAGAACATGAAATGAAAACAGAAATATATTCCCTTGTTATCTAGGTGGGCGCCTAACTTCAACAACAACTTTGAAAAATAAAAACGTCATTGCTCTCTTCAGGCGGGCTCCTGATTTCAAACTTTAGGAGGAAATGCCTCTCCTATGGGTAAAACTAAACTTAGGAGGAAATGCCTTTCCTATGGGTATAACTAAACTTAGGAGGAAATGCCTCTCCTATGGGTAAAACAAACTTAGGAGGAAATGCCTCTCCTATGAGTAAAACAAAACTTAGGAGGAAATGCCTCTCCTATGGGTAAAAATAAACTTAGGAGGAAATGCCTCTCCTATGGGTAAAACTAAACTTAGGAGGAAATGCATCTCCTATGGGTAAAAACAAACTTAGGAGGAAATGCCTCTCCTATGGGTAAAAATAAACTTAGGAGGAAATGCCTCTCCTATGGGTAAAAATAAACTTAGGAGGAAATGCATCTCCTATGGGTAAAACTAAACTTAGAAGGAAATGCATCTCCTATGGGTAAAAACAAACTTAGGAGGAAATGCCTCTCCTATGGGTAAAAATAAACTTAGGAAGTGCGTCTCCTAGGGGTAAAACTAAACTTTAGGTGGAAATGCATCTCCTATGGGTAAAAAAAAATAAACTTAGGAGGAACTGCCTCTCTTATGGGGTAAAACTAAACTTAGGAGGAAATGCCTCTCCTATGGGTGAAACTAAACTTAGGAGGAAATGCCTCTCCTATGGGTAAACCATTTCCTTATTCCTGAATTATTTACTTACCTGTGTTGTCTTCCCTTGAAACTGCTGGGGATTATTTTGCTGGGGATGAATTTTCCTTTTCTTCTTTACCCACTCTGGGTTGTCCGACCCTCTTGAAACTTGGTCAAAACTCTGTCGAGGATGCTTCTACATCTCGATGATCAGCTGGGGATAACACTGCGAACTGCTGAGTAACCCTGCTGAGGCTAACACTGCTGAGGATAACTCTGCTGAGTAAATATGTTATCTTACTCCTTCCAAAATTACATCCTTTTAAGTAGGATGCTTCATTCCTCTACAAACTACTTCCCTTATTTTTCTTTTCTTTTTTTTCTTCTCTTTTTTTTTTCTTGCTAGCTTCTTCCTTCGAAGACTACCTCCCTTAAGACTCGTTTTGCCTTTCCCCGAAAGGAACCGCTGAGGACACCGATTTTCACCAAACTTGTGTTGGACTCCTCAAAACTGCTGGGGATAATATTGTTGGAGAATTATTTACTTACCTGTTGGGGGATAGAATATTATCAGCTGGGGATAACGATGTCGAGGATAACACTGCTGGAGGATTCTGATTCCTTCAGAACTAGTGCTTCACTCTTCGGAAGGCTGTTGGGAATGATACTGGCCTTTTGCTTTTCTAAGCACAAGTGTCATCCCTTTGTTCAGTCTGCTGGGGAACAACTTCCTCCATTGAAACTTATTATGTTGGGGGCAACACTGGTTCAAAGACCTCCAAGCAAGAAACTGGGGCAGAAGTGGTGATTGTTATGAAAGTTGGATTCCGAAAGTTGTAATTTGAACCCATTTGAATTGTTTTGACCATTTTATACCTTTCTTTCTAACTCAATCCAAAAGCCTACATTACGGTCCAAAGAAAGACCTTATGATTAGTTTTGAGAAATGCCAGGATGAACATGTAGGAATAACCCACGATAGGGGCAACACTCTGGTTCGAGCAAGAAGAACAAAAATAAATGAGAGAGTCTTATAAGTGAAAACCCTCACGGGCACCGTAAGGCGATTGAAGCTGAGAGAAAAATTAATGAGAGAGTCTTGTTGGTGAAAACCTTTACGGGCACCTCAAGGCGAAGGTGAGATAAGAAATGGAAAACTGAAAGAAAGGTCTGTTGATAGAAACTGTTTCACGGTACCGCAGGGAAACAAGGTTAAGGTCTAGATAAATCAAACAAGTGATGGAAGTTCTGGGCAATGAGGTACGGCAATTGAGAGTTGTTTGGTTGGACAGATTGGGCTGATTAATCCAAAATGCATGTCATGACCATCGGTACTAGTTGTCTTGCTCAGATAAGTTTCTTTTCCTTCTCTTTTCAAACAGTCATCTGGTTTTGGATTCTTCTTATCCTTAACTCAAGAATCATTTCATTTCATTTTCTTTTTGAGGGTTTTATCTAGCTGAGATGTTTCAGTGCCAGTTTTGTTCAATG
This sequence comes from Nicotiana sylvestris, assembly GCF_000393655.2. NCBI lineage: Eukaryota > Viridiplantae > Streptophyta > Magnoliopsida > Solanales > Solanaceae > Nicotiana > Nicotiana sylvestris. The sequence goes on from NC_091060.1 coordinate 23,392,213, forward strand.
CAAGCAGAAAGGACTTCAAAGTTCACTACCAGCTTCTAGAATTGTAAAGCACAACGTGGTCAGAGCATGTCAAAAACAACTTGATGTCAAGTGGAATACAGGGAATTAACGGAAGTTTCATCGGTGAAATGATTGGGGAATGTCGTGGGAAAGGCAAAAGCTCAAACAAAAAGGTCAGAAAAGTGAAATAACAGCAGGGGTGTAAAACATTTAGGTCTCCAGAGGTTGGGAAATTTAAAAGTTGGTCAGAAAGTCAAGCGGTTCAGGTCAGTACGTGGAAATCAGTCAACACAAAGCAAGGCAGTGGAAGGAATTTTCAGCAAGAATGCCATCAACTAACCACCGTTTTAAGCTGACGAAATTTTCTTTGATTGAGCAGGGGGGGAAAAGTTAGTTGTTGAGGAGGAATTCTCCAGGAGGGAAAAACAAGCACTAATCAGTTCGCATGTTTAGGATAAATGCAAGTTATCAGGAGTCCGCCTGGAGAATAGAGACAGTCAATTTCAAATTTAGCAATCAAGAGTCCGCTTGGAGAACAAAGACATACTTTTCAAGTCTGACGTCAGGAGTCCGCCTGAAGAACGCAGACATACAATTTAAATTTCAAAAATCAGGAGTCTGCCTGGAGAATAGAGACATTCAATTTCAAATTTAGCAATCAGGAGTCCGCCTGGAGAACAGAGACACACTTTTCAAGTTTGACGTCAGGAGTCCGCCTGAAGAACGGAAACATACAGTTTAAATTTCAAAAATCAGGAGTCCGCCTGGAGAACAGAGACATACTTTTCAAGTTTGACGTCAGGAGTCCGCCTGAAGAACGGAGACATACAGTTTAAATTTCAAAAGTCAGGAGTCCGCCTGGAGAATAGAGACATTCAATTTTAAATTTAGCAATCAGGAGTCCGCCTGGAGAACAGAGACATACTTTTCAAGTTTGACGTCAGGAGTCCGCCAGAAGAAAGGAGACATACAGTTTAAATTTCAAAAGTCAGGAGTCCGCCTGGAGAATAGAGACATTCAATTTTAAATTTAGCAATCAGGAGTCCGCCTGGAGAACAGAGGCATACATTTCAGTCTTTTCATTTCAAGTGTTGAAGTTGGGAGCCCGCCCATAGAACAGAGGCATACATTTCAGTCTTTACATTTCAAGTGTTGAAGTTGGGAGCCCGCCCATAGAACAGAGGCATACATTTCAGTCTTTACATTTCAGTTGTTGAAGTTGGGAGCCCGCCCATAGAACAGAGGCATACATTTCAGTCTTTACATTTCAGTTGTTGAAGTTGGGAGCCCGCCCATAGAACAGAGGCATACATTTCAGTCTTTTAATTTTCACGCATTGAAGTTGGGAGCCCGCCCAGATAACAGAGGCATACATTTCAGTCTTTATATTTTAAGCGTTGAAGTTGGGAGCCCGCTCAGATAACAGAGGCATACATTTCAGTCTTTATATTTTAAGCGTAGAAGTTGGGAGCCCGCCCAGATAACAGAGGCATACATTTCAGTCATTATATTTCAAGCATTGAAGTTGGGAGCCCGCCAAGATAACAGAGGCATACATTTCAGTCTTTATATTTCAAGCATTGAAGTTGGGAGCCCGCCCAGGTAACAGAGGCATACATTTCAGTCTTTAATTTTCAAGTATTGAAGTTGGGAGCCCGCCCATACAACAGAGGCATACATTTCAGGATCAAGTCAGAGGACAATAAAATAGAGGGTTACAATAGGAATCCCCAGCAGGAAACAATAAAATTCCCCGACACTGGGAAGCAGAAGGCTGCAATAAGAGGTCCCATCAATAATACAAAAGGCTGTTTTTCATGCTATTGTCTATAACTATGAATCATTTTCCTAAGGATCTTCTTGATATTCTTATTTGCAGCTTCAACGGTGCCATTAGATTTGGGCCTATAAGGGGTAAAATTACGATACGTAATTTTAAATTGCTCGCATACCTTCCTCACCAAGTGGCTGTTCAGATTTGCAACATTATCTGTAATGATAGTTTTAGGAATATCAAAATGACAAATAATGTTAGAATACACAAAGTCCACCACTTTTTCTTAGTGACGGCTTTGAAGGTGACTGCTTCAGTCCACTTTGTGAAATAACGAATGGCAACCAAGATGAATTTGTGCATATTTAAAGCTTTCAGCTCGATTAGACCAATGACATCCATTCCCCAGGCAACGAACGACCAAGGTGCTGACATAGGATGTAATTCTAAAGGCGGTGCATGAATTAGGTCACCATGTATCTGGCACTGATGGCACTTGTGGACGAAACTGAAGCAATCCTTTTCCATGGTCATCCAGTAATAACCTGCCTGCAGGATTTTCTTTGCAAGGATATACCAATTCATGTGAGTCCCACATACTCCTGAATGTACTTCGTTCATGATCTTTTTAGCTTCTCGGGCATCTACGCATCTCAAAAGATTTAGATCTAGGGTTCTTTTGTACAAGACCTCTCCACTCAAAAAGAAACTGCTTGCAAGCTTTCTGATAGCTCTCTTTTGATCTCTACTGGCCTGCTCGGGATATTCCTTTATTTTCAAAAACCTTTTGATATCATGATGTAAGCACGTGATTTTTTCCCTATATGAGAATCACTCCCAAAAAAATTCAAAAATAAAATAATTTTCCTTGGTGTGCAATTTTGTGATATTTTGAATAATTATTTGTATTTGTCTGTGCATGTTTATTTGCTAAATTAATTAAAAAAAATACAAAAATATGTCGCATTTTGCATGTAGGATTTAATTCTACAATTTGTTAGTAATTAAGTTTGTTTACAAAAAATAAAAATTTCCTGAACTAGTTCTGAAGGAATCAGAATCCTCCAGCAGTGTTATCCTCGACATCGTTATCCCCAGCTGATAATATTCTATCCCCCAACAGGTAAGTAAATAATTCTCCAACAGTGTTATCCCCAGCAATTTCGAGGAGTCCAACACAAGTTTGGTGAAAATCGGTGTCCTCAGCGGTTCCTTTCGGGGAAAGGCAAAACGAGTCTTAAGGGAGGTAGTCTTCGAAGGAAGAAGCTAGCAAGAAAAAAAAGATAAAATTTCCCTATTACAACTAAATTCTTTTAGGCGAATAACAAAACAAAACCTAAGAAGAAACAATTATGAATTTAAACTTGAACTTAACAATATTAACAATTTCTGGAAAATACATGAAACAAATTGAAGAAACAATTAATTAAACTTTAATTTGTATCTAACTAACATTAAACTAACAACATTTACCTAAACAATAAATAAGAACAATGAAACAAACATGAAACAAACTGAAAAATTAATTAATCAAAGTTTCATTTGAATCTGAAAATTAAATCAACAAAACATATGAACAAACTAGAAAATTATTTCAACGATGAACAACGAACAAAACAAGAATCAAATATTTAACGATTTTAACTTCGAGAAATATAAAAACGAAATATGGACAAAAAATAAAACTCAAAAACAACTAACCGGAGATGAATCAACGACGAACTCGATTGTAAACAAATATGTCCGGGCTTCGACTCAATAAAAAAAAATCGACCTTTGACAAAACGAAGAAGACGAAGGGAAGATGAAGCAGCCCACAGCTGTCCATGGCAGCAGCAGTGTAGGAGAAAATTAAAGCAGTAGCAGCGGCAACCATGGCGGAGGAACAACAGCTCGGAGGAGAAGAAACAGTAGCAGCGGCGAAGGAAGATGAAGCGGAAACAACTGATGATGAGGCTGCCATGGTTAGCATATTGACGCCCAAAAACGCGATCAGCAGCAGCAGTTCGTCGAGGACTGGATGTAGCAGCTGGTACGCAGCAAGAAGGAGAAGCAACTGAACGCAGCAAGAAAGAGTAGACGATGCAGTAGGGGAAGCCATGGATGAGGTCAAACTTGACGATGACGAAGCTCGATGGAGGAGGGCAGCTATGGAGTTGTTGGTGCATGTGTGTGTGAGTGTGACGGGGTGGTCTTTGGGTGAGGGGGTAGGGCAGCCATGGATGGAGCTTGAAGATGGTGAAGGAGAAGAGAGAAAGAGAAAGGGGGGGGGGGGGGGGGATGAGTTAGTTTAGGGTTTTCTTTTGTTTGTTTTTTTTGTTTTGTGTTTAGTGTTTTTGAAAAAAAATGAAGAAGGGTGTTGGGTATTGGGTTGGGTCGACCCAGTTCGAAATGGACTGGGTCGTTTGGGAAGATTAAGCCATTTTTTGGGCCTGTGGCTTGAAATCGAAAAAGAGGCCCAATTCCGACTTTCTTTATATTTTCGCTCTCTTTTCTTCTTTTATTTCTCTAAAACTAAATTATAAAAATACTTAAATTATTATTAAGAACTAAATTAAGTTATAAAAGCGCAAATTAACTCCAAATAACAATTAACGCACAATTAAGTAATAATTAAGCATAAAATTGTATATTTGGACATTAAATGCTAAAAATGCAAACGATGCCTATTTTTGTAAATTTTTATTTTTTTCAAGCAAACTTAATTACTAACAAATTGTAGAATTAAATCCTACATGCAAAATGTGACATATTTTTGTATTATTTTTATTAATTTAGCAAATAAACATGCACAGACAAAAACAAATAATTATTCAAAATATCACAAAATTGCACACCAAGGAAAATTATTTTATTTTTGAATTTTTTTGGGAGTAATTCTCATATAGGGCAAAAATCACGTGCTTACAAATGTATTCCCGCATTATACTGGTGGGCGACCTAGAACAAAATGTATTCCCGCATTATACTGGTGGGCGACCTAGAACAAAATGTATTCCCGCATTATACTGGTGGGCGACCTAGAACAAAATGTATTCCCGCATTATACTGGTGGGCGACCTAGAACAAAATGTATTCCCGCATTATACTGGTGGGCGACCTAGAACAAAATGTATTCCCGCATTATACTGGTGGGCGACCTAGAACAAAATGTATTCCCGCATTATACTGGTGGGCGACCTAGAACAAAATGTATTCCCGCATTATACTGGTGGGCGACCTAGAACAAAATGTATTCCCGCATTATACTGGTGGGCGACCTAGAACAAAATGTATTCCCGCATTATACTGGTGGGCGACCTAGAACAAAATGTATTCCCGCATTATACTGGTGGGCGACCTAGAACATGAAATGAAAACAGAAATATATTCCCTTGTTATCTAGGTGGGCGCCTAACTTCAACAACAACTTTGAAAAATAAAAACGTCATTGCTCTCTTCAGGCGGGCTCCTGATTTCAAACTTTAGGAGGAAATGCCTCTCCTATGGGTAAAACTAAACTTAGGAGGAAATGCCTTTCCTATGGGTATAACTAAACTTAGGAGGAAATGCCTCTCCTATGGGTAAAACAAACTTAGGAGGAAATGCCTCTCCTATGAGTAAAACAAAACTTAGGAGGAAATGCCTCTCCTATGGGTAAAAATAAACTTAGGAGGAAATGCCTCTCCTATGGGTAAAACTAAACTTAGGAGGAAATGCATCTCCTATGGGTAAAAACAAACTTAGGAGGAAATGCCTCTCCTATGGGTAAAAATAAACTTAGGAGGAAATGCCTCTCCTATGGGTAAAAATAAACTTAGGAGGAAATGCATCTCCTATGGGTAAAACTAAACTTAGAAGGAAATGCATCTCCTATGGGTAAAAACAAACTTAGGAGGAAATGCCTCTCCTATGGGTAAAAATAAACTTAGGAAGTGCGTCTCCTAGGGGTAAAACTAAACTTTAGGTGGAAATGCATCTCCTATGGGTAAAAAAAAATAAACTTAGGAGGAACTGCCTCTCTTATGGGGTAAAACTAAACTTAGGAGGAAATGCCTCTCCTATGGGTGAAACTAAACTTAGGAGGAAATGCCTCTCCTATGGGTAAACCATTTCCTTATTCCTGAATTATTTACTTACCTGTGTTGTCTTCCCTTGAAACTGCTGGGGATTATTTTGCTGGGGATGAATTTTCCTTTTCTTCTTTACCCACTCTGGGTTGTCCGACCCTCTTGAAACTTGGTCAAAACTCTGTCGAGGATGCTTCTACATCTCGATGATCAGCTGGGGATAACACTGCGAACTGCTGAGTAACCCTGCTGAGGCTAACACTGCTGAGGATAACTCTGCTGAGTAAATATGTTATCTTACTCCTTCCAAAATTACATCCTTTTAAGTAGGATGCTTCATTCCTCTACAAACTACTTCCCTTATTTTTCTTTTCTTTTTTTTCTTATCTTTTTTTTCTTGCTAGCTTCTTCCTTCGAAGACTACCTCCCTTAAGACTCGTTTTGCCTTTCCCCGAAAGGAACCGCTGAGGACACCGATTTTCACCAAACTTGTGTTGGACTCCTCAAAACTGCTGGGGATAACATTGTTGGAGAATTATTTACTTACCTGTTGGGGGATAGAATATTATCAGCTGGGGATAACGATGTCGAGGATAACACTGCTGGAGGATTCTGATTCCTTCAGAACTAGTGCTTCACTCTTCGGAAGGCTGTTGGGAATGATACTGGCCTTTTGTTTTTCTAAGCACAAGTGTCATCCCTTTGTTCAGTCTGCTGGGGAACAACTTCCTCCATTGAAACTTATTATGTTGGGGGCAACACTGGTTCAAAGACCTCCAAGCAAGAAATTGGGGCAGAAGTGGTGATTGTTATGAAAGTTGGATTCCGAAAGTTGTAATTTGAACCCATTTGAATTGTTTTGACCATTTTATACCTTTCTTTCTAACTCAATCCAAAAGCCTACATTACGGTCCAAAGAAAGACCTTATGATTAGTTTTGAGAAATGCCAGGATGAACATGTAGGAATAACCCACGATAGGGGCAACACTCTGGTTCGAGCAAGAAGAACAAAAATAAATGAGAGAGTCTTATAAGTGAAAACCCTCACGGGCACCGTAAGGCGACGGAAGCTGAGAGAAAAATAAATGAGAGAGTCTTGTTGGTGAAAACCTTTACGGGCACCTCAAGGCGAAGGTGAGATAAGAAATGGAAAACTGAAAGAAAGGTCTGTTGATAGAAACTGTTTCACGGTACCGCAGGGAAACAAGGTTAAGGTCTAGATAAATCAAACAAGTGATGGAAGTTCTGGGCAATGAGGTACGGCAATTGAGAGTTGTTTGGTTGGACAGATTGGGCTGATTAATCCAAAATGCATGTCATGACCATCGGTACTAGTTGTCTTGCTCAGATAAGTTTCTTTTCCTTCTCTTTTCAAACAGTCATCTGGTTTTGGATTCTTCTTATCCTTAACTCAAGAATCATTTCATTTCATTTTCTTTTTGAGGGTTTTATCTAGCTGAGATGTTTCAGTGCCAGTTTTGTTCAATGCAAGCAGAAAGGACTTCAAAGTTCACTACCAGCTTCTAGAATTGTAAAGCACAACGTGGTCAGAGCATGTCAAAAACAACTTGATGTCAAGTGGAATACAGGGAATTAACGGAAGTTTCATCGGTGAAATGATTGGGGAATGTCGTGGGAAAGGCAAAAGCTCAAACAAAAAGGTCAGAAAAGTGAAATAACAGCAGGGGTGTAAAACATTTAGGTCTCCAGAGGTTGGGAAATTTAAAAGTTGGTCAGAAAGTCAAGCGGTTCAGGGTCAGTACGTGGAAATCAGTCAACACAAAGCAAGGCAGTGGAAGGAATTTTCAGCAAGAATGCCATCAACTAACCACCGTTTTAAGCTGACGAAATTTTCTTTGATTGAGCAGGGGGGGAAAAGTTAGTTGTTGAGGAGGAATTCTCCAGGAGGGAAAAACAAGCACTAATCAGTTCGCATGTTTAGGATAAATGCAAGTTATCAGGAGTCCTCCTGGAGAATAGAGACAGTCAATTTCAAATTTAGCAATCAGGAGTCCGCCTGGAGAACAAAGACATACTTTTCAAGTCTGACGTCAGGAGTCCGCCTGAAGAACGCAGACATACAATTTAAATTTCAAAAATCAGGAGTCTGCCTGGAGAATAGAGACATTCAATTTCAAATTTAGCAATCAGGAGTCCGCCTGGAGAACAGAGACACACTTTTCAAGTTTGACGTCAGGAGTCCGCCTGAAGAACGGAAACATACAGTTTAAATTTCAAAAATCAGGAGTCCGCCTGGAGAACAGAGACATACTTTTCAAGTTTGACGTCAGGAGTCCGCCTGAAGAACGGAGACATACAGTTTAAATTTCAAAAGTCAGGAGTCCGCCTGGAGAATAGAGACATTCAATTTTAAATTTAGCAATTAGGAGTCCTCCAGGAGAACAGAGACATACTTTTCAAGTTTGACGTCAGGAGTCCGCCAGAAGAAAGGAGACATACAGTTTAAATTTCAAAAGTCAGGAGTCCGCCTGGAGAATTGAGACATTCAATTTTAAATTTAGCAATCAGGAGTCCGCCTGGAGAACAGAGGCATACATTTCAGTCTTTTCATTTCAAGTGTTGAAGTTGGGAGCCCGCCCATAGAACAGAGGCATACATTTCAGTCTTTACATTTCAAGTGTTGAAGTTGGGAGCCCGCCCATAGAACAGAGGCATACATTTCAGTCTTTACATTTCAGTTGTTGAAGTTGGGAGCCCGCCCATAGAACAGAGGCATACATTTCAGTCTTTACATTTCAGTTGTTGAAGTTGGGAGCCCGCCCATAGAACAGAGGCATACATTTCAGTCTTTTAATTTTCACGCATTGAAGTTGGGAGCCCGCCCAGATAACAGAGGCATACATTTCAGTCTTTATATTTTAAGCGTTGAAGTTGGGAGCCCGCTCAGATAACAGAGGCATACATTTCAGTCTTTATATTTTAAGCGTAGAAGTTGGGAGCCCGCCCAGATAACAGAGGCATACATTTCAGTCATTATATTTCAAGCATTGAAGTTGGGAGCCCGCCAAGATAACAGAGGCATACATTTCAGTCTTTATATTTCAAGCATTGAAGTTGGGAGCCCGCCCAGGTAACAGAGGCATACATTTCAGTCTTTAATTTTCAAGTATTGAAGTTGGGAGCCCGCCCATACAACAGAGGCATACATTTCAGGATCAAGTCAGAGGACAATAAAATAGAGGGTTACAATAGGAATCCCCAACAGGAAACAATAAAATTCCCCGACACTGGGAAGCAGAAGGTTGCAATAAGAGGTCCCATCAAAAACTCAAATGCATGTGTCGAAAGGAAGAAAAGCATCGGAATAAAAGCACCGGAAAAAAAATGCAAGCAGACAAGAAAGCAAGGCAACAAAAACAAATTGCAGTCTAGCCTAGCTTCTTGTTTTCTTTTAAGCACGGTGTAACAAGGAGATCGGTAAGCAGTAGTAATAACATGCAACAACAGTAACATTGCAGTCCCACGGTAGTCCCAGCTACCAAAACTTCCCGAACTACATTGACATGATTCCTGTTTAGCCCAGGATATGTAGGAAACCTTTGAAGCAAAGGTTCGGTCAAATCTTTTTCAAAAAAATGCTTCACACGGAGTACTCGGATGGGCAAAAATCGCTCGCTTTATCTTTGCACGAAAACCCTTCGTGTCTTCGGGCAAAGAGGGGCAGCTGTAAGCACGTGATTTTTGCCCTATATGAGAATTACTCCCAAAAATTCAAAAATAAAATGATTTTCCTTGGTGTGCAATTTTGTGGTATTTTTGTGTAATTATTTGTATGTTTGTATGTGCATGTTTATTTGTTAAATTATTAAAAATACAAAAAATATGTCGCATTTTGCATGTAGGATTTAATTATACAATTATTAGTAACTAAGTTTGTTTTACAAAAAAATAAAAATTACAAAAATAGGCATCGTTTGCATTTTTAGCATTTAATGTCCAAATATACAATTTTATGCTTAATTATTACTTAATTGTGCGTTAATTGTTATTGGGAGTTAATTTGCGCTTTTATAACTTAAGTTAGTTCTTAATAATAGTTTAAGTATTTTTATAATTTATTTTTAGAAAAATAAAAGAAGAAAAGAGAGCGAAAATATAAAGAGTCGGAATTGGGCCTCTTCTTCGATTTCAAGCCACAGGCCCAAAAAATGACCCAATCTTCCCAAACGACCCAGTCCATTTCGAACTGGGTTGACCCAGTCCAGTACCAATAACCCAACTCCCCCTCTTAATTTTTTATTTTTCATTTTTACAAAACAAAAACAAAAACAAAAAATAAATAAATGAAGAAAACCCTAAAAAACTAAGAAAGGATCCCCCCCCCCATTTTGGTTTCTTCTTCCCCAAAGCTCCAAACCCCACCTCCCACGGCAGCCTTTCCACCTCTTCACTCCCAAAACAAGCTCCAACACCATCGTCGTTGCCTCGTCGAGCTCGAGCATGAGCTTGCATGGTCGTTGGCCGCCATGTCTTCATCTTCTTCATCGAAGGCAACACCTCACCACCTTGAACCACCCCGAACCACCATGAACGACCAGCCATGGCTGACCCTACTGCTTCTTCTTCCTCACTTCAATACAAATGTCACTGCGTCATTTCCTCCTCCAAAAATAGGAAGTCGCCATGGCTGCTGTCGCGACTGCGTCTTCCAGCTTCGTCGCCGCTGCTGTCGCCGCTAATTCCTCCATCGTGCTGCTACCGGGGCATCTGCTTCATGCTGCTTCTCGACGGACTGCTGCTGCTGCTCGCCACAGCAGTTGCTTCTGTATTGTCGTTGCTTCATCTTCTTCGAATCGTCAAAGTTCGAAGGTCTTTCGTTGAGTCGAGGCCCGGACAGATTTGTTTACAATCGTTGTTCGTCGTTTCATTTCCGGTTAGTTGGGTTTTGAATCTCATTTATCGTCCATATTTTTGTTTGGTATTTTTCGGATCCAAAATCGATAAATGATTCAATTCTTGTTTGGTTTGTTCGTCGTTGAAATAATTTTCTAGTTTGTTCATATGTTTTGTTGAATTAATTTTCAGATTTCAAATGGAAATTAATTAATTTGTTTTTTATGTTTATTTCATGTTTGTTTTATTGCTTAGGTAAAAATTTGTTAGTTTAATGTTTGTTAGATTCAAATTGAAATTTAATTGATTATTTTTTTTCAATTTGTTTCATGTTGTTATGTATTTTCCAGAAAATTATTAATGTTGTTTGAGTCATTTAATCCGTCATGTTTGTTGTTTAAAATAGATTTCATTCATGTTCATACTTTGTTTGTTTGTTCTTGAATCCGAAATTTGTATAGCTTGATTTCTTGTTTACCATTTATGATTATTTCTTGAATTTGTCTCATAATCTTGTTTAAAGTTTAATATAGGAATTGTTTGTTGTAATGTTGTTAGAGTTGATTTTAAGTTCAATATTATTGAATTTAGAAATCTAAATATACTTGTTTGATTGTTGTTGTTGAATCTGAAAATAGGTTTGTTTGTTGCTAAAAATATTGTTCAATCAAATTTTAGTTGTTCTTTGTTGTTCAATCATGTTCATGTGATTTGTTGTTGAAATGTTGAAGAAATCATGTTCATGAGATTTGTTGTTTGAATTTATGTAGAAATTGGTCATATTGGCTATATTTTGGTTGAGTTTGATTAATTGATTTGTTATAGCTGATGGGGGTAATTTGGTAAATCGCAGTACGTTTGGGGGTAAAATAGTAATTGCAATAAGGTCGGAGGGGTAGGTTAGGAATTGTACATTTTGTAATTTTTTATATGAAGCATGGGGGACAAAATGTAATGGGGTGGGTTGTGATATGGTTGTTTAATATAAAGGGGGGACAAGACAAAATTTAGTGGAGAGGAATCTTGTATTTGTTTAGTGAAACATGGGGGACAAAATATAATGGGGTGGTGATGATATATTTATTTAATGTAATGGGGATGAGAGGGAAGATAATGGGTTTGGTAGGAGAAAGTGATTGATTTTAATTGAGATTGGGAATGTGTTATATATAGAAGGTCTTGAATAATGAGAGGGACGAACAGATAGAGAATAGAGAGAGAACAGATTAGAGAGAAAAAAAAAGAGCTGAACATTTATTCCGAAAAAAAAATATTGAAACTCTCAAGAAAAAAAAACATATAAAGAAAAAAAAAGAGTTGAAAATTAGAAGAGAGAGTAGTACACACCTGATAAATATTCTGGTATACAGGTGTAGAAATTAAGGGTTGAAGATTAACTAGCCTTTCAAAAATCTGAAAATTTCCCTTGGTTTATGTCCGTTATTTTCGGCATTCCTGGATTTTATTTTGAATTTTTCAAATCTGTCACTGGGGTTTTCGTTGACTGGTTATTGCTGGTTATTGTTGTTGTTGCTGTGTTACGTATTACGTTGCTGACTTTCTTCTTCTTATATTGACAATATCAGGTACACAACTGTAATTTTGGCATTTTGTAAGCTGAAATGAAGAATGGAGTGTTAAATTTTTAATTTAGTTTAATTTTTTTTTGTATTGTATTTAGGTTATTCATGTATTATTATTCTGTAAATCACTGTCATTTGGCATAATTAGGCATGTTATAGCGATATATTAAATAACGCCTTAACCGGATTATTAGGAAATATATTTAAGCCTGATTACTAATTAAAACTGTTTAATAATCAAAATAGAAGAAATAACGTAAAAAATGGCGTTATTGAATCAGTTTGGCAAAAATTGACTAAGTTCCTTATTCATAAGGTTTTTTTTTGTCAACGTTAAGTTAATCGGAATCATGTAGTTAATTTCAGTTAAAACATGAATTAGTTTGTGAATCAAGTATTAGGACATGATGTGAATTAAAACAAGGTTAGTTAAGGTTAAATTGTTTAATTTTTAGAAATATGGTTTAGTAATCAAATTGTTTTTTTCAATTTTCAGTATTTGTAAATAATTAATTTCAATAAGCTTAAGTCATACTAACAATATGAATTTTAATCCAACTACGGGATAATTAGTTTTTATTTTTATTTTTTGACAATTCCATGTTGTTTGTAATTATAATTTTAGTAATATTACTTTCCATTAATATTTGTTTTAAATTAGTAATTAATATGTTATTTTTAAGTATGTAGAGATTGACTTCATAATTATTGACAAAATTAGTAATAATAAAGATGTAGTCATTAAAGGGTATTCATAAAATAAGGGAGGATCTCGCTAAAAAATAAATAAATATAAATAATACAAAAATGAAATACCCAGGGTACGTAGCCCCCTCCTCGACTCGAGTTGTCGGCTCGGGTACACAGTCTAGAACAAATACCCAGGTTATGAACCTAGAATAACTCAACTTCATGTTGGATCCCTAGTACGAACGTTTGTTTGCATCACGTGCATGTGGCTTTGGAGGCTCAACACAGGGGTTGGGTCTGTCTAGGACAGGTGTACCCAAAAATGAAAATGACCATCTTGATGCATCTTACTTGCTACTGCTTGCGCATTTATTTGATTCAGACTTGTGTGTTGACTGACTTGTGAATATCAAGAATAATATTTTGAAATTGAAAAAAAAAATAGCGGTTAGGGAATTGATTGTTTATTTTTGAAAAAACCAATACCCAAATACTGTCAAAACTCTACCAAAATTTTGAGAAAATGAAAAACAAAAGCGTCTTATTAGTTTGTTTTATTAAAAGCAAAGGAAAAATAAATAGAAAAAAAAAGTCGTTCTCTCTTGTTTTTCAGGAAAAAAAAAATAGAAAAAATAGTTTGTCTCGCCATGAAAAATGAAAAAAAAAGTCTTGTTTTTAAAATGTTTTTTTATTTGTTTATGAAATGCCAAAAAAGAAAATAAAAAGAGTTTTGCGTGAACGTGGTTTTATTATTTTTTGCAATATATATATATATCCAAAAAGTATTTTTTTATTTCCTTTCTAGAAAAGTTTTTTCAGACCCCCAATTTTTGAGAAAAATCCAAAAAATATTTTCCATTATTGATGTCGTTAGAAAGTCTTTTTAATTGTTTTTAAAAAAAATAAAAAAAAATATTTTCTTTTAATTTCTTCCAAAAAATCCGAAAATATTTTCATTCTTCTTTCAAAATTGAAAAGAAAAGTCAAAATTCAAAAAATATTTAGAAGCATTTCTTTCATTGAAAATAAAATTCCAAAAAATATTTTCTTTCTTCTTTAGAATTTTCTCTTTCAAAATTCAAAAAAAGACAAAAAAAGAAAAGAAAACTGCTTTATAAGTCTTTCTTTCAAAAATAAATAAAAATAATAAAAAAAGGGGTTAGTTTATTTACTTTATTCATGATTGCCCGAACTACGTGGGTGGTTGTTACTGTTGCTGGACTGTTGTTGCTGTATTGTTATTACTGCTGCTGATTCTCATCTTCACTTTCTTTTGCTTCCAATATCAGGTACACAACTGACACACTGGTTATTGTAATCCGAAATATGAAGCATGAATACGAAAAATGAAGAGTTGAAATTCTAAATTTGCTTTAATTATATTATGAATTTTATTTGTATGTACAAATTATTTAGCTTGCAAAAAATCAGAATCATGTTGCTATTTAATATATACAGTGGAACATCCGACGATAGCTTAACGGATGAACTATCTATATATTGCCTAATAAATAAATAAATGGTGTAGTAACTCCGCCTAGTCAAAAAAAAATCAAACGAATAGGCCATTTAGGAACTTGGTAGGAATATTGTTTAGTTAAATAATATTGGTTAATTTTAGCATGTAAATGGTCTAGGGTTAAAATTAGATTGCTAAGTTTTTTTTTTATTTGACAAACTGAGAACATACCTAGTATAATATAACTAGGTAGTAGCATGTAAATAAATTAAGATATTTTCTCTTTTATTTTGTAGAGACAAATTTAATAAGAGAAAAATGTAGGCATTTTAGGACTGTCCTTTTAAAAAAATAAAATGAGATGAGCGTCGCCCAATAAAATGCACCAATTGCGGGGCCCTCAATAAATGTTTAATTGAATATTTAGAATTCGGGATGGACTGTTTAGTGAATTCCACGGTCTTACCCAGAAATAATAATACGCTAATCGCTTTAGGCACGATTTTAATAATAATACATTCCTAAACACGGGTGCGCATTTATGCGATCCAAATCCAAATCCCAAAACATTGAATAAAAATACGTTCCGGATCGCGGGTGCATTTTATGTGACGCAATCCAAAGACATGTTTTTAAACGATGTTCACATTCTTGTAAAAATAATAATAACAATTATGAAAGCGGTAAAAAGATAAAATTTGCACATAAGTTCATATTTGTATAAAATCAGATAATCAAGCCGAATATAACAGTTGAGCGACCGTGCTAGAACCACGGAACTCGGGAATGCCTAACACCTTCTCCCGGGTTAACAGAATTCCTTATCCGGATTTCTGGTTCGCGGACTGTAATACAGAGTCATTCTTTTCCTCGATTCGGGATTAAAATTGGTGACTTGTGTCATTTATGATCAATTGTGTGTGAGCTGTCAGACAAATTTGACCGATAGAAACGTCGCTCCAACGAAAGATTGATAGCAGATTTGAGAAATCAGGTTAGCCAAATCCGAGAAGAGTTGGAGCAATCAGAAGCTTGCATAGCAAGGATGAAGGTCAGATGGGCAAAAGGTACAATGGACTGGAGGCAGCGTCTGCAACAAGTCATAAGGGATTATAAAATGAGCATCGGGATACTGAGGAAAACAAACTCCACGCTTCAGGAACGGATCTTCAAACAAGCACGAGATGCCCAGGCCGACAGAAGACGTTGTTACGATGCGATGACCAGAATGGAAAGACAAATAGAGATGTTCTAGGATCAACTTGCCGACAATGCTCAAGCACTGGGATTAAAGAACCGGCAAATAGAGCAATTGTTCGTTGAAAGGGACAACATTCGAGGAAGAATTGATGAGATTGGGCACTACATCTACATGAGATGCCTAGCATGTGAGCAAATACCTCGGAAAACCCTCCTTGTTTCCATCATGGGCTGCGTCCACCGGATCATGAATGAGTTGAAGAGCTTGCAGAAAGACCTTACACCAAGAGCCGCGGAAAGGCCAAATGATGCCTCGCGGACCCCTAAGTTGGAATATTAATCTTTTTCGAGTCTTGTTTAGTTGTCTTGTTTGTCCTCCCATATGCTGTTGTCTTTCTCTTTTAATCAAGTCGGTTTAAAAACTTTGGAATCTGTACTATTGTTGTTCCTTGTTGAAGTAATTTGTAATAGTAAAAATTTTGACGAATTAAATGATTCCAAAAGAATTTTGTGTGTCTTTACTTTGCGGCAGAACTACGCCCGGTCTGATTCACGCGGGGACGTGATACGTAGGCAATCCACATAAGATTCGGCCGCCATTAAAAAAAAAAAAAAGAAAATAGAAAAAATAAAATAAAATACAGGGGTTCCCAAAGTACTTTAAAAAGGACAAATAAGCATGCCGGGATGACGCATGCAATCGGGCAAACGCATAATAGAAAGGAATAACTGTATAAGTGCATTCATGCCAACGTGTGGTTGTTAAATCTGTTAAGACCTAATCGCTAACAAAATGGTTGTCTAAATGTGTGATATCAGGCAGGTGGTTAATTGATTGGAAATTCTGGCAACTCATCCATACAACACCCGGTCGAAAGATCAAGTAAAAATGACAGGGCAGGATTCAGAAATCAGCATCGTAGACCCTTCGAATGAGGTTGAGGTAACAGATGTGGGTGCTATGAAAGAAGAGATGAGGAAATTAAAAGCACAAATGGCTGAAATGCATCAGGCATGGTCACAGGGACACCCAGCACCACTATATCCTGCCAACCCATCTTACATCCCACCCTTGGCTCAAGCTCAGGAGCCTACCACTCCCCACGCATCTTCAGCTTTCCCTTATCAGGCCCAGGGTTATGGTACCACGTCATACGCTCCCCCAGCTCCACCCTCCAAACAAAACCCTCCACCACCCATGGTTCCCGTCTTTGTGGCACCTCCCCCAGCTCCACTACATAGATCATCCAGTGAGCCGCTATTCCAAGCTCACGACACCCAATATTACCCTCCCGAACCCACTTTCAAAGCACCTGAGCCATATACCTACTCTCCCCATTTTGAAATCCCGGGAGAAGTTGAGAAACCGGTTAAGAATGCAGAACAAGAGGAGGTGATTCGTAAAGTTAAAAGCCTGGAGCAATCCTTCAGGAACATGCATGGTTTAGGAAACCAAGTTAGTGTCGCATACAAAGATTTGTGCCCTTTTGATGAGTTGTTGATAGCATATTTCGGGCAAAGCCTGAGCGGGTCAGCGCTAGAATGGTACACGAGGCAAGACCCCGGCCGATGGTATACATGGGATGATTTGGCCCAGGCATTCATCGGCCATTTTCAATATAACCTCGAAATAGTCCCTGATCGTCTGTCATTGTTGAAACTAGAAAAGAAGCCTGGGGAAAGTTTTAGAGAGTTTGGTTTCCGCTGGAGGGAACAAGCTGCAAGGGTTGATCCTCCCATGCGGGAGAGTGAGATGGTAGATTACTTCTTGCAAACATTGGAACCTACCTATTTTGGTCATCTAGTGACATCTGTCGGGAAGTCGTTTAATGAAGTGGTAAAGATGGGAGCCATGATTGAAGAAGGATTGAAATCTAACAAGATCTTGAGCTACTCGGCGTTGAAAGCAACCACCCAGGCCATCCAAAGCGGTACTGGTGGTGTGCTGGGGAAGAAGAAGAAAGAAGAAGTTGCTACAGTTGAAACTAATATTTGGTCCAGGCACAATAATCGTCCACTCTACTACAACCAACCCAGACCCCACCACCCAAACTATCAATATACCCCATATGGTCCACCGCAACACTATTATCCACCACCAGAACCACACTTTTCTATTCACCACGCCCAGACCTACACTCAACCCCCAGTGCACTCGCAATGGCGTACACCAAGTCCCCAAAATACACAGCCACACCCACAAAACACCTATCCACCTCCCAGGGCTAACAGACCAGGAACCAGCTTCCGCCCAAACCAAGCTTTTAGAAATGAGAAGGCCCCAAACAAAAAAACATTTACTCCGCTGGGAGAATCTTACACTTCTCTTTTCCACAGATTGAAACAGTTGGGGATGCTGACCCCAGTTGAATCCAAAGCACCAAATCCTCTTCCCAGAAACCTGGACCACTCTGTTAGCTGCGAGTATTGCTCAGGGATGCCGGGGCACGATACTGAAAAATGTTGGAAGTTGAAAAACGCAATCCAAGAGCTCATTGATAATCGCCGTATTGAGGTACAGGCTCCAGAGGCCCCGAACATCAATCAAAATCTGTTACCAGCGCATTATGAGGCCAACATGATCGAACTGATACATAAGGGGGCAGAGCCTAAGAAACCTTCGTAGGTGGTTATGGTGATTCGTTCTACGGAAACCAAAGATAAGACAGTGAGTGCAAGGCCAGTGGTTCAGTTAAAAGCAATAAAAGACAAGCCAGTGATAGTAATGGGAGAGGGACCATTTGCGGCCGAGAAAAAGCAGCAGCCAGTCAAGATAGTGGTACCAAGGTCAGTATCCGCGCCCGTGGTGGTTGTGAAGGGAGCCTATGTAGAACCGGTTGTCATAAAACCGGTAGTCCAGTTACCCATGGTTGATAGCAAAGCCGTACCCTGGAAGTATGACAAGGTAGTGGTGACATACAAAGGAAAGGAAATTGAGGAAGAAAGTTGTGAAGCACAGGGACTGACCCAGTCGGGACGTTGCTTCGCCCCCGAAGAGTTGAGAAAAGCTAAGGGCGCAAAAGACAATCTGGTGCTAGTTAAAAAAGCTGTAACGGAAGAAGAGGCAGAAGAGTTTCTGAAAAAGATGAAAGGACAAGATTATTCCATTGTTGAGCAACTGAGACAAACACCGGCCCAAATCTCGTTGTTGTCATTATTAATTCACTATGATGAGCATTGCCGAGCTTTAATGAAGATATTAAATGAGGCTCATGTGCCTGACAAAATTTCAGTAAACCATTTAGAGACAATTGCCAACAAGATCTTTGAAGTGAACAGGGTAGCATTTTCTGATGATGAATTGCCTATGGAAGGCACAGAACACAACAAGGCTCTCTATTTGACGGTCAAATGTGAAGGTTCAATGGTTACTCGGGCACTAATCGATAACGGGTCGAGCGCTAATATTTGCACGTTATCCACATTGAACAAGTTAAAGATTGATGAGGATAGAATCCGCAAAAATAGCATTTGTGTTCGAGGGTTCGATGGAGGGGGAACAAACACGGTAGGGGATATTGTACTCGAATTGACTATTGGCCCAGTCGAGTTCACGATGGAATTTCAGGTGTTGGATGCTGCAGTATCCTATAATCTTTTGTTGGGTCGACCGTGGATTCATGCGGCAAAAGCCGTGCCCTCCACACTGCACCAAATGATCAAATTCGAGTGGGACAGACAAGAAATTGTGTTACATGGGGAAGATCCCACATGCGCCATGAATGATGCCATTGTACCCTTTATAGAGATCGAAGATGATAAGGGGCCATGGGTGTATCAGATCCTCGACACGGTTCCGGTGAGCAGGGTGCCTGAGGGTAAAAGCATGCCATGTCCCAGGATGTCAGCTGCGACCGTCATGGTAGTGTCAGAAATGCTGAATAATGGGTTCGTGCCCGGGAAAGGTTTGGGGGTTGAACTGCAGGGCATTACTCAACCTGTGTCTTTGCCCAAAAATCTGGACACCTTCGGGTTAGGGTTCAAACCAACAGCGGCAGATGTCAGAAAGGCCCGTAAATTGAAGAAGAAAGCTTGGGTGCTCCCTAAACCAATTCCTCGATTGTCCAGGTCCTTCGTCAGACCGAGTATTAAGAAACAATCATTGGCAAAGATGTCAGGTTCGTTAATTGAGGCGGATGGGAATTTGGATAAGGTGTTTGAGAAAGTATTTGCTGAAGTAAACATGGTTGAGGCCGGGGAAGGGTCAAGCAGAGCAGACATACAGTACATCGGACCACGTGCTAACATCAACAATTGGGAAGCTACTCCTCTTCCAGTTCGGAGGGAGTCGTGGTAGTGGGTTTTGTTTTCCTTTTTGTCACCTGGATTATTCCAGGGTTTGTAATCCAGTTGTTATGTTCCGTCCGTTTGGATGAGTTAAAACCTTGTTGTCTTTACGTTTAATGAAATGCAATTTTCTTCGTCCCTAATTCTCTTTCCATTTTCTTTTCTTTTCTTTGTACAGTTCTTTTTATGCTGATATCAATGACATGACATGCATGAGGAATCTTCGGCCCAGTTTTAAAATCCAATCTAGTTCAGAAGTAATAATACAAGAGATCGAGTGTGATGATGGGGTGGATTGTAACAATGATGAAGCTTATGAGGAAATTAGTAAAGAATTAAGTCACTTTGAAGAAAAACCCAAACCTAACCTAAATGACACAGAAGCAGTTAATCTAGGGGACCAAGAGAATGTACGGAAAACTAAAATAAGTGTTCATTTGGAGCCACAACTCAAGGAGGATATAATTAAAGTATTGCATGAGTACAAAGACGTTTTTGCATGGTCATATGATGATATGCCGGGTCTAAGCACCGATTTGGTGGTTCATAAATTGCCCACTGATCCAGCACTCCTCCCTGTCAAGCAGAAGTTGAGAAAGTTCAAAACAGACATAAGTGTGAAGATCAAAGAAGAGATCACCAAGCAGTTTGAGGCAAGGGTCATTCAGGTTACACGGTACCCCACTTGGTTAGCCAATGTCGTGCCTGTGCCAAAGAAAGATGGCAAGACCAGGGTGTGCGTCGATTATCGAGACCTTAACAAGGCAAGCCCAAAAGATAATTTCCCACTGCCCAACATCCATATACTGATCGACAATTGTGCCAAACATGATATTGGCTCTTTTGTGGATTGTTATGCGGGTTATCATCAGATTCTAATGGACAAGGAAGATGCAGAAAAGACGGCATTCATCACGCCGTGGGGAACGTATTGTTATCGGGTCATGCCGTTTGGTTTGAAAAATGCTGGGGCAACTTATATGAGGGCCATGACAACTATCTTCCATGATATGATACATAAAGAAATCGAGGTATACGTGGATGATGTGATCGTGAAGTCTAGACAGCAATCCGACCATGTCAGAGATTTGAGAAAATTCTTTCAAAGGCTTCGCAGGTACAATCTTAAGCTCAATCCTGCGAAATGTGCTTTCGGGGTGCCATCTGGGAAGTTGTTGGGATTTATAGTTAGCCGGAGGGGTATTGAATTAGACCCGTCAAAGATCAAAGCTATTCAGGAGTTGCCACCTCCAAGAAACAAAACCGAGGTGATGAGTTTGTTGGGAAGACTGAACTATATCAGCAGGTTCATTGCTCAGCTCACGGCAACGTGTGAACCAATTTTCAAATTGTTAAAGAAAGATGCCGCGGTCAAATGGACTGATGAATGCCAGGAGGCTTTTGATAAGATAAAGGGGTATTTGTCAAACCCACCCGTGTTGGTCCCACCAGAACCAGAGAGGCCTTTGATTCTATATCTGACAGTTGTGGACAGTTCATTCGGTTGTGTACTGGGGCAGCATGATGTTACGGGCAGAAAGGAGCAGGCTATCTACTATCTCAGTAAGAAGTTCACATCTTACGAGGTCAAGTATACTCATCTGGAAAAGACATGTTGTGCCCTAACTTGGGTGGAACAGAAATTGAAACATTACTTGTCATCTTACACTACTTACCTTATATCTCGCTTGGACCCGTTGAAGTATATTTTTCAGAAACCCATGCCCACAGGAAGGCTTGCAAAGTGGCAGATCTTACTTACAGAGTTCGACATTGTCTATGTAACATGGACTGCCATGAAAGCACAGGCATTAGCCGATCACTTGGCTGAGAACCCCGTTGATGAAGATTATGAGCCTTTGAAAACTTATTTCCCTGATGAAGAGGTAATGCACATTGATGAATTAGAACAAGCTAAGAAGTTGGGATGGAAACTTTTCTTTGATGGGGCTGCCAATATGAAAGGCGTAGGAATAGGTGCGGTACTTATTTCGGAAACAGGTCAGCATTACCCCGTTACAGCTCGGCTTCGTTTCTACTGTACAAACAACATGGCAGAATATGAGGCGTGTATATTGGGATTGAGATTAGCTGTGGATATGGGTGTACGGGAAGTCTTGGTCATGGGTGACTCGGACTTACTGGTACACCAGATTCAAGGGGAATGGGAAACACGGGACTTGAAGCTTATACCGTATCGGCAGTGTCTGCATGAGCTTTGCCAGCGTTTTCAGGCCATAGAATTCAGACACATTCCAAGGATTCATAATGAGGTTGCTGACGCTTTGGCTACTTTGGCGTCAATGTTGCACCATCCAGATAAGGCCTATGTTGATCCATTGCAGATTCAAGTCCGTGATCAGCATGCTTACTGCAATGTGATAGAAGAGGAAATCGATGGAGAGCCATGGTTCCATGATATCAAAGAGTACATCAAAGCGGGAGTGTATCCAACGCAGGCCACCGGTGATCAGAAAAGAACAATTCGACGGTTGGCAAGTGGGTTTTTCCTTAGTGGAGGAGTACTGTACAAAAGAACGCCAGAGCTCGGTTTGTTGAGATGTATAGATGCACGGCAGGCCACAACTATCATGACTGAGGTGCATTCCGGAGTTTGCGGACCGCATATGAGTGGGTATGTTCTAGCAAAGAAGATTCTCCGAGCAGGTTATTATTGGCTCACGATGGAGCGAGATTGTATCAGTTTTGTGCGTAAGTGTCATCAATGCCAAATACATGGAGATTTGATTCATGCTCCACCATCAGAATTACATACGATGTCCGCGCCATGGCCTTTTGTTGCATGGGGCATGGATGTTATTGGGCCAATTGATCCAGCAGCATCAAATGGGCACAGGTTTATCTTGGTAGCTATAGATTATTTTACCAAATGGGTGGAAGCGAAGACATTCAAGTCTGTGACCAAGAAGGCTGTAGTTGACTTCGTGCATGCAAATATCATCTGTCGGTTTGGGATCCCAAAGGTAATCATCACAGATAATGGGGCTAATCTTAATAGTCATTTGATGAAGGAGACATGTGAGCAGTTTAAGATTGCTCACAGGCACTCTACTCCGTACCGTCCCAAGGCAAATGGTGCGGTTGAAGCGGCCAATAAGAACATAAAGAAAATACTCCGGAAGATGGTTGAAGGATCTAGACAATGGCACGAGAAATTGCCTTTTGCATTGTTAGGATATCGCACCACCATGCGTACCTCGGTAGGGGCGACTCCTTACTCATTGGTATATGGTACCGAGGCAGTAATACCCGCAGAAGTGGAAATCCCATCTCTGCGAATCATTGCAGAGGCTGAGATCGATGATGATGAATGGGTGAAAAGCCGTCTTGAGCAGTTGAGTTTGATCGATGAGAAAAGATTGGCATCAGTGTGTCATGGCCAACTGTACCAACGAAGAATGGCAAGATCATACAACAAAAAAGTACGTCCAAGGAAATTTCAAGTCGGATAATTAGTACTGAGGCGAATCTTGCCTCATTGGGTTGAGGCAAAAGGAAAATTTGCCCCAAACTGGCAGGGACCATTTGTAGTAACCAGAGTGTTGTCTAACGGAGCATTGTATTTGACAGATGTGGAAGGAAAATGTGTAGAAATGACCATCAATTCCGATGCGGTCAAGAGATATTATGTATGATTTCTTTATTTTCTGAATGTATCTGTTCGTATTTGGCATATCTTAAAGATTGAAATGATGAAGGCATTTTGTTCTGCTATCCAAACACTCTTATCCCTTATTATCCCCTTCGAGCCTTACTTATTTTTCATACACCTCTTTCGGAATCAGCGGTACTATTAGAGAACACAGGTGCTGAACATAAAGAAAAGAAGGAAAGAAAAGAAAAAAAAATAAAGGAAAAGAAATGAAGAAAAGGAAAAGAAAGAAAAGTGAAAGAAAAGGAAAGGAAGAAAATCACAACAACAAAGTTAAATACAGTGAACTACGTTTGACTTGATCCCGAAAGGGTACGTAGGCAGCCGTACTCCAAGGTTGAGTCATACTAAATAGAAATCCAAAAATCTCCAAGCAAGAAGCTGGGGCAGAAGTGATGATTGTTATGAAAGTTGGATTCCGAAAGTTGTAATTTGAACCCATTTGAATTGTTTTGAGCCTTTTATACCTTTCTTTCTAACTCAATCCAAAAGCCTACATTACGGTCCAAAGAAAGACCTTATGATCAGTTTTGAGAAATGCCAAGATGAACAGGTAGGAATAACCCACGACAGGGGCAACACTCTGGTTCGAGCAAGAAGAACAAAAATAAATGAGAGAGTCTTATGGGTGAAAACCCTCACGGGCACCGTAAGGCGACGGGAGCTGAGAGAAAAATAAATGAGAGAGTCTTGTTGGTGAAAACCTTTACGGGCACCTCAAGGCGAAGGTGAGATAAGAAATGGAAAACTGAGAAAGGTATGTTGATAGAAACCGTTTCACGGTACCGCAGGGAAACAAGGTTAAGGTCTGGATAAATCAAACAAGTGATGGAAGTTCTGGGCAATGAGGTACGGCAATTGAGAGTTGTTTGGTTGGACAGATTGGGCTGATTAATCCAAAATGCATGTCATGACCATCGGTACTAGTTGTCTCGCTCAGATAAGTTTCTTTTCCTTCTCTTTTCAAACAGTCATCTGGTTTTGGATTCTTCTTATCCTTAACTCAAGAATCATTGCAATTCATTTTCTTTTCAGGGTTTTATCTAGCTGAGATGTTCCAATGCCAGTTTTGTTCAATGCAAGCAGAAAGGACTTCAAAGTTCACTACCAGCTTCTAGAATTGTAAAGCACAACGTGGTCAGAGCATGTCAAAAACAACTTGATGTCAAGTGGAATACAGGGAATTAACGGAAGTTTCATCGGTGAAATGATTGGGGAATGTCGTGGGAAAGGCAAAAGCTCAAACAAAAAGGTCAGAAAAGTGAAATAACAGCAGGGGTGTAAAACATTTAGGTCGCCAGAGGTTGGGAAATTTAAAAGTTGGTCAGAAAGTCAAGCGGTTCAGGGTCAGTGCGTGGAAATTAGTCAACACAAAGCAAGGCAGTGGAAGGATTTTTCAGCAAGAATGCCATCAACTAACCACCGTTTTAAACTGACAAAATTTTCTTTGATTGAGCAGGGGGAGAAAAGTTAGTTGTTGAGCAGGAATTCTCCAGGAGGGAAAAATAAGCACTAATCAGTTCACATGTTTAGGATAAATGCAAGTTATCAGGAGTCCGCCTGGAGAATAGAGACATTCAATTTCAAATTTAGCAATCAGGAGTCCGCCTGGAGAACAGAGACATACTTTTCAAGTTTGACGTCAAGAGTCCGCCTGAAGAACGCAGACATACAGTTTAAATTTCAAAAATCAGGAGTCCGCCTGGAGAATAGAGACATTCAATTTCAAATTTAGCAATCAGGAGTCCGCCTGGAGAACAGAGACATACTTTTCAAGTTTGACGTCAAGAGTCCGCCTGAAGAACGGAGACATACAGTTTAAATTTCAAAAATCAGGAGTCCGCCTGGAGAATAGAGACATTCAATTTTATATTTAGCAATCAGGAGTCCGCCTGGAGAACAGAGGCATACATTTCAGTCTTTTCATTTCAAGTGTTGAAGTTGGGAGCCCTCCCATAGAACAGAGACATACATTTCAGTCTTTACATTTCAAGTGTTGAAGTTTGGAGCCCGCCCATAGAACAGAGGCATATATTTCAGTCTTTACATTTCAGTTGTTGAAGTTGGGAGCCCGCCCATAGAACAAAGGCATACATTTCAGTCTTTACATTTCAGTTGTTGAAGTTGGGAGCCCGCCCATAGAACAGAGGCATACATTTCAGTCTTTTAATTTTCAAGCATTGAAGTTGGGAGCCCGCCCAGATAACAGAGGCATACATTTCAGTCTTTATATTTTAAGCGTTGAAGTTGGGAGCCCGCCCAGATAACAGAGGCATACATTTCAGTCTTTATATTTTAAGCGTTGAAGTTGGGAGCCCGCCCAGATAACAGAGGCATACATTTCAGTCTTTACATTTCAAGAATTGAAGTTGGGAGCCCGCCTAGATAACAGAGGCATACATTTCAGTCTTTATATTTCAAGCATTGAAGTTGGGAGCCCGCCCAAATAACAGAGGCATATATTTCAATCTTTAATTTTCAAGTATTGAAGTTGGGAGCCCGCCCATACAACAGAGGCATACATTTCAGGATCAAGTCAGAGGACAATAAAACAGAGGGTTACAATAGGAATCCCCAACAGGAAACAATAAAATTCCCCGACACTGGGAAGCAGAAGGTTGCAATAAGAGGTCCCAGCAAAAACTCAAATGCATGTGTCGAAAGGAAGAAAAGCATCGGAAGAAAAGCACCGGAAAAAAAAAATGCAAGCAGACAAGAAAGCAAGTCAACAAAAACAAATTGCAGTCTAGCCTAGCTTCTTGTTTTCTTTTAAGCACGGTGTAACAAGGAGATCGGTAAGCAGTAGTAATAACATGCAACAACAGTAACATTGCAGTCCCACGGTAGTCCCAGCTACCAAAACTTCCCGAACTACATTGACCTGATTCCTGTTTAGCCCAGGATATGTAGGAAACCTTTGAAGCAAAGGTTCGGTCAAATCTTTTTCAAAAAATGCTTCACACGGAGTACTCGGATGGGCAAAAATCGCTCGCTTTATCTTTGCACGAAAACCCTTCGTGTCTTCGGGCAAAGAGGGGCAGCTGTAAGCACGTGATTTTTGCCCTATATGAGAATTACTCCCAAAAATTCAAAAATAAAATGATTTTCCTTGGTGTGCAATTTTGTGGTATTTTTGTGTAATTATTTGTATGTTTGTATGTGCATGTTTATTTGTTAAATTATTAAAAATACAAAAATATGTCGCATTTTCGCATGTAGGATTTAATTATACAATTGTTAGTAACTAAGTTTGTTTTACAAAAAAATAAAAATTACAAAAATAGGCATCGTTTGCATTTTTAGCATTTAATGTCCAAATATACAATTTTATGCTTAATTATTACTTAATTGTGCGTTAATTGTTATTGGGAGTTAATTTGCGCTTTTATAACTTAATTTAGTTCTTAATAATAGTTTAAGTATTTTTATAATTTAGTTTTAGAAAAATAAAAGAAGAAAAGAGAGCGAAAATATAAAGAAAGTCGGAATTGGGCCTCTTCTTCGATTTCAAGCCACAGGCCCAAAAAATGACCCAATCTTCCCAAACGACCCAGTCCATTTAGAACTGGGTCGACCCAGTCCAGTACCAATAACCCAACTCCCCCTCTTCATTTTTCATTTTTCATTTTTACAAAACAAAAACAAAAACAAAAAAAAATGAAGAAAACCCTAAAAAACTAAGAAAGGATCCCCCCCCATTTTGGTTTCTTCTTCCCCAAAGCTCCAAACCCCACCTCCCACGGCAGCCTTTCCACCTCTTCACGCCCAGAACAAGCTCCATCACAATCGTCGCTGCCTCGTCGAGCTCGAGCATGAGCTTGCATGGTCGTTGGTCGCCATGTCTTCATCTTCTTCGTCGAAGGAAACACCTCACCACCTTGAACCACCCCGAACCACCATGAACGACCAGCTATGGCTGACCCTACTGCTTTTTCTTCCTCACTTCAATACAAATGTCACTGCGTCATTTCCTCCTCCAAAAACAGGAAGTCGCCATGGTTGATGTCGCGACTGCGTCTTCCAGCTTCATCGCCGCTGCTGTCGCCGCTACTTCCTCCATCGTGCTGCTGCCGGGGCATCTGCTTCATGCTGCTTCTCGACGGACTGCTGCTGCTGCTCGCCCCAGCAGTTGCTTCTGTTTTGCCGTTGCTTCATCTTCTTCGAATCGTCAAAGTTCGAAGGTCTTTCGTTGAGTCGAGGCCCGGACAGATTTGTTTACAATCGTTGTTCGTCGTTTCATTTCCGGTTAGTTGGGTTTTGAATCTCATTTATCGTCCATATTTTTGTTTGGTATTTTTCGGATCCAAAATCGATAAATGATTCAATTCTTGTTTGGTTTGTTCGTCGTTGAAAGGATTTTCTAGTTTGTTCATATGTTTTGTTGAATTAATTTTCAGATTTCAAATGGAAATTAATTAATTTGTTTATCATGTTCATTTCATGTTTGTTTTATTGTTTTGGTAAAAATTTGTTAGTTTAATGTTTGTTAGATTCAAATTGAAATTTAATTGATTATTTTTTTTTCAATTTGTTTCATGTTGTTATGTATTTTCCAGAAAATTATTAATTTTGTTTGAGTCATGCAATCCGTCATGTTTGTTGTGTTAAAATAGATTTAATTCATGTTCATACTTTGTTTGTTTGTTCTTGAATCCGAAATTTGTATAGCTTGATTTCTTGTTTACCATTTATGATTATTTCTTGAATTTGTCTCATAATCTTGTTTAAAGTTTAATATAGGAATTGTTTGTTGTAATGTTGTTAGAGTTGATTTTAAGTTCAATATTATTGAATTTAGAAATCTAAATATACTTGTTTGATTGTTGTTGTTGAATCTGAAAATAGGTTTGTTTGTTGCTAAAAATATTGTTCAATCAAATTTTAGTTGTTCTTTGTTGTTCAATCATGTTCATGTGATTTGTTGTTGAAATGTTGAAGAAATCATGTTCATGAGATTTGTTGTTTGAATTTATGTAGAAATTGGTCATATTGACTATATTTTGGTTGAGTTTGATTAATTGATTTGTTATAGCTGATGGGGTAATTTGGTAAATCGCAGTACGTTTGGGGGTAAAATAGTAATTGCAATAAGGTCGGAGGGATAGTTTAGGAATTGTACATTTTGTAATTTTTTATATGAAGCATGGGGGACAAAATGTAATGGGGTGGGTTGTGTTTTGGTTGTTTAATATAAAGGGGGACAAGACAAAATTTAGTGGGGAGGAATCTTGTATTTGTTTAGTGAAGCATGGGGGACAAAATATAATGGGGTGGTGATGATATATTTATTTAATGTAATAGGGATGAGTGGGAAGATAATGGGTTTGGTAGGAGAAAGTGATTGATTTTAATTGAGATTGGGAATGTGTTATATATAGAAGGTCTTGAATAATGAGAGGGACGGACAGATAGAGAATAGAGAGAGAACAGATTAGAGAGAAAAAAAAAGAGCTGAACATTTATTCCGAAAAAAAAATATTGAAACTCTCAAGAAAAAAAAACATATAAAGAAAAAAAAAGAGTTGAAAATTAGAAGAGAGAGTAGTACACACCTGATAAATATTCTGGTATACAGATGTAGAAATTAAGGGTTGAAAATTAACTAGCCTTTCAAAAATCTGAAAATTTCCCTTGGTTTCTGTCCGTTATTTTCGGCATTCCTGGATTTTATTTTGAATTTTTCAAATCTGTCACTGGGGTTTTCGTTGACTGGTTATTGCTGGTTATTGTTGCTGTCGCTGTGTTACGTATTACGTTGCTGACTTTCTTCTTCTTATATTGACAATATCAGGTACACAACTGTAAATTTGGCATTTTGTAAGCCGAAATGAAGAATGGAGTGTTAAATTTTTAATTTAGTTTTAATTTTTTTTTTGTCTTGTATTTAGATTATTCATGTATTATTATTCTGTAAATCACTGTCATTTGGCATAATTAGGCATGTTATAGCGATATATTAAATAACACCTTAACCGGATTATTAGGAAATATATTTAAGCCTGATTACTAATTAAAACTGTTTAATAATCAAAATAGAAGAAATAACGTAAAAAATGGCGTTATTGAATCAGTTTAGCAAAAATTGACTAAGTTCCTTATTCATAAGGTTTTTTTTTGTCAACATTAAGTTAATCGGAATCATGTAGTTAATTTCAGTTAAAACATGAATTAGTTTGCGAATAAAGTATTAGGACATGATGTGAATTAAAACAAGGTTAGTTAAGGTTAAATTGTTTAATTTTTAGAAATATGGTTTAGTAATCAAATATTT
The DNA here is from genome assembly GCF_000393655.2 of Nicotiana sylvestris. Taxonomy (NCBI): domain Eukaryota; kingdom Viridiplantae; phylum Streptophyta; class Magnoliopsida; order Solanales; family Solanaceae; genus Nicotiana; species Nicotiana sylvestris. The sequence goes on from NC_091060.1 coordinate 23,422,054, forward strand.
TTTTTCAATTTTCAGTATTTGTAAATAATTAATTTCAATAAGCTTAAGTCATACTAACAATATGAATTTTAATCCAACTACGGGATAATTATTTTTTTTTTATTTTTTGACAATTCCATGTTGTTTGTAATTATAACTTTAGTAATATTACTTTCCATTAATATTTGTTTTAAATTAGTAATTAATATGTTATTTTTAAGTATGTAGAGATTGACTTCATAATTATAGACAAACTTAGTAATAATAAAGATGTAGTCATTAAAGGGTATTCATAAAATAAGGGAGGATCTCGCTAAAAAATAAATAAATATAAATAATACAAAAATTGCAGTCCTCCAATCTTATTTATTTATTTTTTTTAATATAAGAAAATACCTAGATTCCGAGATGGGCGATTTAGTAAAATTCACAGTCCTACCTAATAGTATCATAACGCGTAGTATTTTGGCGCATATTTAATAAGGTTATTTTCTTAAATACGGGTGTACATTTATGTAACCCAAATCACGATCTTGACGAAGTCAAAATGCGTCAACAAATCACGTGTGCACTGGTTGTGGCGTGGTTCGAGATGCGTTTTCACGACGTTGCAATTTTGTATAAAATAAATAATGATAAAAGCGGTTTTAAAAGTTAAATTTGCATATAAGTTCTTAATTGTTTAAAAATCAGATAAATGAGCCAACTATGACAATTGAGCGACCGTGCTAAAACCACGAAATTCGGGAATGCCTAATACCTTCTCCCGGGTTAACAAAATTCCTTATCCGGATTTCTGGTTCGCGGACTGTAATACAGAGTCATTCTTTTCCTCGATTCGGGATTAAAATTGGTGACTTGGGACACCCTAAATCTCCCAAGTAGCGACTCTGAAATAAATAAATAAATCCCGTTTCGATCGTCCTTTAATTGGAAAAAACTCCCTTCGTACCCTCGCGCGTGGCGGAAAAAGGAGGTGTGACAGCTCTGGCGACTCTGTTGGGGATATCCCTCTTCTTTCGTGGCATGTCTCGGAAACTTGCATTTTTTCGACCTTTTAGTCTCGCATGAATTTCCCAAATCATGCTCATTGCTCTCCTTGTTCGTCCACGGGCCTTGGCCTTGAGGTTTATAACCTTTGATTTCGGCAAGGGTATCCCTCTTGACACTCGTCAATCCTTTTGTCAATTCCCTTTTGCTGGGGATATCTTTTTGACACTGGCCTCGCGCTTGTTCCTTGCTGACTATACCACTTGGATGTACTAGTCAGATCTCATCTTGCATAATTGGAAAGGTGATGGCATATTTTGAAGTCAAGTCACACTTGTTCTGACCAAACAGACTCTATTGGGGAATTTTTCTATGAAAGGAAAAAGATAACAGGGAACAGAATAAAAGGACAAAAGAAAAAGATGACTCTTTAACAAAAGAAACTATAAATAAAAACCTATCAAATGTAGATACCGACTCTAATGGTCATGACATGCACATGTGGCCTATCCTCTACCGTCAATCATCTTTCAAGATCTTCATTTGGCGATTCCCCATCTGATTCTCAATCTTATTCGACTTGTAGTGCCCAAAGGGTTTTCACTATCAAGTCTCTCTCATTTTGGTTTTTCTCTCAGCTTTCATCGCCTTACGGTGTCCGTAAAGATTTTCACCGATAAGACTCTCTCATTTGTATCACTTTCCTGTTGGGGATTTGGAGTGTTGCCGGTATGTCTCTTTCTGCTGGGGATTAGAGTCCTTTCTGCTATGGAACAAAATATTATGTTCGCCGGTAAGACTCTCATTTGTCTGACTTGGCATCTTTTGAAGACTAATCAGAAGGCCTTTCTTTGGATCGTAATGTGGGTTTTGGATAGGCTAGAAAGAAAAGGGTATTTAAGGCTCAAAAACAAAATAAATTTGGGGTTTTAAAATTACAACCTTCGGAATCATATTTGTTTACAACAAACACAACCCTTGCCCAAGTTTCTTGCTTGGGGATTATTTATTTATATATATATTTTTTATTTTTTTTATTTTTTTTATTTTAAATTTTTTTTAACACCATGACCGAGCCGTGAGGCGCCTACGTATCCTCTTTGAGGAATCAGGTCGATCGTAGTTCCCAATTCCTCTTTTTTCATTTGACTTTCTTTTGTTTTTTGTTATCATTTTTCTCTTCTTATTTTTTTTCGTTTTTTTTTTTTGTTGATTTTTTTCTTTACCTTCCAGGCTCGTATTTCCTAGTCGTTGCTATTGATTCCGAACGAGGGGTATGAAAGAAAATAAATAAGGCTCAAAAGGGGTAACGAAGGATAAAGTATTTAGGTAGCAGAACAAAATGCCTTCGTCATTCCAGTCTTCAAAACATGCCAAGTGCAAACAACACAATTGATCATAGATTTATAGTCTCTTCCGATGGTGCTGGACTTGACAATTGTGTTAAACACTTGCTTTTTCATTTGTCATTTCTAAAGCACTGCTGGGCGACACTCTCATTCTCATGAACGACCCTCATGCCAATTTGGCGAATCTTGCATTTAACGGTTTTCTTTATGTTTTACTTGCCCCAGTTCCACATGACTCGGGCTTCAAATAATCTCAAACCGTTCTTATTTCCTTTAAATGCTTTGATCACCTTCCGAGGGTAACTTTTAGTTTTCTTTTTTTTATTTGAAAGTTTAAATATTTTTCGAAATTTTTCTTTCTCTCTTAGATATTCAGCTTTTTTTCTCTCTCTTATTCTCTCTATTCTCTTATTCTCCTCTCCAAATCTGATTTAAGACCTCTACTTATATATAACCCCAACCCTTTAATCAATTAATATCAATCACTTTCTCCTACCAAACCCATTATCTTCCCACTCATCCCCATTACATTAAATAAATATATCAATCCCACCCCATTATATTTTGTCCCCCATGCTTAACATAAAAAATTACAAAATATACAATTCCTAAACTACCCCTCCAACCTTACTAAAATTACCAAACTACCCCTGAACGTATTGCAAATTACCAAACTACCCCCATCAGCTATAACAAATCAATTAATCACACTCAACCAAAATATAGCCAATATGACCAATTTCTACACAAATTCACACAACAAATCACATGAACATGATTTCTTCAACATTTCAACAACAAATCACATGAACACAAATTGAACAACAAAGAACAACTAAAATTTGTTTGAACAATATTTTTAGCAACAAACACATGATACCATGGCTAAATATCTGGTTCTATTTCAATTGCATTACAATAACCATGCCTTTCTCGAATTTGGATTTCCAGGGGGTCAATATGGACATTGCCCAGATACGACAACATTAAGGCTAAAGTAGCTAGTGCATAAACTAGCTCATTATAGAATTGAGGAATATACCTAAATTAGACAAACTTGAATTTTTGGTAAGATCTTCCACATGTTGCATGTACAGAATGAGTTTGATATCTCGAGTTTCCAATTCACCTTGGGCTTGCCGAATGATCAAATCAGAATCCCCCATGATTAACAATTCCTCTACATCTAGATCAACTGCCATATTCATGCCCATAATGCAGGCTTCATACTCAGCAAAATTGTTTGTACAGAAGAATTGAAGTTGGATTGTGGCCGGATAGTGCTAACATGTGGGTGAAATTAGAATTGATCCAATCCCGACACCTTTTGCATTTACAGCTTCATCAAAGAACATTTTCAAAGAATTGGTGTCCTCTAAAATTACTTCAATTGAATTACCTTCCTCGTCTGGGAAATAGATGCTTAGATGTTGGTATTCATCATCGACCAGGTTTTCTGCTAGATGATCTGCCAAGGCTTGAGCTTTCATCGTCGTGCAGGTGAAATAGACAATGTCGAACTCAGTGAGCAAGATTTTCCATTTTGCTAACCTTCTCGTGGGCATTGGTTTTTGGAATATATACTTTAGAGGATCCATTCTGGTTATGAGATATGGTGTAAGCCAAAAGATAATGTCTGAGCTTCTGGGCGACCCAAGTTAGGGAGTAACAAGTTCTTTCCAGCAAAGTGCACTTGGCTTCATAACTAGTGAACTTCTTGCTGAGATAGTATATGGCTTGCTCTCTCTTCCCGGTCATATTGTGCTACCCAAGGACACAACTAAAAGAATTTTCCAAGACTGTCCGGTACAAGAACAAAGGTATTCCTAGCTCAGGTGGAACCAACACTGGCGAATTTGACAGATATTCTTTGATTTTATCATAAGCTTATTGACACTCATCTGTCCATTTGATCGTTGCGTCTTTCTACCGCAACTTAAATATGGGCTCACACATGGTAGTAAGCTGAGCAATAAATCTGCTGATGTAATTCAATCTTCCTAACAGGCTCATGACCTTTTTCTTGGTTCTTGGAGGTGGAAAATCCCTAATAGACTTTATCTTTATTGGATATAACTCGATACCCCTTCGACTGTCTATAAACCCTAAAAGATTCCCAGAGGGAACTCCGAATGCACATTTAGCTGGGTTCAATTTCAAATCATACATGTGCAGACGTTCAAAGAATTTCCTCAGATCTCGCACATGGCCTTCTTGCGTTCTGGACTTGATGATCATATCATCCACATACACTTCAATTTCTTGGTGCATTATGTTATGGAAGATGAAAATCATAGCTCTCATGTAGATTGCCCCTACATTTTTAAACCAAATGGCATGACCCTGTAAAAGTAAGTGCCCCTAGGTGTGGTGAAAGTCATCTTTTTGTGTCTTCTTCATCCATCAGAACCTGGTGATACCCAGCATAAAAATCCACAAAAGAGTGTATCTCATATTTGGCACAGTTGTCAACAAGAATATGATTATTTGGAAATGGAAAATTGTCCTTGGGGCTTGCCTTGTTCAAATCCCGATAATCAACACACACTAGAATTTTCCCATATTTCTTCGGCACTTGGACCACATTAGCCAACCATGTGGTGTATCAGACCACTCGAATCATACTAGCTTTCAATTGTTTGGTGACTTCTTCTTTGATCTTATCACTAATATCCGTTTTAAATTTTATCTACTTTTGTTAGACGGGTGGATAACCGAGATAAGTTGGCAATTTATGTATCACTAAATCAACACTCATCCCTGGCATATCATTATAGGACCATGAAAACACGTCTTTGAATTCAAAAAAAATGTTGGATCAAAGCATATCTAGTTCTTTCATCGGCGTGAATGCTTATCATGGTTTCCCGTACCTCTTCTAGACTACCCAAATTAACTGGCTCAGTTTCATTTAAGTTTGGCTTAGGCTTATTCTTAAATTATTTCAATTCTCGATTTATTTCCCTAAAAGCCTCATCTTCATCATATGTTTGTTCTTGATTCATTATTTCACAGTTAGACAATGTTTTAGAATATTGGCATAAAGTCCACAAGCATGTCATGTTATTTAAGTCCATATTATTAGAACTGAAAAGAAAAAGATAAGAAAATAGCAAAATCAGAATAAAGAAAAAGGAGACATCCATTGACGATGAAATAATGATTTCATTTCATTGAATTTAAGATATGAGGGTTTATATCAAAATCAAAGACAATAAAGTAAAACCATTCGGGTTACACCCTGGAATAACTTGTAATGTAGAAGATATGACAATACTGGACTACCGGGACCCCCACCTAATAGGGAATGGGGTAGCTTTCCAATTCTAAACCTTGGCATCTGGCCCCATGTCTAGTGTCGACGCCCCCTTTTACTATGGGTCGAAATCGGGTATACGACATTGGGAGGACAACTCTATTCCCTTTCGAGAATTGGGTTTAGAAGTTGAAGAGTCGCCACCTAATGATTATAGTGCATTAGGACACTTTAAGAAGGGTTTGAGATGAAGAGACCAGAGATTAGGGTAAGGGCTAGAAATTATCCCGAGGGGAAGGTGTTAGGCACCCCTCAGGATCCATAAGTGTGGTTTCCGGCCATGCTACAATTGTGACTTCATATAATCAAGCAATTAGGGGGTACAAATAACATTGCAAATAAGTTAAAAACCTTTGAAGGTAAGTAGAGAGAAAGCAGAAATTTGAAAGATTTAAACAATTCTAAAGAAAGCAGATAAAGACAAATAAGGGAAGAGGGGTCCTAGGTTTGTGATTAATATGGATCACTTCAATGCAATACCCAGCAATCACTCCTCAAAGAGGGGTCGCACGTGATATTAGCGCATCGGTCATCATCTCCATATTCTACCCTTCCCACCCCGTAAAGGTTATTTAAACGCATGATTGGGTCAAGAAAGCTTATTGCGTGTTGTTACCCGTCCCATCCTATAAGTCCTAGAGGGTATTTAGGACCACTATGCCTACATGGTAAGGACTAGGCTAAACCCTTAGGTTTAAAGGACAAAATGCTAGGCGACATACATAACAAGTAGGACTACAGACAAAGGGAACATACAAAGGCAAATAAAAGGCTCACAGATCCCTCAACAAATAAACATGTATCAGCACGTCTCTAACACATTTAAGGTCTCAAGGATGAAAGTTTTAAAGAAAAGGAATAAGTGACAGCAGTTGAGTAAGTAAAAAGCTAAGGGAACTGTTAAAACCTGGTTTGAAAAGGTAAAGACTTGAAAATACAGTAGTTTAAATCAAAGCAACACGATTCTGGGCAGAAAAGGTAGCCCAGCAGTTTGAAAACTTAATAGAGCAAGAATCAGAAAAATTAGTGACAATAGATACGTGATTTCAAAAAAAACTTGTTTCCAGATAGAGGTGGATTTTAAGTAAAAGAGTAAATTTTAGAGAGTCACAGCAGGAATGAAAGCGGCAGAATTCAAATTAAACAAAAGTTGGTTAATCTTAAACTTATAAGAACATGATTAATCGATTCTTATTAGGGCCTAGAGCTTTCCTAAGTGACGTATAGGTTGCCTAACTACCTTAAAGGGGTGAACATGCATATTTAATCCCAGTTTTAAAAGGACGCAGTTAACCAAGCTTGTATTAACGGTTTAAACCATACTGGTGAGGCGTTCAGCTAATTGCAACTCGGACAGAATAAAATCCTAGGTAACATGGTGTCTAATGCACACAAAAGTCCTAGAACATGGTCTCTAAATGCTAGTGAGAATGCAACAGTAGTTTTATGACAATTACTAGTTGGTTATTAACGGATCATGATTACGAAATGAGTATGATAACTGGTTGAAAGTAAAGGGCCTAAACACAGGATCTCTAATTGTATGAGATGCATGTCCTATACAGGATACCTATTGCACAAATAAGTAAGTAAAGTTCTATAAGCATGTTTTCTACCCATTATTTAAACTAAGCATGCATAACCCCTCCCAATTTTACTATAACCCCAATCAGTTGTTTATAAGTTATTACAAACCATGATATCTGAATTACAATAATAAAAAAAGAAGAAGTTATTCTATAGGGAGCCTTCAACCAGGCCCAATCTTCCAACCTTACTTCTTTCGAGTTTCACAGCCTTGATGTGGGTGCGGCAAAACTCCCTAGGGCCCCATTGGGTCCCTGGCCAATACCATCACCCAAACATTTACCAAAAAATGTTGGACAAGTGCAGTGTGGAATTACCAGCCTTGCGCATCAAAGTTCAGTGGGTATTCAGAGATACCCAAAGCAATGCTTACACGAAAGGGGGCAGAACCTATTTTCTAAGAGTAGTGAGAGTGTGTGATAGAGTTTTTTAAGAAATTGAGTTGGGAGGAGAAAACATTTTTAAAAATGATCCATATTGAATCAGTTCTTGAAAGAAAAACAATAGAAGAGTGTGACAGTTTTTGTAAGAAGATGAGTAACACAATCTCAGAACTAGATTATCACACATAGTTTAGGGAAACAAACACAAACAGATGATAGGGGACATGGGGAATGGTAGTTCACATGTAAGAGCACAATTGCACATACATAGACATCAGAGAAAAGTATTTTAGAACTTAAACAGTCACAACATATTTCATCCCAAAAAGGTTCAGGGTTATATGTTGATAATGTACTAGGGTTAGGGGTAAGGAAGAACATGCATTAAACAAATAAGGGAAGCAGTAGGCATGCTGAATTTAAGGAAATATAGTCAAATCAATGAACTTACGTAGAGTCATGCTAGTTGCAATGAGAACAACAGAAACATAAGTAGAAGCATAAAAGAAACAAGAGGAAGTGTAATACACATAAAAACATGTTGTTTTTGGAAACTGTAAATCAAATAGAAGACATACCAGTAAAAGAGCAAAAGCAGGATGCAAAGACAAAGTACTAACACTATATTGGCCTTGGCTTTCAGCCGGCTGATAATAAGCAGGAGCAGAGAACAACAATAGAGAAAAAGTGCAAGAGAGCAAGAGAGAATGCAGATTTTGAAAGTATTCAGTGGTGTGTGTAAGTCAGAAGACTGTTGTGTGTTTGGAAAAGAGAATGGGGAGTATTTATAGTACTGATACGAGTAAACAATAAGGCAGCAGTCCCTTAATTAAGGAACTGGAATCAATCACAATCAAATTAGTATATGGACTTCCCTTTAATTAAGGAATCCAAATCAAACGGTAAAAATCAATCATTTAAAAGGAAAGAAATCACAAAGTAGGGTATAATCACATAAGGAAACAGAGTAACATATAGTATTCAATAAAGACTAGGTACATGACACTCTAATTAGGGAAATAGGTCAGGCAAACCAATCAACAAATTTGTGCACATATATAGGGCAAAATACCACTGTAATTTAGGAAAATAATTTTCAAAATAATGAACGAGATTGAAGACCTAGGAAATCAGTATTAATCGGGGAGAGTATCCCACAATTTAAGGAAACAATTCAAACTATAGGGAAAATACGCAGAATCATAATTTCAAAGCAAGTATCACAGTCTCAAAGAGGGCTCAGATAATCAGTATAAAATTCTCGTGTAAGCAATCAGAGAAGCTTTAAGCGAAGAACACAAAATGGTAGGAGAATTAAACACTAACAACGAGATTAAAGCAAAGAGCATAGAACTCGAAGAAGAACCCAGAAGAACACACAAACATGCAAATAATGCAAACACAATCATACAAAGTTAGGGTTTCATCAAACTTAAGCCAAACATTCGAAAAATAGTACTGAGAATCACGAGTCAATACTCAAAATCAGAAAATAAAGTGATTTTGAAAAGGGGTTCAGAAACCCTAATTTTAGAAGGAGAACAAAACGTTTTAAAATTTGAACAATCGTAAAGATCGAGTAGAGAATAGTGTAAAATACCAAGGTGTGAGTTAAAAAATCTTAAAAACTATAGAGATTTAAGAGGTTGGGTACAGATTAGGGATTCATAAGAAACCAGTGAGAAATGAGAGAAACTTGGCTATGAAACTCAGCAATAATGGTGTTCATAGCACCATCGGACAAAACCCATCGGAGGACGGCCGGAGACGAACTAGGCAAAGCATTCACTGACCATTTCGCATGGTGGAGGCTCTTGGGGTCTCAAATATAGAGAGAATCAACGAGGTAAGGCTTCACGGTGACTGATGGTCGAAAGGGGTGAGGCCGGAGGTGGTCGGAGAGGCGGTGAGTTCATCGGAGAAGAAGAGAGAACCAGAAGGTTCTAGAGAGAAGGGAGAGGAAGAGATGATATAGAGAGAGATAGAGAGTCTCGTAGAAATGAGGGGTCTGGGGGGGGGGTAATTTAGATTTAATTAAGGCAAGTGAACCTGTGTCGTTGATCTCATTTAATCGACGGCTCAGATTGAAACGGGGTTGGACTAGGTCATATTAGGGATTGAGCTGGATTAGTTTAATTGGGATGTTGGGACAATGAAATCTGATAGGGGGTATTGCCAAATTGGCTAAAATCGAAATAATAAAGGGCTGTTTGTTAAATAGCCAATTTTCCCACTTTATTATTTTACAAAATGGTAAAAAAATGTTTTAAAAACAAATTAAGGGTACTGTATTAATTAATAACATATAAATATTAATTTAATAATAATAAAAATGATTTTATAATTGCAAAATGCTGTTAATTGTAAAATAGGCTATAATTGTAATTGTATGCAATTTAGCTTTAAAAATACCAAACAAATGTGTAGAAATATGTGAAAATCACTTAAATTATATTTTGGTAGAATTATTCACAAAAATGATAATTTTGGGAATAATTATTGAATTTTGTAGTATTAAAATAGACAATAAATTGGTTTTCTAGAAAATCTTTAAACATTTTGGAAAAATACCAAAACACTTTGGTATGCTTATATATGTATATATATGTTATTTTAAAAGTATTTTGAGTAAAAATACATAGGGAAAAATTGGGTATCAACAACTGCCCCTCTTTACCCGGGAAGGATGGAAGAGTCGTCGGGTAAAGATATGATGGCCAATTTTGACCGAGAGAAATGATTTGAAAAGTTTTGACCGAGATCTGGCTCCTGATCTACCTACATATCCTTGGTTTTATATGTAGTTCAGGATCCATCGAATATGAGCAGGATAGACTGCTGGAACCGGAGCGGGATCGCTCATGCTGAGACGGCCATTGCCAGACGGTGTACCTGCAATTAAGCAATATGAGCGTATATCGTGCCTAAATTTAAATGTGATGCAAGTTTCCATCGGACCATGAATGCTGTCTTTGGACGGTTAGGATGACGTCCTTGAACCATGACGTCCTGGGCTATGAAGAGCGTAAACAAAAATTTGCAGGCCATGAAATGATGTTCTCGGGCCATGTAGATGGTGCCTCCGAACTATGATTTCTTTTAATAAGTTGGCGATCTTTCAGCCTATGAAATGCAAAAGGTGGCGATCTTTCAACCGGTACAGAACTTAAATGAAGGTGGCGATGTTGCAGCCATGTGAGAAAAGTAAAAGGCAATATTTCAGCCATGCAGGATGGAGACAATGCTTAGTCTCGGAAGGAAGATAGAGTAGCCTTATGCAGGTGGAGACAGGGCTTAGTCTCGAAAGGCAGATAAGTAGCCTTATTCAAATGATGATGGAGGTAGAGCTTAACCTTGTAAAGCAAAAAAATATCCTTATGCAAAAATGCAGATGGAGACAGAGCTTAGTCTCGAAAGTCAGATAAGTAGCCTTATGCAGATGATGATGGAGACAGGGCTTAGTCTCAAAAGGCAGATAAGTAGCCTTATGCAAAAATGCAGATGGAGACGATGCTTAGTCTCGAAAGGCAGATAAGTAGCCTTATGCAGATGATGATGGAGACAGGGCTTAGTCTCGAAAGGCAGAAAAGTAGCCTTATGCAGATGATGATGGAGACAGGGCTTAGTCTCGAAAGGCAGAAAGGTAGCTTTAAGCAGATGATGATGGAGACAGGGCTTAGTCTCGAAAGGCAAAAAAGTAACCTTATGCAGATGATGATGGAGACAGGGCTTAGTCTTGAGAGGCAGAAAAGTAGCCTTATGCAGTGCAAGAATGTAAAAGGACGATTAGTAGCAAGATCTCTTAGCTGATAGCCGATTACGACAATATGACTGCTGGGGAGATTATGTACGGATAGCAATTGCAGGCAAGTGATGATTCTGAGGAGTTGCATTCTCGGGAAAGTACGCGTACATAAATATACTTAACGATACTACAAGTCGAGTGCCTGCATCCAAAGACAAATCGTGAGTTCTGTAAGGGGGAAAGGTTAGTTCATCTTCCCCAGGCTCTTGACGTTGTGTGTCATTGGGGTAGCGTCGCTAAACAACAGCAATTCGGATAATAGTTATGCATGATTTAGTAAATATAACGTAAGTATATAATCAAAAATAGTTTTCTTTAGATGAACCAACGACTGCGACGTGGTTCAAGACATTGCAACCTCTTTCGCTCCGGAATTTTGAGGGTCCTCCTCAAAATTCTGCCCCAGTTTGCTGAGTGGACATTTCTGACGGCTGTGCTAAATGACTAAAAAAATCATCTTCAGAATTTTGAGAGTCCTCCTCAAAATTATGCCCCAGTTCTAATAGAGGGGGAAAATGGAATTTTTTATTAAATTATGACTGAACCCATAGGGCTGCCTATGTATCCCCTCTTAAACGGGAATCAGGTCACACATAGTTCAAATTACATCATAAAGGGAATCATAAGTGGTTATACATAATATCGTTTCACTGCATCCGAATTGATTGGCTTCGGCCAGACTTCTCCATCCATCTCTACAAGAATAAGGGCTCCTCCAGTTAGAACCCAGTGAACCATGTACGTACCCTGCCAATTGGAAGAGAACTTCCCCTTGGCTTCATCTTGATGTGGGAATATTTTCTTCAACACCAGTTGCCCCGGTGTAAACTTCCTTGGCTTAACTCTTTTGTTGAAGGCTCTGGACATTCTGTTCTAATACAACTGACTGTGGAAAACTACATTCATCCTTTTCCCATCTATAAGGGCTAATTGCTTGTAGCGACCTTTTACCCATTCTGCATCATCCAACTTTGCTTCTTGTATGATCCTTAAGGAGGGAATTTCTACCTCGGCGGGGATGACCGCCTCTGTACCATAAACTTAGCATGTAGGGAATTGCTCCGGTCGATATGCGGACTGTGGTGCAGTATCCCAATAAGGCAATTGATAATTTCTCATGCCATTGTTTGTGTATTTCGACCATCTTCCTTAGTATCTTGTTGATATTCTTGTTGGCTGCTTCCACAGCTCCATTCATCTGAGGCCTGTAGGCTGTAGAGTTCTTGTGTTTGATCTTGAATGTTTCACAAATTGCTTTCATCAAGTCGCTGTTGAGATTGGAACCATTATCGGTGATGATTGATTCCGGAATTCCGAACCGACAAACAATGCAGTCGCGGATGAAATCTACCACAACCTTCTTAGTGACTGCCTTGTATGATGCTGCTTCGACCCATTTGGTAAAATAATCGATTGCCACTAAGATGAACCTGTGCCCATTTGATGCGGCAGGCTCGATAGGTCCGATAGAATCTATTCCCCAAACGGCGAATGGCCATGGTGAGCTTGTTGCAGTAAGCTCATTTGGAGGCACCTTTATCATATCTGCATGTATCTGACAGCGATGGCATTTGCGAACATAACAGATACAGTCTGTTTCCATAGTCATCCAAAAATACCCTGCTCGGAGTATCATCTTTGCTAAGACAAAACCATTGATGTGCGGCCCGCAGGTCCCTGCATGCACTTGTCCAATAGCCTGGATGCTTCTTTTGCTTCGACACACCTTAGTAAACCCAAATCGGGAGTCCTCCTGTACAAGATTCCTCCACTGTGAAAGAAGTTGCTGGATAACCTACGAAGTGTGCACTTCTGAGTAGCGTTGGCAAGTTCTTGATATTCCCCTGTTGTCAAGTACTCCTTGATGTCATGGAACCATGGTTTTCCATCCGCTTCTTCCTCAATGTGGGCGCAATAAGCTGGCTGATCATGAATCTTTACTGGGATAGGATCAATGAAATTTGTATCTGGATACTGGATCATGGGCGATAAAGTAGCTAATGTATCAGCAAACTCGTTCTGGACTCTGGGGACGTGCTGAAATTCTATCTTCATGAACCTTTTCCTCAACTCATGTATGTGATGCAAGTAGGGAAGTATCTTAGAGTTCTTGGTTGCCCACTCTTCTCGAACCTGATGTATGAGCAAGTCTGAATCCCCGATCACTAGCAACTCCTAAAAATTCATGTCAATGGCCATTTTGATCCCCAAAATGCAGGATTCATATTCAGCCATATTATTGGTGCAAAGGAACCTGAGCTTGGCGGATACCAGGTAGTGCTGGCCGGTTTCTGATACTAGGACTGCTCCTATGCCAACTTCTTTGAAATTTTCAGCTCCGTCGAAAAACAATCTCCAACCATCATAGAATTCTGCAATATCTTCTCCTATGAAAGATACCTCTTCATCGGGAAAATATGTTTTTAGTGGCTCGTATTCTCCGTCCACGGGATTCTCCGTGAGATGATCCGCCAAGGCTTTCCCTTTGATTGATTTCTGGATCACATAAACAATGTCGCATTCACTTAGCAGGATTTGCCACTTGGCGAGCTTTCCAGTGGGCATAGGTTTTTGGAAGATATACTTTAAAGGGTCCATTCTGGATATGAGATAAGTAGTGTAAGCACAGAAGTAATGTCTCAGCTTCTGCGCGACCCAAGTCAGAGCACAACAAGTGCGTTATAAAAGAGAATACCGGGCCTCGTACGGTGTGAACTTCTTACTGAGATAGTAGACGACTTGCTCTTTTCTCCTTGTTTCATCATGTTGTCCCAGAACACAACCGAGTGCTCCATCTAATACCGCAAGGTAAAGCAATAGGGGTCTTCCTGGCTCAGGCAGAACCAAGACTGGTGGCGTTGACAGGTATTCCTTGACTCTGTCGAAGGCTTTCTGACAATCATCAGTCCACTTGGTAGCAGCATCCTTTTTCAACATTTTGAAGATAGGTTCACAAATAACCGTGGATTGAGCTATGAACCGGCTGATATAGTTGAGTCTTCCTAGGAAACTCATCACGTCCTTCTTTTTCTTTGGCGGCGGCAATTCTTGGATAGCTTTGACCTTTGATGGATCCAATTCTATTCCTCGATGACTCACGATGAAACCCAATTATTTTCCAGTAGGAACCCCGAATGCGCACTTGGCGGGATTCAATTTCAGATTGTACCTCCTCAGTCTGTTGAAGAACTTTCTTAGGTCTTCCATGTGATCCCTGGATTTCTTGGATTTGATGATGACATCATCCACATATACCTTGATCTCCTTATGTATCATGTCATGAAAGATGGTAGTCATGGCTCTCATATAGGTGGCACCAGCATTCTTCAAACCGAATGACATCATTTTGTAGCAGTACATTCCTTATGGCGTGATGAAAGCCGTTTTCTCTGCATCTTCCTCATCCATCCATATCTGATGATACCCTGCGAAACAATCAACAAAAGACTACAACTCATTCTTGGCGCAGTTGTCGATAAAAATATGTATGTTAGGTAAGGGGAAGTCATCTTTAGGACTGGCCCAGTTAAGATCTCGGTAGTCAACACAAACTCTAACTTTCCCATCCTTTTTTGGCACTGGCACGATGTTGGCTAACCATGTTGGATACTCTACTACCCTGAGAACCTTGGCTTTGACTTTCTTGGTAACCTCTTCCTTAATTTTCAAACTCATGTCGGGTTTGAATTTCCTGAGCTTCTGCTTTACCGGCGGGCATGTTGGATCGGTTAGCAGTTTGTGAGCTACAATGGATGTACTGAGACTAGTCATATCATCATATGACCTGGCGAATATGTCTTCATATTCCTTTAGGAACTCCGTGTACTCTTTCTTTTTTGATGGTGACAGATGAACACTGATGCGCGTTTCTTTGACATTCTCTGTATCTCCCAGATTAACGACCTCAGTTTCATCCAAGTGAGACTTAGGCCTATTCTCAAAATTCTCAACCTCTCTGACGACCTCTTCTGGTATATCATCCTCTTCTGAATCTATATCTGTTTGTTGCGTTGTCTCATGGCAAGTCACAATCGTTGGTTGATCATCAAGGCAAGTAATAGTAATGCTATGTAAAATAAAGTGAATGATAGAAAAAATAATAAGAGTGAGATATATAATAAACTGAAATGCTTTGATTGAATTCATAATTGTTTTGGAAGACAATGCGGAAAGAAAAAAAATCAGCTAGTAAAGGTAGAATATGATGCATGGTGCTTTTGTTTAGCCTTGCTACCCCGAAGCTTTCCGGTCCCTGATGGTTCTGATTGACCAATTGTTGAGGCATTCTCCTCGGTTCACAGCTTGTATAGAAGGGCCTTCCTCCCCTTTCTCCTCGAAAATAACACAGCAGTCCATATCATCGTCTTCCAGAAATAGATTCTTCATGGCTGCCAATGCTTCATCTTCCTTTGACCTATATATAGTATCTGTTGGTTGGAAAGTCTGCCCCAGGCGAGGTATCGGATGCTCCAGTGGATAGTATGGACCGCGCCATGGTGGCGACCAGTCATCGAACTCCTTCCAAGTGTATTCATACCCCAAACCAAATGTAGTACCATGTTTCTTCAGCTTGATGGGTTTGGTGATTCCCTAGAGGTTTTTGCCGAGTCCCTTTCTAGGTTCGTACCCACACCAATTCAAGACACTTTCAATCTTGTTATCCCACCATTTATCTTTGTCCACAGCGTTGACCCGCTCAATGTGATGGTATGTTTCCCTGCCTATTCTCCTTCTTTCTCCAACCATTGGGATGGTCTGGCGGCTGTATATGGGGTTGCTACCATCGCCATGAATAATCACCTCTTGGTGATTCCATTCGAATTTCACTGCCTGGTGCAGGGTCGATGCTACGGCTCTAGCAGTGTGGATCCATGGTCGTCCTAACATCAAGTTGTAGGATACTAGGACATCTATCACTTGAAAGTCAATGTCGAACTAGGTTGGCCCCATTTTCAAGCATAGGCTGATCTCTCCGATAGTGGACCTTTGGGACCCATCGAAGGCTTTGACATTGATGACCCCATCTTTGATCTTGTGTAGGCTCTTTCCTAATGTTTTGAGAGTTATCAATGGACAGATGTTGAGGCTGGAGCCTCCGTCGATCAAGACTCTAGTGATGAAGTAATCCTCGCATTGCACGGTGATGTGCAGGGCCATGTTCTGACTCAGTCCTTCCGATGGCAGCTCATCTTCGTGTAAGGTGATCTTGTGGCTTTCCAATACCTGTCCTACCATATTTGCCATTTCACCTCCAGTTATGTTGCTGGGCACATAAGCTTCGCTCAATATCTTTATCAAGGCATTTTTGTGTGCGTTAGAGCTCTGTAGAAGAGCTAGGATGGAGATTTGCACTGGTGTTTTGTTCAACTGCTCAACGACCGAATATTCCTTAGCTTGTATTTTCCTCCAAATATCATCGGGCCCAGTTTCAATAGTCCGTCCAGAGGCTTGCTTACTGGACTCAGCTAGGTTCTCTGGAGTGTAAACCCTGCTTGTTCTGGTCATACCCTGCGCAGCAATTGCTTCTCCCATCTTGGTCTTCTCTTTCCTCCTTGCTTCAGCTGTGTAATCCCATGGTATGGCATTTGAGTGGAACAGTGTTATGTCTGACATTGCTATAGGAATAGGTACCCTTGGTGGTAACACAACAACTTCGATAGGTACAGGTGCCTTCGGGACTCCAAACTCAACCTCAATTGGCTCGGACGCTTTTGCGGAAGAAGGTGCTTCAAATTCGAGAGGTATAGACAAATTTACTTCATCGCCCTTCGAGGGATGATTCTGCACAACAATTGGGTTAAGCATGACCACCGGTCTCTTTGGATCATCACCCTCAACAATCAATCCTATCGACCCCTTGGGGTCCCAGTCATCTTCGATCTCGATCATGTGAATGTTTCCACCGTTGTGGTCAGGCAAAGAGTTGTTGCATACATTAGGAGCAAGCTCCTTTGCTATGATGACCTTATTGTCAATCAGGGTTTGAATCTTGTCCTTCAATGAGCGGCATTCATCAATGGTGTGACCTTTCATGCCGGAGTGGTACGCACGGGTCTTATTAAGGTTGACCCACTGGGAAGGATTTTCTTGAGTTATGGCAAGGATAGGGGAGATGTAACCAATAACTTTAAGTCTCTCATACAACTGGTCAATTGGCTCAGCGATGGCTGTATATTGTTTGGCAGGTCTGCGGTCAAAATTTGGTCTGGGTCTAGGGAAATTTTGGCGAGTGGGAGGTGATTGGTAGTGAGAGGGTTGGAAATTATAAGCTTGGTAAACAGGTGCAGGTTGAGAGTATCTGACTGAAGTGGGTTGATATGTGGGAGGCGGATATGATTGGTAAACGGGTGGTGGATTTTGGTAAGAGGGTGCAGGTGCTTGGTAATTTGGGATGGGCTGATATGTAAGTGGGTAAGTGTGGTATTTTAGTGGTGATTTGGCTCCCTGTGCGACCATCACGGCACTCACATCCTTCTTTTTGGACGTGCCACCAGACTGTAAAGCCTTGTTGGTGGCCTGCAATGCTTCAAGATTAGTAACCATACCATTCTTAATGCCTTCCTCAATTCTTTCTCCCAGCTTGATGATATCGGAGAATTTCTGACCCTTGATCAGCATCAACCTCTCGTAATATTATGGTTCCTTAGCCCGGATGAAGAATCTGTTCATCTGTTCCTCTTCTAAGGCTGGTCTGACCTTAGCAGCCTCTAATCTCCAACGAGTAGCATACTCGCAGAATGTCTCGGTAGGCTTCTTCTTCAAATTTTGGATGTAGAATACATTCGGTGCATTCTCTGTATTGAATCAGAACCTATCCATGAAATCTGATGCCATACCTACCCAGCTTGTCCATTTCTTGGGGTCCTGGCTGATGTACCAGGATAAAGCATCCCCCTTCAGACTTCTCATGAAAAATTTCATACGGATTTTCTTATCCCTTCCGACTCCAACCAGCTTATCACAATATGTCCTAAAATGGACTCTAGGATCTCCCGTGCCATCGAACATTTCGAACTTGGGAGGTTTGTACCCTTCCGGAAGTTCAACATCTGGCTGAATGCAGAGGTCCTCATAATTCAGCCCCTCTATACCTTTGTTTCCTTCCACTCCCTGGACTCGGCTGGTCAACTTCTTGAGTTCTGCTACCAAGTTTCTGATGAGAGAGTCCTTGTCATCAGACTCAGGTGCACTTGAGCTTGGTTGAGTGTAGTGGGGTACGGTATCTACGTAGATGAGAGTGTTGTGGAGGTGGTTGTTTGTGGTGTTCAGTGGTTTAGGAATGAGTAATGGAGTGTTGTTTGGAGTGTGGCATGTGTTGCAATGTTGAGAATGAGTGGGTTGCATCTGCGGTTGTGGAATGTTTTGTGGAGGTGCGGAATTTTGAGCATTTGGAAAGTTGACGTCAGGAGTGGTGAGAGAGAATGATAAATTTGCCAAGTTCCGAACTTGATCCAGTTCTTCTCGGAACTTCAATAATTTCTGGTCAAGTTAGGTAGCTATTTCCTTAGCAATCGGGGTACCCTGAGGAATCTCAGTTCTTTCCTTTTCCTTTCTGGCGTTTGAATCTCCCATTCTACCTTTGTTCTTGTTCCGGATAGGACTCAGAGGAGGAGGAGGTGGAGGGCCCTTGGATCTCATACTATATGATGATGGTGCCAAAATTCACGAACTAACCTCTTGGGGAGGGGAATAAAAAATAAAAGAAAAAACAAAAAGGTAACAAGTTAGTACGGGTTATGAGAAGAAAATGTTGCAATATTTAAACACATTGTGCAAGAATATAAATCGTGTCCTAATTTGGGTGCCTCGTTGTGCCCGAGGTAGGCCTAGCGACAAGTTAATTTGGAGAACTTATAATGCTAAATGCCTCATTTTATTGGTAAAAAATAAGACGAATCCCAAAACGACGCTAAATAATAGAAAGTAAAATATCACTAATGGCCATCAGCCTTATTGCATTAAAAGCGAAAAGAGAAGACTCTTAGCTACTTGGTCCCAGAAGGACCTTCCCCAGATTCGGAATCTTTGTCTCTCTCGAATAGCTTCACCAACTCGCACAGTCCTAGCAGCAGATAAGCTTGGGCCAAATATCCGCCTGCATTCCCTTCAGCGTTTTGACAGTCTAGAAGAGAAGGCAAATTCCCTAAGTTTTTGCGAACGAGCGTCTGATCACTGGATTTGAGATCTTTCCACCAATTTAGCAGCCTTGGATGAATGTTGGTTACCATGCCAAGTATGGAGACTTCGTGCCTTATCTTCTGCAAAACAGATTGTTAGACCCTTACCCCACCAGACTCGACTATTTAAACCAATAATTAGAATAGCAAGCATTTAGTTCTCCAAATAAATGAGTCATTATGCGGACAACATAATTGACTCGGCTAGGTTTGACCATGATGCATGTACAATTAAATAGAGTAAGGTTTCTATTAGGGTATTAGGCAGGTACCCTTGAGCGGACAACTCAAGAGGGAAAGGCACGGAACCGTCGACTGCACCGCTAATCGACTGGTTTTACTGCAAATATGCCTTTGCCAAATTTAAAGGGTCATAATATTGGAAGAGCGCAACCACTCATTATAAGCATTGCTATGGTATTTGTTTGGCATGAGTGGAATATGATGTTGAAGATGCAATTTACAAGAATGAAACAAATTGACATGTATTTCCACGTTCATAAGATAAATGTTTACAATTATTGCTCATAATTACAACAGTATTGAAATAAAAAAGTAAAGGAAAGAAGTTAAAGGAAAGAAAAGACATGAAGAGCCAAGTTAGTTTTGTAGTGAAAGAATAAAAGACAGTAAATAAAGCAATTAATGAGATAGTAAAGTCACAAGCAACATGCAATAGTAAAAGCCTAAAGAAGTCCCCAGCAGAGTCGCCATGCTGTTGACGCCCCCTTTTTCTATGGGTCGAAATCGGGTATACGACATTGGGAGGACAACTCTATTCCCTTTTGAGAATTGGGTTTAGAAGTTGAAGAGTCGCCACCTAATGATTATAGTGCATTAGGACACTTTTTAGAAGAGTTTGAGATGAAGAGACCAGAGATTAGGGTAAGGGCTTGAAATTATCCCGAGGGGAAGGTGTTAGGCACCCCTCAAGATCCACAAGTGTGGTTCCCGGCCATGCTACAATTGTGACTTCATATAATCAAGCAATTAGGGGGTTCAAATAACATTGAAAATAAGTTAAAAACCTTTGAAGGTAAGTAGAGAGAGAGCAGCAATTTGAAAGATTTAAACAATTCTAAAGAAAGCAGATAAAGACAAATAAGGGGAAAGGGGTCCTAGGTTTGTGATTAATATGGATCACTTCAATGCAATACCCAGCAATCACTCCTCAAAGAGGGGTCGCACGTGATATTAGCGCATCGGTCATCATCTCCATATTCTACCCTTCCCTCCCCGTAAATGTTATTTAAATGCGTGATTGGGTCATGAAAGCTTATTGCGTGTTGTTACCCGTCCCATCCTATAAGTCCTACAGGGTATTTAGGACCACTATGCCTACAGGGTAAGGACTAGGTTGAACCCTTAGGTTTAAAGGACAAAATGCTAGGTGACATACATAACAAGTAGGACTACACACAAAGGGAACATACAAAGGCAAGTAAAAGGCTCACATATCCCTCCACAAGTAAACATGTATCGGCACATCTCTAACACATTTAAGGTCTCAAGGATGAAAGTTTTAAAGAAAAGGAATAAGTGACAGCAGTTGAGTAAGTAAAAAGCTAAGGGAATTGTTAAAACCTGGTTTGAAAAGGTAAAGACTTGAAAATACAGTAGTTTAAATCAAAGCAACACGATTCTGGGCAGAAAAGGTAGCCCAGCAGTTTGAAAACTTAATAGAGTAAGTATCAGAAAAATTAGTGACAATATATACGTGATTTCAAAAAAAACTTGTTTCTAGATAGAGGTGGATTTTAAGCAAAAGAGTAAATTTCAGAGAGTCACAACAGGAATGAAAGCGGCAGAATTCAAATTAAACAAAAGTTGCTTAATCTTAAACTGATAAGAACATGATTAATCGATTCTTATTAGGTCCTAGAGCTTGCCTAGGCGATGTATAGGTTGCCTAACTACCTTAAAGGGGTGAACATGCATATTTAATCCCAGTTTTAAAAGGACGCAGTTAACCAAGCTTGTATTAACGGTTTAAACCATACCGGTGAGGCGTTCAGCTAATTGCAACTCGGACAGAATAAAACCCTAAGTAACATGGTGTCTAATGCACACAAAAGTCCTAGAACATGGCCTCTAAATGCTAGTGAGAATGCAACAGTAGTTTTATGACAATTACTAGTTGGTTATTAACGGATCACGATTACGAAATGAGTATGATAATTGGTTGAAAGTAAAGGGCCTAAAAACATGATCTCTAATTGTATGAGATGCATGTCCTATACAGGATACCTATTGCACAAATAAGTAAGTCCTATAAGCATTTTTTCTACCCATTATTTAAACTAAGCATGCATAACCCCTCCCAATTTCACTATAACCCCAATTAGTTGTTTACAAGTTATTACAAACCATGATAGCTGAATTACAGTAATAAAGAAAAATAAGAAGTTATTCTATAGGGAGCCTTCAACCAGGCCCAATCTTTCAACCTTACTTCTTTCGAGTTTCAAAGCCATGGTCTGGGTGCGGCAAAGCTCCCTAGGGCCCCATTGGGTCCCTGGCCAATACCAGCACCCAAACAATTACCAAAAAATGTTAGACAAGTGCAGTGTGGAATTACCAGCCGTGCGCATCAAAGTTCAGTGGGTATTCAGAGATACCCAAAGCAATGCTTACACGAAAGGGGGCAGGACCTATTTTCTAAGAGTAGTGAGAGTGTGTGATAGAGTTTTTTAAGAAATTGAGTTGGGAGGAGAAAACAGTTGTAAAAATGATCCATATAGAATCAATTCTTTAAAGAAAAACAATAGAAGAGTGTGACAGTTTTTGTAAGAAGATGGGTAAGACAATCTCAGAACTAGAATATCACACATAGTTCAGGGAAACAAACACAAACAGGGGACAGGGGACAGGGGACAGGGGACAGGGGACATGGGGACAAGTAGTTAACATGTAAGAGCACAATTGCACATACATAGACATCAGAGAAAAGTATTTCAGAACTTAAACAGTCACAACATATTTCATTCCAAAACGTTTCAGGGTTATATGATGATAATGTACTGGGGTTAGGGGTAAGGAAGAACATGCATTAATTAAATAAGGGAAGCAGTAGGCATGCTGAATTAAAGGAAATATAGTCACATCAATGAACTTACACAGAGGCATGCTAGTTGCAATGATAACAGTAGAAACATAAGTAGAAGCATAAAAGAAGCAAGAGGAAGCGTAATACACATAAAAACATGTTGTTTTGGAAACTGTAAATCAAATAAAAGACATACCAGTAAAAGAGCAAAAGCAAGATGAAAAGACAAAGTAGTAACACTATATTGGCCTTGGCTTTCAACCGGCTGATAATAAGCAAGTGCATAGAACAACAATAGAGCAAAAGAGCAAGAGAGCAAGAGAGAATGCAGATTTTGAAAGTATTCAGTGGTGTGTGTAAGTCAGAAGACTGTTGTGTGTTTGCAAAAGAGAATGGGGAATATTTATAGTACTGAATACGAGTAATCAATAAGGCAGCAGTCCCTTAATTGACGAACTGGAATCAATCACAATCAAATTAGTATATGGACTTCCCTTTAATTAAGGAATCCAAATCAAATGGTAAAATTCAATCATTTAAAAGGAAAGAAATCACAAAGTTGGGTATAATCACATAAGGAAACAAAGTAACATATAGTATTCAATAAAGACTAGGTACATGACACTCTAATTAGGGAAATAGGTCAGGCAAACCAATCAATAAATTTGTGCACATATATAGGGCAAAATACCACTGTAATTCAGGAAAATAATTTTCAAAATAATGAACAAGATTGAAGACCTAGGAAATCAGTGTTAATCGGGGAGAGTAACCCACAATTTAAGGAAGAAATTCAAACTATAGGGAAAATACGCAGAATCACAATTTCAAAGCAAGTATCATAGTCTCAAAGAGGGCTCGGATAATCAGTATAAAATCCTCGTGTAAGCAGTCAGATAAGCTTTAAGCGAAGAACACAGAATGGTAGGGGAATGAAACACTAACAACGAGATTAAAGCAAAGAGCATGGAACTCGAAGAAGAACCCAGAAGAACACACAAACATGCAAATAATGCAAACACAATCATACAATGTTAGGGTTTCATCAAACTTAAGCCAAATGTTTGAAAAAAAGTACTGAGAATCACGAGTCACTACTCAAAATCAGAAAATAAAGTGATTTTGAAAAGGGGTTCAAAAACCCTAGTTTTAAAAGGGGAACAAAACGTTTTAAAATTTGAACAATCGTAAAGATCGAGTAGAGAATAGTGTAAAATACCAAGGTGTGAGTTAAAAAATCGTAAAAACTATAGACATTTAAGAGGTTGGGTATAGATTAGGGTTTCATAAGAAACCAGTGAGAAGCGAGAGAAACTTGGCTGTCAAACTCAGCAATAATGGTATTCATAGAACCATCGGACAAAACCCATCGGAGGACGGCCAGAGACGAACCAGGCAAGGCTTTCAGTGACCATCTCTCATGGTGGAGGCTCTTGGGGACTCAAAGATAGAGGCAATCAACGAGGTAAGGCTTCACGCCGACTGATGATCGAAAGGGGTAAGGCCGGAGGTAGTCGGAGAGGCGGTGAGTTCATCGGAGAAGAAAAGAGAACCAGAAGGTTCTATAGAAAAGGGAGACGGAGAGATGATATAGAGAGAGATAGAGAGTCTCGTGGAAATGAGGGGTCTGGGGGGGGGGGGTAATTTCGATTTAATTAAGTCAAGTGAACATGGGCCGTTGATCTCCTTTGATCGATGGCTCAGATTGAAATGAGGTTGGATCGGGTCATATTAGGGATTGTGATGGGTTAGTTTATTTGGGATGTTGGGCCAATGAAATCTGATAGGGGGTATAACGAAATTGGCTAAAATCGAAATAACAAAGGGTTGTTTGTTAATTAGCCAATTTTCCCATTTATTATTTTACAAAATGGTAAAAAATGTTTTAAAAACAAATTAAAGGTATTGGATTAATTAATAACATATAAATATTAATTTAAAAATAATAAAAATAATTTTATAATTGCAAAATGCTGTTAATTGCAAAATAGTCTATAATTGTAATTGTATGCAGTTTAGCTTTAAAAATACCAAACAAATGTGCAAAAATATGCGAAAATCACTTAAATTATATTTTGGTAGAATTATTCACAAAAATGATAATTTTAGGAATAATTATTGAATTTTGTAGTATTAAAATAGACAATAAATTGGTTTTTTAGAAAATCTTTAAAAAATTTTGAAAAATACCAAAACACTTGGGTATGCTTATATATTCATATATATGTTATTTTAAAAGTATTTTGAGTAAAAATACCTAGGGAAGAATTGGGTATCAACATCTAGAACCTCGGCGTTGCTCGTGCCTTCCCCGGTCTGCACCATGTGAAACTCATACCACATTTGTTTTATGGCTTCACAAATATCATCAATCTCTTCAGCCGTGAAGGCCTCTTCTTCTTCTTCCGCATATTTGGGTTTGACAAATGACTGGGCGAGATGTGTAATGGGCTGGGGCAGGGTCTACCCATTATTCTTATGCTTTTTAACACATTTCCTTTCGTCATCTGTAGCTTCGAAACCTATGCCGAAGAACTTCTCATTGACGATCGAAGTGATAGGCTCTGTGATGCCTTGTAGAGATACCCCGAGCCCCTTTCTGGGCTTGTACCCATGTCTAATCATTTCAGTGACAACCATGACCAAGGCATTAGAGAAGCAAGATTGAGGGAATGAGTCCCCTTCTTCGCATTAGTCGACGACCATAATTTCGCAAGTTTGGTATACAATGTGCTCGCTTAGTTCCCTAGCCTTGAGAAACGTGAATGAAGGGTCCCTATAAATGGACTGTTTATCCTCCCCATGGACAACAATTTCTTGGTTTCATATTCTAATTTGACCATTTGGTGGAGAGTGGAGGGCACAACTCCTACAACATGAATCGATGGTCTTCCTAGGAGAAAATTACTTGAGGTATCCATGTCCTAGAAAGTCACTTCGAAATCCACGAGGCCAATGGTCAAAATAAAATCAATTTCCCCTATTGTTTCTCACTTGACACCATCAAAATCCCGTACATAGAAATTGTTTGCTTAGATTCTTTCCGTTCCAATCTCTATCCTCTAGAGCATTGAGAGAGGGCAAATGTCAACCCCGGAACCACCATCTAGCATGAATCTCTTTACATAATAGCCCTCACATTTGATAGTAAGGTGAAGGGCTTTGTTGTGGGCGGCTCCCTTTGGGGGCAAATCATCGCGGCTGAAAGAAATCCTATTAACCTCGAAGAATCGTTCAACCATTCTCTCCAGTTGTTTAATTGAAGTTTCAACTGGGACATATGCCTCGTTCAATGTTTTCAGGAGCACATTCTGGTGTTCATTTGAGCTCAACAACAGAGATAAAAGCGAGACATGGGAAGGAGTCTTCCGGAGTTGGTCAACTATTGTATATTCCGAAGTTTTCATTTTTAGAAAAAACTCTTCTGCTTCCTCATTGCTCACAGGCTTCTTCGGTGAAAATTGTTTATCCTTGTTCAGTTTTGATTTCTTTAATTCTTCTGGGTTGTGATACTTCCAAGATTGATTCATTTCGTTCACCTCTCTCATGACCCATTTCCCCTTGTAAATAACTATTGTTTTGTTGTAATTCCAAGGGACTGTGGTGGGGTTTCTCATAGGGCTCTATGGTGCGCGGCTGATAACCACGGGCTTAATCAGCCTTGGTGGAATTAACGTCCTCCGCACCACATAGGTCCCTTTTGCCACATACAACTTCGGCACATTCAACATGGCCTTTCTTTGCTCGAATTTTTTGGGAGTGTTCAAGATGAGATGTTCTTTCCTTGGGGCCTTAAGAACATAGAGAATTGCATTCTTAGTAGGTGCTACCTGAGTTTTTGTTTCTACGGCTTTTTCTACAGCTTAAGGATCTAGAATGATTTTCTTCTCAGTTTTGGCTTATTTCACTACCGTTTTAGGTCTTTCTTCTGGATTGGCGATGGCGATGATGGCTTTCAAGGCTGGATTAAATTCCTTGTCATCACAAATCATTCCAATGATCGGCCCATTGTTGTGAGCCGATAATGGATTGTTAGTCACATTAGGGACTTCCTCGTCCCTAAGCACAAGTCATTTTTTTCTATCAAATTTTCAACTGCCCTCTTGAGGGTCCAAGAATCCTCCATATCATAACCCTATGATCATGAATGATAGGCACACCTGGTACTAGGCCAATATGATGGGGATTCAGGATTTTGCCGGTTTGGGGGTACAGGTTACAATAGACCCAGCTGGATTAATTTCGGGAATAGGCTGGAGTAAGATTCACTAAGAGGGGTGAAATTGTTTCTCCTGGGTGGCTCATGAGGGCATGGATTATGTTGGTTTTTGTTTTGTGGTGGATGGGGGATATACAGAGCTTGGTAAGGATGGTTATTTCTAGGAGGTGGAGCTCGGTTTTGGTTGTAGTGCTGTTATGGCCATGTATAGTATTGGGCATTCATCCGTATAGTGGGGAGGCACCACAAAATAAGCTATATCGTGGTGGGGATAATAGTGTTGTGGGGTTCTAGGCAGCATGTAAGGGTTATCATGTGATCAACGGGGCCCTCTTGAACCTGAAGCCATCATGGCTCCTTCCTCCCTCTTCTTTCGATTGGCCAAACCTCCTGAGCCATTTTGGATGGCTTGGGAGGTGGCACTCAAAGCAGATTGACTTAATATACGGTCAGTTTTCAGACTGTTTTCTACCATTTCTCTAATTTTTATGGCCTCCAAGAATGGTTTACCCATGGTGGACATCATTTTCTGAAAATAATCGGCCTTTTGGGCCTGCAAGAAAATAGTAACCATTTCTGTCTCATCCATGGGCGGTTTCACTCTGGCGGCTTGCTCATTCCACTTCATCGCATATTCATGGAAACTTTCCATGGTTTTCTTCTTGGAATTAGACAGGGAATTCTTGTCTTGAGCTATATCAAAATTGTATTGAAACTGTCTGATGAAATCTCAGGCCAATCGTCCAATATATGCTAGTAGGACATTTCCTAGTCCATATACCATTCTAAAGCGACTCCAGTCAGGGTTTCCCCGAAATAAGCCATAAATAACTCTTATTTTCCTCCAGCACCCCTCAGCTGGTTACAATATCGTTTCAGATGAGATATCGGGTCTTTGTGCCTGTCGCACTTTTAAAATTTTGGTATTTTGAAGCTAGCAGGCAAGTGAACATGGGGAAACATACATAGGTCCGAGTATGAGACACTATTTTGGCCACTCAGGACTTGCATGTTTTTCAGGCTTTGTTCCTGGCTTCTCATCTTCTGAGCCATTTCTTCATGCTCGGTGTTTCTCACTATTCTTTTATATTCTATTAGAGACTTATATTGCGGGTGTTGAGGGTAAGAGTTTGGGGTAACATGAGTTGTGTCTAGCTGAAATTGTGGGACTTGAAAAGTGAAAGCTAAAGGCTCAAAGCATGGCCTGGGTACTATTGGTTGTGTCGTAGTAAAGACTGGAGGTGCACTAAACAATGTAGAAGGTACCCCTCAAAATGGTGCCTGGGGGCGGACCTCACAAGGCATACTAGTAAAGTTGGCTGACATAGTAGGGTATCTAAACGGGATAAATGGGTTGGTCGTGGGGATGGGGACGTTGGTGGTTCCACCCGTCCTAGGGAGCAGTTCAGGAAATCCAGGAATTATACTAGGTGGTTCTTTGTCGTTTGACCAGGTGTCCCACATCTCCAACATGCGGACACGCAGCCTCTTATTTTCTTTAGCAGTTACTGATTCTAGATGTGGAATGGCCGATGCCGGTCTTTCCTCAGGATCGATAATTGGTAGATGACTTTCGGAGGCCATAGGAACACTGCCTTTGGATCTTTTGAAGTAAGGATAGGAAGCCATATTTCCAACAAAACCAACCACCAAAATAAGACCTGTCTCATTTGCACACATAACAACCTTGTCAGTTTTGAGACATTTAACATATAGGGAATCACATATTGGGGATGCAATGCGCATGAACAGTTAAACATTTCTAAATGCTTTTGCAATGGCTATGTGTTTCATCCCGACTTTTGCTATCTCTTTTCTCAAATTTCAAATCCTGATTTCTTTTTCCTTCTCTTTTTTCTGTTTTTCGCTCATTTATTTTTTCACTCTTTTTTTTGGTTTAATTTTTCACTTAAATTGTCTATGGCTATGATCAAATTTGATGGGGATTGACTACGTATCATGATGCCACATGAATCAGACTATTACGTAGTTCAGGGAATAAATGCAAAATAAAATAAAAGATGTTTTTGGGTTTTTCAATATTTCATTAATAAAAAACTTTTTGGGTTTTTCTATGACAAAGACTCGCAAATACTGATGACTAAAAAAAGAAAACATACAGACTCAAAACATAACAACAAACATACTTGAAAAAGACGAACATTCTCGAGAAAAAGTAGATTACAGACTCAAAGCCGAAAAAGTCAAGACTACATAAGAGCCTCCAATGCTACTCTGGGGACCCGCAGGACATCAATCGGTCTTGACGCGGGCCTGTGTGCAATATCTTACTGAAGGTGCTCTAGATCAGCCATTACCTGGCGAATAAAGGTCATCACAGAAGCAAAAAACATAAATCTGGTCATGTCTTCACATTCATGGCATTTCATTGTAACATAACCACCTATTTCTTTGATTCTCATGCAAGTGACACCCTTTTTTGAAGCAAGCGTCCAATTTTCTATGCACGGGCCTCCAGCACCTGCGTGGCTATGTTGACTTAGTCTTGCAACTACTGAACGCTTTCTTCTAATTGGTAAATCAAGGCACAGCAGTGTTCTCTTTCTGTTTTAAAGTCATATGTTTGCTTAACCATTTCATTTTTGAGAATAGTCATCTTTTCCTTTAAGATCGTGACTCCTCTATCATACTTTTGGTTTACCTGCTGAGCAAATCTTGTCCATTCTTATGCACCTTCTACCAACTTTTCTAGAGCTTTTGGAAATTCTTCCTCAGCCTTTGTTAGATCAGCTTCATAATCATGAACTTTTCGCTTCAGATTGCTTATTATTCTTTCATCTTTTTCTCTTCAAGGTTTCGACAACTAATTTCATTTTTCGTATATGAGCTCGGAGGGATTCGTTTTCCCGGGCCAACCTTTTCTTTTCTTCTTCATCCTCGACAGCCTGCAAACTACTATCAAATTTGAGATTTCTAATTTGATGTGACGACCCGACCGGTCATCTTAAGAATTAATGCCATGTTCCCCTATTAACTGCTTTCCCCGTATTTATTTCTACTATTTTGATTTGCCGGGAGGTTCGGTTTTGAGTCCCTAAATGAGATCTTAAGTGTTGGAAAGTTGACCGTAGTTGGAACAGTGTGAAGACAGCCTCAGAATGGAATTCTGATGGCTTTGTTAGATCTGTTGGATGATTTTGGGCTTAGGGGCATGTTCGGATTGTGTTTTGGAGGTCCGTAGCTAATTTAGGCTTGAAATGCCAAAAGTCGAATTTTGAAGTTTCCGGTTTGATAGTGAGATTTTGATCTAAGGGTGAGAATGGAATTCTGGAAGTTGGAGTAGCTCCTTAGTGTTGAATGTGATATGTGTGCAAAATTTCAGCTCATTCGGACGAGGTTTGATAGAATTTTTGATCGAAAGCGTATTTTTAGAGTTTTAGAATTTTTAGGCTTGACTCTGTGGTTGATTCGTTGTTTCGATATTATTTTAGGTGTTTTAAGGATTGGCATAAGTTTTGACAGTGGTATTAGACTTGTTGGTGCCTTTGGTTGATGTCCTAGGGGCTTCGGGATGATTTCAGATGGTTGACGGAAGGATTTTGGAGTTGCAGCTTCAGCTGCTGGTTTTGTGTCATAAACGCACCTATGAGTATGGGACCGCAGGTGCAGTGCCGCAAAAGAGGCTATGTGGCCGTGGAAGCAAGATTGGCTAAGAGCTCCCGGAACTGCAAGTGCGGCTGGGTTTTCCGAAATGCGATGCTGCAGATGCGGCAAAGCGACCGCAGATGCGGACCTAGCCCGTTATGTGACTTTTCGCACCTGTGATGCATTCTTCCATAGGTGCGGGACCGCTAGTGTGCTCCCTTGAATGCAGATGTGGTAATCGCTACGCAGAAACATATAAATACCTGCCTTCACGAAATTTAGCCATTTTCACCTCATTTAAAACGGGAAGAAGCTTAGGGAGCATTTTCAAGAGGGATTTTCAGAGGAGTTCATTGGGGTAAGGTCTTTGGTCCCCTAAACTCGTTATTGGAATGATTTTTATAAATTTAAGCAAGAAAAATTAAGGAAACTCAGTGGTAAATTGGGGTTTAGGGCTTGACTAATTAGAGACCTTTGAGTGATGATTTGAGGGACCTTTGAGTGATGATTTGAGGGACCTTTGAGTGATGATTTGAGGGACCTTTTGAGGTCCGATTTTGGTATTTTTTGTATGACTAAACTCTTGAGAGTGTGAGGATTCTGGAAATGCAAATTTTACTTGATTCTAAGATGTGGGCTCGAGGGGCATTTTGGTCATTTTACCTAATTTCGCGTATTAGCTTAGAATTTTTTTGTATAATCAGTTACTTGAAGTGTTATTTACATTATGAAATTGAATTGAATAAATTTGAGCCATTTGGAGTCGAGTACTCATGGTAAGAGCGTGGTTTCAGATTGATTTGAGCTGGTTCAAGGTAAGTGGCTTGCCTAACCTTGTGTGGGGGACCTTCCCCTTAGGATTTAGTATATTTGATAATTGAAATGCCATGTACGTGAGGTGACGAGTGCGTACTTGAGCTAATTGTTGAAAATCCGGTTTTTTTAAGTAATTTCAATTGTGTTCCTTTTTCCTATTTCATTTTACTTGCAATTTAAAACTGCTGTTAGATGAGAAAAAGCATGTCTAATTGACTTAACTATTTATTTGTTTAAGCTGCCTTAATTGAATTATGTGAAGCATGTTAAAGTAGAATTATCTATTTTACTTGGTACGAAATTGAGCTTAATTGAGTATTCTTGTGTTACTGCTGTGTGTTTTTATTGGGACAACGGGACGGCATCCAGGGAGATCCCCTGTACGTATTTATGATTTGAATTGAGACGCGGGATACCAAGAGATTACTGGCATGTATATTGAGGATACCATGAGATCATCGGGATACCAAAAGATCCCTAGCATATATTGAGCATACCAAGAGATCCTCGGGATACTAAGAGATCCCTAGCATATATTAAGGATACCAAGAGATCCCTTGTATACATTGAGGATACCAAGAGATCCCCGGAATACAAAGAGATCCCCGACATATATATTGAGGATACTGCGAGATCCACGGTTATCGTCCTTATTATGAGTGGTATTTCCTTGTGATTGTCTTTATCTCTGTTTCAGTTATTGTATTCCTTATTATCCTGTATTAAATTCTTATTGTAGACTCTCAATTGTACCGCTTATCTTATTCTGTCATCTCTATATTATTTAATCTCAGTAGGGCCCTGACCTTCCTCATCACTACCCGACCGAGGTTAGGCTTGGCACTTACTGAGTACCATTGTGGTGTACTCACACACTTTCTATGCATGTTTTTCATACGCAGATCTAGGTACTTCAACTAAGTCCTATCACCCTTGAGGCAAGACGACTGCTCCAGAAACTTCGAGGTATATCTGCCATGTCCGAAGACCGTGGAGTCCCTTTCCATCCTATCTTGTAGTGATAGCCCTTCTATCTTTTCTGTTGATATAGGCATTCAGGAGTTAGAGAATTTTTATTATATTCGTAGCTTATGATTCATGGGTTTCCGGGTTTTGAGAAAATTGTATTAGTTTATGAGAGTTGGTATTGTGTATGCTGAGTGGCACTTTCAAAGGATATTTTATTACACTATTTCCATTTTAAATGGTTTTCTTTTTTTCCGCAAAATTTAGTTTATCTTATGCATTTTAGGCTTACCTAGTCGTAGAGACTAGGTTCTGTCACGATGGTTCACGAAGGGCAAACCGGGGTCGTGACAAGTTGGTATCAGAGCTCTAGGTTAATAGGAGTCATGAATCACACGCTGGTTTATTAGAGTCTCGTTGATCGGTATGGAGACGTCTGTACTTATCTATGAGAGGCTATGTAACTATTAGGAAAATTTCCACTTCATTTAATTTCCTTGTCGTGCGATATTTTGACATCACAATTCTAAACTTCTGTCTTCTATTCTCTCATAGATGGTGAGGACATGCGCTACCCGAGATGATCAGGCATCTGCGCCCCCTACTACAGTCGTCAGAGGCCTGGTCTGGGGTAGAAACCTAGGACGTGCATGTAATGCAACCAGAGCACCCCTGCGAGCTACCACCGAGGTATCACTAGCAGATCCAGCCGGAGCCCAGGAACCTGGTATGCCTACTG
Source organism: Nicotiana sylvestris (assembly GCF_000393655.2). Taxonomy (NCBI): domain Eukaryota; kingdom Viridiplantae; phylum Streptophyta; class Magnoliopsida; order Solanales; family Solanaceae; genus Nicotiana; species Nicotiana sylvestris. The sequence goes on from NC_091060.1 coordinate 23,455,032, forward strand.
CTACTACTACTCCAGCACTTCAGGAGACTCTAGCACAGTTTATGAGCATGTACACCACTTTGGCTTAGGCAGGGTTGCTTCCCCTTGCTACAGCTACGTCTCAGGCTAGGGGAGGTGCACAAACACCTACCACCCGCACTCCTGAGTAGCGAGTGCATGTCGAGCAGGTCCTAGAGATTATTCTTGTATAGCCTGTAGTCCGAGATCAGCTCCAGGACAGGGCAGCGGCTTCCGAGGATGAGCAACTGAGGCTTGAGAGGTTTAAGAAGTACAAGCCTCTGGTATTCAGTGGTATAGCATTGGATGATGCTCTGGGATTTCTAGATGAGTGTTACCGCATTCTCCACACCATGGGTATATCAGCTTCGAGGAGCCGCTTGTGAGTGGTGGCACACGTATGAGTTAGACAGTCCGGATGAGGCTGCTTCACTGACTTGGACTCAGTTTTCATATTTGTTCCTGAGAGAGTACGTTCCACAAAGCCTCAAGGACGCATGGCGTGTAGAGTTTGAGCATTTGCGCTATGGTGCTATGACTGTCTCAGAGTATGATGTCTGTTACACTAGTTTGGCTAGGCATGCACCTGCCTTAGTTTCTACTATTCGTGAGAGGGTTCGCCGGTTTATTGAGGGCCTTATTCCCAACATTAGATCTAGCATGGCTCGTGAGTTGGAGATGGATATTTCTTATCAGCAGGTGTTGAGCATTGCTAGGAGGATTGAGGGTATGCATGATAGGGAGAGGGAGGAGAGGGAGGCAAACATGTCTCAATATTCGGGCCATTATTCTGGTGCATGTGCCCTAGCTGCAGGTCGTCACAGTAAGGGTTATATGAGTCGCCTTATTCATTCAGCTTTTCCAGCAGCCAGTGGTATGCCAGCTCCTCCTAGGCCTCATGAGCATTATTATGCACCTCCGGTATCTAGCGCGCCTCCTGCGCGGGGTGCTTTCAGAGGTCAGTCCAGCAGACCTGGCCCGACCCAGTCATAGCCACCATGTCCTTCCAAAGATTGTTTTGAGTATGGTGATGCATGCCATGTGGTGAGGGATTGCCCTAGACATGGGAGGAGTGCACCTCCATAGACTTCTCAGCCTCAGCGTGCCCCGCAGAGTTCTCAGGCTATGGTTACAACTCTAGTTTCTACCTCACCTGATCAGCCAGCTAGAAGTGGAGGTCGAGGAGGTAGAGGTCACCCTAAAGAGGGAGGCCAGGCTAGATACTATGCCCTTCCTGCCCGTACCGAGGTTGTTACCTCCGATTCTATCATCATAAGTATAATACTGGTTTGTCACAGAGATGTATCGGTTCTGTTTGATCCAGGATCCACTTACTCTTATGTGTCTTCTTATTTTGCTCCACATTTAGGTGTACCTCGGGATTCTTTGAGTTCCCATGTTTATGTTTCTACTCTTGTGGGAGACTCCCTTATTGTGGGCCGCATTTATCGGTCGTGTTTAGTTGCTCTTAGTGGTTTTGAGATCAGAGCCGATTTATTATTGCTTAGCATAGTTGATTTTGAAATTATCTTGGTCATGGACTGGTTGTCGTCCCATTTTGTTATTCTTGATTGTCACACCAAAACTGTGACGTTGGCTATGCCAGGTGTACCGCGTATTGAGTGCAGGGGTACTTTAGATCATACTCCCAGTAGAGTTATTTCTTTCCTTAAGGCTCAATGAATGGTTGAGAAGGGGTGTGACACGTATTTAGCTTATGTGAGAGATGTTAGTATTGATATCGCTTCGGTAGATTCAGTCCCACTAGTGCAGGATTTTCCCGATGTGTTTCCAACAGATCTTCCAGGCATGCCACCTGATAGAGATATTGATTTTGGCATTGATCTATTTCCGGGCACTCAACCCATTTCTATACCTCCATATCGTATGGCTCATCCTGAGTTGAAGGAGTTGAAGGATCAGTTACAGGAATTGCTTGATAAGGGTTTTATTCGGTCCAGTGTATCACCTTGGGGTGCTCCTATCTTGTTTGTAAAGAAAAGGGATGGTTCTATGCGTATATGTATTGATTATCGCCAGTTGAACAAGGTTACAATGAAGAACCGTTATTTTTTACTCGTATTGATGATCTATTTGACCAACTTCAGGGTGCACTGGTGTTTTCTAAGATTGACTTGCGCTCAGGTTACCATTAGTTGAATATTCGGAAGCCAAATATCTTGAAGACTGCTTTTAGGACTCAATATTGTCAATACGAGTTCATTGTCATGTCATTTGGGCAGACCAATGCACTAGCAGGCATTATGCATTAGATGCACAGTGTGTTCCGGTAGTATCTTAACTCGTTCGTCATTGTCTTTATTGATGATATTCTGGTATATTCTCGGAGTCGGGAAGATCATGAGCAGCACCTAAGGACTGTGCTTCAGACTCTGAGAAAGAAGAAGTTATATGCTAAGTTCTCGAAATGTGAGTTTTGGTTGGATTTCGTGGCATCCATAGGCCACGAGATATCGAGTGAGGCTATTCAGGTGGATCTGAAGAAAATAGAGGTCGTGCAGAGTTGGCCTAGACCATCCTCAGCAACAGAGATCTGCAGTTTCCTTGGTTTGGGGGGGGGTTACTACCGTCATTTTGTGGAGGGCTTTTCATCTATTGCAGCCCATATGACCAGGTTGACCCAGAAGGGTGCTCCGTTCCAGTGGACAGAGGAGTGTGAGGCGAGCTTTCAAAAGCTCAAGACAGCTTTGACTACAACCCCAATTTTGATACTATCTATATGTTCTGGGTCTTATACAGTCTATTGTGAGGCCTCGAGGATTGGCCTCGGAGCGGTGTTGATTCTGGATGGTAGGGTGATTGCCTACGCATCCAGACAATTGAAGATACATGAGAAGAATTACCCAGTACATGACCTTGAGTTAGCTGTCATTGTTCACGCCCTGAAGATCTAGCGTCAATATTTGTACTGGGTTCCCTGTGAGATTTATACTGACCATCGGAGCTTGCAACACCTGTTCAAGCAAAAGGATCTAAATTTGCGCCAGAGGAGGTGGTTAGAGTTGCTGAAGGACTATGATATCACTATTCTGCATCACCTAGGCAAGGCCAATGTGGTGGCCGATGCCTTGAGTCGCCAGACAGAGAATTTGGGCAGTTTGGCTTATTTACTAGCATCAGAGAGGCCTATCGATGGATGTTCAAGCCTTAGCCAGTGACTTTGTGAGATTGGATCTTTCAGAGCCCAGTCAGGTTCTAGCTTGCATGGTTTCTCGGTCTTCCTTATTTGATCGTATTAGGGAGCGTCTGTATGATGACCATCATTTCCTTGACCTCAAGGACAAGGTTCATCACGGTGATGCCAGAGATATGACTACTAGTTATGACAGTGTATTGAGGATTTAGGGTCGGATTTGTGTACCCAATGTTGATGGGCTTCAGGAGTTGATTCTGGAAGAGGCGCTTAGTTCGCAGTATTCCATTCATCTGGGTGCCACGAAGATGTATCAGGATTTGAGGCAGCATTACTGGTGGAGGCGGATGAAGAAAGATATAGTTGGATTTGTAGCTCGGTGCTTTAACTATTAGCAGGTGAAGTATGAGCACCAGAGATCGGGCAGGTTGCTTCAGCAGATAAAGATTTCGGAGTGGAAGTGGGGACTTTGAGAAAGTTCGATGCTATTTGGGTGATTGTGGATCGGCTGACCAAGTCCGCTCACTTCATCCCTGTGTGTACTACTTATTCTTCAGAGCGATTAGCGGAGATCTATATCCAGGATATTGTTCGTGTGCATGGTATTCCAATTTCCATAATTTTAAATAGAGGTACTCAGTTCACATCACGATTCTAGAGAGTCGTTCAGCATGAGTTAGGAACTCGGGTGGAGTTGAGTACATCATTTCACCCTCAGACGGACGGGCAGTCCGAACACAATATTCAGATTCTTGAGGATATGTTTCATGCGTGTGTGATTGGGTTTGGAGGGTCTTGGGAATAGTTCTTACCATTGGCGGAGTTTGCCTACAACAACAGTTATCATTCCATCATTCATATGGCACCGTACGAGGCTTTATATGGGAGGCAATGTAGATCCTCGATGGGCTGGTTTGAGCCAGGTGAGGCCAGGTTATTGGGAACAGACATAGTTTAGGATGCTTTGGAGAAGGTTAATGTGATTCAGGATAGACTCCGTACAGCCCAGTCCAGACAGAAGAGTTACATGGACCAGAAGGTTCGTGATGTTTCCTATATGGTTGGAGAGCGGGTTCTACTTCGGGTTTTGCCTATGAAGGGTGTTATGAGATTTGGGAAGAAAGGGAAGTTGAGTCCGAGGTTTATTAGCCCTTTTAAGATATTGCGGCGTGTTGGGGAGATTGCTTATGAGCTAGCCTTACCTCCCAGCTTGGTAGGAGTTCATCTGGTATTTCATGTTTCGATGCTCTGGAGGTATCACGGTGATCAGTCGCAGGTGTTATAATTCAGTTAAGTCCAGCTGGACAAGGATCTATATTATGTTGAGGAGCCATTAGCAATATTGGATAGGCATGTTAGAGAGCTGAGGTCAAAGAACATTGCATCAGTAAAGGTACAGTGGTGGGATCAGCCGGTCGAGGAGGCAACCTGGGATACCGAGCAGGATATGCGCAACCATTACCTTCATCTTTTCACTAATTAGGGTATGTCTCTATGCTCGTTCGAGGATGAATGAATATTTAAGTGTAGGAGGATGTGACGACCCGGCCGATCGTCTTAAGAATTAATGCTCGAATCCCCTATTAACTATTTTTCTGTATTTATTTCTGCTATTTTCATTTACCGGGATGTTCAGTTTTGAGTTTCGGATAGTTTTAGGACACTTAGTCCCTAAATGAGAGCTTAAGTGTTGGAAATTTGACCGTAGTCATAATAGTGCGAAGACGGCCTCGGAATGTAATTTTGATGGATCTGTTAGCTCCGTTAGGTGATTTTAGGCTTAGGGGAGTGTTCAGATTGTGTTTTGGATGTCCGTAGCTAATTTAGCCTTGAAATGCCGAAAGTTGAATTTTGAAGTTTTCGGTTCGATAGTGAGATTTTGATCCGATGGTCGGAATGGAATTCCAGAAGTTGGAGTAGCTATGTAGTGTTGAATATGACATGTGTGCAAAATTTCAGGTCATTCGGACGAGGTTTGATAGACGTTTTGATCGAAAGCGTATTTTTAGAGTTTTGGAATTTTTAGGCTTGAATCCGTGGTTGATTCGTCATTTCGATGTTGTTTTAGGTGTTTTAAGGATTGGTATAAGTTTGTATAGTGGTATTAGACTTGGTGGTGCCTAGGGTTGAGGTCCTGGGGCCTCGGGATGATTTCGGATGGTTGACGGAAGGATTTTAGAGTTTGGAGGTGCAGCTTCACATGCTGGTTTTCAGTCATAACCGCACTTGCAAGTGTGGGACTACAGGGGCGGTGCCGTAGAAGCGGCTATGTGACGTAGAAGCAAGATTGGCCCAGAGCTCCATGATCTGCAGGTGCGGCTGGGGTTTAGCAAATGCGGTGCCGCAGATGCGGCCAAGCGACCACAGATGCGGACCCATTTCGTTAAGTGACATTTTGCAATTGCGATGAATTCTTCCGCAGGTGCGAGACCGCAGGTGCGGGACTGCATGTGCGCTCCCTTGATCACTGATCCATATAATATACTACTACGGCGTGCAGTCCGATCCATATAATATACTACTGCGGCGTGCAGTCCAATCCATAGCATATCAAATACCCTCACAGTGGGGTTCTAGACCCCTCTCAGTCAATATAGACTTGGCCTCTCGGGCACACTAAGATAAGACTGGGTTCTCAACCCATACATTACTCTCATTAGGATTTAACAATTTCTAAAGCTGGTTCATATTATGTTTATCAGTTAAGAACATGACTGAGGGTATGATTTTGGCAAGAAAGGTGAGGTCAACCAATACAAATTCCCCTAAGGGTTCTACAGATCGACACAAGGCCCCAAACATGGCAACTAGCCCATAATATAATGATATTAATTAAGTTTCAGTCAAAAGTATAGCAAAGTCATCAAACGGGATGGACCGAGTCCAAGTCCCCAGTAGTAACAGACCCTACGCTCATCATACCGCGTGTGTCCCATATCAACATAGCACCACGTTGTGCAAGTTCGGGGTTTCAAACCCTCAGAACATCATTTACAACCATTACTCACCTCAAGCAGGCCAAAATCTGACTCGCTACTCCCTTGCCTCGCAAATCAACCTCCTCGAGCGTCGAATCTGATCAAAACCACAACGAATACATCACAATAGGCTAAGGGAACATAACCCAATCGAAAAGACTCGAAAAATATCGAAAATCACGAAATTTGCAAAACCCGAGCCTCGGGTCCACTTCTCGAAATTCAGAAAATTTAACATAATCGGATTCCTTATCTCGCCACGAGTCCATACATACCAAAAATTCCCAAATCCAAGCCCAAACGAACCTTCAAATCACACTTTGAAATACCCAATTTTTCAAGCCCTAGCTTTACCCTCTCTTGATGAATTTCCACAAATTTCTATGTTAATTCTACCATTAAATCATGTATTAAGGTCAAGGAACTCACCTACAATTACACCCAGTCGAAATCACCTTCAATTCCCGTCCAAGAGCTCTCAAGGATGCTCAAAAATGGTGGAAATAAGACTTGGCTCGCGGATGAAATGTTTTAACATTCTGCCCAGATCACTGTAGCTCCTTCTATGCGATCGCAATACCCCCTCTGCAATCGCAATGCACAAAATTTTCACCTCTCAATTTAACACTATGCGATCTCATAAGCACCCCTGCGATCGCAATGACCAACCAATTTACCTTACGCGATCGCAGACACACTCACGCGACCGCGATGAACAAAAATTCAAACTCCCAAGATTCCTCTATGTGATCGCACTGCTCTCCCGCGATCACATTGAACAACTGACCAGCCCCAAAAATTCTTCTATGCGATCGCAAAGCCTCTCCTGCGATCGCATAGAGTGAAACCCTGCAACACTGACCTGCAATTGTTCTGCAGCATCCAAAGTCCCAAAAACCTTCCGTTAGCTATCCAGATTCACCCCGAGGCCCCCGGGACCTCAACCAAAAATACAAACACCTCCTAAAATATCATACAAACTTGTTCCAATAATCAAAACGCCTCAAACAACGCCAAAACCATCAAATTACATCGAATTCAAGCCTAGGTTCTTCTAAAACTTCCAAAATACGCATTTGATCAAAAACCCGACCAAAACACCTCCGAATGACCTTAAATTTTGCACACACATCCAAAATCACCTAAAAACGCTACTGCGACTCTCGGAATTCCATTCCGACCCTCAGATCAAAATTTCACCTATCAACCGGAATTCGCCAAAATACTAACTTCGCCAATTCAAGCCTAATTCTACGCCGGACCTCCAAAATCACTTCCGATCACACCCCTAAGTCAAAAATCATCCCCCGAAGCTAACTGAATCGTCGGAATCCACATTCGAGCCCTCTAACTCATAGGTCAATATCCGGTTGACTTTTCCAAAATTGGCCTTCCTTAAAGAGACTAAGTGTCTCATTTCCTTCCAAAAATCAACCCAATTCAACTCGTTCACACAAGACACTGCTAATGTAGCATAACGAAATAGGAAATGGGGAAAACGAAGCGATTCTCATGAGACGACGGGTTGGGTCGTCACAGATTTGAGTGTTCTTAATTATTCATTATTTTTTTGTATATTGTATTCATAGTAGGAGTTGTAATTTATATATTGATGTATTTAGGCATATTTGGGAATTTTCATTTGATCTTCACTGTTGTGATTCTGTATTTTTTTTATGTATTTCAAATAAATGTATTCTTGTATTTTACTTGTAAAAACTTATTATAGTGGCTCTCATTGTTTTCCTTTTGTTGTATTAGTTGTATTTAAATGTATGCATATAACTATAGGCGTATTCAGACATATTTAAATGTATACCATTGTATATATTTGTGTTGTATAATAATTTATATATATAGATGTAATAATGTATTCATGTATATATGAGTGTATTTTTTGAGAGCATTTATACGGATCATATGTATAATGATAAATTCTTTGCAGCTATGCATTATTATGTATCTTAGAAGATTGTGAATGGAGGTTTGTGACTTCGAGCATTAACAAATCAGAACTATTCAAAGTGAGAGAGTTCAATGATAAGCATACATGCCCGTTGAAGGACAAGGTGTATAGGCAACGACTTGCAAGTAGCAGCCTTATATGTGGTATGATTAGGCCCAAGCTTACTAATCATAAGAGGAAATACACCCAAAGGATATAATTGATGATGTGAAATCAGATTTAGGTGTAGATGTTAGCTACATGTTGGCGTGGAGGGCTAAAGAAAAGGCAATGCATTTTTTGAGAGGTGAACCAACTGATTCATACAATATATTACTAAGATACTTATATACAATGGATATGACATATCCTGGTTCGCACATTAGAATGGTAAAATCGCCCAAAAATGAGTTCATGTATGTGTATAAATCTTTGAATGCCTTTATAAAAGGGTTCATTCATTGTAGACCCATTGTGATTGTGGATGGAAGTCACCTAAAATCTTACTATACCGGGACATTCGTCTCGGCCAACACGTTGGATGGTGCAGGTGAGTATGTGGACTATAATAAATTTTGTTAATATTAATAGCTATGTCATGTAAAATGAGTTCTATTTTAAAAATTGAAATATATATTTTAAAAATATGTATGCAATTGTCTTTATAGGTCATATATTGCCACTACCATATGGTTTTATTGATTTAGAGAACGATGCTTCTTGGTCATGGTTCTTTGAGCAATTCAAGATAGCATACGGTGAGAGGGAAAATATGTGCACCGTTTCAGATAGAAATAAGAGTATCATTAAATATGTATCGAGAGTGTATCCAGATGTACTGCATTTTGCTTGTATATGGCATCTATGGAAAGTTGAGCGAGATATACTTCTCGATGGCAAAAGCATACATGTAGACTAAATTTGATAGTCTAATGGAGAAGGTGGAGAAAGTAGATATTAGGGTGAAAGAATACTTGGAGTTAGCTAGATATGAAAAGTGGGCTAGGTTGTATGCACCAGGGGATGGACCATGACGTCAAATATTGCTGAGTCAATCAATGTCACACTAGTGTCAGCAAGGGAATTGCCAATATACGACTTCCTTGAAGAAGTTATGAAGATGTTTGGACGTTGGAATTGCAGTAACAGAAAAGAAGCTACATAGACATACACAACGTTTGGAAAAACATACCAGGAGATGCTTACTTTGAATGAGGCAATGTCTACACGCATAACTGTAAGTTTTATTTTTATGTCATTGTATCATATATTTAGCCCTTGTTTTAGATAGCTAACTTTTTTCTGAAATAATTTATACTATTTCGAATATTGTCCACATATTCAGTGTATCGTTAGTTGAATTTAATGTTTTTGTTTATGTCCATACGCATTTGATAAACAGATATTAGATGTATAGCAATGTATTCATAATCTAAGATGTAATAATATTTAATATTTTGCCAGTCTACATATAGGATGTATTCTTTTGTATTCAAATATTTTCATTGTATTCAACTAAATAATATTGCATTCCATATACAAAAATATATTTGTATTCAATACATATTTAACTTAATTCATACTGTTGTATATTTAATACGTCTATTCTTTGGTATATAAATGAATTTTTTTGTTTATATGTGCTCAAAACTTATAGGTCTATGTTTAAATGTAGGTGGTACCATCGACTAAATACTTACATAAGGTTAACGATGAAGGGAGGCATTACACCATCTGCCTGTTACAGAGAAAATGCGTTTGTGGGAGGTTCCAAGTTGATGAACTACCATCCCCACACGCTTGGGCTGTATTGAAGAGCAAGTTTCTAATGCTAGAAGATTATTGCTCTGACTATTATAAACCAAATTCTGTTGTAATGACATACTATGTGTCTGTGTACCCACTAGAAGACCGAAATGAATGGAATATACCAACACATATTGCAGAGGAAGTTGTATTACTAACCAAATGAAAAAGACCTCCTGGAAGGCCAAAGAAGAAGTGCTCGCTATAAGTCGTTCAATGAATTGCTGCAGCCGAAAAATCAACATTCATGTAGCATATGTGGGCAGGGAGGACACAATAAGTGAACGTGTAGAAATGCTCCACGTAGGACTTAGTTCACATTCTGACTTGTATTAGTGCTCCAACGATATGTCATAGATTCCGATGAAATTTTGAAATAATACATTTTATACTTTTTCCTGAATAGATTCTAGATATAGTTAGTTATATTATTGTGTTGAATACATTCAAATACAACCTATTTAATACATACTTATACAATTTGTTATACATAGTGCCTAGCGCCTGACTTGAATATGCACATCAAACCACAATACATCGGAATACAACTACATGCTCATTTAATATAACATGTTGAATACATACTTATACAATATGCTGAATAAATACTTATAGCCCCTGTATTATTCAGTTTCTGACTTGGATATACAATCTACATGATTGAATCTGATTACATACTAATACACCATGTTGAATACATAGGAAAATACAAATTGTCTTATACATTGTGTCTGACTGGAATATATAAATCCAACCAAATAAATACAATTACATACACATTTGTATAAGTATGAATATAACCTTCTTAAAAAATATAAATACAACAGGTTGGATATATACGTATAAAACCTGTAACATTCAGTTTCTGACTTAGATATATAATCCAAGTGACTGAATCCGAATACATACTAATACACCTTGTTGAATACATATGAATATATCCTGTTGGATTCATATGAATACGACTTGTAGATTAAGTGTGAGTACTTATGCACAAAGAAATGAAACATAGATTGAATAGTTGAAATGGTCATATATAAACACTCTGGATACAGTGATTAAAACATGATTTTATCTAACTGAAGACCATCTTCACCAAAACAATATTCAAAAAATAGTATTCACATAAAACAACCTTCCAAAACTGCATTCACCTAAAACTACTCTAACACTATCTTCAACGACGAATCTGACTCCATGATTTGCCTAGAAATCTTTGAGGATGCTTTGTTCTTGCTTATGCATCAGCGTCTAGCTTCAGCATAACATAGTCCCAGAGGAGAGCACCATCTCTTTGACGGAGTAGATTGGCATCAAATGTTGTTTGTGGAACCTCACCAAGAGTGCTCAAAAACTCTGCCTATGTTGCAACATGCAACCCACAATCCCTGAAAAATGTAGATTGAAACAATGAAAAACAATTCATGCTATTAGATTTATAAATGATACAAGCATGATGATTGAATACATACATGCTCCTAGCTTTTTGTTGAGGCAGATTTGATATGAAAACAACATCAAAGGGATCAGTATGTGACTTGTCAGTGTATGCTGAGTCATGAGACCAATCTATGCCTTGCTTATCTCTGTAAAAGCCACTGATTGATAGATACAGAAGTACAAGCTTAGAAAGCTTATCTATCTCAGAAGCTAGATAGGCATCATGACCTGCAGATCTGTATGAGTCATACACTTTGATACATCTCTCTTTGAATGAGACAACAACCAATATCCAGTGTAGTTTGTCCTTCAAGTTGACTGGTATCAAGACATTATCTGTCACGACCCAAATCCCGGTCGTGATGGCGCCCAACACACTACTAGGCAAGCCCGACCATTATTCAACACTTAACCCAATTTATCAAAAATAGCAGATGGAAATATCAATTAATTCAAGATCAAAGTACTGAAGAGTTTAACAAAATACACAACATAATCTCATTAGGACCCGGCGTCACGAATCTGAGCCTCTAGAGTACAGAATATCATCCTAATACATAGTGTATCCAAAGTCTAATAATGCAAAAAAAAAAAAAAATAGGATAGGAGGGAAGAAATCAATGCTGCGAACGCCGTACAGCTACCTTGATACTCCCCCAAATGCTGGATCCATTGATCAACTGGATCTACTGTGCCTGAGACTGCCCTGGATCTACACACAAGGTGCAGGGAGTAAAGTGAGTACTCTGACTCAGTGAGTAATAAAAGTAACTACAGTCCGAAGATAAGAAAACCTAGTAAATACATAAAGTAAGCAAAAATCCAACTATACAGCAACATATGGAACCGAGCAGCTAAACAACAGTATAGATACAAATACATGAATACAATGCAATGCATATGATGGTACATTCCAGTACCCACTGCGGCGAGCAGCCCGAGCCGTCCATATTTATTTATCGTCGACGACGCTCACTGGGGGTGTGTACAGACTCCGAAGGGGCTCCCACAGCCCAAGCGCAATATCTTGGTCCGTCGTAGTTACCTGATCGGTCAGCCATTGTTACCTGACCAATTTATATCATACAGTGCCATTGTTACCACTGTTCAAGTATATCATCCAGTGTCATTGTTACCACTATTTCAAGTATATCACACAGTATCATTGTTACCACTATTTCAAGTATATCACACAGTGTCATTGTTACCACTGTTTCAAGTCACCTTATAATCAGTCCAAAAAAATAATATAATAAGCCCCTTGGGCATTTACAAAACAGAAGTTCCCAGCCCGGAATACATTTAAAAATATCATTTAAGTTTTCAACACTTAGAATTATGGCTGAGTTTGCAAAACAACATTTAAAACCTTGGACTGAAATTAAATGATATGCAAATCATGCTAAGCAGTAATATCAATCCTCGAAGGATTTTACAAATCGGCACAAGGCCCCAAACATGGCATCAAGCCCAGTAATATCAATGAAGTATGTGTATCAATCACCAGTATAGTATAAACATCACACGGGATGGACCAAGTCACAATCCCCAATAGTATCCGACCCCGCACTCGCCATGGAGTGCGTGTCACGCCTCAATATAGCATTACGATGTGAAAGTCCGGGGTTTCAAACCCTCAGAACAACATTTACATCTATTACTCACCTCTAACCGGCCGTAGACTAGTCCGCAATGCCCTTTCCTCTTGAATCGACCTCTTCGCACGTCGAATCTAGTCAAAACCACAACAAATACATTACAATAGATTAAGGGAATATAACCCAATCGAAAAGACTCGAAAAATGTCGAAAATCCCGAAATTAGCAAAACCCGAGCCCCGGGCCCACGTCTCAAAATTCAGAAATTTTTACATCAATACGACCCTTATCTCGCCACGAGTCTATACATACCAAATTCACAAAAATCAGAGTTCATTTGACCCCTAAAATCACCATTTAATTCTCTTAAGTTTCAAGCCCTAAACCACCATTTTTGTCCATAATTTACTTGAGTTTTCAGCTCTAATCCATGTATTTAACTTGGAAATAAGTAGAAACAACTCACCTTTGATGCTTGATGAAATCCCCCTTGAAATTCTCTCCAAAATAATCCAAGCCAAATGAAAGAAATGAAAGAAATAAGCCAAATCCGTGTTTAAAAGAATCTGCCTGTGCTTCGTCGAGTTGTACCTTGCACTTGTGCTATACAAGTTGTACATCCTATTAAAAATTTTCCTTGTCGGATACCTTCTGTTTAAACACACATAACATCTTGTATAAGTATCCAAATGACAAACGGATTGAATATTTAGAAACTAGACTCGAAGATATTTAATTTGATAGGTTGTACACCATATAACTCTTTATATATCCCGAGATATGACCTTCTAAAGTAGGCTCCTCGAATCAGAAAATTCTGGAGAACGAGCTCCACCAGTCATATTCAATCAACTGTAACATTCTCTACAGATGTCCAAATTACAATTTCTTTAGCTTTCGGGAAACTAGACATAAAGGACTACAACTTTCGTTTTTAAACCATCTCAAAATTTCTTGTAGATCAAAAGATATAGGCCTCCGAAGTACACCCCACGATTGCAGTCCAAAGACCTGCAGAAAATTGTAGCAGAAATTTCTGCAGCTTTTTCTTTTCTTTTTGGTCCGAATTTCATTCCGTTAACCTTCCGAAATCCACCCGAGGCCCTCGGGACCTTAACCAATTATATCAACATGTCCCACAATATCATTCAAACTTGTCCCAACCTTCGAAACACCCAAAATAACATCAAAACATCAAATCCTCATCGGATTCAAGCCTATGAATCTCACGAACTTCCAAATTCCATAAATGTTTTGCTTAAATAAGATATTTTTGCTTAAATAAATGTTGAAGACTGCGATGATCAGTGAATACCTCACAAGATACGCCGTACAAATAGTGCCTCCAAATCTTCAAGGCATGAACTATAGCAGCCAACTCTAAATCATGAACAGGATAATTCTTCTCATGGGGCTTCAACTGAAGAGAAGCATAAGCGATAACTCTACCCTCCTGCATTAACACACAACCAATCCCAACTCTGGAAGCATCACAATATACCGTGTATGAACCTGCAGCTGATGGTAACACCAACACTGGAGCTGTGGTCAAAAGTGACTTGAGCTTCTGAAAGCTCTCCTCGCACTCGTCTGACCATACAAATGGAGCACCTTTCTGAGTCAACTTGGTCAAGGGCGATGCGATGGATGAAAATCCCTGAACAAACCGGCGATAATAGTCTGCCAGCCCAAGAAAACTCCGGATCTCTGTGGCTGAGGACGGTCTAGACCAACTCTGCACTCCTTCTATCTTCCTTGGATCAACCTAAATACCCTCATTGGACACTATGTGTCCCAAGAATGCCACAGAACTTAGCCAAAACTCACACTTGGAGAATTTAGCATAAAGTTTCTCCTCCCTCAATCTCTGCAACACTACACGCAAATGTTGGGCATGCTCCTCCTGGCTACGCGAGTATACCAAAATATCATCAATGAATACAATGACAAAAGAATCCAGATACGACTGAAATACACTGTTCATTAGATGCATGAATGTTGCTGGGGCATTGGTCACCCCAAAAGACATGACTAGAAACTCATAGTGGCCATATCTAGTCCTGAAGGCAGTCTTAGGAATATCTGAATCCTTGATCTTCAACTGGTGATAACCCGAACGAAGGTCGATCTTAGAAAATACCCTCGCTCCCTAAAGCTGATCAAATAAGTCATCAATGCGAGGCAAAGGATACTTGTTTTTCACTGTTACCTTGTTCAACTGCCTATAATCAATGCACATTCTCATTGTGCCATCTTTCTTTTTTACAAATAATGCAGGTGCACCCCACGGGGACACACTAGGCCGAATAAACCCCTTTTCTAGGAGTTCTTAAAGCTGCTCTTTCAATTCTTTTAGCTCCGCTGGTTCCATGCGGTATGGCGGAATAGAAATGGGCTTAGTGCCCGACACCAGGTCAATACAAAAATCAATATCCCGGTCCGGCGGCATGCCCGGCAGGTCTGCAGGAAATACATCAGGAAAGTCCCTCACAACTAGGATAGAATCAATACTGGAAGTCTCAGCTCCCATATCACGCACGAAGGCCAAATATGATAAACATCCTTTCCAAACCATACGTTGGGCTTTCAAGAAAGAAATTACTCTACTAGGAACATAATCAGTCATACCACGCCACTCGATCCTCGGAACACCCGGAATAGCCAAAGTAACTGTCTTAGCATGACAGTTTAGAATAGCATGACACGGAGATAGCCAGTCCATGCCTAGAATAATATCAAAATCTACCATTCTCAACAGCAATAGATCAACTCGGGTCTCCAGACCCCTAATAGTCAAAATACACGACCGATACACATGATCCACAATAATAGTATCGCCCACCGGGGTAGACACATGAACAGGTAAAGCAAGAGGCTCCCGCGGTATACTCAAATGACGAGCAAAATATGAAGACACATAAGAATAGGTGGATCCGGGATCAAATAAAACAGAGGCATCTGTGTGGCAGACTGAGATAATACCTGTGATAACAACATCTGACGCAAGAGCATCTGTCCTATCTGGGATAGCATAAAACCGAGCCTGACCACCGCCCGATCGACCTCCCCCTCTGGGGCGACCTCTAGTTGCCTGACCCTCACCCCTAGCTGACTGAGTGGGTGCTGAAATAAATGGTGCAGAAGATGATGACTGTCCCCTCTGCTAAGACTGACTGCCACGAAGCCGAGGACAATGCCTCTTCATGTGACCAAACTCTCCACACTCGTAACAACTACCTGACGCTGGATAAGGGAACTGATGGGAACCCTTCGCACCAAAGTGACTACCTGATGCACTCGGCGCCGAAGAACCCTGGACTGAAGGAGCATGTGATGAACTCTGTGCTGGAAGGGCACCCAAAGAAGACTGACCCTGATGAAATCCCTGATGACCACTGCCTGAATATGCCCCTCGATACTCAGAACGAGCCGACTGATGAGGCCTATAAAAACGATCCCTGCTCTGCTGAAACTGGCTCCTAGACGGAGCACCACTAAAACTACCTGATCCATGAGGACTCTTGGCCTCCCGCTCCTCTCTCTCCTGAGGACGATCTGCCTTAATATCTCGGGCAATAAAGACTGCATCCTCAAAAGTATGGCTCAGAATCCTCTCTCGAGCCATCAGGATACGAATAGGATAAATGAGCCCATCCACGAACCTCCTAATCCTTTCCCGATCAGTCGGGACCATCCATGGAGCATAACGAGCTAACTCTGAAAACCTCACCTCGTACTGAGATACGTTCATATCTCCCTAACGAAGATACTCAAACTGCCTGCGCCACTCCTCTCTCTGAGATCGCGGTACCCACTTCTACAGAAAGAGAGTGGAGAACTCCTTCCATGACAAGGGCGCTGAACCTACCGGCCTACGCCGCTCATATGCCTCCCACCAAGTGAAAGCTGCACCTGAGAACTGAAAAGTAGTAAAGGATACACTGCTAGTCTCCAAGATCCCTGCTGTCCGCAGCATGCGTCTACACTTGTCAAGAAAACCTTGGGCATCCTCGCCCTGAGCACCACTGAAAGGAGGAGGTGCAAGTCTGTTGAATCTCTCAAGACAACGCTGCTCATCGTCTGGCATAGCTGGGACCACAATGTTCTGAACTGGTGCAACTGGCTGAGCTGGAACAACTTCCGGTGTCTGCAATCCCTGCACAACCTGCTCAGCTGTGCGATTAATAAGAGTCTGGGTGCCTTCCCTGGCCTGTGAAGTAGTTGCGGTTGTAGTGGCTGAGACCGCCTGAGCTAGGCCAGTGCAAACTGTCAAAATCTGAGCCAAGGTCTCCTGAAGACCCGGAATCACAATAGGCATAGCTGGTGCCTGAACTGGTACAGCTGCTGGAGCCTGATCTGGAACTAGGGCAGCTGGTGGATTAACAGGTGCTGCCCGCGCTACTCTACCTCTGCCACGCCCACGATCGCGTCCACGGCCTCTGGTGGCATCAGTGGGTGGCACTGGTGGTCGTCCACCTCGTCCAGTAGCACGAGTCCTCGCCATCTGCGAGAGAATAGAATGATAGAAATTTTTAGTGTTCGGATCAACAAAGTTGCACGACAAGAATTTCAAGAATATGAAGTTTTCCTAAAGGTTCTGCAGCTTCTCGAGGATAAATACAGACGTCTCCGTACCGATCCGCGAGACTCTACTAAACCGGCTCATGACTCGTGAGACCAAGTAACCTAGGCTCTGATACCAACTTGTCACGACCCAAATCCCGGTCGTGATGGCGCCCAACACACTACTAGGCAAGCCCGACCATTATTCAACACTTAACCCAATTTATCAAAAATAGCGGATGGAAATATCAATTAATTCAAGATCAAAGTACTGGAGAGTTTAACAAAATACACAACATAATCTCACTAGGACCCGGCGTCACGAATCTGAGCCTCTAGAGTACAGAATATCATCCTAATACATAGTGTATCCAAAGTCTAACAATGCGGAAATAAAAAAAAGATAGGATAGGAGGGAAGAAATCAATGCTGCGAACGCCGTATAGCTACCATGATACTCCCCAAAATGCTGGATCCGTTGATCAACTGGATCTACTGTGCCTGAGACTGCCCTGGATCCGTACACAAGGCGCAAGGAGTAAAGTGAGTACTCTGACCCAGTAAGTAATAAAAGTAACTACAGTCCGAAGATAAGAAAATCCAGTAAATACACAAAGTAAGCTAAAATCCAAATATACAGCAACATATGGAACTGAGCAGCTAAACACCAGTATAAATACAAATACATGAATGCAATGCAATGCATATGATGGTACATTCCAGTACCCACTGCGGCGTGCAGCCCGAGCCATCCATATTTATTTATCGTCGACGGCGCTCACTGGGGGTGTGTACAGACTCCGGAGGGGCTCCTACAGCCCAAGCGCAATATCTTGGTCAGTCATTGTTACCTGACCGGTCAGCCATTGTTACCTGACCAATTTATATCATACAGTGCCATTGTTACCACTGTTCAAGTATATCATCCAGTGTCATTGTTACCACTATTTCAAGTATATCACACAGTGTCATTGTTACCATTGTTTCAAGTATATCACACAGTGTCATTATTACCACTGTTTCAAGTCACTTTATAATCAGTCCAAAAAAAATAATATAATAAGCCCCTTGGGCATTTACAAAACAGAAGTTCCCAGCCCAGAATACATTTAAAAATATCTTTTAAGTTTTCAACACTTAGAATTATGGCTGAGTTTGCAAAACACCATTTAAAACCTTGGACTGAAATTAAATGATATGCAAATCATGCTAAGCAGTAATATCAATCCTCGAAGAATTTACAAATCGGCACAAGGCCCCAAACATGGCATCAAGCCCAATAATATCAATGAAGTATGTGTACCAATCACCAGTATAGTATAAACATCACACGGGATGGACCAAGTCACAATCCCCAATAGTATCTGACCCCGCACTCGCCATGGAGTGCGTGTCACGCCTCAATATAGCATTACGATGTGAAAGTGCGGGGTTTCAAACGCTCAGAACAACATTTACATCTATTACTCACCTCTAACCGGTCGTAGACTAGTCCGCAATGCCCTTTCCTCTTGAATCGACCTCTTCGCACGTCGAATCTAGTCAAAACCACAACGAATACGTTACAATAGGCTAAGGGAATATAACCCAATCGAAAAGACTCGAAAAATGTCGAAAATCCCGAAATTAGCAAAACCCGATCCCCGGGCCCACGTCTCAAAATTCAGAAATTTTTACATCAATACGACCCTTATCTCGCCACGAGTCTATACACACCAAATTCACAAAAATCAGAGTTCGTTTGACCCCTCAAATCACCATTTAATTCTCTTAAGTTTCAAGCCCTAAACCACCATTTTTGTCCATAATTTACTTGCGTTTTCAGCTCTAATACATGTATTTAACTTGGAAATAAGTAGAAACAACTCACCTTTGATGCTTGATGAAATCCCCCTTGAAATTCTCTCCAAAATAATCCAAGCCAAATGAAAGAAATGAAAGAAATAAGCCAAATCCGTGTTTAAAAGAATCTGCCCGTGCTTCGTCGAGTTGTACCTTGCACTTGTGCTATACAAGTTGTAGATCCTATTAAAAATTTTCCTTGTCGGATACCTTCTGTTTAAACACACATAACGTCTTGTATAAGTATCCAAATGACAAACGGATTGAATATTTAGAAACTAGACTCGAAGATATTTAATTTGATAGGTTGTACACCATATAACTCTTTATATATCCCGAGATATGACCTTCTAAAGTAGGCTCCCCGAATCAGAAAATTCTGGAGAACGAGCTCCACCAGTCATATTCAATCAACTGTAACATTCTCTACAGATGTCCAAATTACGATTTCTTTAGCTTTCTGGAAACTAGACATAAAGGTCTATAACTTTCGTTTTTAAACCATCTCAAAATTACTTGTAGATCAAACGATATAGGCCTCCGAAGTACACCCCATGATTGCAGTCCAAAGACCTGCAGAAAATTGTAGCAGAAATTTCTGCAGCTTTTTCTTTTCTTTTTGGTCCGAATTTCATTCCGTTAACCTTCCGAAATCCACCCGAGGCACTCGGGAGCTTAACCAATTATATCAACATGTCCCACAATATCATTCAAACTTGTCCCAACCTTCGAAACACCCAAAATAACATCAAAACATCAAATCCTCATCGGATTCAAGCCTATGAATCTCACGAACTTCCAAATTCCATTTTTGATCAAAAACCCAACCAAACCACGTTCGAATGACCTCAAATTTTGCAGACAAGTCCAAAATGACATAACGAAGCTACATCAACTCTCGGAATTCCATTCCGACCCTCGGATCAAAATCTCACTTATCTACCGGAATTCGTCAAAATACTAACTTTGCCAATTCAACCTTAATTCTACACCGGTCATCACAAAAATATTCCGGACACATTTCTAAGTCCCAAATCACCTAACGAAGCTATCCGAACCATAAAATTCGCATTTCGAGCTCTCTAACACATAAGTCAATATTCGGTTGACTTTTCCAACTTAAGCTTCCTTAAAAGAGACTAAGTGTCTCAAACCTTACCAAAATCATTCCGGAATGACTTCAAATTTTGCACACAAGTCACATTCGACATTACGGACTTTCACCAACTTTCGGATTCGCATTCCGACTCCGATATCAAAATTTCCCCTTCCGGTCGAATTTTTCTCAAAAACCTTCAAATTTCTATACTTAGCCAAATGACTTCAAAATGACCTCCGGACATCCGAATTCACTTCCGATTGCGCTACCAATCCTTAAATCATCCCCCAAAACTAACCGAATCATCGGAAATAAATTCCGAGACCTCTAACTCACAAGTCAACTTCCGGTTGACTTTTCCAAACTAATTCTTCATTAAAAAGACTATTTGTCCCAATTTCTACCAAACTCGATCCGAATTGACTCAAATTCACCAAGTACACATATTGAAGCATGAATAAGCATATAACGGGGAATATGGGACGGAATTACTGGAGACGACGGGTCGGGTCGTCACATTATCAACAGTATGCCAAGGTACATTAGCTAGCAATCTGTAGCCCCTTATGTACTCACATACCACATCCTCTTCTTTGGCTACATTTGCATTACTATCTATATCAGCATACCTGTCAAAGATTTCAGCGATTCTTGTCTTGAATATACAATCAACAGTTGTATACTTGAAGTTGGTTGTTTGGTTGTACTTTCCCTTCTTTCTCAAATAGTATAATATTACGTCAATATGCTATATACAAATTTAAATACATAGCGTTAGTACATCGAGTGAAATCAAGGAAAAGAAACTGAATATAATAACTGAAAATAAACTTATCAAGTGTTGAAAACAAATGGAATGAACATAATTTTGTACATTAAAGGTTAGAAAATAATTGAATACAACTTGGCATTACCTGTTAAGATACATAATGATTAATATATATATATATATATGTATTTGATGCAGAATACAATTCAATACACTGTGTTCACTAAATAAATATAAATACTTGAATATTTCAGAAACTAATCATGAACAATATTAATACAAAATGTATACTATTAAATACAAGATAGAAACTAATCATGAAAAACATAAATACAAAGTGCATACTATTAAATACATGTGTAAACGATACATCTGAATACATTTAAATACTATCACGACCCCAGTTCGCCCTCCGTGAACTATCGTGACGGCACCTAGTCTCTATGACTTGGTAAGCCTAACAAATGCGGAAAGAAACAATTTGTTGAAGAAATAATTAAAAACCAAAATAACAAAATGAAATAGTATTAAAGATGTCGCTCGACATATACAATACAACTCTCGAAACTAACAACATTTCCCAAAACTCGGAATCTCATGAAATCACAAGCTTTTGAATGTCTACAAGTATCTAACTCTAGAATGTCTAAAAAAAGAAACTACATAAGGGATAATACTTAAAGAGATAATAGAAAGGGACTCCTCAGTCTGCGTACGCGGTAGATATACCTCGAAGTTTCTGGAAAAGTCGCCTTGCCTCAAGGGTTATAGGACTGAGTCGAAGTACCTGGATCTGCACATGAAAAACATGCGCAGAAATGGCATAAGTACACCACAGCGGTGCTTAGTAAGTGCTAAGCCTAACCTCGGTCGGGAGTGACGAGGAAAGTCAAGGTCCTACTGAGATTAAATGAAATATAAGGTATAACAATATAGAATGAGACATTATAACTAAGTGCAACAATAAGAAATATTATAGAATAGAATGAACAACAACAACTGTAACAGAGATAAGATAATCACGGAAAAGAGTACAGTTCAACTCATAGATAACAACCGGGGATCCTGTAGCCCCAATATACATATCCAGTGGATCTCCCGGAATACCGTCCCGTAGTCCACTTAATAGTGCGTAGGGATCTACCGGAATTTTGATCCGTAGTCCCAAATGTAAATACTGGTACTGGGGGAATCTATCGGGTGCAGTCCCATAGTTCTAATATAAAAGTGTAGGGGGATCTCCCGGAATACTAATCCGTAGTCCCAAAGTAAACATATAGGGGGATCTCCCGGTATAATGTCTTGTAGTCCCAAAGTAAACACACAACAACAAGAAGAAGAATACACAGTTCAATTCAAATTCCATACCAAGGTAAAACAGGTATTTCTAACCTAGGATGCTGCACATAATCCAAATAAGGCAGTTTAAGCAAGAAAATCAATGAATTCAATTAGACATGCTTCCATAAGCTAACAATAGGCTTAAATTGAAAGTAGTATAAACAGGAAAAGAAATACAATTATAATAAAGATTTTTTCAACAAGTACACACTCGTTACCTCACGTACAAGGCATTTCAAATATCAATATTACCAAATCCTAAGGGGAGTTTCCGCCACACAAGGTTAGACAAGTCACTTACCTCGAATCGACTCAAAATCAATCTGAACTCACGTTCTTGCCA
The DNA here is from genome assembly GCF_000393655.2 of Nicotiana sylvestris. Classification (NCBI taxonomy): domain Eukaryota; kingdom Viridiplantae; phylum Streptophyta; class Magnoliopsida; order Solanales; family Solanaceae; genus Nicotiana; species Nicotiana sylvestris. The sequence continues at coordinate 23,477,907 of NC_091060.1, forward strand.
CGAGTACTCGACTCCAAATGGCCCAAATCTATTCAAATCAATTGCATAATATAAATAACACTTCATGTAACTGATTCCACTAATTAATTCTAAGCTAATACGCGAAATTAAAAAAAATGACCAAAAGGCCCTTCGGGCCCACATCTCGGAATCGGGTAAAATTTATATTTTCAGAATTCTCATACTCTCACGAGTCTAACCATACCAAAATTATCAAAATCCAATGTCAAATCCCCAATCAAAACTCAAAATTTATGTCTAAGAACTTTTCCCCAATTTTAATCCAAATTATGAAATTAAATGATGAATTCATGTTTAGATTATTGGGTTACAAGCAAAAGGAGTTAAGAATCGTTACCCAATCGATATCTCTGAAAATCACTCAAAACCTCGCTCAAATCCGAGCTCCCAAGCTCTAGTTTTCACAAAAATGGCTAAACCCTCGATTTTGAAATTTTATATTCTGCCTAGCTATTTCCTTCTTCACGATCGCGAGACTACTATCGCGAACGTGATGCATAAAAATTCCACTAGCCAGTCTTCCTCTTTGCGAATAAGAGAACCAGAACTGACTGCTGCAACATTTTTCTGTAATTTTCTATGTTTCAAAAATGACTGCTGCAACATTTTTCTGTAATTTTCTAAGTTTTAAGAATGACCCGTTGAGCATCTTAAACACACCCGAGGCCCCCGGGACCTCAACCAAACATGTCAACCAATCCTAAAATATGATTCAAACTTGTTCCACTCTTCAGAACGCTCAAAACAACATCAAAACACCAATTTAACATCAGATTCAAGCCTAAGAACTCCAAAAACTCTCAAATTATGCTTTCAATCAAAAACGCTCTCAAACCTCATCCAAATGACATAAAATTTTGCACACATGTCATATTCAACGCTACGGAGCTACTCCAACTCCCGAAATTCCATTCCGACCCTTAGATCAAAATCTCACTATCGAACCGGAAACTTCAAAAATTTAACTTTCGGCATTTCAAGCCTAAATTAGCTACGGACCTCCAAAATACAATCCAAACACGCCCCTAAGCCCGAAATCACCCAATTGAGTTAAAGGAACCAACAAAATTCCATTTCGAGGTTGTCTTCACACTGCTCCAACTACGGTCCAAATTCTAAAGTATAAGCTTTCATTTAGGGACTAAGTGTCCCAAAACACTTCGAAACTCAAAACCAAATATCCCGACGAATCAAAATAGGAGAAACAAACTTAGGTAAATAAGTTAATAGGGGATCGGGGCATAAATTCTAAAAATAACCGGCTGGGTCATTATAGATACATAAAAATCCGGTAAGGCATATGAATAACAGTATGCTTACATAGCAAATGAACAATATAAATACAAATTGGTGTGAGAGCTCAAATTTTGAATTATACAATTAGACAAACCAATCCTAAAAATGAATTAAATTGGATTTGGAAGGGGTATATCTTACATTGTCATCCCATAGTTTACCGTTAAAAGAGAGAAGGTAAACCAATATTTTGAAGTGACTTGATCAACTCCAAAATCCAACGGTATATGAAGTGTTGACGTGTTCTTCTTGTAATGGTCTTCCAAATTACTTCTACAAGGACTTAGTAAAAAATATTATATCCATTTTAAAAAATATAAATATATAATAGCATACCAGGGAAAAAACTCACTTCTGTTCATGTCAAGCGAGAAGACCACCACAAACCCATTTCTCGTATTCCTGAATGACTAATGTAGGATGTGGCCCCGATATTGAATCATCTTCAAATGAGTGTCTTTTTTCAAATATAGGAGTCAATTGTACTGAGGTAAGGGTCATCACTTTTTTATCAAGTCAATTTTGTGTCCCGACACCTTAAAACCTCCCTTTTTCTCACATCAATTTGTATGCGCAGTCCGGGCGTGTATCCGAAAAGCCATTATGTGAAAGTCTGTGAAAAATGGTAAATTTTGCTTTTAAAATAAATTTAAGTTGACTTTTGTCAATATTTTGGGTAAACGGACTCAGACCCATAATTAGATGGTCCCGGAGGGTCCGTAGGAAAATATGGGACTTGGGCGTATGACCGGAGTTGAATTCCGAGGTTCCAAGCCCGAGAAATAGATTTTTAAAGAACATTGTTTTCTGGATAATATAAGAGTTTTTGGAAATAAAAAGATATTTGAAATTGATGGTATCGGGCCCGTATTATGGTTTCGGAGCCTGGTACAAAATTGAAATAATAATTAGGTTAAATCTGTAAAATTTGGTAATGATCGGAATTGGTTTGGTATAAAACGGACCTAAAGTTGATAAATTGGAATTTTGGTGTTCTTGAGTTATTTCATGGATTTAGGGTTTAATTCATAGTTGTTGATGTTATTTTAATGATTTGATTGCACGAGCAAGTCTGTATGATGTTCTTAGGTTAGTGTGCATATTTGGTTTGGAGCCTTGAGGGCTTCGGTGAGTTTTGGATAGGCCACGGAGTGGAATTGAACTTAGGAAGTTTTAGATTTTCAGCTGGTATGTGTTGCAGGCTCTGATCTCGCAATTGTGAGGTCAGGTGTCGCAATTGCGAACCTATCAGGCTTGGAAATTGCGAGGGGCTCTTTGCAATTGCGAAGTATGCCTTGGCCAGCCCTTGTGACGACCCAGCCAGTCGTCTCATGAGTTACCTCTCTGTTTCCACCATTTCTTCTTCTTATTACTTTGTTTATCGGTTCTATTTGTGATCAGGTTGGTTGGCTCAGGTTCGGAGAGGATTTGGTAAGGTTTGAGACACTTAGTCTTTTTTGAGGAGGCTTAAGTTGGAAAAGTCAATCGGATGTTGACTTATGTGTTAGAGGGCTCGGGTGTGAGTTCCAATGGTTCAGTTAGTGCCGGGAGGTGATTTGGGAGTTATGAGCGTGATCGGAATGAGTATTGGAGGTTCAGAGTAGATTTGGGCTTGAATTGGCGAAGTTGATATTTTTGGGATTTACAATTGGTAGGTGAGATTTTGATATAGGGGTCGGAATGGAATTCCGAGAGTTGCAGTAGTTTCGTTATGTCATTTAGGATGTGTGTGCAAAATTTCAGGTCATTCGGACATGGTTTGGTTGGGGTTTTGATCAAAAGCAGAATTCGGAAGATTTTGGAAACTTAGGCTTGAATCCGATGTGTTTTGGTTGATTCAATATTTTTTGAGGTGTTTTGAAGATAGGTACAAGTTTAAATAAGGTTATGGGATATGTTTGTGTATTTGGTTGGGGTCCCGGGGGCCTCGGGGTGATTTCGGATGGTTGACAGAGAAGTTTGGAATTTTGGTGAGCTGTAGATTTTGCTGCTTCTAGTATTTCCGCACTTGCAGATTGGGGACCGCATGTAAGCTGCCCCAGATGCGAGGAATGGAGCCATAGAAGCGAAAAGGAGCTAGTGAGGGAGAAACCGCATAAGCGGTTGGAGGACCGCACCTGCGATGGCGCGGGTGTGGATATTGTATCGTAGATGCAGATCTGGGCAGAATAAGTGGGAACCACTGAAATGGTTCAAGGACCGCAATTGCGGTACCGTAGAAGCGGGAATATGGCCGCAGATATGAAATACTTGGGCCAGAAATTATAAATTATTTCTTTTGCGATTTTTGAGCTATTTCACCATTTCTAAGTCGGCTTTGGAGCTTTTTGGACGATTTTGAAGAAGGATTTCAAGGGAACTTCACTGAGGTAAGGATTTTGGACCTAAACTCATTCCTAAGGTATTATTTCATGGATTAGAGCTATAACTAATGGAATTTAAGGGTTAAAATTGGGGAAACTAGGGCTTGGTGTTGGAGACCTAGACTTGAGGATTTGAGGGACCTATTGTGGTCGAATTTTGGTACTTTTGATATGTATGAACTCGTGGGCAAATAAGGAATCCATCGATGTGAATTTTATCGAATTCTGAGACATGGGCCTGGGGGTCGAGTTTTGGTAATTTCGGGATTTATGTTGTAAATTAATTATTTTTGCTTGGGCTTCATTCCCTTAGCATATTTTGACGTTGTGATTCTGATTTTGGATAGATTAAATGTGAGTGGAGGCCGATTTGAGGGGCAAAGGCATCGCGGACTAGAGATTTGACCGGATTGAGGTGAGTAATGATTATAAATGATGTCCTGATGGTATGAAACCCTGGATTGCACATCGTTGTGCTATATTGAGGTGACACACACGCTTGATGATGAGCGTGGGGTCGTGCACTGTTGGGGATTGTCACTTGGTCCGTCCCAAATGACTATTTTACCGCGTATTGCCCCGTATTTGACTGAAATCGATTTGTGAACATCATGTTTTGGGTTGAACGCTATATTTCAGCCTCGTGCCAACTATTTGAACCTTTAGGGGATTTTTATTGATATTTCCTCACTATTTTGACTTTATAATTGAACTCAGTCTTGTTACATTCCACTGTTTTCATAATTACGCCATGTTTACTCCGTTTTAAAACTTAAATGATCTTTTAAATGATATTTGGGTTGAGAATCATGTTTTACTATTGCCCGAGTGGCTTGTGAGGATTTTTGACTGAGTAAGGTTGAGGGCCTATGTTGTGAGGAAACACTGATTTTAAAGATGAGGCCGAGGGCGTGAGATATGTACGCCACGAGGTGGCTTGTTGATATGAGGATGAGAGCCTAGTGATGATGCCACAAGATGGCTTGATATTGCGCTTGGGCAGTAAGGGGCCCCTCCAGGAGTCTGCACAACCCCAGTGAGCGCAGGTACCCATTGTGATGTGAGATATAGCCCGAGGGGCTGGTATTGTTCTGAGATATTGCCCGAGGGGCGGATTTGTTGATGTTGTGCCCAGGAGGCAAACCTTTATGTGTTTATCTTTCTCATTTGTCTGCCATTTACCTGTTTAATTGTTAAAAAGGTATTTCCTGAAGTTTAAACTGAACTTAACTGATTTTTCATATCTTTACTGGTTTTACTGCTTCATTATAGCCTATAATGTGTCTTACGTGTTTTCATATCTCTAAGTCATTTATTTATGATTATTACTCACTGAGTTGGAGTACTCACTTTACTCCCTACACCCCGTGTGCAGATTCAGGCGTTGCTGATCCTACTAGCGTGAGTTGAGAGCTCCCGGCAGACTTCGGAGTCCACGAGGTAGCTGCTTGGCGTCCGCAGTCCCGTGTTTCTCCGCCTTTATCTCATTTCTATCTCTTTATCAGACATTTTGTAATAGCTTATAGACTTTTCAGACTCATGCTAGGATTGATAGATGCTCGTGGTTTTACTGCTTCATTATAGCCTATAATGTGCTTAATTTGAATTGTATTTCATGGTTTAGACTTAATTCTAATTGTTAACTTCTTAAAACTAAAATGGGTAAGTGTCGGTTGGCCTTGTCTTCACGAGAGGCGCCATCGCGACCGAGTCCGGGTTTAGGGTCGTGATAGCCCCGCTCGCAATTGCGAGCATTTTTTCGCAATTGTGAATAACCCAAAAATCCCCAGCTGTCACAAATGTGACATTCGCTTTGCAAATGTGAGTTCACAATTGCGAAAATCTGATCGCAAATGCAATGATAGCAGGTCCCGAAGGGGTTCGCAATTGCGAACCCCGATCGCAATTGTGACATCTGCAACCTGCTAAATCATAACTTAGCCAAAAATTTCTCATTTCTCAAACTATCTCAAACCTAAAACACCTTTAGGTGATTTTCAAAGACAACTACTCTTCCAAATCGATTATAAGTCATTTCTAACTCGTTTTCTTTAATCTATAACATCTTTTCACATGATTTCTGTCGCACCTCCTTTTTCCGCACCCGCGGGGCGCGTAGGGGGTTTTCTCCAATTAAAGGATAGTCGAAACTGGATTTGTTTATTTGTTTCAGAGTCGCCACCTCGGAATTTTAAAGCGTCCCAAGTCACCAGTTTTAATCCCTGAATCGAGGAGAATATGACTCTGTTTATTATTCTGCGAACCAGAAATCCTGAGTAAGGAATTCTGTTAATCCGGAAGAAGGTGTTAGGCATTTCCGAATTCCGTGGTTCTAGCACGGTCGCTCAACTGTTTTTATTCTTGGCTTAATTATCTTGATTTTACTAAATACATTTTTATTGCATGATTTTGTTACCGCTTTTGTTTATTGTTTACAATTATATAAACGAATTACGCGTACGTATATTCATATTATATACCTTTTATAATTGCAGAGAATCGTGCCACGCATACGAGTACACAAAAGGTTGATAATATTTTTTGTATTTTTATTATATAAAAAAAAATCATATGTTCGAAGTTAGAAATAAAATTAAGAACACCGTCGCCCTTGTATGATTAAACAGTGATCTGCACATCTCGGGTTATATGAAATTATTTTAACATCCTTGGATAAATCCCTTTTAAATATTCGATCGAAATTGCGCGAACGCATAATCCGAATTGCTTTAGAAATATAATCAGGTTACACGAACGTATCCCTAATCACAAAAATATTCTTGATGGTAGTGTAAATTTGTTTACAAATTGTTTATTACATCCATATTATTTTTATATGAAAGGTCATGGTAAATCACTATTTGAGACGCCTCTAAATTTCTTGATGAGAATTCTCAATTTATTGAGTGTCAACCACAGATTATATATATATTTTTATGAATTATATTCCACAAAAACCATTCGTATTTATGGAGTAAAAATGAACAACGCGTAATTAATACTACCATTTTTCTCGTAAATGCAATACATATGTGCCAAAAATGAATTGCGTATGAAACTAAAAAAAATTGATTTATGAAAGGAAGAGATGTTTTCGAAGAATTTTCATTATTTTATTTAATGCAAACTCTATTTCTACATACCATTGATATAAAATGTTGCAATTCGTGCTTATACATCCCATCTCATTCTCATATACTTGTTTTTAATCCAAAATTGTAATTGTTTGGTTAATTTGTTTACGATGGTAGATAGGCATCAAGTTGATAAGAAAGAAATTATTATACAAACCGATTCAATAAAATTGCCTCACATGCAACCTAACTGTATGTCGGAAACATTCATAACATTCTAACATCGTAACGAGCTATATCAAATCACCTTTCGCTAATGGTTATACACACATCTGTTATCTTATATATGAAAAACACCACCAACACCATTTTAACCTTATTTAACAACAGAGGTTAGTAATGTAGTTTTCTTGATATTTCTACATTACTCTTTACTTAGCTAACAACACCATAAAATTTAAATAATGGCCAACTTTATGCCATGTTCCCTACCTTGACAACTTAATTATATCTTCCCTTAATGAAAATTTCGAAATTAACCTTATTACAACACTTATACAAACTTCAAGAAATGACATTTAACTTATAGTTATCACGTCAAAATATACTATTATTTAACCAACATGAAAAAAAGCTGAATTTTAAACTAATGAGCTTAAACGAACAGAAGACAGTATTACAATTCAAGCTTCATTTATTTGTCATGTTGAAGCTCTTCACAACATGAGTTTAAAAGATATGTACCTGGAAATGAAGGTAGAAGGAGTAAATTTCAGCAATAATAGCAGCAACAAAACACCGGTAGAATATACCAATAACAACAGCAAGTCTGAACAAGACCCATTAACCCAGATGAACAGTGACAGAATCTTGAGAAAAATTTCAGATTTAAACCGAACAATATCCACAAACAAACAACGGACAGATTCTAGAAAAATAACATTTCAGATTTCAGTTTCTTTCCTCTATCTGTTTCAGATTCCTATTTCTGATTTTTCTGTTTCTGCTTTTGTATCTGTTTCAGATTGTGTGTGTGTGTGTGAATGTTCTCTTTTCTATTTCTTTTTCTGTTTTCTTCCTCTCTTTCTTTTTCTTTAAAAAAAATCTGAGTTCTTTTCTTTTCTTCAAAATCTCAGTCCTTAAAATCTCTCTCAAATCTCCCTCTTAAAATCTGTCCTGCTTCCTGTATTTATACAGGTCTGCCCCTTTCTTTTTAAGTGCTACCTGGACCCCCCTTTTGTTATCTAAGGTAGATTTTCCCTTAAAATCTGCCATTGAACTGCTTTTTCTTATTCAAACAGCACTAAGGATACCTTTACTTTATTTTCAGCCCCTCCACTTCCTTTGGTTTCCTATTATCCTATTAGATTAACAGCCACTAACATTCCACTTCCAGCACACTAGCACTAACACTGTTTTTTACTGTTTCATTCCCATAAATGCCCTGAAATCCTACTGTTATTGCTGTCTTTAAACTAAAAATCAGAATCTGATACCAAACAGATTTTAAAATCTGTTCAAGCAGCTATAACCAATCCTATGATTAACCTCCTAATACAATTGTATTCACCCAACCCTTGTAAACTTGAATTCAACTCAACATCTCAACAACATTATACTGAATTTCAACATAACAAATTATACTGAACTTCAACTTTGAACTAAAATCAAACAAACACAGGAGCATTGTCAATATATTGACAATGCCCTGAAACTTAATGTTCAGACAATAACATATACACAGCACTTATTTTGACAGATTCATATAAACCAGGATGATTTAACTGACGAGTATTAATTAAAATGATTATCTACAACATCTGTCAACAAACAGTCCATAAAAATAGAAACAGATTGTTTCAATCAGTATTATCATAAACAAGAATTCATAATATAACTAATCGACGAACTTAATCGAGTCGATTACTCACATTGTAAATAATCACAACCAACAGAAACAATTTCATATTTTGATCATATAGACGAGTATGAGACAGTATAACAATAAAAGATGGGAAAATTACACAGACTAATGAAACAAACATAAAATACACGTAGAATACACAAAAGAAATAGAAAACAATACCTCTGAATCTTCAAATTTATTCAGACACAGACTCAACGTGAATTCGGACATTTTTTAGGCTGAACAGACTTTATTCGAAGTATTCTCAGTTGATAATACCTCGATTAAAGTCTCTTAGACCTCAATCCTTCACTCGAATCGGAAAAATTCCAAGATTGGAAATTTTTTAGGGTTTCAGGTTCTTGGATCTTAAATCCGAACACTTCTGGGCAGATTTGAAGGGAACCAAAGATGACACAAGGGTGAGGGAGGCCTAGGGGTCATTTTCGTGTTAGTTTGAGGTAGGTTGGGATAGGGTCAGGTTTCACTCGAATCTTCAAATGAAGATTCGAGCAGTTCCAGTAGGATTCGAGCCATGCAACTAACAGATTCGTGATGAGGGTATCTAGGGGAAGCTGAGGTGTTATTTTGGAGGCCATCGGAGAATATAAAGTTTTCAGGCCAACCTTCGATTTAAGATTCGAAGAGTTGGGGCCTGATTTGAAGGAAACCAATGCCAGATCCGTGAAGAGGAAGTTGTGAGGAGTCTGGGGTGTTAAGGTGGTGACCGACGACATTGTTGCCGCCGGGTTTCAGGAGGTGGGGAATGAAGGCGGCTAGGGTTAGGGGATTGGTTCGGGGAAGATGATGAATAGTAAGGAAGGGGGGTGCTTAGTTAGGGGGCCGGGGTAGGGGTTTGGACTTTATATAGGGGAAGGGTGGATCAATCTTGACCGTTAGATCCAGCATGATACACGGTCATGATCCGTTCATTAAACCAAACAATGTTGTTTGGTTTAATGCCAGGGTCGGGCTGAGTCGGGGCAGTGGGTCGGGTAAGGATCACGGGTTAGGGTGATGAGATCTCAGCCGTTGGATGGATTTGATCCAACGGCCATTGATGAAATACGACCAAACGCTGTCGTTTTGGTTCGTTTAAATTGGACCGGACATGGGAGTGTTGGGATTGGGATGTGGAGGGGATTAATTTGGTTGGGCCTGATTTTGTTTAGAATTTTTGGCCCAGATCCGTTTTACCCATTTAATTTCCACTCTTTTTTTTTTAATTTCCAATTTAATTCTTCAATTTATTAAAATCCTAATTAAAATTATAAAAACAAAAATTATCATTACAAAAAATACTGATTACTTTTAACAATTATTAACACATAGACAAAACATTAATCACACAGTAAAACATTTAAAATAGAACCAATGCATATTTTTTGTGATTTTATTTTTGAATCAATTATTAAATGCATAATTAAATCCTAGATATGCATGAAACATATATTTTTATTTTTATTTTGTTTAATTATTACAAAGCAAACATTTACGGACAACACAAATAATTAACAAACACCACACAAATTCTAAAAATTGCACACTAAAAGAGATTTATTTTATTTATTTTTGATTTATTTTGGAGTGGTTTTCGGGAGGCAAAAATCACGTGCTCACAGCTGCCCCTCTTTGCGCGGAAACTCGAAGAGTTTTCGTGCAAAGATAAAATGAGCGGATACGAGCAATTTTTTGCCCGTTCAAATACTCCGTGGGAAGCATTTTTTTGAAAGATTTGACCGAACCCCTGCTTCAAAGGTTTCCTACATATCCTTGGCTATAAAGGAATCAGGTCAATGTAGTTCGGGAAGTTTTGGGTTGCTGGGACTACCATGGGACTGTGAAGTTACTGCTGTTTTGTACTGCTTTTACTGCTTGCTGAACTCCTTATTACACCTTGCTTCAAAGGTAATACAAAAAGCTAAACTAGACTATGGTACATGAATTATAAAATCTTATCTAGATCATGCCCTTGCGTTTCTTGTTGTCTTGATATCTTGGTGACTCTTGGGCATTTGGCTTATTCCGCCTTCCCTTTCATTGTGTCCCGTATTTTCTATCTCTGTTTGGGACTCTTGTTGTTTCCTGTCGGGGACTTTGTTGGACTCCTCTGTTTTATTAACTCTAAGTGTGCTCCTATCTCATACGAGCGGGCTTTTGATTTCAATACTTCAATTATATTCCCTTGTTCTCCAGGTGGGCGCCTGACTTCTGTTGCTTCAATTCTTCATCCTCATTCTCCAGGTGGATGCCTGATTTCTTCTACTTAAATTTTTCATCCTCATTCTCCAGGTGGACGCCTGATTTCTTCAATGCTTCATCCTCATTCTCCAGGTGGACGCCTGATTTCTTCTTAAACTCTCATCCTCATTATCTAGGTGGACGCCTGATTTCTTCTTTAACTCTTCATCCTCATTCTCCAGGTGGACGCCTGACTTCTTCTTAAATTTTTCATCCTCATTCTCCAGGTGGACGCCTGATTTCTTCTTTAATTCTTCATCCTCATTCTCCAGGTGGACGCCTGACTTCTTCTTAAATTTTTTCATCCTCATTCTCCAGGTGGACGCCTGACTTCTTCTTAAATTTTTCATCCTCATTCTCCAGGTGGACGCCTGATTTCTTCTTAAATTTTTCATCCTCATTCTCCAGGTGGATGCCTGATTTCTTCTTAAATTTTTCATCCTCATTCTCCAGGTGTACGCCTGATTTCTTCTTTAATTCTTCATCCTTATTCTCCAGGAGGACGCCTGATTTCTTCTTTAATTTTTTCATCATTATTCTCCAGGTGGACGCCTGACTTCCTCTTTAATTCTTCATCTTCATTCTTCAGGTGGACGCCTGACTTCTTCTTAAATTTTTCATCCTCATTCTCCAGGTGGACGCCTGACGTATTCTTAAATTCTTCATCCTCATTCTCCAGGTGGACGCCTGACTTCTTCTTAAATTTTTCATCCTCATTCTCCAAGTGGACGCCTGATTTCTTCTTTAATTCTTCATCCTCATTCTCCAGGTGGACGCCTGACGTCTTCTTAAATTTTTCATCCTCATTCTCCAGGTGGACGCCTGACTTCTTCTTAAATTTTTCATCCTCATTCTCCAGGTGGACGCCTGATTTCTTCTTAAATTCTTCATCCTCATTCTCCAGGTGGACGCCTGATTTCTTCTTTAATTCTTCATCCTCATTCTCCAGGTGGACGCCTGACTTCTTCTTAAATTTTTTCATCCTCATTCTCCAGGTGGACTCCTGATTTCTTCTTAAATTTTTCATCCTCATTCTCCAGGTGGACGCCTGATTTCTTCTTAAATTTTTCATCCTCATTCTCCAGGTGTACGCCTGATTTCTTCTTTAATTCTTCATCCTTATTCTCCAGGTGGACGCCTGATTTCTTCTTTAATTTTTTCATCCTTATTCTCCAGGTGGACGTCTGACTTCCTCTTTAATTCTTCATCCTCATTCTTCAGGTGGACGCCTGACTTCTTCTTAAATTTTTCATCCTCATTCTGCAGGTGGACGCCTGACTTCTTCTTAAATTCTTCATCCTCATTCTCCAGGTGGACGTCTGACTTCTTCTTAAATTTTTCATCCTCATTCTCCAGGTGGATGCCTGATTTCTTCTTTAATTCTTCATCCTTATTCTCCAGGTGGACGCCTGACTTCTTCTTAAATTTTTTCATCCTCATTCTCCAGGTGTACGCCTGATTTCTTCTTAAATTCTTCATCCTCATTCTCCAGGTGGACGCCTGATTTCTTCTTTAATTCTTCATCCTCATTCTCCAGGTGGACGCCTGACTTCTTCTTAAATTTTTTCATCCTCATTCTCCAGGTGGACGTCTGATTTCTTCTTAAATGTTTCATCCTCATTCTCCAGGTAGACGCCTGATTTCTTCTTAAATTTTTCGTCCTCATTCTCCAGGTGTACGCCTGATTTCTTCTTTAATTCTTCATCCTTATTCTCCAGGTGGACGCCTGATTTCTTCTTTAATTTTTCCATCCTTATTCTCCAGGTGGACGTCTGACTTCCTCTTTAATTCTTCATCCTCATTCTTCAGGTGGACGCCTGACTTCTTCTTAAATTTTTCATCCTCATTCTCCAGGTGGACGCCTGACTTCTTCTTAAATTCTTCATCCTCATTCTCCAGGTGGACGTCTGACTTCTTCTTAAATTTTTCATCCTCATTCTCCAGGTGGATGCCTGATTTCTTCTTTAATTCTTCATCCTTATTCTCCAGGTGGACGCCTGACTTCTTCTTAAATTTTTTCATCCTCATTCTCCAAGTGGACGCCTGACTTCTTCTTAAATTTTTCATCCTCATTCTCCAGGTGGACGCCTGATTTCTTCTTAAATTTTTCATCCTCATTCTCCAGGTGGACGCCTGATTTCTTCTTTAATTCTTCATCCTCATTCTCCAGGTGGACGCCTGACTTCTTCTTAAATTTTTTCATCCTCATTCTCCAGGTGGACGCCTGATTTCTTCTTAAATTTTTCATCCTCATTCTCCAGGTGGACGCCTGATTTCTTCTTAAATTTTTCATCCTCATTCTCCAGTTGTACGCCTGATTTCTTCTTTAATTCTTCATCCTTATTCTCCTGGTGGACGCCTGATTTCTTCTTTAATTTTTTCATCCTTATTCTCCAGGTGGACGCTTGACTTCCTCTTTAATTCTTCATCTTCATTCTTCAGGTGGACGCCTGACTTCTTCTTAAATTTTTCATCCTCATTCTCCAGTTGGACGCCTGACTTCTTCTTAAATTCTTCATCCTCATTCTTCAGGTGGACGCTTGACTTCTTCTTAAATTTTTCATCCTCATTCTCCAGGTGGACGCCTGATTTCTTGTTTAATTCTTCATCCTCATTCTATAGGTGGACGCCTGACTTCTTCTTAAATTTTTTCATCCTCATTCTCCAGGTGGACGCCTGACTTCTTCTTAAATTTTTCATCCTCATTCTCCAGGTGGACGCCTGATTTCTTCTTAAATTTTTCATCCTCATTCTCCAGGTGGACGCCTGATTTCTTCTTAAATTCTTCATCGGTTTTTCCTGACACAAATATTGTTTTTGCCCCTGTTTTTAAATCAAAGAAAACTTTGTTAGTTTTAAAACAGGATGGTTAACTGGGGCATTCTTGTTGGCGGTGGGGCTTCTCTGTCTTGTTTTGTTGCCTTGAAATGGTTGAAAAGATTGTTTGTCCTTGTAATTGATCCTTAACTATAGGATTCCCCTCTGTATGTTTTCCTTCAAATCCTTTTAACCGTAATCATATGTTCTCCTGACATTGCTGATCTGCTTTTGATTCCACTTTTCTTACACCCATATCTTATTATTTTTTATTATCTCTTGCCCATCATGGCCGTATTTTTGTCCTATGCAACCTTGAATCTTGGTAGTATACCTTGACATTCTTTCTTATTTGTTTGGAACAAAACTCATCTCAAAAACTTTAGAAGAGTAAGATTATTAGTGACGAAAACATGATGATTTCGACAATCTAGAATGAAAAGAAAAATCCAATGGATGATTGTTGGAGAAGGAATAAAGGACTTATATGATTGGAGTCACTGGCGCCAATGATCATGGTATGCAATTTGGATTAATCAACCCAGTCTTTTAATCAATCTCCTTTTAATTGTCTCATTTTGTTTTCCCAAAATTTCCATAACCCAACTTCATTTTTCATTTTACAGACATGTTTGACTTGCCATATCTCAAAGAGTTTTCATCGACAAACCTTCCTCATTTGTTCATTTCTTACTTCCTTTTCGCCTTATGGTGCCTGCGAAGGTTTTCACCAATAAGACTCTCTCATTTTACTTTCTCTCAACTTCCGTCGTCTTGTGGTGCCTGTGTGGGTTTTCACCTATAAGAGCCTCTCATTTTACTTTCTTTTCTTGTTTGTACCAGAGTGTTATGAACCATCTTCATTTGCTTGACTCAGCATTTTTCTAAGATTGATCGAAAGGTCTTTTTGGTATGTGGTTGGAAATGAAAAGGTATTAAAAAAGTTAAATAGTTTTGATATGGGTTTAAAATTACAACTCTTGGAATCTTTTTCTTATTTCCAATACAATTCCCGCCCCAGTTTCTTGATTGGGGTCTCTTAATGTTTCTTTTTGTGCACATTATGCATATTGTGCACCCTATGACCGAGCCGTGAGGCGCCTACGTATCCTTCTTTGAGGAATCAGGTCAAACGTAGTTCACTCCAATAATAGTGATTTGATTTTTTTTTATATATATATTTGATTTTCATCGATTCCAAGAGAGGGTAGGAAAGAAACAAATATGGCTCAAAAGGGGAAGCAAAGGGTATAGTGTTTGGATAGCAGAATAAATTGCCTTTGTCATTCCAATCTTCGAAGTAATGCTAAATACAAACATTCAAAAAGTTATGCATAATATCTCTTTACCGCGTCAGAATTGATCGCCATGTCTATGCATTTGCCTTCAATATCTGTTAAGCATAGTGCACCATTCGATAATACTCTGGTCACAATGAATGGTCCTTGCCAATTCGGGGCAAATTTGCCTTTTGCCTCAACCTGATGTGGAAGAATACGTTTCAGCACATGTTGACCCACTTCAAACTTCCGTGGACGCACCTTTTTGTTGTATGCTCTTGCTATTCTTCTTTGATACAATTGACCATGACATACTGCGGCCAATCGTTTTTCATCAATCAAGTTTAACTGTTCCAGACGGGTTTTGACCCATTCATCATCATCAATCTTTGCTTCGGCGATGATCCGAAGGGAAGGAATTTCAACTTCTGCAGGAATTACTTCTTCAGTGTCATATACCAACAAATAAGGAGTTGCTCCTACTGAAGTGCAAACAGTAGTGTGATATCCCAATAAAGCAAATGGTAGTTTTTCATGCCATTGTCTTGAACCTTCTACCATTTTCCGAAGTATCTTCTTTATGTTTTTGTTGGCTGCCTCGACTGCTCCATTCGCCTTGGGCCGATATGGGGTAGAGTTGCGATGTGTAATCTTAAACTGTTGACATACTTCCTTCATTAAGTTACTGTTAAGATTAGCACCGTTATCTGTGATGATCACCTTTGGGATTCCGAATCGACATATGATATTTGAGTGAACAAAATCGACCACAGCTTTCTTGGTCACTGATTTGAATGTTTTGGCCTCAACCCATTTGGTAAAATAATCAATGGCTACCAGAATGAACCTGTGCCCATTGGATGCTGCCGGCTCAATTGGTCCAATCACATCCATGCCCCAGGCGACGAAGGGCCATGGTGCCGACATTGTGTGCAACTCGGATGGTGGAGAATGAATCAAATCTCCGTGTATCTGGCATTGATGACACTTGCGCACAAAACTGATACAATCTCGCTCCATGGTAAGCCAATAATAACCAGCTCGGAGGATTTTCTTTGCCAACACATATCCGCTCATGTGGGGTCCGTAAACTCCAGAATGTACTTCCGACATGACAGCTGTAGCTTGTCTAGCATCTATGCATCTTAATAATCCAAGGTCTGGTGTTCTTTTATACAAAACTCCTCCGCTTAAGAAGAATCCATTTGCCAATCGCCTAATGGTTCTCTTTTGATCCCCTGTGGCTTGTGCTGGATATATCCCCATCCTGATATACTCCTTGATGTCGTGGAACCACGGTTCACCGTCAAATTCCTCTTCAACCGTATTGCAATAAGCGTGCTGATCGTGGACTTGAATATGTAGTGGATCCACATAAGCTTTGTCTGGATGGTGCAACATTGATGCCAAGGTAGCCAATGCATCGGCAACCTCATTATGGATCCTTGGAATATGTCGGAACTCCACTGATTGAAACCGCTGACAAAGATCATGTAGACATTGTCGGTATGGTATGAGCTTCAAGTCTCGTGTTTCCCATTCTCCTTGAATTTGATGTACCAGAAGATCCAAATCTCCCATGACTAAGATTTCCTGGATACCCATGTCTGCGGCTAGCCTTAAACCCAAAATACAAGCTTCATATTCAGCCATATTATTGGTGCAATAAAATCGTAGTTGAGCCGTAACAGGATAGTGATGCCCTGTTTCAGAAATGATTACAGATCATATCCCGATTCCTTTCATATTAGCGGCCCCATCAAATAAAAGTTTCCAGCCAGGTTTTTCAATTTGCTCCATCTCACCGATATGCATTATTTCTTCATCGGGAAAATAAGTTTTCAATGACTCGTACTCCTCGTCGATCGGGTTTTCAGCTAAATGATCAGCCAGTGTTTGGGCTTTTATTGCAGTTCGAGTCACATAGATGATGTCAAATTCTGTGAGCAATATTTGCCACTTTGCAAGTCTTCCGGTTGGCATAGGCTTTTGAAAAATATATTTCAACGGATCCAAACGCGAAATGAGGTAAGTAGTGTAGGACGACAAATAGTGTTTCAACTTCTGAGCTACCTACGTTAGGGCGCAACATGTCTTTTCCAGATGAGTATACTTAACCTCATAAGCCGTGAATTTCTTGCTAAGGTAGTAGATGGCCTGTTCTTTTCTGCCGGTGAGGTCATGTTGCCCCTATACACAACCAAATGAATTTTCCAAGACCGTCAAGTAAAGAATTAGAGGTCTTCCTGGCTTTGGCAGGACCAGCACGGGTGGGTTCGACAAGTATCCTTTTATCTTATCAAACGCTTCTTGACACTCATTGGTCCATTTGACCGCAGCATCCTTTTTCAACAATTTGAAAATAGGCTCACAAGTTGTCGTGAGCTGAGCAATAAAACTGCTGATGTAATTCAACCTCCCTAACAAACTCATTACTTCAGTTTTGTTCCTTGGAGGTGGCAATTCTTGGATGGCTTTGATTTTTGAAGGGTCTATCTCGATGCCTCGTCGACTGACTATGAATCCCAGCAACTTTCCAGATGGAACTCCAAATGCGCATTTGGCATGGTTAAGCTTGAGGTTGTACATGCGAAGTCTTAAGAAGAATTTCCTCAAATCCCCAACGTGGTCGGCCTGATGCTTTGATTTTATGATCACATCGTCCACGTATACTTCAATCTCCTTGTGTATCATATCATGAAACATTGTGGTCATTGATCTCATGTAAGTTGCCCCGGCATTTTTTAAACCAAATGGCATTACTCGGTAGCAATAAGTTCCCCATGGTGTGATGAATGCTGTCTTTTCTGCATCTTCTTCATCCATTAGAATTTGATGATACTCGGCATAACAATCCACGAAAGATCCTATCTCATGCTTGGCGCAATTATTGATTAAAATATGGATATTGGGTAATAGGAAATTATCCTTTGGACTTGCTTTGTTGAGATTACGGTAGTTGACGCATACTCTAATTTTGCCGTCTTTCTTTGGTACGGGAACGATATTAGCTAACCAAACAGGATATCGAGTGACTCGGATGACCTTTGCTTCCAACTGTTTGGTGATTTCTTCCTTAATTCTCACACTCATATCAGGCTTGAATTTTCTCAGCCTCTGCTTGACAGGAGGCACCATTGGATCGGTGGGCAATTTGTGAACCACTAAATCAGTGCTCAAGCCCGGTATGTCGTCATATGACCATGCAAAAACATCTTTGAATTCTATGAGTGCTTTAATTAACTCTTCTCGGATCCCTGGTTCATGGTGGACACTTATTTTAGTTTCTTGGATATTATCCGTGTCCCCTATATTGATATCTTCGGTATCACCCAAGTTAGGTTTGGTTTTTTCTTCAAAATGAATTAACTCTTTACTAATCTCTTCGAAAGCCTCATCCTCATCATATTCTGATTCATAATCACAATATATTTCGTCAATTATTATTTCGGAACCAGATTGATTTTTAAGACTGGGCTGAGGATTCCTCATGCATGCCATATCACTAGAGCCAGCGTAAAAAGAACTGTACAGAAAAAGAAGAAAAGGAAAAGAAAACTATCAGGAATGATAATGAAAAAGGAAACTGTATTTTATTGGATGATGAAAGATAACAAGGTTTGCACACTTCAAACAAACTGTAAGATAAGCATTGGGATTACAACCCTGAGGTAACCCAAACAAACTGAAAGAAAATCAAAATAAACTACCAAGACTCCTTTCGAATGGGGAGAGGAGTGGCTTTCCAATTATTAAGCTTTGTTTCTGGCCCAACGAATTGAACTTCTGCGTTGCTACAACCTTCCCCGCTTTCCACCATATTCACATCGTCAAACAATTTCTCGAATCTTTCAATTAATTCCTCCTCAGGATTGACCAGGGATTTAGGAATTGTTGTTATCGGGCGATTTTTAGCACCGGTCTTGACAAAAGACTTTGATAGATGTGGGACTGGTTTTGGAAGAACCCATGCCTTTTGTTTCAACTTTCTGGCCTTTCTCACGTCGGTGACAGTGGGTATGAATCCCAAACCAAATGTTCCCCAGTTCTCGGGGAGAGATACTGGTTGTATAATTCCTTGCAAAGATGAGCCCAGACCTTTGTCGGGTATAAAACCATTTTTTAACATTTCATAGGCTACCATGACTGATGCAGAGGTTATCTTTGGATTCGGAATGTACTTCCCCTCTGGAATTTTCTCTACCGACACTGTATCGGACACTTGGTATACCCATGGTCCCCGGTCATTTTCTATCCCCTCGACCGGTACAATGGCACTGCTGTGAGCATTTAAACTCTCTTCCCCATGCACAACTATTTCTTGATGATCCCATTCAAATTTGACCGCCTGATGTAGTGTTGACGGGACTGCTTTAGCAGCATGGATCCATGGTCGACCTAACAACAAATTATAAGAAACAGTTATGTCCAGTACTTGAAACTCCATCGTTAATTCAACTGGCCCTATTGTCAGTTCCAACACTATGTCGCCAAATGAATCTCTGCTTCCACCGTCAAACCCCCGTACGCAAATGTTATTCTTCTGGATCCTCTCTTCTTTGATTTTCAATTTACTTAAAGTGGAGAGAGGGCAAATGTTTGCACTTGACCCGTTGTCAACTAATACCCGGGTTACTACGGAGTTTTCACATTTCACGGTGAGGTAAAGAGCTCTGTTGTGCTCAGTACCTTCCACACGCAATTCATCATCAGAAAATGTAATTCTGTTTGCCTCAAAGATTTTGTTGGCTATTCTTCCCAAATGATTTACAGAGATTTTTTCAGGAACATGAGCCTCATTCAGGAGTTTCATCAAAGCCAGACGGTGTTCTTCTGAATGGATTAGTAATGATAATAATGAGATTTGAGCGGGCGTCTTCTTCAGTTGATCCACAACAGAATAGTCATGGAGCTTCATTTTTCTTAAAAACTCTTCCGCTTCTTATTCCGTCACAGCTCTCTTTATTGGTGTTGGATTTTTAGTTTTTCTTAACTCTTCGGGAGTAAAACATCTTCCTGAACGAGTCAAGCCTTGCACCTCACAGACTTCTTCCTTGACTTCTTTTCCTTTGTACATTACAGTCACCCGTTCATAGTTCCATGGAATGGCCTTGTTGTTGATCACTGGTAGCTGGGTTATAGGTTTGATGATAACCCGATCTATACGGGCTCCTTCCACGACTACAATGGGTTTGCTGGCAACCCCTGGTACTACCACTTTCAACCTTTCTTGCTTTGTGGCAACCTTGCTCGAAGACCCCTTCTCGTCTACCACAGATGGTTCATCACCATTTATGTTCTGCTTAGGTACCGGCTTCTCCTCTGTTAACTGCTTATCTGGCTTGGCTTCATGAGACTTGATCATCATGACAGTTTGTGATGGCTTCTTTGTCTCCCCATCAGCTTGTATGATTTCTATCATATTGGCCTCCTGATGGGCTGGCATTGGATTTCTATTGATATTGGGAGCTTCGGGGTTTTGAACCTCGATTTTATTAGTATCAATCAGCTCTTGTATTGCATTTTTTAAATGCCAGCATTTTTCCGTATCATGGCCTGGTGTACCGGAACAATACTCACAGATAATGGTGTAGTCCAGATTCTTTGGAGGAGGATTGGGTATCTTGGATTGTATTGGTCTTATCATGTCCAGCTGTCTCAGCCTGTGGAACAGACTGGTGTAGGACTCTCCCAATGGGGTGTAGGTTTTCTTTTTCTGTTCCCTTTCTCCCCTGAATGCTGGCCTAGGCCTGAAACCTGGTCTGGGATAGGCTCGTGGGTAAGTACCTGGTATGGCAGGAGCACGCCAATTAGTGTGAACAAGTGGCTGATTGTATGCTTGTGCATGGTTAATGAAAAAATGAGGCTCCGAAGGGTGATAGTAGTGTTGGGATGAATTGTGGTGGTAAGTTGATTGGCGAGGTCGTTGTTGATTATAGTAAGGCGGTGAACCTCTGGGTCCCGACCAAATTCCTGAATCAACTACCGCTGCTTCCTCTCTCTTCTTTCTTCCGATTCCTCCTACCCCGCCTTGAATAGCTTGAGTAGTTGCCTTAATTGTTGAATAGCTCATAATTTTATTTGTCTTGAGGCCTTCTTCCACCATATCTCCCATCTTCACTACTTCGTTGAATGATTTCCCTACCGCTGAAACCAAATGGGCATAGTAAGTTGGTTCCAAGGCTTGGAGGAAGTAGTCTACCATTTCACTCTCCTTCATAGGAGGATCCACTCTTGCTGCCTGTTCTCTCCACCGGAAGCCATACTCTCTGAAACTTTCATTGTGTTTCTTCTCAAATTTTGTCAAAGATAGTCGATCTGGGATGATTTCCAGATTGTATTGGAAATGGTATGCGAATGCCTGTGCCAGGTCATCCCAGGTGTACCATCTCCCATGGTCCTGGCGTGTATACCACTCCAAAGCTGATCCGCTTAAACTTTGACTGAAGTAAGCCATCAATAATTCGTCCTTTCCCCCAGCTCCTCGCATCTTGCTGCAGAAACCCCTTAAGTGGGCTACTGGGTCGCCGTGCCCATTGTATAGGTCAAATTTAGGCATCTTGAAGCCAACTGGTAATTGTACATTTGGGAACAAACACAAATCCTTGTATGCTACACTGACTTGCCCATCTAACCCTCGCATGTCTCGGAACGATTGTTCCAGACTTTTGACCTTCCTGAACATCTCTTCTTGTTCAACATTTTTGGCTCGCTTGTCACTTTCGGTTGGGAGGTCAAAACGAGGAGTAGTTGAATGGATTTTAGAGGCCTTGAAGGTGGGTTTCGGGGGGTAATATTGATTGTCATGGGCCTGGAATATGGGCTCACTAGGAGATTTGTGGAATGTAGCTGGGGGAGGTGCTACGAAAACAGGAGTCACAGGTGGAGGAAAGTATGGAACTGGTTTCGGAGGTGGAGATTGCGGTGTCTGAGAGGTAGTGCCTCGGTAGTGTTGGTAGATGGGGAAATTTGGGGATAATTCAGTGGTAAGATTATCCTGAGTTTGGGCCATTGATGGAGCAGGGTTAGTTGGGTAAGATGGGGGTAACTGCCCTGTAGACCAGGCCTGGTACATCTCAGCCATTTGCTGCTTGAGTTTAAACATCTCTTCTTTCATTTTCCCGACATCCATCTCCTCTAGCTCAATACCTGTGTCAACATCTGGGATAGACATACTTTCGGGTATTGGTCCTTTTGATCTCGTGTGATAATGATAATATGCCAGTATACTCTTTAGAGAAACTAACTGCTTGAATTCTGGAAATGAACAAACTTGTTAGTTTTGAGAGTTTAACACATATATAATTACACGTTGAGATGCAATGCTCCTAGACAAGTAACCCCTTTCTATTATGCACTTGCTTGGCTGCTTGTGTCGTCCCAGCTTTCTTGAAATTTTTATTGTTACTCACTTTTATTTTATTTATTATATTCTTTATTGTGGTCGAATCTTATAGAGATTGCCTACGTATCATGCCCCCGCATGAATCAGACCTTGCGTAGTTCGGACCGTAAGGCAAACACTTTTATTCATTATACAAATATGGAACAGACATTACATTTGAAAACCTTATAAGAAAATGGTTTGAAACACACACACTTAAATCAAAATAAAAGATACAACTCTTAACATCTCACAACATGCCCCACTTTCCACTTTTGTTGTCAATTATTGGATTATCTGCTCAATGTGGGGCTTGACCTGGATGACCTCCCAGCGTACGATACATCCTTTCCAACTCCATTGCTAGATGACGGGCAAAAATGGGTGCATGCTCTTTAAACCTTTCATACTCCATTCCTTGGCAGTTTACATAACTTTGAAAGGTGTAGACCGCCAGGTCGTGGATTTGTGCCCTGAAATCTTGGAGACGTTGGTTTTGGTTGTGCAATTGCTGCTGGCGAGTGGTGGCTATATCTCTGACACGGTCTTCACGAACTAGAGCTGACTCTAATAGAGCTCGGAATCTGGCCTGCTCTAATCTTGCCTGCGCTCTTTCTCTGTCGATGTCCGCTTGTTGATGTTCTCTGTTGTATCTTCTTGCCTCTTCTAGTTGTGCACGAAGTTGGTCTTCTGATCGTATCCAATGGTCTTTTTCCTTCTTAAATTGTGCCCTGTCTTCTTTGGATTGCCTATCTTGGCGTTCCTTATTAGATTTGGCTTCTTCGTTTAATTGTTGGATTCTTTCTTTTGCTTTGCTCAACGCCCTTTCGTTTGTAGCAAGAATGGAATCATAATCTTGCATTCTTTCAAAAAGATTGGCGATGGTTTTTTGATCCTTCCAACTCCTCATTGGTGTTTCAGAAGCCTTTTTCATTTTTTGGAATCGAGCATGAAGATTTTCATTCTCACAAGCTAGACTCTTCTTCTCGCCTTCAGCTTCTTGTGCTTGCAAATCTTTCTCCAAACTGAGGCTCCTCAGATTTTCCTTTAGGGCATGGATAGTTGCTTTGTACCCTTTTTCCTTTTCTCCCCAGATTAACCGCTCTTGGATTTTATCATTAAAGTTTTGAATATGGGGTCTTTTGTTGGCCTTCTTAGCTCAGGTTCTGGTACATCATCCACGCGAGACCGTTTCTCAAACCACCTTGCATATCCAGGATTTATCTCACCCTTTGTAGTGTCCGGGACTTGAGTATCAATTTTCAAGTATCGACATCCATTCCACATCTGCTGAATTAGAGCCTCAGGAATAGTGACTTCTGGGTGTAATTCGATTACTTGCATACTCAAATCTTCATCATCAGGAACTACTTGGTATCTCGCTAGTTGTCTTAGAACTCTTAGTGGCGCATATGGCTGGATGCTTCTCAATCCCAATAATAGCAAATAACTATTTAAGGTTGACATGTGTATCACTTCCCTCATCGGGAGCCATCCCAAAGCCCACTCAATTTGATCTGACGTTAAAGCCCTTAGATGAGATACCCAGGCTTCTATCCCTTCTGGGGACTTATAATCTTTCATTCTCTCCTCATAACTCTCGATGAAATTATCATTGCTTGGCCCATACTGTATGATCTTGGGCTGTTGTTGGAGATGTTCAATCACCCACATTTGCAACAAAATTTTGCATCCTTCGAAGACTTCTGCTCCTGATTTACTTAAAGTCAACGCCCAATAAATGTCTGAGAGAATGATTGGGACAAGGGTGTGATTTTCCTTGGTGGTGAGGACCTGTACAACTTTTGCCGTGCGAATATCAATTGTTCGCTCTTTGTTTGGGAAGACCATGATTCCTAGAAAAGCCACCATGAAGGCGAAGCGACGGTGAATCTGCCAAGTGTTTTGTTTTGCTTGTTAGTAAGGCCTTTCTCATGAATTTCAAATCCATCTGGCTTTCCGAACCTTGAATACAAGAAGTTGAAAGAACAACATCCGTTGATGACATTGCTTTTCCGGATTTGACTGTTGATGTTCAGAAGACCGAAGAATCGATGTACAGAGGGAGACTTTGTGAATATCAGATTTTGATTTCTTAGACTTCCGTTAAAACCAGCATATCCAGCTATCTCCTCTAATGTAGGAGTAAGCTCGAAATCAGAGAAACGAAAGACATTGTGAACAGGGTCCCAAAAAGTTACTAATGCCGCAATCAGATCATCACGTGGTTGAATTTTCATAATATCCGTGAGATTTCCCAAATGCTTGACGACCCATTTTTGACCATCTTCGCCTAATTCATACCACCATATTTGAAGCTGAAATAGAAACTCGTCTGTATTCGTGGATGGGGGGTTTTGTGTGGTGCTCATTTTGAATCTGAAATTTAATTTTAATAAAGTCAAGACTCATTTTAAAAATATACACTAAAAAAAATCATTTTTAATTTTTATTTATTAAACACTTTTATTTCAGGGTTTAAAACTATTTTTTGGGAATTTTCTAAAAATAACCCATTTTATTCCTCGACTGTCAAAAAAAATTTCAATTAAGCTGGTCAACAGGAAAATCCGAGGCAAATGAATGCATAGGTAGCAAGTAGGATGCATCAGGATGGTCTTTTTATTTCGGGTTCACTTGTCCTAGACAGACCCAACCCCTGTGTTGAGTCTCCAAGGCCAAATGTACATGATGCAAATAGACGTTCCTACTAGGGATTCGGTACACGGCTGAGTTATTCTAGGTGAAAAACCTGAGGTTGATTGTTCTAAACCTGGCTTACCCAAACGGACAGTTTGAGCCGAAGCGGGGGCAACGTACCGGGAGCACGAAAGTCTACCCGGCCTAGTTACTTGTCCCAACTTCGTCTTATTTGGTATGACTTTAACAGAAAGGTGGGCCACGCGCACGTGTGCACCATAAATTCAGAAGACTCATAAAGAAGGAGGTTTCGTAGCAATTGTATATACATAATTCAAATAATATTAAAGAAGTAAAAATTTCATTTAACATATTGAGCATATATCATGTAAAAATCAGATAATAAATAAAGCCAATTATAACAGTTATTTTAAGCTCGAATTCTTAAACCCTGAACCAGAGATTATGGGTTCGGTCCCCAGCAGAGTCGCCAGAGCTGTCGCACCTCCTTTTTCCGCACCCGCGGGGCGCGTATGGGGTTTTCTCCAATTAAAGGACAGTCGAAACGGGATTTGTTTATTTCTTTCAGAGTCACCACCTGGGAATTTTAAGGCGTCCCAAGTCACCAGTTTTAATCCCTGAATCGAGGAGAATATGACTCAGTTTATTATTATGCGAACCAGAAATCCTGAGTAAGGAATTCTGTTAATCCGGAAGAAGGTGTTAGGCATTTCCGAATTCCGTGGTTCTAGCACGGTCGCTCAACTGTTTTTATTCTTGGCTTAATTATCTTGATTTTACTAAATACATTTTTATTGCATGATTTTGTTACCGCTTTTGTTTATTGTTTACAATTATATAAATGAATTACGCGTACGTATATTCGTATTATATACCTTTTATAATTGCAGAGAATCGTGCCACGCATACGTGTACACAAAAGGTTGATAATATTTTTTGTATTTTTATTATATAAAAAAAATCATATGTAGGAAGTTAGAAATAAAATTAAGAACACCGTCGCCCTTGTATGATTAAATAGTGATCTGCACATCTCGGGTTATATGAAATTATTTTAACATCCTTGGATAAATCCCTTTTAAATATTCGATCGAAATTGCGCGAACGCATAATCCGAATTGCTTTAGAAATATAATCAGGTTACGCGAACGTATCCCTAATCACAAAAAATATTCTTGATGGTAGTGTAAATTTGTTTACAAATTATTTATTACATCCAGATTATTTTTATATGAAAGGTCATGGTAAATCACTATTTGAGACGCCTCTAAATTTCTTGAAGAGAAATCTCAATTTATTGAGTGTCAACCACAGATTATATATATATTTTTATGAATTATATTCCGCAAAAACCATTCGTATTTATGGAGTAAAAATGAACAACGCGTAATTAATACTACCATTTTTCTCGTAAATGCAATACATATGTGCCAAAAATGAATTGCGTATGAAACTAAAAAAAATGATTTATGAAAGGAAGAGATGTTTTCGAAGAATTTTCATTATTTTATTTAATGCAAACTCTATTTC
Source organism: Nicotiana sylvestris (assembly GCF_000393655.2). Taxonomy (NCBI): domain Eukaryota; kingdom Viridiplantae; phylum Streptophyta; class Magnoliopsida; order Solanales; family Solanaceae; genus Nicotiana; species Nicotiana sylvestris. The sequence goes on from NC_091060.1 coordinate 23,504,480, forward strand.
TACATACCATTGATATAAAATGTTGCAATTCGTGCTTATACATCCCATCTCATTCTCATATACTTGTTTTTAATCCAAAATTGTAATTGTTTGGTTAATTTGTTTACGATGGTAGATAGGCATCAAGTTGATAAGAAAGGAATTATTATACAAACTGATTCAATAAAATTGCCTTACATGCAACCTAACTGTACGTCGGAAACATTCATAACATTCTAACATCGTAACGAGCTATATCAAATCACCTTTCGCTAATGGTTATACACACATCTGTTATCTTATATATGAAAAACACCACCAAAACCATTTTAACCTTATTTAACAACAGAGGTTAGTAATGTAGTTTTCTTGATATTTCTACATTACTCTTTACTTAGCTAACAACACCATAAAATTTAAATAATGGCCAACTTTATGCCATGTTCCCTACCTTGACAACTTAATTATATCTTCCCTTAATGAAAATTTCGAAATTAACCTTATTACAACACTTATACAAACTTCAAGAAATGACATTTAGCTTATAGTTATCACGTCAAAATATACTACTATTTAACCAACATGAAACAAAGCTGAATTTTAAACTAATGAGCTTAAACGAATAGAAGACAGTATTACAATTCAAGCTTCATTTATTTGTCATGTTGAAGCTCTTCACAACATGAGTTTAAAAGATATGTATCTGGAAATGAAGGTAGAAGGAGTAAATTTCAGCAACAATAGTAGCAACAAAACACCGGTAGAATATACCAATAACAACAGCAAGTCTAAACAAGACCCGTTAACCCAGATGAACAGTGACAGAAACTTGAGAAAAATTTCAGATTTGAACCGAACAATATTCACAAGCAAACAACGGACAGATTCTAGAAAAATAACCTTTCAGATTTCAGTTTCTTTCCTCTATCTGTTTTAGATTCCTATTTCTGATTTTTCTGTTTCTGCTTTTGTATCTGTTTCAGATTGTGTGTGTGTGTGTGAATGTTCTCTTTTCTATTTCTTTTTCTGTTTTCTTCCTCTCTTTCTTTTTCTTTAAAAAAAATCTGAGTTCTTTTCTTTTCTTCAAAATCTCAGTCCTTAAAATCTCTCTCAAATCTCCCTCTTAAAATCTGTCCTACTTCCTGTATTTATACAGGTCTGCCCCTTTCTTTTTAAGTGCTGCCTGGACCCCCCTTTTGTTATCTAAGGCAGATTTTCCCTTAAAATCTGTCACTGAACTGCTTTTTCTTATTCAAACAGCACTAAGGATACCTTTACTTTATTTTCAGCCCCTCCACTTCCTTTGGTTTCCTATTATCCTATTAGATTAACAGCCACTAACATTCCACTTCCAGCACACTAGCACTAACACTGTTTTTTACTGTTTCATTCCCATAAATGCCCTGAAATCCTACTGTTATTGTTTTCTTTAAACTAAAAATCAGAATTTGATACCAAACAGATTTTAAAATCAGTTCAAGCATTTATAACCAATCCTATGATTAACCTCCTAATACAATTGTATTCACCCAACCCTTGTAAACTTGAATTCAACTCAACATCTCAACAACATTATACTGAATTTCAACATAACAAATTATATTGAACTTCAACTTTGAACTAAAATCAAACAAACACAGGAGCATTGTCAATATATTGACAATGCCCTGAAACTTAATGTTCAGACAATAACATATACACACCACTTATTTTGACAGATTCATATAAACCAGGATGATTTAACTGACGAGTATTAATTAAAATGATTATCTACAACATCTGCCAACAAACAGTCCATAAAAATAGAAACAGATTGTTTCAATCAGTATTATCATAAACGAGAATTAATAATATAACTAATCGACGAACTTAATCGAGTCGATTACTCACATTGTAAATAATCACAACCAACAGAAACAGTTTCATATTTTGATCATATAGACGAGTATGAGACAGTATAACAATAAAAGATGGGAAAATTACACAGACTAATGAAACAAACATAAAATACACGTAGAATACACAAAAGAAATAGAAAAAAATACCTCTGAATCTTCAAATTTATTCAGACACAGACTCAACTTGAATTCGGACATTTTTTAGGCTGAACAGACTTTATTCGAAGTATTCTCAGTTGAGAATACCTCGATTAAAGTCTCTTAGACCTCAATCCTTCACTCGAATCGGAAAAATTCCAAGATTGGAAAATTTTTAGGGTTTCAGGTTCTTGGATCTTAAATCCGAACACTTCTAGGCAGATTTGAAGGGAACCAAAGATGACATAAGGGTGAGGGAGGCCTAGGGGTCATTTGGTGTTAGTTTGAGGTAGGTTGGGATAGGGTCAGGTTTCACTCGAATCTTCAAATGAAGATTCGAGTAGTTCCAGTAGGATTCGAGCCATACAACTAACAGATCCGTGATGAGGGTATCTAGGGGAAGCTGAGGTGTTATTTTGGAGGCCATCGGAGAAGATAAAGTTTTCAGGCCAACCTTCGATTTAAGATTCGAAGAGTTGGGGCCTGATTTGAAGGAAACCAATGTCAGATCCGTGAAGAGGAAGTTGTGAGGAGTCTGGGGTGTTAACGTGGTGACCGGCGGCGTTGTTGCCGCCGGGTTTTAGGCGGCGGGGAATGTGGGCGGCTAGGGTTAGGGGTTTGGTTCGGGGAAGATGATGAATAGTAAGGAAGGGGGGTGCTTAGTTAGGGGGCCGGGGTAGGGGTTTGGACTTTATATAGGGGAAGGGTGGATCAATCTTGACCGTTAGATCAAGCATGATACACGGTCAAGATCCGTTCATTAAACCAAACGATGTCGTTTGGTTTAATGCCAGGGTCGGGCTGAGTCGGGCAGTGGGTCGGGTAAGGATCACGGGTTAGGGTGATGAGATCTCAGCCGTTGGATGGATTTGATCCAATGACCATTGATGAAATACGACCAAACGCTGTCGTTTTGGTTCGTTTAAATTGGACCGGACATGGGAGTATTGGGATTGGGCTGTGGAGGGGATTAATTTGGTTGGGCCTGATTTTGTTTAGAATTTTTGGCCCAGATCCGTTTACCCATTTAATTTCCACTCTTTTTTTTTTAATTTCCAATTTAATTCTTCAATTTATTAAAATCCTAATTAAAATTATAAAAACAAAAATTATCATTACAAAAAATACTGATTACTTTTAACAATTATTAACACATAGACAAAACATTAATCACATAGTGAAACATTTAAAGTAGAACCAATGCATATTTTTTGTGATTTTATTTTTGAATCAATTATTAAATGCATAATTAAATCCTAGATATGCATGAAACATATATTTTTATTTTAATTTTGTTTAATTATTACAAAGCAAACATTTACGGACAACACAAATAATTAACAAACACCACACAAATTCTAAAAATTGCACACTAAAAGAGATTTATTTTATTTATTTTTGATTTATTTTGGAGTTGTTTTTGGGAGGCAAAAATCACGTGCTCACAATTTCAACTCAAAATCAAGGGTTTTCATGGCGGAAATTAGGTGTTTTGGGTAGACTTAGGATTTTCATTTTTTGAGGATTTGGACCTCGATTTGAGGTTTTATTTCAAAACAAATTATATATTTGGGTTCGTGGGTGAATGGGTAATCGGGTTTTGGTTCGAACCTTGGGTTTTGACAATGTGGGCCCAGGGTCAATTTTTTACTTTTTGGGGAAATCATTGGAAAACTTATTTTCATGCATTAGAATTGATTCATCTAGCATTTATTGGTATAGTTAAGTAACTTGTGGCTAGATACAAGCGAATTGCTGGTGGAAACAAGATGTAAAGCGGTAGTTGAGGCTTGAATTGTGTTCGTGGCATCGAGGTAAGTGTTTGGTCTAACCTTAGCTTGACGGATTAGGAGTTGTGTCTTAATTGCTATATGTTAATTGTGGAGTATGACATATAGGAATGGTGACGAGTATCTATACGTCGGTGTCAAGCATGCCCGTAAGTCTAGTATTGTAATTTTTGTGACTCCGTTGTGATTTATTCATGCCTAATATGATGATTATCATGGTTAGTTCCTTTGCCGGGATGTTATTGTTTATGATATCGGCTCCCTTGCTGGGATGTTATTGTTTATGATATTGTCTCCCTTGCCGGGATGTTGTTATACTCTTGTTCCCTTACCGGGATTCTTTTATGATTGATATTGGTTGTAAAATGAGATCGGGTGGCACGCTGCCACGGTAATATGTGAAATGGGAGCGGGTGGCATGCCGCCACAGTAATATATGAAATGGGATCGAGTGGCATGCCACCACGGTATTATATGATTTGGGATCGGGTTGCACGCCTGCAATAAGAAAGAAATGAAAGTTTTTTTTCTTATTCTTGTTAGCAATTGAATTTTGGTTTCTTTACATTCCTCTTTGGTATTCAGTTGTTGTCTGATACTCCCCGCAGCATGCTTGACCCCTCCAATCTTTAACTGTAAGTATTTGCTTTTATTTTTCCGTTGTATATGATTTAACTACATAGGTTTACTTAGTTGTCTGATCCTAGTCTCGTCACTACTTCGCTGAGGTTAGGCTTGGCACTTACCAGCATATGGGGTCGGTTGTGCTGATACTACACTCTGCACTGTGTGCAGATCATGGTGCTGCAACTTTTGGACCATAGTAAGGTTGTTGCCTTCAGTCCAACAGGCGACAAGGTAGTCCTGTAGGCGTCCGCAGGCGTTGGCGTCTCCTTCTATCATTTCTTTCTGTTTTTACTTATTCAGAAACAGATTCATATATTTCTATTCAGACTTTATATATATTATTCGTAGATGGTCCATGACTTTGTGACACCAAATTCTGGGTATTGTTGTATTTCAGATTCATGTAACAATGTTTGGTTAAAATGTTAAGTTTTCATCTTCCACATTTCTGGTTATTTTAACTATTTCGTTGTTTGATCACATATTATATTGAACTGTTGAATATGCTTAATAAAAAGGGTAATGAATTTATAACACTCGACTTGCCTAGCTTTCATGAGTATGCGCCATCACGACTCCCGAGGGTGGAAAATCTGGGTCGTGACAACCTATTGTTCATTGAAGTCATGAATAGAGACGTTTAATTATAGATATGATGGGGAAATAGACCGTAACTTTATAAAACATTTTTTTATTTAATAATTCACTAACCAACAGAGTCGAAGTTAGACTCGTAAGGCGAAGAATACCATAGACTTGGTCGTTGATTCCTATCAGATGGTAATGGGGTTGATTCAACATTGTTTGCACTATGATGTATCACAATTCTAGTTTCTAGAATTTGACTTGGAAGAAACTTGTCGTCCAGCTCAAATTGCAATACATCGAATTCTCTAGATATATCCTCTTAGCCTATAGGTGGTATGTTGCACAGCACCTCCGATGTAGTATTCCCCTCCACTCTTGACTCAACATAAAGAGCATTAACATATTTATTCTGTTAAATCTATACATATCTATGTTAGTATATTGTACCTATACACATAAACTCATTCATGTTATGAATACATCTAAATACATATAAATACAATACATATTTGAATATGAATTTGTATTTTGTGGAAGCAATATTTAAATGCATCTAACTATTGATTTCTAACATTACTATATAGTGCAAGCTTAAATATATACAAGTATCATGTTTTAATACATATGAATACATCTACATACAACATGCGAAGATCACAAGTATTAGGTAGAAATACAGTCAGAAAATAGAATAAAAATAAATACAACAGCATATATGAATAAGATAATTAAATATATTGAAGTACTTGTATTTCATAATGTGTATGATGTTTTATATATGATTAATTTGAATAAGAGCACAAACGAGATATAAACATATACTTAAGAGGTTAAAAAATGTTAAACCTCTACATTCTCGCCGATAGCTATATCACTCTGTGTTTGGCCTTTAGGATTATCTTGCAAGTTGGCATCAGATGACATTTTAATACCATCATCACGTCTCCCTATGATTTTCTTTCTCTGGTATACGCTTTCCTTTTGCTGATTGTCTTAAAGATGTTCAGAAAACATCTTAAAGTTTTCATTGATCAATGATCTCAGAGACGTGAACTCATCCATCACCTTAGAAAGATAGAAATAATTAAAGATGTGCGCCAAAAGTATAGGAATGTTAAACACTAAACTGTAATTTTTAATATGTGCATAAAAAACTCGTGTATTCTTTGAATGAATACAAATCTTTCCTCAAAGAAGATACTTCACTATTTTTGGAATCTGCCGACTAATAGTCATGCAATACATTTTGTGTTATTTCTGATACGCCAATAGGAGGAATCTTGGATTGAGTCTCTGCATTTGAGGGATCTATAATATGTTCTTTGCGCTTTTGTGGGGCGGCGATGAAGATGGACCAACACTTGCAGCATGTTTCTTCTTAGACTGAAGATCCGGTGTAGGAGCAAACTCATCTGAATCCTCTGTCGACTTGTCTGAATGAGTAGGAGTAGGACTTTTCTCAATAGCAACACCTACTGGAGGAATCTAAATAACAAGGAGCTCTATATCGCTTAGTTGGATGTTATTGTAAACAATCTGAAAAACGAAATACACTCAAAGTGAACTACCATAGATGTATGCAAATCTGAAATCAAATGTAGGTTGTATGCAAATGTAGGCTGTATGAAACTGTATTGACTAACAAAAAGGTATTCAAAAAGAAAAAAAATAAAATAGCTACCTAATAAATAATAAATTACCATGTTTCCCTGGTCATTGAACATGTCGTTCATCGGATAAGCAAAGTTTGGCTGATTTACGGTGTGTGACGATCCGACCAGTCATCTCATGAATTTTCACTCTGTTTCCCTTATTTATGCTTCTTATTGCTTTGTTCAGTTGTATTTCATGTCATCGGGTTGATCGGTTCGGGTTCAGAGAGGTTGTGGTAAGGTTTGAGACACTTAGTCTCTTTTGAGGAAGCTTAAGTTGGAAAAGTCAACCATATGTTGACTTATGTGTTAGAGGGCTCGGATATGAGTTTCGATGGTTCGGATGTCTTCGAGAGGTGATTTGGGACTTAGGAGCATGATCGTAATGTGTTTTGGAGGTTCGGAGTAGATTTAGGCTTGAATTGGCGAAATTGGTATTTTGGTGTTTTTCGGTGGATATGTGAGATTTTGATATAGGGATTGGAATGGAATTCTGAGAATTGCACTAGTTCCATTGTATCATTTGGGATGTGTGTGCAAAATTTCAGGTTATTCGGACGTGGTTTGGTTGGGTTTTTGATCAAAAATAGAATTTCAGAAGATTTTGGAAACTTAGGCTTGAACCTAATGCATTTTGGTTGATTCGATGTTCTTTGAGGTGTTTTGAAGATTGGTATAAGTTTGAATAAGGTTATGGGATATGTTTGTGCTTTTGGTTGAGGTCCTGTGGCCTCAAGGTGATTTCGGATGGTTGACGGAGAGTTTGGAGTTTTGCTGAAGCTGCAGATTTTCTGCTTCTGTTGTTTCCGCACATGCGGATTGGGGATCGTAGGTACGATACCGCAGATGCGAAGAAGGAGGCTGCAAAAGCGGAAAATGGACTAGGAAGGGTGGAGCCACAAAAGCGGTTGAGGAGCCTCACCTGCGATGGCATAGGTGCGGGCAATGCATCACAAATGTGATTTTAGGTGACTTAAGTAAAATCGCAGAAGTTGTTCAAGGACCGCAAATACGGAACCGCAGAAGCGGGAGTTTGGCCGCATATGCAAAATCCCTGGGCCAGAAGGTATAAATTGATTCCTTCACGATTTTTGAGCTATTCCACTATTGCTAAGTCGACTATTGGAGCTTTTTAGGCGATTTGAAGACGGATTTCAAGGGGACTTCGTTGAGGTAAGGATTTTGGACCTAAAACTCGTTCTTATGGTATTATTGCACTGATTTGGACTAAGATTAATGGAATTTAAGGGTTAAAATTAGGGAAACTAGGTCTTGGTATTGGATACCTAGACTTGAGGATTTGAGAGACCATTTGTGGTCGGATTTTGGTACTTTTGATATGCATGAACTCGTAGGGAAATGAGGAATCTATTGATGTGAATTTTATCGAATTCTAAGATATGGGCCCGGGGGTCGGGTTTTGGTAATTTCGGGATTTATGTTGTAAATTGATTATTTTCGCTTAGGCTTCGTTCCCTTAGCATATTTTGATGTCGTGATTCTGATTTTTGATAGATTCGACGCGAGTGGAGGCCGATTCCAAGGGCAAAGGCATCACAGGCTAAAGTTTGGACCGGATTGAGGTGAGTAATGACAGTAAATGTTGTCCTGAGGGTATGAAACCTCGGATTGCATATCGTTGTGCTATATTGAGGTGATACACACGCTAGATGACGAGCGTGGGTTCGTGCACTATTGGGGATTTTGACTTAGTCCATCTCTAATGACTATTTTACCATGTATTTGACTTAAAACTATTTGCTATCATCATATTTTGGGTTGAATGCCATATTTGGGCCTCGTGCCAACTATTTGAACCCTTAGGGGATTTGTATTGATATTTCCTCACTGCTTTGACTTTATACTTGAACTCAGTCATGCTATGTTCTACTGATTTTCATAACTCAGCCATGCTTACTCTGCTTTAACGCTTAAATAATATTTTAAATGATATTTTATTTTACTGTTGCCCAAGTGGCTGTGAGATTCTGACTGAGTAAGGCCGAGGGCCTATGTTGTGAGGAAACACTGGTTATGATTATGAGGCCGAGGGCCTGAGATATGTACACCATGAGGTGGCTTGTGGATATGAGGCTGAGAGCCTAGTAATTATGCCATGAGATAGCTTGATATTGTGCTTGGGCCGTAAGAGGCCCTTCTAGGAGTCTGCACACCCCTAGTGATCGTGGGTACCCATTGTGATGTCAGATATAGACTGAGGGGCTGGTATAGTTTCGGAGATATTGCCCGAGGGGCGATCCTTTATGTGTTTATCTTTCCTATTTGCATGTCATTACTTGCTTAATTGTTAAAAAAGGCATTTTATGAAGTTTAAACTTGAATTCAATAACTTTAAACATCTTTACTGCTTCACTGGTTTTACTGGCTTTTACTACTTCCTTATAGCCTGTGTTGTGCCTTACGTGATTTCTTATTTCTCAGTCTTTATTTATGATTATTACTCACTGATTTGGAGTACTCACTTTACTCCCTACACCCCGTGTACAGATTTAGGTGCATCAGGTCCCGCTAGCGAGTGTTGATCTTTCAAGCTCAGGCAGATTCGAAGATTCTTTAAGTTGTTGTCGGCTTTCGCAGCCTAGAGCTTCTTCCCTTACCTTATCTTTCTCTGTTTTAGATCTGTATTAGACTATGTAGGCCTTTCTTGTATTATCCAGATTATAGTTGCTCATGACTGGTGACACCTGATCGCAGCCTACTCCACACTACCAAAATGTAGGAAGAGAGGGTCGCAATAGCTTTTACTCGATTTGTGGGTCGGGATCGATTTCCATAAAGAGCTAGGAATGAAGTCGAGTGTCTATTTAGGTTGGAATTGCGTAATTTGTTCCAAATATCACTTCTAATCATTTTTGGGTTTTCTTTATATTCTACTATTATCAGACTACAAAATATAATTGCAACTAGATTAAACTAAGAGTAAATTTCTATAAGTTGTATCTAATGGTTTAAAAGGCACTAGGGTAGTGACTTTCACCTAGGTGGCTAATTGACGGGTATTTGCATCTAAGGCACGATTGACATGATTGGGGAATATGTTATAACAGTTTCTTGATACTACCCACTCTACACCTCTTTTTAGAAAGAGTGATTTTGCCTAATTGACTTTCTCAAGATCAATTGGGTATGCATATTTGCCCAAGCAACTAGGGTTCAAGTCCGGTAATTACTCTCTCGAGGTTTAACCCTTTAATTGGGACTATCAAATCTCTTAAGTCCATCCAAATTTCTTGTTGAGTCAATTTTGGAGACTTAGGCTCTCTTTCTCAAGAAGAGCCCAAGTCAACTTACCACAAACTAGTGTTTGCAACCACTAATTCATAAATTAAACCATAAATTGACCCAAATAACAAACACTCACAGTCAATCTAGCCTTAAATCACAACACCCATCAATTACCCATACTAGGGTTGAGCCACAACCCTAGCTAATGGGTCTAGATACTCATGCTTGAAGACAAAATCAGAGAAATAGATGAAAAGAAAGACATATTAATTAATTGCTAAAGTAAATACAAAGATTCAATGATTAAAACTATGTAAAAGTACCTAAAATGGCTAGGAAAAGTCTTCTCACGAGCGCAGCTAACGTCTGATAATATCTTATACCCTAAAAATGGAAAAAGGTTGTATTGATACTAAGCTGGAAAAACTGGACAAAATTTCCCCTGCAGGGTTAGTGCGGACCGCACAAAATGGAGTGCAGCCACACTAGGCTCTTGAACTTGCAAACTTGACTCTTTGAACCCAGGTTCCACGGACCGCACAAAATGGAATGCGGACGCGGAGGCTTATAGCGTGGTCCGCACAAACTCAACCGCGGACTGCACAGGGTTGAATCTCTGAACTTGGCATCTCTCTGAACCTTGCCTCTGTGAAAAGCACAGAATGGTAGTGTGGCCGCAGAGGTCCACCGCGGACCGCACAAAGTGTAGTTCGGTCGCATTGCTTCGAAGACTGAAATGCTGAGTCTCTGAATCTCTCTAGTGCGGACCGCACAAAGTGTAGTGCGGCCGCACTAGGCCTGTTCTTCCTGGGTTTGTCTTGTCTTTTGGTACTTATGCCGGTTTCACTCCTTTTGAGCTAATATTTGACATCTTATCACTTTGTTGATCAAACCTGCAATCAAGCACAACTTATGAGCCTTTTGGGACTATTTTTTATGAATTTATAATCAAAGCGTAAGCAAAAAGGAGCATGAAATGCGTTAAAATGCCTAGTTATCAACTCCCCAAAACTAAAGCTTTTGGCTGTCTTCAAGCAAACAAAATAAGACCCACCAATCCAAGAAATTTTCAGCTGTCCTAAAGTAACCTCAACTAGCATCAATTGGGACTAACAATTGCCCTCAATACAAATGAATCATTAACAACATTTAACCTTTGGAAACCATGGATCAAGTGCGACACAAGAGTATCAAGAGTTGACTCACTACATCAAAGAACTCTTTTAATTACTTTGGTCATTGTGGAACTCAAACTCACACATCCTCAACTCTCCCTAAGCAAACCTCACCTTTTTGAATATTGGCACACAAACCGGGGTTATTGGAAATTCACTCATCTCTCTCAAGAAAAAGTCACAAGTCCGGATCTAAGTACCATATTCTTTACCCTTATGTGAGTATCCACTAATGTAAGCATCATTCAACTCAAGATCATATAGGACTTTTGTGGAGTCATTGTGAAGGCTTTTGGTTCAGGGTAGGAAATGTTTTGGTCTAAGTGGGTTCTATCTTCCCTTAAGCACTTCTTTTGATTCATTTGGCAAACATTCTCTTAACTCTTTGAGTCATTTAACTTCTTTATAAGGGGTTAAAGGGACACATTGTCACTCTTTCTTATGCATTTCAACCCTTTTCTCCTTTTTCAACTTTTCCACACCTTTCATTCTTTGTTTTTCTTGAATTCCTCTTTATTCTTTTTCACATTGATCATTCTCTTTGTCTTTTGCTTTTCTTTCTTTTTCATTGCCTTTTTTGTTCTTCGTTTTTGTGCCTTTTTACCACTTTGTTTCCATCCTTGTCTCTTCCCCCAAACTTATACTTTTTCCATGTTAGGAAAGATCGGGTGCCAAGAGAGGGTATCTTTTAGAATGGGTATAGGCTTGTATCATGGTTCTTGAAAGAAGAAAGTCTAAGGCTCAAAAGGGTTAACTAGAGATCATATCATGTTGGGCTATGGATCTGTTCAAACTATCATTTAGATCAAGGAGAGCCTATAATCATGCCTCAAGTCAAAATTCACGTATGATTTCACCTCAACAAACATTCAGGGCAAGTTCTAGACCAATGGCTCGGGACTTGGACTTCCGATTCAATTACTCACCACACAAGCTAAGGGATTGCTAAAGACATAGAGTCGGGGGCCCACAACAACCTTAGATACGATTTGAGCACACAATGGTCCCGGAAAATCACTTGATGATTATCGGTCAACACAAGAGTCTCAAGGTCATGACTTTCACCATCATAAACACAACCAATTATTTTTGACCATAAGATCAAAGGCAAATGTGTTAAGCCCAAGTGAAGCTTTGCTTGAGGCACCCTTAACTACTAACAACTAAAAACATAAAGAAACACGGACTCAAATCCTTAAGAAGGTTGTCACGTCATCCATTATTGAGAAGAGCCACCCAGTTTACACAACACTCCACCTTTGGAAAGAACCGTGGCATTAAGAAAACCAAAGTCTTATTAAAAATGTCCAAAACAAAACAAAAGGCTACGAACATAAATAAGAAGCTAAAAACGAAATTCTTTTGCGGAAAATAGAATGAATATATACAATAGGGGATTTGAATATACAACGGGGGATGAATATATACAATGTGATGTAACTTTATATACAAACCCAAAGAAAGATAAAAAGTGCGATAAAAGTAACTAAATATAAAATTATATACAGACCAAATATGAAAAATCAAGAAAGCATAAAAAATATCAATATGTAAATTCATCCAAAAGAAATGTAGGGCTCACCTCCACAAATGAAAGCTGGCATTGTCCCCAATACCAGCTAGTCTGACTAAGCACCAAAAATATAGAGAAAAAGGATATAGAAGGCTTCCTAAGTCGTGTCTGTCTGCATAGGATCATGGGTGGTCCCTGGGTTCTCTGTGTGCTCGAGAACCTCAGACTGGTTCCTAGTGGTCTGCTCTGCTACTATTGGGATCGGGTCTTGGACCTCGACAGGCTGTGGAACTGGTACATCCTGTGGCTGACTGTAGGAAGTCTCCGGTGGGTCCGCCAACTGGATGATGACATCATCTGCTCTAGGAATTCTCCTCCTCTTCGGATACCTCTAAGTCTGCTCCGGCTATGAATGAGCTACTAGGACTGGATCATCAAGCAACAGCTCCAAAGGCAGCTGGTCTACCTTCAGTCTATCAATATCTGCCCGCAGCTCCTTCACGGACTCCTTGAGGCCCGTGTCTTCCGCAGATTCTCAAGTATCTCTTTCAAAGCATCCTCTATCAACTGTATGACATGTTCTAGCTGAGGTACCGACTGAGCCGCTACAGTAGTAGTCAATGTGGACAACTTGGATGAGGCAGTCTGCATCCAGTTGTTTATACTCAGCAGGGCCTGGCTCAGTCGGTGGGCGGTAATGGGATGGGCCTGGGTAGATGGGATCTTTAGGCCTCCTGATATGGAAGGACTAGGGGGAAAGGCTGAAGATGTGGAAGGTCTGGGAGGCATGTCAGCATAAGTGGAGGTAGGCTTAGCAGGGGCCTCTACCACAACTGGCTCTTCAGACTGGCCAGTTGGGGCAGAATCAGTGGCTTTGTAGTTCTTGTCCTTGGGGTTTTCATTCCCCTTCAAGCTATACCAAGAAAATGGTGTTTTCACTTTGACCTTGATGTCAAATGGCCTCGACTTCACATCTAGGTCAGTGAAGTACTTAGTGAGGAAACTGGGGAAAGGGTAGTTTCGGTCATGCTCTGCTCCCACAATGGTGATAACTCTGGACATCAAAATAGGCCGGTGAAGAGGAAGGGTCTGTTTATGAGTAATAGGATCTAACCGGCTGCACACAAACATCTCTCAACCCCTCTCTTCAAAGTTCAAGGTCCTCCACAATATTTTGACCCCAACAGTCAACCAATCAAGAACGGTACCCGGGATTGCCAAGTACTGAGCTATCCATGGACGGACCTCCTCGCCAATCTCCATCTTTTCCATATATAGAGTCTCATCCTCCTCGTTGAAACCCAGATATTCATTTATTGACCTCCCATCGAACAAAACTTTCAAATTATCTCTGCATGTTGGGGTTGTGGGGTAGGAGGTCTTTATCAATGAAACTCTGCTCCGGGATCAATTTTTGCACCGGCCAACACTTCCAAAATTTGTGGTACACCACCTCGTTTGCGAACCTATCCTCCCAGACATAAGGTTTTCTTGTTATGGCAATACCTCACACCTTAGGCTCACCACCTCCAGCTGCCTCCTCATCTCCTTGTACCTCCTCATCACCTCCGTCTACACCCTCCTCAGATACTGAAGTTGTGGGGGAGGTGGAGTATTCACCACTGCCAGCTGCTAAGCCCTCAAACGACTTAGTAGAAACATGCTCTGGTGCTTGGGCAGTTGGTTATGGTGGAGGAGTATCATCTATTAGTCTAAATCTGCCCCGCCAATCATCCACATACTTTGGTACAGAATCTGAAGAGATGTCCTGGGAGGGCACATATTCACTCCCCGACTGATCACAGGCTCGATCAGCTGCTTTTATTGCTTTCCTCATCTTTTCTATGTTTTCTCTCACTTGGGGAGTGAATCGAATCATCTTCTTGCCCTTGCCCCCTCCCCCCCGAGAGGATTCACCTCTATCGGGTTGTTTAGATCCTTTGCCACGTTGTTTTACCATTGTCTGCAATCACAAGTGAATTACTTTGTTAGTGTCCATTGCAGCATTAGAAAGTAGTTAAAAGTTAGTGTTGCAGAATAGGGAAAAATAGTTGCACAAGGTCTCAAAATTCCCCCAGTGCGGACCGTACAAAATGGAGTGCGGCCGCATAGGGGCAAGTGTGGTCCGCACAAAATGGTAGTGCGGTCCGCACAGGGGTGGGGTTAAGAATACCCACCCTCTGAATCCTGATAGTGCGGTCCGCAGAGAATGGTAGTGTGGCCGCACTGGGCCAGTGCGGCCACACTACCTAGTTTTCAGCTATCCAGAAGTTCTTCAATGAGGTCTGCACAAAGTGGTACTACGAACCGCACTGGGGTACCGCGGACCACACAAAAACGACTGCGGTCCGCATTAAGTACCCAGAAGTGGCACTGAGTTAGGGTTCATGAGATTTGCTTTTAAGTCCAATTTTCCACTGAATTACGGTCCCTAAACGATTACCTAGTCCATTAAACTACTAAGTCCACAGGAATCAACCTTTAAACTGATCTAACCTAGAAATTTAACTAATCACCAGAAGAAGAAGAAGAAGCGGCATAAGCTAAGAAGAAAGGAAAATAAAACAAAATTACAAAATTAAACAAATAAGAATTTAATGAAATGTTACCATATTAAGAGATGAAGTGAAATTAATCAATTCCAAGCAAGCAATTACGATCAAAGAAGAAGAGGAACAGTGTTTTATGGTCTCTGAGGTTAAACTTTGCGAAAAGGGTAAAACGAGGCCTTCAGGGTCTATTTATAGAAAAAAACATGGGGCCCATTCTCACCTACCAGTGCGGACCACACAAAATGGACCGCGGTCCACACAACCTTGTTTAGTACAAGTTTGAGAAGGAAACCTTCTGTGGTCTGCACAAAACTGACCACGACCGCAGAGGTCCACCATGGACCGCACAAAATGTAGTGTTGCCGCGGTGGCAAACTTCAGAGAAGCTTCATCGTACCCACACCAGTGGTGTCCGCACAGAATGTACTGCGGCCTCACTAGAAACTTCAAAGATCTGTGCATTTTTTCCATCATGCCTTACACTGCATCAACACAATCCTGCAACATCTCATAAATAATTAGCCCAAAAATCAATCCTATACTACAAAGAAAATCAAAGAAAACAAGAAGAAAAAGACATGGGTTGCTTCCCAAGAAGCGCCTGATTTAACGTCGTGGCACGACGCATGTTACCATCACATCATTTGACATGAAGGAGCTCCACCACGTGGCTATCATCAAACTTTCCAAGATAATGCTTTACCCGGTGCCCATTAACTCTAAAGACTTCACCATTTTTGTTTTTCAAGTCAACAGCACCAAATGGGGTCACAAACACAACTTCAAACGGTCCACTCCAATTGGATTTGAGCTTTCCCGAAAGCAGACGTAACCGAAAGTTGAACAAGAGAACCAGATCACCTACTTTGAACTCCTTTCCACTAGCATATTTATCATGGAGGTACTTCATTTTGTCCTTATATAAGGATGAACTAGAGTAGGCATGGAATCTAAATTCATCAAGTTCATTGAGCTGTTCTACATGAAGATTGGCTGCAACATCCCATTCAAGTTTCAACTTCCTCAAAGCCCACATGGCCTTGTGCTCTAACTCAACCGGAAGATGGAAAGTTTTCCCAAACACCAACCGATACGGAGATATACCAATCAGAGTTTTGTAATCTGTCCAATAAGCCCATAGAGCATCATCCGACTTCTTCGACCAATCAGTCCTATTAGCATTGACCATCATTGACAATATACTTTTGAGTTCCCTGTTAGAGACTTCCACTTGACCACTTGCTTGAGGATGATAGGGGGTAGAAACTTTGTGATTGACACCATACTTCGAAAGCAACGTGTCGAAAGCTCTATTGCAAAAGTGAGACCCCCCATCACTGATAATTGCGCGAGGAGTGCCAAACCTTGTGAAAATGCTTTTCTTAAGAAATGCAATAACACTCCAGGCCTCATTGTTAGGTAAAGCCATGGCTTCAACCCACTTTGAAACATAGTCAACCGCCACAAGAATGTAAGTATTCCCACAAGAGCTTATAAATGGACCCATGAAATCGATGCCCCAAACATCAAAAATATCCACTTCAAGAATGGTATTAAGAGGCATCTCAGCCCTTTTAGAAATTCCACCCGCTCTTTGGCATTCGTCACACCTCTTCACAAAGTCACCTGCATCTTTGAACAAAGTGGGCCAATAAAACCCACAACTAAGAACTTTTGAGGCGGTCCTCACCCCACCGTGATGGCCACCATAGGGTGAAAAATGACAAGCCTCCAAGATACTCAGTTGCTCTTCCTCTAGGATACACCTTCTGATCACACCATCCGTGCAAATATTGAACAAGTATGGCTCATCCCAATAAAAATCCAAACTATCCCGCTTGAGCTTCTTCCTTTGGTTAGAAGAGAGCTCACACTGGATTATTCCGGTCATAAGGTAATTGGCAACATTGACAAACCATGGCATATAATTCATTGACACCGCAAAGAGTTGTTCGTCGGGAAATGAATCATTGATCTCAAGGCCATCACAAGGTCTCCCCTCCTCCTCCAAATGGGATAAGTTGTCCGCCACTTGGTTCTCACTAACTTTCCAGTCCACAATTTCTAGATCAAACTCTTGATGTAACAAGACCCATCGTATCAGTCTAACTTTAGAATCTTTCTTTGTAATCAAGTACCTAATGGCGGCATGATCGGTGTGCACTTTTTCATCAAGTACCTAAGGGCGGCATGATCGGTGTGCACTATGACTTTGGCCCCCATAAGATATGGCCGAAACTTTTCCATTGCAAACACTATAGCCAAAAGTTCCTTCTCGGTCACCGTGTAGTTCACTTGAGCATCATTCATTGTCTTGCTCGCATAGTATACCGGATGAAACATTTTGTTCACTCGTTGACCCAAAACTGCCCCAACCGCAACATCGCTATTATCACACATGAGCTCAAAGGGAAAGCTCCAATTAGGTACGGTAATTATAGGAGTGGTGGTCAACTTATGCTTGAGAAGTTCAAAGGCTTGCATACACTTGTCATCAAACATGAACTTAGCATCTTTCTCCAACAACTTGCACAGGGGGTTCACTACCTTCGAAAAGTCTTTGATGAATCTCCGGTAGAACCCCGCGTGCCCAAGAAAACTCCTCACCCCTCTGACAGAAATGGGGGGAGGAAGCATCAAAATTACCTATATCTTGGCTTTGTCAACTTTAATCCCACGTTTTGAAATCTTGTGGCCCAACACTATGCCATCCTCCACCATGAAGTGACATTTTTCCTAATTAAGTACGAGATTTGTATCTTCACATCACGCTAACAGTCTATCCAAATTTTCCAAACATTCTTCAAAGGAATCACCTACCACACTGAAATCATCCATGAAGACCTCCAAAATATCTTCCACCATGTTGGTGAAAATAGCCATCATGCATCGTTAGAAGGTCACCGGAGCATTACACAACCCGAACGGCATCCGAGAGAAAGCGAATGTGCCATACGGACAGGTAAAAATGGTCTTCTCTTGATCCTCCGGGGCAATTAAGATTTGATTGTACCCCGAGTATCTATCCAAAAAGCAATAAAAAGCATGCCCTGCAAGATGATCAAGCATTTTGTCAAGGAATGGCAATGGGAAATGGTCCTTGTGGGGTACCTTGTTTAGCTTCCAGTAATCCATACATACTCTTCATTCGGTGACTGTCTGAGTAGGAATAAGTTCATTATTGTCATTGGTCACCACAGTCATACCACCTTTCTTTGGTACACATTGCACTAAAGAAGTCCATGAGCTATCAGAAATGGGGTACACAACCCCTGCATCCAACCATTTGATCACTTCTTTCTTCACCACTTCTTGCATAGCCTTGTTCAATCTTCTTTGATGCTCCAAGGAAGGCTTTTCATCATCCTCCAAGATAATTTTGTGCATGTAGAATGCGGGGCTTATTCCCTAAGTGTTAGCTAGAGTCCATCCAATTGCCCTTTTCCCCTTTTGAAGCACCTCCAAAGTGGCCTCAAACTGCATGTTAGTAAGGCAAGAAGAAAGAATAACTGGTAAAGTAGAGTTTGAGCCCAAGAATTCATACTTGAGTTGTGGAGGAAGTGATTTCAACTCCAACACTGGTGGTTCCTCAATTGATGGCTTTGTTGGTGGAGTTTTCCGATTTTCAAGATCCAAAGACAATTTTCTCGTCTCATAAGAATAAGAGCACATCCCATGTAGGGCATTCACCCACTCCACTCTACTTGCATCATCATTGACATCCATGTTTAATAGAACGACCTCAAGGGGATCCTCCACGTTGATCATAGCACTGGTGTCATCCACAATCACAGTTGTGACAAGGTCTACAAATAAGCACACCTCGATGCTATTGGGTTGCTTCGTAGATTTGCAAACATGGAAGATGACCTTTTCATCACCCACTCGGAAAGTGAGCTCACCCGCTTCAACATCAACCAATGCCTTCCCCGTTGCAAGGAAAGGTCTACCCAAGAAAATAGGAACCTCGCAGTCCACTTCACAATCCAAAATGACAAAGTCAGCTGGCAATATAAATTTGTCCACACAGATAAGCACGTCATCAATAATGCCCAAAGGTTGATGTATCGCTCGATCCACCATTTGAAGTCTCATTGAAGTTGGTCTAGGTTGCCCGATACTCAAAGTCTTGAAAACCGAGTAGGGCATCAAATTGATACTAGCTCCCAAGTTATATAAAGCTTTGGCAAAGTACGTACTCCCAATGGAGCAAGGAATGGTGAAAGCACCGGGATCCTCAAGTTTCGGGGCCATTGAATGAACTATAGCACTAACTTGGTGAGTCACCTTTATAGTTTCACAATCCATAGAACGCTTCTTTGTAATCAAGTCTTTCATGAATTTTGCATAGTTTAGAATTTGTTCAAGTGCCTCCACCAATGGCACATTAATAGATAAGCTCTTCATCATATCAATAAACTTTTTAAACTAATTATCATTCTTCTACTTCGCGAGCCTCTGAGGATAAGGTGGAGCTGGCCTTGGAAAAGGAGCCTTGGCTTTTGCACAACCGACTCCGGCATGTCAATTATGTGTTCCCTAGACGGGTTCACATCATTTTGAGTTTTCACCTCAACTTCTTGAATATCAATATTCACTTTGTTTTTCACATTTTCATCAACAACATCTTCAACTACCAAAGGGACTTTGTCATCTTGCAACTCAACATCATCATCCACGACTTGGTTTTGCTTAGAGGTATTTACATCACCGCATCTCCCACTTCTTGTTGTAACTGCCATAATATGATTGTTTTCATCCTTTGGGTTCACTACCGTATCACTTAGTAGAGCACCCTTCGGGCGAGTATTCAATGACTATGAGATGTGGCCTAATTGCACCTCCAAGTTTTGGATAGAGGTGTTGTGAGAAGCTAACTATGCATCATAATCCGTATTCTTCTTCATCATCTGCTCGAACATCATTTCAATTCTACCCATATCACTAGCAGAGGAACTCAGACCTTGAGATGGAAATGGGGGTGGATTGTTCTGTTGTTGGTACATTAGGGGCCTTTGAAAGCCTTGCCCCGGTTTCCTTGGTTTCCATTGTTCCATCCACCTTGATTGTTATTATTGCCCCAATTGTTATTATTACCATTCCAATTCCCTTGGTTGCCTTGATTGTTATTCTGATTCCCCCCAGTTGTTTTGGTTATTGTTGTTCCAATTACCACCACCTTGTTGTTGATTACCCCAATTCTCACGGGGTCGCCATTGTTGTTTTGAAAAGTTGCCTCTATTGCTTTGATAGTTGTAGACATGTTGAACCTCTTCACTTTGGTCATCATAACCATCATTTTGAAACCCATCACATATATCATCATGTTGCTCAGAATTCCCTTGATTTTGTTGCCTCCTTTGCCTTCTCTTGTTGACAAGCATATTAACACCCTTCATGGCATTCACTTGGTGAGGATTCTAAACTTGTTGCAACTGTGCCTTACCCAATTGGTTCATAGTAGTAGTATGATCAGCTATCGTTTGCTCGTGATCATGTAATTCCTTATGTAAATGAATAATCGTAGGGTCACCTTGAGGAACATTGGCCCTACTTTTCCCTGCAGAAGAAGTGTCATCCATCTCATCAAGTACATCACATGCCTCATCATACGATAACTTTATAAAGTTGCCCCCGGCTAATTGGTTCACAATTCATTGATTTTTAGTATTTATGCCCCAGTAGAAGGTATGTTGGATCATGGCCTCAGTCATGTCATTATTGGGACATTTCTTCACCATCATTCTACACCGCTCCCAAATCTCATGCAAAGGTGTGGGCTCTTGCTTAAAAGCCAATATGTCATCTCGAAGTGCCGCCATATGCCCAGGTGAAAAGAATTTAGCAATGAATTTATCCGCTAACTCATCACAAGTTGTGATGGAATGGTTGGGGAGTCTCTCGATCCAATCTAATGCCTTCCCCCGAAAGTGAGAATGGGAAAAGTCTCAACCTAAGAGCATCCTCGGACACATTCGTCTGTTTGCTCCCCCAGCATGTATCCATGAACCCCTTGAGATGTTTGTAGGCATTTTGATTCGTATCACCCATAAAGTACCCACGCTGCTCAAGTAAGGTCAACATCACATTGGTTATCTGAAAGTTGCCCGCCCGGATTTTGGGTGGGATAATAGCACTTGCATAACCCTGGCTCGGAAGTACTCTGGAAGCCACTCTTTGAGGTGGCGTAGGAGGGTCTGGAATATTTTCATTTGGGTTCGCATTGGCATTGCGGCATGTACGTTGTCCTTGAGGTGCAAGAGGCACCTTATCTTGCACAAGATAATCTACCTCATACCCCGCTATCACGTTTCCAAGTGGGTGATTAGCGTTGTTTAAAGCCATGTTGGTACCTGGGTAATGACACAAACAAGTAAGTAACAAATAAGGAAAGAAGAACAATACACAAAACTAACTAAATAGATAGCCAAAACCGTTAGCTCCCCGGCAACGGCACCAAAAAGTGATTGCAGCCTACTCCACACTACCAAAAAGTAGGAAGAGAGGGTCGCAATAGCTTTTATCCGATTTTTGGGTCGGGATCGATTTCCATAGAGAGCTAGGAATGGAGTCGAGTATCTATTTAGGTTGGAATTGCGTAATTGTTTCAAATATCACTTCTAATCATTTTTGGGTTTTCTTTATATTCTACTATTATCAAACTACAAAATATAATTGCAACTAGATTAAACTAAGAGTAAACCGCTACAAGTTGTATCTAATGGTTTAAAAGGCACTAGGGTAGTGACTTTCACCTAGGTGGCTAATTGCCGGGTATTTATATCTAAGGCACTATTGACATTATTGGGGAATATGTTATAACCGTTGCTCAACACTACCCACTCTACACCACTCGGTAGAAAGAGTGATTTTGCCTAATTGACTTTCTCAAGACCAATTGGGTATGCATATTTGCCCAAGCAACTAGGGTTCAAGTCGGGTAATTACTCTCTCGAGGTTTAACCCTTTAATTGGGACTATCAAATCTCTTGAGTCCATCACAATTTCCTGTTGAGCCAATTTTGGAAACTTAGGCTCTCTTTCTCAAGAAGAGCCCAAGTCAACTTAGCACAAACTAGTGTTTGCAACCACTAATTCATAAATTAAACCATAAAATCGACCCAAATAACAAACACCCATAATTAATCTAGCCCTAAATCACAACACCCATCAATTACCCATATTAGGGTTGAGCCACAACCCTAGCTAATGGGTCTAGCTACTCATGCTTGAAGCGAAAATCAGAGAAATAGATGAAAAGAAAGACATATTAATTAATTGCTAAAGTAAATACAAAGATTCAATGATTAAAACTACGTAAAAGTGCCCAAAATGGCTAGGAAAAGTCTTCTCACGAGCGCAGCTAACGTCTGATAATATCTGATACCCTAAAAATGGAAAAAGGTTGTATTTATACTAAGCTGGAAAAACTGGACAAAATTTCCCCTGCAGGGTTAGTGCGGTCCGCACAAAATGTTGTGCGGCCGCACTAGGCTATTGAACTTGAAAACTTGACTCTCTGGACCCAGGTTCCGCAAATCGCACAAAATGGAATGCGGTCGCGAAGGCTTCTAGCATGGTCCGCACAAACTCGACCGCGGACCGCATATGTTTGAATCTCTAAACTTGGCATCTCTCTGAACCTTGCCTCTACGGACCGCATAGAATAGTAGTGTGGCCGCAGACGTCCACCGCGGACCACACAAAGTGTAGTGCGTCCGCATTGCTTCGAAGCCTGAAATACTGAGTCTCTGAATCTCTCTAGTGCGGACCTCACAAAGTGTAGTGCGGCCGTACTAGGCCTGTTCTTCCTGAGTTTGTCTTGTCTTTTGGTACTTGTGCCAGTTTCACTCCTTTTGAGCTGATCTTTGACATCTTTTCACTTTGTTGATCAAACCTGCAATCAAGCACAACTTATGAGCCTTTTGGGACTATTTTGTATGAATTTATAATCAAAGCATAAGCAAGAAGGAGCATGAAATACGTCAAAAATCCCTAGTTATCAATACCCCAGTATCGGGCTGTGTTGGGTTGTATTTTGCAAATTATACTGTTCACTGCTTAGTTTGAGATTTTATCATGTTTAAGACATAATACTTATTATTCTAATTGCTTAAAAATTGAAATGGGAATTTGTTGGCTAGCCTTGTCTTTACAAGAGGGGCCATCTCGACCGAGTCTGGGTTTAGGGTCGTGACAAGTTGGTATCAGAGCCTAGGTTACATGGTTCTCAAGAGTCATGAGCATGTTTAATAGAGTCTTGCGGATCGGTACGGAGATGTCTGTATTTATCCTCGAGACGCTGCAGAACCTTTAGGAAAACTTCATATTCTTGAAATTCTTGTCGTGCGAATTTGTTGATCCGAGTACTAAACTTCTATTCTTTTATTCTCTCATAGATGGTGAGGATATGTGCTACCAGCTGTGGCCACGAGAGGCCGAGGATGCGGTCATGGTCGTGGTATGTGCAGAGGTATAGCCCGCATAGCAGCTAAGGCAGCATCTGCAGATCCACCAGCCACCCAGTTCAGGATCAAGTCCCAGTTGTGGACGCTCCAGCAACACCAGCTCAGGCACTAACAGCGCCCATTGTGATTTCGGGTCTTTATGAGGCCGGGGGAGGAACTCAGACTCCCACCGCTCGCACACCTAAGTAGGTCATGCCGAGACTTCAGACACTGGGGGAACTTTTAGCCCAGCCGGTTATAGCTGCTCAGGACTATGTAGTTCCTTCCATGCCAGAGGATGAGTAGCATAGGTTTGAGAGGTTTGGTAGACTTCAGCCTCCGACCTTCAGCGATGCAGAGGACGAGAATGCCCATGGTTTCTTGGATAAGTATCAGCGGATGCTTTGTACAACTGGTATTCTAGAGACTAGCGGGGTCGCTTTCACTACTTATTAGTTTTCTGGAGCTGCCTTCACTTGGTGGGAGGCTTTTGAGAGGTGTAGGCTTGTTGGTGCAACACCCCTTACCTGGCAGCAGTTCTCCGTTCTCTTCTTGGAGAAGTATGTGCCGCAGTCTTGCAGAGAGGAGCTGCACAGGCAGTTTGAGTGGTTGCGTCAGGGAGAGATGACTGTGACACAGTACAAGATGAGGTTTTCTGAGTTAGCTCACCATGTGATTTGGTTGGTTCTAATAGATAGAGAGAGGATTAGGAGGTTTGTTGATGGCATCACTTATCCGCTTCATATTCTCATTACCAGGGAGAGGGTAACTGGTGCTACCTTTGAACAGGTTGTAGATATTGCTCTTGAGACTGAGTCTGTTTGTCGCTAGGAGCGAGAGGAGAGAGAGACCAAGAGGCCTCGAGGATCTGGTAGTTATATTGGTGCTCCTTCGAGAGGTCGGTTTTAGCACGGCAGAGGCCGTTTATTCAAGAATGCGCAGCCAGCTCGCCCAGTTTATCGTGGGGTGTCATCGGGTCATGGTTCTCACAGTTCTCATCAGGTCCAATTATCACACTTCATAGTTTTAGGGGTTTATACAACGAGAGTTGGGTACTCAGGTTGAGTTGAGCACAGCTTTTCACCCGCAGATGGATGGGCAGTCCGAGCGCACTATTCAGTGGGTCATGGGATCAGTTTCTACCACTTGTAGAGTTTGATTACAATAACAACTAACAGTCAAGTATTCAGATGGCTCCATATGAGGCTTTGTATGGGAGGCGGTGTAGATCTTCAGTTAGTTGGTTTGAGCCGGGTGAGGCTAGGCTATTGAGATAGACTTTGTGCAGGATGCTTTAGAAAATGTGAAGGTAATTCAGGAGAGGCTTCGTACAGCGCAGTCGAGACAAAAAAGTTATGATAACAAGAAGGTTCAGGATGTGTCCTACATGGTTGGTGAGAAGGTTCTGTTGAAGGTTTTGCTCATGAAGGGTTTTATGTGGTTTGGGAAGAAGGGTAAATTGAGTCCTCAGTTCATTGGGACTTTTGAGGTGCTTAGGGGGATTGGGGAGGTGGCTTATGTGCTTGCTTTGCCACCCAGCTTGTCGAGTGTGCATCCGATATTTCATGTTTCTATGTTTCAGAGGAATATTGGGGATTCGTCTCATGTTCTAGATTTTAGCACGGTTCAATTGGATGGTGATTTAGCTTATGATATGGAGCGAGCAGCTATTTTGGAGTGTCAAGTTCGAAAGTTGAGGTCAAAGGATATAACTTCAGTGAAAGTGCAGTGGAGAGGTCGGCCCGTGGAGGAGGCTACCTGGGAGACCGAGCGGGAGATGTGGAGCAGATATCCTCACCTGTTTGAGGCCTCAGGTATGTTTCTTGACTCATTTGAGGATGAACGTTTTTTTTAAGAGGAGGAGGATGTGACAACCCGGCCAGTCGTCTCATGAGTTGCTGCTCCGTTTCTCCTATTTTTGCTTCTTATTGCTTTGTTTAGTTGTATTTTGTGTCATCGGGTTGATCGGTTCGAGTTCGGATAGGTTTTGGTAAGGTTTGAGACACTTAGTCTCTTTTGAAGAAGCTTAAGTTGGAAAAGTCAACCGGATCTTTATTTATATGTTAGAGGGCTCGGATGTGAGTTCTGATGGTCCGTATAGATTCGGGATGCGATTTGGGACTTAGGAGCGTGATCGGAATGTGTTTTGGAGGTCCGGAGTAGATTTAGGCTTGAATTGGTGAAATTGATATTTTGGCATTTTCTGGTGGATATGTGAGATTTTGATATAGGGGTCGGAATGCAAGTCTGAGAGTTACAGTAGATCCGTTGTGTCATTTGGGATGTGTGCACAAAATTTCAGGTCATTCGGACGTGGTTTGGTTGGTTTTTTTATCAAAAGTGAAATACGGAAGATTTTGGAAACTTAGTCTTGAATCCGATGTGTTTTGGCTGATTTGATGTTGTTTGAGGTGTTTTGAAGATTGGTATAAGTTTGAATAAGGTTATGGGATATGTTTGTGCTTTTGGTTGAGGACCTCAAGTCCTCGGGGTGATTTCGGATAGTTTACAGAGAGTTTGGAGTTTGGTGAAGCTGCAAATTTTCTGCTTCTGTTGTTTCCGTACCTGCGGATTGGGGACCGCAGGTGCGATGCACCAAATGCGAAGAAGAAGGCCACAGAAGCGAAAAGTGCCTGGGAAGGCTGGAGCCGTAGAAACGGTTGAGGAGCCGCACCTGCGATGGCGCAGGTGTGGGCAATGCATCGCAGATGCGATTTTGGGTGACTTAAGTGGGCAATGCATCGCAGATGCGATTTTGGGTGACTTAACTGAAAACTGCACAAGCGGTTCAAGGACCGCAAATGCGGAACCGCAAAAGTGGGATTTTGGTTGCAGATGCGAAATCCCTGGTCCAGAAGGTATAAATTATTTCCTTCACGATTTTTGAACTATTCCACCATTGCTAAGTGGGTTTTTGGAGCTTTTTGGGCGATTTGAAGAAGGATTTCAAGGGGACTTTATTGAGGTAAGGATTTTGGACCTAAAACTCGTTCTTATGGTATTATTGCACTGATTTGGACTAAGATTAATGGAATTTAAGGGTTAAAATTTGGGAAATTAGGGCTTGGTATTGGAGACCTAGAATTGAGGATTTGAGGGACCATTTGTGGTTGGATTTTGGAACTTTTGATATGCATCAACTCATGGGGAGATGAGGAATCTATTGATGTGAAGTTTATCAAATTATGAGACGTGGGCCCTGGGGTCGGGTTTTGGTAATTTCGGGATTTATGTTGTAAATTGATTATTATCGCTTGGGCTTCGTTCCCTTAGCATATTTTGACGTCATGATTCTGATTTTTGATAGATTCGACGCGAGTGGAGGCCGATTCCAGGGGAAAAGGCATCACGAGCTAGAGTTTGGATCGGATTGAGGTGAGTAATGATTGTAAATGTTGTCCTGAGGGTATGAAACTCCGGATTGCACATCGTTGTGCTATATTGAGGTGACGCATATGCTAGATGACGAGCGTGGAGTTGTGCACTGTTGGGGATTTTGACTTAGTCCGTCCCGAATGAATATTTTACCGCGTATTTGACTGAAAACTATTTGTTATCATCATGTTTTGGGTTGAATGCCATATTTGGGCCTCGTGCCAACTATTTGAACCCTTAGAGGATTTTTATTGATATTTCCTCATTGTTTTGACTTTATACTTGAACTCAGTCATGCTATGTTCTACTAATTTTCATAACTCAGCCATGTTTACTCTGTTTTAGCACTTTAATGATCTTTTAAATGATATTTTGGCTGAGAATCATGTTTTACTATTGCCTGAGTGGCTTGTGAGGATTTTTGACTAAGTAAGGCCGAGGGCCTATGTTGTGAGGAAACACTGATTTTAAATATGAGGCCGAGGGCCTGAGATATGTACGCCACGAGGTGGTTTGTTGATATGAGGCCGAGAGCCTAGTAATTATGCCACGAGATGGCTTGATATTTCGCTTGGGTCGTAAGGGGTCTTTCCAGGAGTCTACATACCTCCTGTGAACGTGGGTACCCATTGTGATGTGAGATATAGCCCGAGGGGCTGGTATAGTTTCGGCGATATTGCCCGAGGGGCGAATTTGTTGACATTGTGCCTGAGGGACGATCCTTTATGTGTTTATCTTTCCTATTTGCTTGTCATTTACTTGCTTAATTGTTAAAAAAGGCATTTTATGAAGTTTAAACCTGAATTCAATGACTTTACACATCTTTACTGCTTCATTATTTTTACTGGCTTTTACTGTTTCCTTATAGCTTGTGTTGTGCCTTACGTGATTTCTTATTTCTTAGTCTTCATTTATGATTATTACTCACTGAGTTTGAGTACTCACTTTACTCCCTGCATCCTGTATGTAGATTCAGGCGCATTAGGTCCCGCTAACGAGTGCTGATCTTTCCAACTCAGGATGATTCAAAGATTCTCTAGGTAGTTGCCGGCGTTCGCAGCCCAGAGCTTCTTCCCTTACCTTATCTTTCTCTGTTTTAGATCTGTATTAGACTATATAGGCCTTTATTGTATTATCCGGATGTAGTTGATCATGACTGGTGACACCCCGGTATCGGGCTGTATTTCGCATTGTAATGTTCACTGCTTATTTTGAGATTTTATCATATTTAAGACTTAATACTTATTATTCTAATTGCTTAAAAATTGAAATGGGAATGTGTCGGCTGGCCTTGCCTTCACGAGAGGCGCCATCATGACCGGGTCCGGGTTTAGTATCATGACGCGGTGGATCTCCATTTGAGTATTCTGGGTACCCCCGTTATCAACTCGCAATGCAATTTTGGGATCAACATTTGAACAACACTCATAAAACCTAACTTGCATGGCTAGAGGCATCTCAGCTATCCTATAGTACTTCTTCTAAGAATCCATCTTCTTGCTAATAGATTTTATAAGGTTTTCGAATGCTTTTATACACCATGGATAATCAGAATATCTCTCACCCTCGACCAAATGAAAATGTAGTCTTGGGATGGTTGTGCTATTCTTCTCGGACGAAAATATAAAAGTGTGTATTAAATACAACACAGCTATCTTGATGGCATCCCCATCGTTTTCATGACCCCATTACTTCTCACCAAAGCATTTCAACAAATCTTTCTTTTTGACAAGATTTCCACCGCCAAAGTATGTCTTAACAATCCGGTTAGGAGCCTTTTCATTGAATTGAAAATCATCAGGGTTACCAACATATTTGAGGCTAGTCACAAGCGCAAACTCCCTTATTGAGAAATATAATGTTTTACCATTGATGTATATTGAAAATACATCATCAGGACTTCCTTCTAACTGCAGAACCATGAAGCATCTGAACAATTGATGTTGGACTTCACAACGCTTCTTTGATGACCCAAAAGGTCATCACTTATTTTTAAAATGAATTCTGCATTCCAAGGCCTTAAATACCTCTTTCAGCATTACCTCAATTTGCATGCACTGTCCGGGCACGTAGCCGAAAAGCTATTATGTGAAAATCGGAGAAAATATTGAAATTTTGACTTAAAATGCATTTAACTTGACTTAGGTCAACATTTTGGGTAAACGGACTCGAACACATGATTTGATGGTCTCGAAGGGTCCGTGGAAAAATATGGGAGTTGGGCATATGCCCGGAATCGAATTCCGAGGTCCCTAGCCTGAGAGATAAATTTTAAAAAAATTGTTTTCTGGAAATTTCTATGAGTTTTGGAAACGAAATGCATTTAGATTTTGAGTATATCAGGCCCGTATTCTAGTTCCGGAGCCTGGTACAGGTCTTATATATGAAATAAGATAAATCTTTGAAATTTGGTAAGAAACGGATGTCATTTGACATGATTCGGACATTAAATGCAAAATTTGATGTTTTAA
Source organism: Nicotiana sylvestris (assembly GCF_000393655.2). Classification (NCBI taxonomy): domain Eukaryota; kingdom Viridiplantae; phylum Streptophyta; class Magnoliopsida; order Solanales; family Solanaceae; genus Nicotiana; species Nicotiana sylvestris. The sequence goes on from NC_091060.1 coordinate 23,533,931, forward strand.
GAAGTTTTGAAATATTTCATTGATTTTGAGGTTTAATTCGATGTTTATGATATTATTTTGGCAATTTGATCACACAGATAAGTTGATATGATGTTTTTGAGTTAGTATGCATGTTTGGTTTGGATCCCCGAGGGCTCGGTGAGTTTTGGATGGGTTTCGAGAGGTTTAGAACTTGTGAAAAATTGCAGAAAGAGTTGTTCTGGTGCACAGACCTTCAGTGCTTCGTGATCGCGAAGCCCTTTCGCGAAAGGAAAAATGGGTAGGGGTGGATTTTGTACAATGCGAACACAAGGAAAGGATCGCTAACGCGGAGCATTGGGGGGTTACTCTATAAGAACGCGACCCACGCCCCACGAACGTGTAGCGTAATGGGGGTTGGTCTGGGAAGTAAATATTCCTCTAAACGAATGCGTGCACAAGCCTGCGAATGCGAAGGTCGGGGGGACCAACCCTTCGCGAACGTGTAAGAGGACTCGCGATCGCATAAGCCTAAGGAAGGCTGCTCTTCACGAATGTGGCGGACCCATCACGAGCGCGATGAAGGTCTGCCCAGTGATTTTTAAACTGAAACCACCACATTCGGGACTTAATCAAAATTTCATAACTTCTTCATCTCAACTCCAAATTGGGCAATTTTTGAAAGAGAATTTCACCACCAATCCATAGGTATATAATCTTAGACTCATTTTCTTCAATTTCCATTAACACCCATTAGATTTCCAGGCATAAATCATGTTCTTAAGGGTAGAAAATTAGGGATTTGGGTAGAGTTAGGGCTTTTTGTATATTAGGTATTTAGACCTCATTTTGGGGTCGAATTTTTGAACTAATTATATATTCAGGCTCGTGGGTGAATGGGTGATCGGGTTTTGGTCCGAGCCTTGTGTTTTGACTAAGCGGGCCTGGCGTCAATTTTTGACTTTTTGGGAAGAATGATAGGAAAGATATAATTAAGCATTGGAATCGTATAGTTTAGCTTGTATTGATGTTGTTAAGTCGATTATGTCTAGATACAATTGATTTGGAGAAAAATTCAAAAGGAATGGTGGTGTTTGAGGCTTGAGTTGGCCGTGAAAATTCGAGGTAAGTGTTTGGTCTAACCTTAGCTTTAGGTATTAGAAGTTGTGTCCTATTTGCTACTTGTTTCTTATTGAGTACGACGTATAGGCATGGTGACGAGTATTTATACGTTGGTGTCGAGCATGACCGTGAGTCTTAAATTGTAATTTATTGTGTTCTTAAAAATATTACGGATGCTTAAGTTGATGACTCTCTGTGTTGAGCAAGGATTATGATTATTCTCGTGAAAATTACTTATGACTCAGTATTGGTGTTAGCTGAGGTTGTTAGATGTTGGAAAAAGTTTGGTTATAGATGTTTTCCCTTGCCGGGACGTATTTTACTTATATCGTCGATTCCCTTGCCGGGATAGTGTAGTTCTTGATTGATCCCTTGACGGGACTATTGTTATGATTGTTGCTGATTATATATGTTGGGATCGGGTTGCGCGCTGCAACATATATATATATTTGGATCAGGTTGCACGCCGCAACAAATGTTACATGTGGATCGGGTTACACGCCGCAACAACAATATAATTGGATCGGGTTGCACGCCACAACAATAATATAATCGGATCTGGTTGCACGCTGCAATAGTGATAAATGATATGGATCGGGTTGCACGCCGCAATAGTGTTGTTATATGTTGGGATAGGGTTGCGTGCCACAACAATTGATGATATAAAGTGTTTATAGATCAGTTACAAGTTCCTTATTGTTGTGTTGTGAATCTAAGTTGTCTTCATGCATTTTCTCTTGATTTACTGCTGATATTGGTATTCCCCCGCAGCATGTACCCCTTCCCATCTTTACTTGTTATTTCTGCTCTATTTTCTGCTGCATATTATATAACTATACATGTTTATTAGTAGTCTGGTCCTAGTCTCGTCACTACTTCGCCGACGTTAGGCCAGGCACTTACCAGCATATGGGGTCGAATTGTGCTGATACTACACTCTGCACTATGTGCAGACCCCAGAGCAGCTTTTGGACCATAGCATTTGGGTGGCTGCCTTCAGTCCAGCTAGAGATCCCGAGGTAGTCCTGCAGGCGTCCGCAGGCCCGACGTTCTCTTCTATCTCATTATGTGTTCTGTTTTCACTTGTATTCGAGACAGATTGTATTTCCTTTTCAGACTCTTGTATGTAGTACTCATAGACAGTCCGTGATATTTTGACACCGAATTCCGGGTAGAGGCGTATATTGGCATTGTAGTACTAGCTTTGGTTATTTTTATCAGTTTAAGTCTTCTGCTTGTTCTATTTATTGTTAATATTCAATGTTGATTACCTATTAATCTAAATTGTTAAAAGGGCTAAAATGAAAGAGTTAGTGATTCTTTATTGCGCGGCTTGCCTAGCTTCCATGAGTAGGCGCCATCACGACTCGCGAGGGTGGAAAATCCGGGTCATGACAACTTTTATTTGAAGGAAACTTCCAAAACAAGTAGTACCCAGTTGTTTGTACTAGTCTGGAGTAAGTGTTTTTTAGGTCGGAGACTATGTGGTGTTGCAAATGAATTCAGTGTTCTAAGGCCTAAAAACCTCCCTTTACCTCACCTTGATTTACGTGCGTGGTCTGGACCTATATCCGAAAAGCCTTCTATGCAAAAATATGAGAAATAGAAATTTCTAGAGTTAAAATTTGATTATGGTTGAATTTGGTCAACACTTTGAGCAAACAGACCCGGATCCATGTTTCGACGGTCCCGGGAGGTCCGCAGTAAAATATGGGACTTGGGCGTTGTCACGCCCCAACCTCGGGAGGCACGACCGGCGCTCAATCGAGTGAACCCAATTGAGCAAGCCTTAACATACACTTTCTACCCAACTTAATACGATTATTCAGACAATAGGAAAGATAGAACATTCAACATTGTTGGTTCATTTTATAACACAACCTTAAACCGTAGTTAAGTTTCCAAGATTCCATACGATTACACTTTAGAGAAGCAAGAGTTATAATTACAACATAGTTCATAGACCCATCCAACACCCGTACATAACCCACGCATACGTCTACGGAGCCTCTAAGGATACAAAATACAAGTGTGATAATGTCGGCAATAAGGCTTCGGCTATACCTCAAAAGTGAAAGTCCACAACAAAAAAATGTGCAATATAACCCCTTGAAGGAGAAAGGGGCTCACCAAGACTTTGAGAAGAAGGTACTCTGCTACGCGCGATAGGCACTATCCGCAATGGAGCCACCTACATTCATTTAAAAAAAATGTAAATCCCCCGGCAAAAGAGACGTTAGTACCATAGTATAGTACTAGTATGTATGGCTAAAACTTCACCTTTTAGAAATTGAGCTCCGTTGGTGTTTGTGTAAATACGGTATGATTAAAGTTGAATTATTGTATTGATTGTTGTTTAACATGAATTTGGGGTTGTGACCTTAAATTGAGATCGAAGCTGCATATATAGTGCCATCTATGTGAAGTTTCATCTATGCTTACAATTTTATTTGCTCTTGTGTGCACATATTATCCTAAATTACAAGCCTAATATTGAAAGTGGAAATGATGTGATAATTGTGGCCCTAAGTTCCAATGAGTTGATATGATAGATGTGAAATAAAGATTCAAATGAGATGATTAATGAGAAAGGAACAACGCCTAGGTAAGGCGGCCTAGCCGATCGGGCCGTGATCGGACACCATGCCGCACACATGGTGGTAATGTGCTGATATTGAATTCCAGAAAAAGGGAAATGAAATGGTGATTGGAGTATATGTCTCAAATGAGGCAACCTAACCAATCGGGCTGTGATCGGACTCCGCTCAAGATAGAGGTGGTATTGTGAACAATGTTGAACAATATGAAATGTCCCAAACTAAAGGCTATGGAAACATGATGTGAAAATTATATGATTCTATTACCTTGATAATGTTAACAGTTTGATGCGTTGGAAACTAGACTCAGAGAGCTTTAATTTGATAGGTTGTGCATCACACAACACCTTATATAACTGGAGATATATAAAGTGAGGTCTTGTGCGGTCTTGTGCGTACTCATTTACAACCTTAGTCTATTATGAAATTTTCCAACTTGGCTTAGGCTTTGGCGTCTCCTTAGATCCCAAATCACTTATAATATGACTTATACGCTTATTAACATATCCAATTGATATCCATTATATCATAAATCCTCATTTGCATGCAAGATAAAATAATTAGCCTACCTTGGCACTACAAAATCTTAAATTACTTAGCAAAATTTTTTGGGGCTTTACAAGCATATGCCCGGAAATGAATTCTAAGGTCCCAAGCCTTAGAAATCAATTTTTGAAAGAAATTATTTTACTGAATTATCTAAGAAATGAAGAAAGAATTAATGCTTGAAACCATTGTTATCGAGCCCGTATTTTGGTTCTGGAGCCCTGTACAAACTTGTTATAGTATTTGAAAGATAACTGTGAAATTATGTGAAAAATAGAGTTTATTTGACGTGAGTTGGACTTCCGGTTGAAGAGTTATGAACTTTGAGAGTTCTTGATGAAAATGTTGAGTTTTGAGCTTTAATTCATGATTTTACATATTATTTTGATGATGTGATCGCATGAAAAGGTCCATATGATGTCTTTGAGTTAGTATGCACACTTGGATTGGAGTTCCGAGGGCTCGCGTTAGTTTCGGGTAGGTTCCGGGATGTCTTAGGCTTAAAACATGGATGTTGCAGGTTCAGAGAAGTGCAAATATATGAACCCGCCAGTGCTGACCGTATTGGTTTTGGTGCTGTCTGCAGTGGGGGTTGTGCAGCCGCACTCGATTTTGTGCGGTCCGCACAGGTTCACCGGTCCGACTTCGGAAGCCTATATCTTTTGATGTATAAGGAATTTTGAGATGATTCAAAATCGAAAGTTGTAGCCCTTCATGTCTAGTTTTCGGAAAGGTAAAGAAATAATAATTTGGACTTCTGTAGATAAAGTTATGGCCAAAATACTAAAGCATATCACTGCAGTCCACATGGAGAGTTATGCGGCCGCACTCGATTTTGTGCAGTCCGCATAAGGGGTCTGAGAGGGGTATATCAAAACGGGATTTTCAGTTTTTTTTTCATTTTTCAAAACCACAAAAACATAAGAGGCAATGTTTCAAACAACTTTTCTTCTCCAAAACATTGGTAAGTGATTTCTAACTCATTTTCTTTACTTCTTAACTTCTTTTTACAAGATTTCATCCTAGAATCTAGGGTTTTCATGGTGGAATTGGGAACTTTGGGAAAAACCTAAGAATATTGAAATTTGGGGAGTTAGACCTCAAATTGAGGTCGGATTCTAAAACAAATTATATGTTTGGATTTGTAGGGGAATGGGTAATCGGGTTTTGGTTCGAACCTCGGGTTTTGACCATGTGGGCCCGGGGGCGATTTTTGACTTTTTGGGTAAAACATTGGAAAACTCATTTTCATGCATTGGGGTTGATTCATTTAGCATTTATTGATGTAATTAAGTAACTTGTGACTAGATACGAGCGAATTGGTGGTGGAATCAAGTTGTAAAGCTATAATTGAAACGTGAATTGTATTCGTGGCATCGAGGTAAGTGTTTCGTCTAACCTTACCTTGAGGGATTATGAGTTTTATCTTATTTGCTACGTGTTAATTGTGGAGTACGACGTATAGGCATGGTGACGAGTATCTATATGTCGGTGTCAATCATGCCTGTAAGTCTTGTATTGTAATTGTTGTGACTCCATTGTAAATTATTGCACTTCACATGTTATTGAAATATTATTGTTCCCTTGTCGGGATGTTATTGAGATATTATTGTTCCCTTGCCGAGATATTATTGAAATATTATTGTTCTCTTGCAGGGATGTTGTTGAAATGTTATTGTTCCCTTGCCGGGATATTGTTATATTGCTTTTGTTCCCTTACCGGGATTCTTTGTGATTGTTGTTGATTTGTAACTGGGACTGGGTGGAACGCCTGCCACAAGATAAATGAAATGCGAGAGGGTGGCACGCCTGCCTCAAGACAAATAAAATGTGAGCCGGTGGCACGCCTGCCATGAGATAAATAAAATGGGAGCGGCTGGCACGCGTTCCACGAGACAAATGAAATGGGAGCGGGTGGCACGCCTGCCATGAGATAAATGAAATGGGAGTAGGTGGCATGCCTGCCACGAGATAAATAAAGTGTGAGTCGGTGGCATGCCTTCCACGACATAAATGAAATGGGAGCTAATGGCACACCTGCCATGAGATATATGAAATGGGAGCGGGTTGCACGCCTACAACAAGATGTGAAATGAAAGTGAATTCTGCCTTTGTTTCCTTTATTCTTATTAGTAGTCGGATTTTGGTTCCTTTATAATTCTCTTGATATTCTATTTTTACCTGTTATTCCTTGAAGCATATTTTCCCTTCCCATCTTTACTTGTTTATTCCTGCTTTACTTTCCGTTGTATATTATATAACTGCACAGATTTATTTGGTAGTCTGGTCTTAGCCTCGTCTCTACTTAACCGAGGTTAGGCTAGGCACTCACCAGCACATGGGGTCGGTTGTGTTGATACTACACTCTGCACTATGTGCAGATCCCGGAGCAGCTCTTGGACAGTAGATTGGAGGCTACCTTCAGTCCACGCGGAGATCCAAGGTAGACCTGCAGGCGTCTGCAGGCCCTGGCGTCTCCTCTATCCTTTATGTCATGTTTCATCACTTTGCTTCAGAAACAATGTGTCTTTTATTTTCAGACCTTGTATTTAGCAGTCTTAGACCGTCTATGGTACTGTGACACTAGTTCTGGGTGATTAAGGTTTAAGTTGTTGTAATATATGCATGTTTGGATATTTTATTGCTTTCTTCCGCTTATTCTAAATTTCCGTTGTTTACGCGTTATTGTTTTATATAATGTTAAAGAGAATAAAAATCGGTAAAAGGGTAATTTGACTAATAATTGGCTTGCCTGGCTCACATTAGTAGGCGCCATCATGACTCCCGAGGGTGGAAAATCCTTGTCGTGACAAGTTGGCATCAGAGCTCTAAGTTATATGGGTCTCACAGCTCACAAACAAGCTTAGTAGAGTCTGAAGGATTGGTATAGAGACATCTGTATTTATCCCCCCAAAGGCTATAGAGTTAGGAAAACTTCACCTTCATTCTTTCCTATCATGCGGTTTGGTTTCTCAATGCACTGACCACCAGTTCGAACCCCCAGCAGCAGCTCCCACTAGGGGCAGAGGGCGAGGCCGAGGCCGTCCTAGAGGTCGAGGTAGGGGCAGCTCTTAGCCCAGAGCAGCAACACCAACAGCGGAGCCTCAAGTTGACTTTGATGATGAGGTTCCGGCCCCAGCAGTTTCGGTAGGCCCAGCTTAGGTCCTAGAGCAGTTTATTGCTACCCAAGTACTCCATGATGCTTTATTCCATCTAGTGTGCCTTATAGAGAGTGTCACCCGGGCAGGTTTGCTTCCTGTAGCATCAGCCGTCTCTCAGGATGGAGGAGGAGCCTAGACTCCTGCTACTCGCACTTCGGAGCAGGTAGCTCCCCAGTTCTAGACTCCAGCAGTTCAGCCAGTTGGAGCAGTATAGCCGGGTGTGGTGGTTCAGACTGGTGATGAAACAGCTATGTCTGTCGATGCCCTGTAGAGGTTGGATAGGTTCACTAAGTTCTTCACTACTACTTTCAGCGGTGCATCTTCTGAGGATCCCTAGGATTATATAGACAATTGTCATGAGGTCCTCAGGAACATGGGGATAGTTAAGACCAATAGGGTCGATTTTGCTACTTTTTGCTTGTCTGGATCCGCCAAGACTTGGTAGAGAGATTACTATTTGGCTAGACCAGCCAGATTGCCAGCTTTGACTTGGGAGCAGTTTACTCAGCTATTTCTGGAGAAGTTTCTCCCCATCACTCATAGAGAGGCCTATCGGAGGTAGTTTGAGCATCTCCAGCAGGGTTCTATGACTGTTACCCAATATGGTACCAGATTCATCGACTTGGCTCAGCATGCTCTTATCATACTTCCCACCGAGAGAGAGAGAGGGTGAGGAGGTTCATTGATGGACTTATTCAGCCGAGTCGTCTTCTGATGGCTAGGGAGACTGGGAGTGAGATATCTTTCCAGGAGGCGGCCAATGTGGTCTGGAAAGTTAAGATAGTTCTATCGTAGGGAGGTGGCCTGAGATCTGAAAAGAGGCCTCGTCACTCAGGCCGATTCAGTGGTACCTTATCTGGAGGTAGGGATTCATATGGTAGAGGCCATCCTCCTAGGCTTTTTCAGTCAGCACTTAACGTTTCTCACAGTGCTTCAGGTGGTCGTGGTTCTCAGATGCAGTATTCTGATTAGCAGTCCTACAGTGCACCACCGTTTCAGAGTTTCCCAAGTCGTCATTCCCAGCAGTCGAGGGGTTGTTTTACTTGTGGCGACACGAGGCATATTACTAGGTATTTCCCCTGAGCATCGAGCAGCTCTCAACATCAGGGTTCTCGTGCCATAGTTCAGGCACCGAGTGTTCCACAGCCCGCCTAGCCAGCTAGAGTTGGGGGTAGAGGTGCTAGAGGTGGAGGTAGAGGTATTAGAGGTGGAGCTGAGGCCGCTAGAGGTGGAGGCCAGCCAGCAGCAGGCTATCCCGGAGATGTAGTTCAGGGTGGTGGGGCACAGCCTCGACGTTATGCTCTTCCAGCTAGGCCCGAGGCTAAGGTTTATGATGCAGTTATCACAGGTACAGTTATGGTTTGTAGTAGGGATGCATCAGTGTTATTTGATCCAGGGTCTACATACTTTTATGTGTCATCTTATTTTGCAATGTATCTGGTCATGCCTAGTGATTCTTTGAGTGCTCCTGTTTATGTGTCTACACCGGTGGGTGATTCAATTGTGGTAGATCGACTCCATCGTTCATGTATAGTTGTGATTGGAGGTCTTGAGACTCGTGTAGATTTGCTTCTACTGGACATGGTCGATTTCGATGTCATATTAGGGATAGACTGGTTATCACCTTACCATGCTATCTTAGACTGTCATGCCAAGACTGTGACCTTAACCTTGCTGGGTTTATCTCGTTTAAAGTGGAGAGGGACTCCTGGTCATTCTACCCGTAGTGTTATCTCGTATATGAAGGCTATGCGTATGGTTGAGAAGGGGTGTTTGGCTTATGTTCGTAATTCTAGTGCTGAGGTTCCTTCTATTGATTCTGTGCCCATTGTTCATGAGTTTCCTGAGGTATTCCCTTTAGACCTACTGGGTATGCCACCCGACAAGGATATTAACTTTTGCATTGATTTGGCTCCGGGCACTCAGCCCATTTCTATCCCGCTGTATTGTATGGCCCCGCCTGAGTTGAAAGAGTTGAAGGGGCAGTTGCAAGACTTGCTTAAGAAGGGTTTCATTAGACCCAGTGTTTCACCTTGGGGTACGCCAATGTTGTTTATTAAGAAGAAGGATGGATTGATGAGAATGTGTATTTATTACCGGTAGTTGAACAAGGTTACAATCAATAATAAGTATCCATTACCAAGGATAGATGATTTGTTTGATCATCTTTAGGGTGCCAAGTTATTTTTGAAGATTGACTTGAGATCTGGCTACCATCAGTTGAGGATTAGGGCATCCGATGTCCCTAAGATAGCTTTCCGCACTCGGTACGGGCATTATGAGTTCTTGGTGATGTCATTCGGGTTGATGAATGCCTCAGCAGCTTTTATGGATTTGATGAACCGAGTGTTCATGCCTTACTTGGATTCGTTCATGATAGTCTTCATTGATGATATTTTGATATATTCCCGCAGCCGGGAGGAGCACGAGAAAAATCTTAAAGTGGTTCTTCAGACCTTGAGGGATAGTCATTTATATGCTAAGTTCTCGAAGTGTGAGTTCTAGTTGAGTTCAGTTGCATTCCTGGGTCATGGTGTATCAGCAGAGGGTATTCAGATTGATCATAAGAAGATTGAGGCAGTCAAGAACTGGCCTAGAATAGCATTAGCTATAGAGATTTGGAGTTTCTTAGGGTTGGCTGGCTACTATCGTCAGTTCATGGAGGGGTTTTCATCTATCACAGCCCCGATGACCAGGTTGACCTAGAAAGGTGCCCAGTTCAGATGGTCGGATGAGTGTGAAGCGATCTTTTAGAAGCTCAAGACAGCGCTGACTACGACAACGGTGTTGGTTTTGCCCACAAGTTTAGGGCTATATACAATTTATTGTGATGCATCTCGTATTGAGCTTGGTGCGGTGTTGATGGAGGATGGCAAGGTCATTGATTATGATTTGCGGCAGTTGAAGATTTATGAGAAGAATTATCCAGTTCATGATTTGGAGTTGGTAGCCATTGTTCACGCGTTGAAGATTTGGAGGCATTATCTGTTTGGCATGGCATGTGAGGTGTTCACAGATCACAAGAGTCTGCAGTACTTGTTCAAGTAGAAGGAGTTGAATTTGAGGCAGAGAAGGTGGTTGGAGCTACTAAAGGACTATGATATTACCATCTTATATCATCCGGGAAAGGCCAATGTAGTGACCGATTCTTTGAGTAGAAAGTTATCCAGTATGGGAAGTCTTGCTTATATTCTGGTCGATGAGAGACCGCTTGCTTTGGATGTTCAGGCTTTGGCCAATCAGTTCATCAGGTTGGATATTTCTGAGCCCAATCATGTGTTAGCTTGCACAGTCACTCGTTCTTCATTATTGGAGCGTATTCGTGATTGGCAATATGATGATCCCCAATTGTGTGCCTTAGAGACACGGTGCAGCACGGAGGTGCCAAGCAATTTACCTTAGGGGATGATGGAGTTTTGAGGTAGCAGGGTCGAGTTTGTGTACCTAATGTGGAAGGGCTCCGAGAGTTGATTTTAGAGGAGGCCCATAGCTCCCGGTACTATATTCATCCGGGCGCCGCAAATATGTATCAGGATTTGCGACATCATTATTGGTTGTGGAGAGGGAAGAAGGATATCGTAGCATTTGTGGCTCGCTGTTTGAATTGTCAGCACGTTAAGTATGAGCATCAGAGGCCTGGTGGTTTTTTCCAGAAGATTGAGATTCCTGAGTAGAAGTGGGATCAGATCACTATGGACTTCGTTGTTGGGCTCCCACGGACTCAGAGGAAGTTCGATGCAGTATGGGTTATTATTGATAGGCTGACCAAGTTAACACATTTCATTTATGTGGCAGTCTCTTATTCTTCCAAGAGGTTAGTTGAGATCTATATCTGGGAGATTGTTCGTCTTTATGGTGTGCCCGAGTCTACCATTTTGGACCAAGGTACGCAGTTTACCTCAAATTTTCGGAGAGCAGTTCAGCGAGAGTTGGGCACACGAGTTGAGTTGAGCACAGCATTTCATCCTCAGACGGACGGGGCAGTCCGAGCAGACCATTTAGATTTTGGAGGATATGCTCCGAGCTTGTGTCATTGACTTTGGAGGCTCGTGGGATCAGTTTTTGCCTTTAGTAGAGTTTGCCTACAACAACATCTACCAGTAGAGTATATAGATGGCTCCTTATGAGGATTTATATGGTAGGCGATGTCTGTCTCCAGTTGGATGGTTTGAGCCGGGAGAGGCTCGGTTGTTGGGTACGGATCTAGTGCAGGATGCCTTGGACAAGGTCAGGATCATTCAGGATAGGCTTCGTACAGCTCAGTCTAGGCAAAAGAGTTATGCCGACTGCAAGGTTCGTGATTTGGCATTCATGGTCGGTGAGCGGGTATTGCTTCGAGTGTCGCCTATGAAGGGCGTGATGAGATTTGGGAAGAACGGCAAGCTTAGACCTAGATTCATTGGCCCGTTTGAGATTCTTGATCGAGTGGGAGACGTGGCTTACAGACTTGCGTTGCCACCGAGCTTATCAGTCGTGCATCCAGTGTTTCATGTGTCCATGCTTCGGAAGTATCACGGCAATCCATCCCACATGTTAGATTTCAACACTGTCCAGTTGGACAAAGATTTTTCCTATGAGTAGGAGCCGGTGGCTATTCTAGACCGGTAAGTTCATCAGTTGAGGTCGAAGAATTTCCCTTATGTTCATGTTCAGTGGAGAGGTCATCCTGCTGAGGCATCGACCTGGGAGTCCGAGTCTGATATGCGGAGCCGCTATCCCCATCTTTTTCACGACTCGGGTATTTCCTTCTTCTATTCGTTCGAGGACGAACGGTTGTTTTAAAGGTGGAGTATGTGATAACCCAAAAGGTCATCACTTGTGTTGCAAGTGAATTTAGTGTTCCGAGGCCTAAAAAACTCCTTTTTACCTTACCTTGATTTACGTGCATGGTCTGGACCTATATCCGGAAAGCCTTCTATACAAAAACATGAGAAATAGAAATTTCTAAAGTTAAAATTTGATTATAGTTGACTTTGGTCAACATTTTGAGCAAACGAACCCGTATCTATCTTCCGACAATCCCGGGAGGTCCACAGTAAAATATGGAACTTGGGCGTATGCCCGAAAATGAATTCTGAGGTCCCAAGCCTTAGAAATTAATTTTTGAAAGAAATTATTTTACTGAATTATCTAAGAAATGAAGAAAAGAATTAATGCTTGAAATCATTGTTATCGGGCCCGTATTTCGGTTCCGAAGCCTGGTACAAACTTGTTATAGTATTTGAAAGATAACTGTGAAATTTGGTGGAAAATGGAGTTTATTTGACGTGAATTGGACTTCCGGTTGAAGAGTTATGAACTTTGAGAGTTCTTGATGAAAATGTTGAGTTTTGAGATTTAATTCATGATTTTACATGTTATTTTGACGATGTTATCGCACGAGTAGGTCCATATGATGTCTTTGAGTTAGTATGCACACTTGGTTTGGAGTTCCGAGGGCTCGGGTGAGTTTCGGGTAGGTTCCGGGGTGTCTTAAGCTTAAAACATGGATGTTGCAGGTTCAGAGAAGTGCAAATATCTAAACCCGCAAGTGTTGACCGCATTGGTTTTGGTGCTGTCCGTGGTGGGGGTTGTGCGGCCGCACTCGATTTTGTGCGGTCCGCACAGGTTCACTGGTCCGAATTCGGAAGCTTATATCTTTTGATCTACAAGGAATTTTGAGATGATTTAAACCGAAAGTTGTAGCCCTTCGTGTCTTGTTTCAAGAAAGGTAAAGAAATCACAATTTGGACATCTGTAGAGAAAGTTATGGAAAAAATATTAAAGCATGTCACTGCAGTCCACATGGAGAGCTGTGCGGCCGCACTCAATTTTGTGTGGTCCGCACAGGGGGTCTTAGAGGGGTATATTAAAACGGGATTTTCAGTTTTTTTTTTTCATTTTTCAAAACCCCAAAAACATAAGAGGCGATTTTTCAAAGAACGTTTCTTCTCCAAAACATTGGTAAGTGATTTCTAACTAATTTTCTTTACTTCTTAACTTCTTTTTCCAAGATTTCATCCTAGAATCTAGGGTTTTCATAGTGGAATTGGGAACTTTGGGAAAAACTTAGAATATTGAAATTTGGGGAGTTAGACCTCAAATTGAGGTCGGATTCCAAAACAAATTATATATTTAGGTTCGTGGGGGAATGGGTAATCGGGTTTTGGTTTGAACCTCGGGTTTTGACCATGTGGGCCCGGGGGCGATTTTTGACTTTTTGGGTAAAACTTTGGAAAACTCATTTTCATGCATTGGGGTTGATTCATTTAGTGTTTATTGATGTAATTAAGTAACTTGTGACTAGATACGAGCAAATTTGTGGTGGAATAAAGTTGTAAAGCTATAATTAAAATGTGAATTATGTTCGTGGCATCGAGGTAAGTGTTTGGTCTAACCTTAGCTTGAGGGATTAGGAGTTGTGTCTTATTTTCTACGTGTTAATTGTGGAGTACGATGTATAGGCATGGTGACAAATATCTATACGTCGGTGTCAAGCATGCCCGTGAGTCTTGTATTGTAATTGTTATGACTCCGTTGTAAATTATTGCACTTCACATGTTATTGAAATATTATTGTTCCCTTGTGGGGATATTATTGAGATATTATTATTCCCTTGCTGGGATGTTATTGAAATATTATTGTTCCCTTGCCGGGATATTGTTAAAATATTATTGTTTCCTTGCCGTGATGTTATTATATTACTCGTGTTCCCTTGCCGGGATGTTGTATATTGCTCTTGTTCCCTTGTCGGGATTCTTTATGGTTGTTGTTGATTTGTAACTGGGATCGGGTGGCATACCTGCCACGAGATAAATGAAATGGGAGCGGTGCCACGAGATAAATGTACTTTTTGAATAAATCTAAATACATCTACATGTATTTATATACATAAAAATCAGTGAAGTCAAAATTCATATACATATAAACATATATACATATAAATACATCTACATGTAATAATCAGTGTATGCGGACAATAATACAGCGAAATACATCAAAAATTACCCTTTCTTCCAGTGTATCCGAGCTTTTACTTGCTTCAACCTCCTTCCCTTTCACAGAAGATGCTTTAGCAATATGTTTTTTTCTCTTTTCCGCAATGGGAAGTCTTGTTTCTTTCAATGATTTCTCAACTTGGGTTTATTTGAAATTGTCATTGCGAAATTTTGTTCTCTTCTCCCATGCCATTTTTTTGGTTGAACCTGCATCCAATTCCCCTTAAGTCATTTGCAAAGAGAAAGAGTGCCCATCGAAATTGAGAATTTTAGTGGTTATGCCTCTGGTAACCAACTTGCGAGATGTTGAATCAGACATTGTGAGAATACATATGTATATTGTTGAATACAGAAAACTTGGTGAGTAGAGATATTCAGAATAAACAAAAATAGCAAAAATCTAAAATCTTAAATACTTACCACACTAATTATAGCAAAAAATAATGACAATTGAGAGGAAATTAGGGTTCAGACTGAGAATGGGGAAGAAGGAAGTGATGTGGGTGAGAGGAGTTCTGATTTTGAGCGTGTTTACAGGGAATGGGGGAAGAGAATAGAGTGTATCAAAGTAGTGAGAGAAAGAACGTGTATTGAGAAGTTTTTATGAAATACGGTAATTATGTGAGAGAAAAATCTGAAAAAGGAGAGAGAAAAATAAAAAATAGTGTGTTTAGTGGCTTAAGGGTAGGAGATATCCAAAATTAGATATTTTGCTATAAACATTAAAAGGTATCTATAGAATATAATTTATTTAAATGGTATTTATTTAAAATAAATAAGGTGTCAACCTTTGCTATAGGAGCTAAAAATTGCTAAGAAAAATTGGCATCCTATAACAACACATAACAGGAAATTTCAATTTTTTAGCCTTATATTAGGTTTGGCAAAGATAGCCCCAAACAATAGGCATTATATAGCCAAATCTTAAAAAAACTACTCTCTTTATATTTTATCTCAAAAAAACTACACGCTTATTTTGGTTCCCCCCCCCCTCTCTCCTTGTATTTCTTCTTCTATCTCTTCTATTTTGCTCTCATAGTTTAGCAAAAATTCTTGCAAATTATGCAAAAATAATCAGTGGGATGAAAAGGTAAGGTTGATCTCACATCAGAGAAAATCATAAGCAAAAACTAAGAGAGAAAAAAATATATTTAAACTTTATTTTTCTTCTCTCTTCTTTTTTTTGGTTGGATTGAATGAGTGGGTGTGATTGAAATTGCTTGAAAATACCTAAACGAGACTATATACAAAATTTGAGCAAGATTAGCAAAAACTAAGAAAATATATTTAAACTTTGTTTTTCTTCTCTCTTCTTTTTTTTGGTTGGATTGAATGAGTGGGTGTGATTGAAATTGTTTGAAAATACCTAAACGAGGCTATATACAAAATTTGAGCAAGATTAGCAAAAACTAAGAAAATATATTTAAACTTTGTTTTTCTTCTCTCTTCTTTTTTTTGGTTGGATTGAATGAGTGGGTGTGATTGAAATTGATTGAAAATACTTAAACGAGGCTATATACAAAAATTGAGCAAGATTAGAAGTGATTTATAGCCTGTTTGGCCAAGTTTCTTTTGAGGCAAAAGTACTTTTTTTTAATCAAAAGTGTTTTTTTCTAAAATTAAGGTGTTTGGCCAAGCTTTTGAAAAGAAAAAAAGTGCTTTTGAGGAGAAGCAGAAGTAGTTTTGGAGAAGCAGAAAAAAGTAGTTTCTCTCCAAAAGTACTTTTTTGAAAAGCACTTTTGAGAAAAATATACTTAGAAGCAGTTTTTTAAAGTTTGGCCAAACACTAATTGCTTCTCAGAAGCGCTTTTCAAATTAATTAGTCAAACACAAACTGCTTCTCACCGAAAGTACTTTTGAGAAAAGCACTTTTAAGAAAAAAACACTTCTCAAAATAAGCTAATTTTTGCAGCTTGGTCAAACGGGCTATTAGACTGGTTTTAGGTAAAAAATCAGACCTAAAAATCCAACAGCGACATGTGTATATCATGTACATCAGTGTATATCACACACAAGTGTACATCAGTGTATACAACAAAATTTCTTTGTGGACGCCCGTGTATATCATCTTGTATATCGTATATATAATACAAATTTTTATGGATATACACAGATACACATAATATACATGAGATATCATTGATGTACATAGAGATATACACGGGTTACAATAGGGGATACGCATGTGGAGTAGTCTTGAACTTAAGTTTTCAATCTGAAATGTGTTATACAAAGAAGAAAACTAAAATTTTAATAAATTTTTTTGATATACACATTATTATTATGTTATACACTATTATATACAAGTAATATAATTATTAATTATTGATAAAAAAAGGAAAATAAATTTTTCATATAGCATGTTTAAACAAGTTCTAAAATATAAAAATAATAAATATAATTATGGCAGTAAATAATATTTTGGTATACAAAGAAAATTAATTTTTGATATACACAAAGAAGAAAAATAAACTTATGATATCTATTTGGTATACAGATGTCCGATGTGCTATACAATGTGATACACAAATAATACAATATTTTTATTGTGATATACATTGATATAAAGGCAACAATAACTATATATATATAATTTTATATTACTAATACACAAAGAATAATATTATTTATATACAAAGAATGAAAATAAAATTTTAATATACATGTTGATATAGACAAAGAAGAAGAAAAAAGTTGTGATATACATATTATTATTGTGATATATATTTATTGACTATTTGATGCCAATATCGATAACTAGGGCTATTTTCTGCAAATTACAGGGGTATGTTGTTATACCATGCCAAAACCTCAAGAAATAAAGGGTGATTTACGCAAATTTCCTTTCAGAAAGTTGTACAACTATAGCCCTTGAAAAAATTATTCATTCCAGATAATGTCAGACTCGGATCTGATATTTGCTCATATAATATTTAGTTGGGGAAAAAATATAATTAGGCAATATTTAAAGAAGTTTGCAAAAGGATTGCAAGATTAGTTAATTACATTTACGGCACCTAAATATTAAAATGTCATAATACCTTTCAAATAAATGTTCCTAAAATTTTGTAACGATCCGTACAGTCGTTTTAAGAATTAACGCCCTGATCCCCTATTAATTGTGTTCCCCGTCTTTGTTTCTGTTATTTTGATTCGCCAGGATGTTTGGTTTTGAGTTTCGTAGTATTTTTGGGACACTTAGTCCCTAAATGAGAGCTTAAGCTTTAGAATTTGGACCTTAGTCGGAGCAGTGTGAAGATGACATCGGAATGGAATTTCGTTGGTTTCGTTAGCTCCGTTGGGTGATTTCGGGCTTAGGGGCGTATTCGGATTGTGTTTTGGAGGTCCGTGGCTTATTTAGGCTTGAAATGCCGAAAGTTGAATTTTGAAGTTTCTGGTTCGATAGTGAGATTTTCATATCAGGGTTGGAATGGAATTACGAAAGTTGGAGTAGCTCCGTAGTGTTGAATGTGACGTGCTTGCAAAATTTCAGGTAATTCGGACGAGGTTTGATAGACTTTTTGATCGAAAGCGTAATTTGAAAGTTTTTGGAGTTCTTAGGCTTGAATCCAATGTTAAATTGGTGTTTTGATGTTGTTTTGAGCGTTCCGAAGGTTGGAACAAGTTTTAATGAAGTGTTAGGATTGGTTGGCATATTTAGTTGATGTCCTGGGGGCCTCGGGTGTGTTTCGGAGGCTCAACGGGTCGTTTCTAGCCTTGTGATGATTGCTGATTTTTCTGGTAAGTGCAGAAGATTTTTTTACCCATTACGATCCCTTGAGAGAGTCCACGTTCGCGTAGGTTGCTGGGTTGGGGAGGGGGAGTTGTTCATTGCGTTCGAGTGAGATCGCGTGCAAACGCGGAGGTAAGTCATCAGGTTTAATCACGAATGCGTGGGACAAGGTTGCGTTCGCATAGGAGTTAGAGGCAGCATGGTGGGAGCGTTCCTCTACGTGAACGCATGAGTCTTTGCGCGTTCGTTTAGTGTATTTTTATGGCGCGTGTGTTTACTCTACGCAATCGCACTGAGTGTATGCCTGGGCAGATTTTAAAAACCCAAAAATCGAGGGTTTAAGCCATAATTCATATTTTGGACTTGGGAGCTCGGAAAATAGCGATTTTTGAAGAGATTTTCACTTGGGCGATTTGGATAAGTAATTCCTACTCGGTTTAGACCAATTTTCATGAATGTACACTTAAATCCATCATTTAATTTCGAATTTATGTGGAAAATTGGGAAAAAATTGGAAGAGTTCTTATACCTAATTTTTGAGTTTTGATTGGGGATTTGACATTGGATTTGTATAAATTTGGTATGGTTAGACTCATGAGAGTATGTGGATTCTAAAAATATAAATTTTACCCGATTCCGAAATGCGGGCTCGGAGGGCATTTTACCTAATTTCGCGTATTAACTTAGAATTTATTTGTGGAATCAGTTACTTGAAGTTATATTTATATTATGCAATTGAACTGAATAGATTTGAGCCATTTGAAGTCGAGTACTCGTGGCAAGAACGTGGTTTCAGATTGATTTTGAGTCGGTTCGAGGTAAGTGGCATGTCTAACTTTGTGTGGGGAAAACTCCCCTTAGGATTTGGTATTATTGATATTTGAAATACCTTGTACGTGAGGTGTCGAGTGCGTACCTGTGCTAATTGTTGAAAAATCCGGTTTTTCAGTAAGTAAATTATAATTGTGTTTTCTTTCCTGTTTATACTACTTGAAATTTAAGTCTGTTGTTAGCTTAGGGAAGCATGTCTATTCGACTAATTTTCTTTACTTGTTCAAACTTCCTTATTTGGATTATGTGCAGCATGCTAGGCTAGAAATACCTGTTTTACCTTGGTATGGAATTTGAATTGAATTGTCTATCCTTCATGTTGTTGATGTGTGTTTACTTTGGAACTACGGGACGGTATCCCGAGAGATCCCTGCATGTTTACATTTGGTACTATGGATCAGTATTCCAGGAGATCCCCTGCACTTTTATATTGGAACTACGGGACTACATCCGGTAGATTCCCCTTGTACTGGATATTTACATTTGGGACTATGGATCGGATTTCCGGTAGATCCCGCCGCATTATGAGCTGGACTACGGGACTGCACCCGGGAGATCCACTGGATATTTATATTTGGGGACTACAGGACGGTATCCTGGGAGATCCCCGGTTGTTATCTCTGAGTTGAGCTGTACTCTGTTCCCGTGATTATTTTGTCTTTGTTATAGTTGTTGTTGTTCTTACTATTCTGTGTTATTTCTTAGTGTTTCACTTAGTTGTACTGTCTCATTTTATACTGTTATACCTTATATTTCATTTAATCTCAGTAGGGCCTTGATTTTCCTCGTCACCACCCGGCCAAGGTAAGGCTTGGCACTTATTGAGTACCGCTGTGGTGTACTCATGCCTTTTTTGCGCATGTTTTTCATGTGCAGATCCAGATACTTCCGCTCAGTCTTATCACACTTGAGGCGAGGCACTTTCATAGAGACTTCGAGGTATATCTGCCGTGTCCGCAGACCGGAGAGTCCCTTTCTATTCTCAGTACTAGTATAGCCCTTCTGTATTTTCCTTGTTGATAGATATTTCTGGAGTTAGAGTTTTTTATTTAAACTCTTAGCTTGTGATTCATGGGGTTCCGGATTTTGGGAGTTTTAGGTTTAGATTTTGTACTGTTATATGTCAGGCGGCATCTTAAACACTATTTCATTTTGTTATCTCAGTTTTTAATTATTTTCTTTCCGCAATTTTTTTTTTCGCATTTGTTAGGCTTACCTAATCGTA
Organism: Nicotiana sylvestris; assembly: GCF_000393655.2. Lineage (NCBI taxonomy): Eukaryota > Viridiplantae > Streptophyta > Magnoliopsida > Solanales > Solanaceae > Nicotiana > Nicotiana sylvestris. The sequence goes on from NC_091060.1 coordinate 23,554,081, forward strand.
GAGACTAGGTGTCGTCACGATAGTTTACGGAGGGCGAACTGGGGTCGTGAAAAATTCAGCCGGACAAGAATCAACTCCATTGCAAAGCTACAGCAATTGTTCCTATTTTTTCGCTCAGATATTTTATCTTCTATAACTAATGCAATCCTTCCATTCTTTTTTGTCTTCCCTTTTCTAATGCATTTCTTCTTATTTTCTTTTTGTATATGAAAAATTCTTCTTTTCGTTTCCTTCTTTGGAGTTTAAATTTGGATAATAACATATTATTTTAACATATTATAACATCGAGTGGTGGTTCTTGTATATTTTCTATTACAATGGTATATGTGATAAAATATATAATAGTTGTATATATAACGCATAAAATACACAACTTCAAAGATTATGTATGGTATATTTTGTTTGTTTACTTGTATTATGATGTATACATAATTTATATATGTGGTATAAAATATATATGGCATATTGATGGAATATTTACATTATAAATTATCACATACAGTATACTTGAAATATATTAAAGGTATATTTGGAGTAAATATAAATTATACAACAAAAAGTTTAAAACTTAAAGAAAATAAAATACTAAAATTCCCATTGTGCAACTTCATTAAGTAAGGACTTACTTTTGAGATATTCTTCTTTCAGAATCTTTGATATATTTGGGTAAGTATTAGTTATGGAACTTTAAATAATTATGGAAGAGAGAGGGAAAAGAAAATATAGTATAAGTGTATTGATGTAGAGGAATCCTTTAGTTAATGTACTTACCAATGTGAAAGTGCTAAAAAGGTTAAAAAAAATGTGCCATTTTAAGAATAAACAAAGATTGCTATCATTTATGAGAATAATGTTTGAAAAGAGAGCAACCATGTAAAAATCTTTAGTTTTAGTTTGCTCACAAAATCTTAGACTGTAGTTTAACGTTTATAATAACTTACAAAATTTTAGAATGTGGTCTAATATTTTCTCATACGATTTTTAGTTTGCTCAAAAGGATCTTTAGTCATGGTCTAAAATGTCCATCAATTGCAAAAAGAAAAATAATAAGCTACACATTTGACTGATCAGCCAAAATTAATTATGTTCGCTATATAGGGATATATTTTTTCCTTTATTGGGCAAGTTAAATATGAAACAACTAGTATAGAAAGAGACAAACGACGAAAATTTCACGAAATATTGATAACGTGGGAACTGAGAAAATGTTGTGCAAACTTTTGTTGGGCCAAATATTGGACCTTTGCAGTATAGTCAAAAAGCCCATCTATAGGATTGCTGATCAGAATACTGAATATGAGAACCACGGCCGCCTGGGCACCGTGAGAAGTCTGAAGTGCTGACTGAAAAGGACTAGGAATATGGCCCCTACCAAAAGAAGTCTTGCCTCCAAATGAAGCACCACTGAATGTGCCTGAATGACGAGGACTCTTGTCAGACCCTCTAACCACCTCCCTGTGATAGAACCATCTCAACCCTCCTGGCCACATTGGCTGCATTCTGAAAGGAAATCTCGCTCCCTGTCTCCTTGGCCATCTGAAGTCGAATAGGCTGAATGAATCCCTTAATGAACCTCCTCACCCTCTCACTCTCTCAGTGGGGAGTATAAGAAGAGCATGACTGGCCAAATCAATAAACCTGGTCTCGTACTGAGTAACAGTCATAGAACCCTGCTGGAGACGCTCAAACTGCCTCTGATAGATCTCTCTCTGAGTGATAGGAAGAAACTTCTCCAGAAATAGCTGAGAAAATGGATCCCACGTCAAAGATGGTAATACAACTGTTCTAGACAAACAATAATCTCTCCACCAAGTCTTGGTAAATCCAGATAAGAGAATAATAGCAAAGTCGACCCCATTGGTCTCCACTATCCCCATGTTCCTAAGAACCTCATGACAGATATCTAAAAAATCTTGGGGGTCCTCAGAAGATGCACCACTGAAAGTGGTAGTAAAGAGCTTCGTGAAACCTATCCAACCTCCACAAAGCCTCCAAAAACATAATTGATCTATCACCGGTATGTGCTGCTGCTCGGCCGAAGAAGCGGTACGTGACCTCGCTATTTGCGAAAAGGATAAGAGTAGAGGTTTCAACTTAGCATTGAGAGAACAAAATCGCACGAAAGGAAAGAATAGATGTGAAGTTTTTCCTAACTCTGTAGCCTCTGGGGGATAAATACAGATGTCTCTGTACCGATCCATCAGACTCTACTAAGTTTGTCCATGAAATGTGAGGCCTAAGTAACCTAGAGCTCTGATACCAACTTATCACGACCTGGATTTTCCACCCTTGGAAATCGTGATGTCGCCTACTCGTGAAAGCTAGTCAAGACGAGTATTATAAATTCATTACTCTTTTTATTAAGCTTATTCAGCAATTCAAAGTATTAAGTGATTAAATAGCGGAATAAATTAAATAGCCAGAAATGCTGAAGAAAAAAACATAATAGTTCGACCAAATACTGCTACATAATCTGAAGTACAAAAATACCCAAAATTTGGTGTCACAAGTCACGGACTATCTAAGAATACTACAAATAAGGTCTGAATGAAAATACATAAATCTGTCTCCGAATAAGTAAAAACATAAAGAGAAGTGATAAGAGGAGACGCCAAGGCCCACGGACGTCTGCAGGACTACCTCGGGTCGCCTAAATGGACATAAGATAGCACCCTCACTGCGGTCCAAACGATCCGGTATCAGTATCTGCACACAATGTAGAGTCTAGTATCAGCACAACCGACCCCATGTGTCGGTAAGTGCCTAGCCTAACCTCGACGAAGTAGTGACGAGGCTAGGACCAGACTATCAAATAATCCTGTGCAGTTAAATCATATATAGAAAAATAAAAGCAGATAATTACAGCTAATGTTGGGGGGGAACATGCTGCGGGGAGTAACAGATAACAACAGAATAACAGTAGTGAAATGTAAGGAATGTCATAAATCAATTACCAGCAAAAGATAAGGAAATAAGAAACAAGTACACATGTAATACCGTTGCAGGCGTGCAACTCGATCCTATTTCATATAATACCGTTGCAGGCGTGCAACCCGATCCCATTTCATATAATACCGTTGTAGGCGTGTAACCCGCTCACATTTCATATAATACCGTTGCAGGCGTGCAACCCGCTCCAATTTCATATATCACCATTGCAGGCGTGCAACCCGCTCCCATTTGATATATTACCGTTGCAGGCGTGCAACCCGCTCCTATCTCATTTATTACCGTTGCAAGCATGCAACTTGCTCCCATTTCATATATTACCGTTACAGGCGTGCAACCCGCTCCCATCTCATTTATTAACACCAATCATAAAAGAATTCCGGCAAAAGAACAATAATATAATAACAACATCCCTACAATGGAACAATAATATAACAACAACATCCCGGCAAGGGAACCATAATATAACAACAACATCCCGGCAAGGGAACTATGATGATAATCCTCATTTCAATCACGAATAAACCTCAGCGGGGCCACAACAATTACAATACAAGACTCACGGACATGCTTGACAACGTATAGATACTTGTCACCATGCCTATACATCGTACTCCACAATTAACACATACCACATAAGACCCAACTCTTAATCCCTCAAGCTAAGGTTAGACCAAATACTTATCTCAAACTTTCACGACCAACTCAAGCCTCAAACACCGCTTTTCCTTTAGAATTCGCCTCCAAATTACTTGTATCTAGTCCACATTAATTTAATAACACCAATAAATGCTAAAGAACTCGTATCCAATGCTTAATTATCGGTTTTTTTATCATTTCCCACAAAAAGTAAAAAATTGACCCCGGACTCGCTTGGTCAAAACTCGAGGTTCGGACCAAAACCTGATCACCCATTCAGCACGAGCCCGAATATACAATTAGTTTCGAAATTCGACCCCAAAACGAGGTTTAAATTCCAATTATTCAAAAAGCCCTAACTCATGCCCCTCTTTGCTTGGAAACATGAAGAGTTTTCAGGCAAAGAAAATGAAAAAGGTGACTGATTTTTTATCTCACTGTTATTTGAAAAGGAGAATATAAAAGAATTTTTTTTTTTGACCGAGCCTTGGTTTTAAGCAGCCTACATATCCCGGGTTATAAGGGAATCAGGTCACGTGTAGTTCAAGTAGAAAAAGAATGATGGAGTTTGCTTAGATGGAAAGTCGAGTGAAGTTCCGTCGAGGTTCCGATCCGCGGTTCCTACTGTTACATCAAAATAAAAAGAAAATTACATACTCTTGGCAACAAAAAGTGCAACCAGGGGATGTAGTACCCTATGTTATCAATAAGACAAGGCTCGTGCACTCGGAGATGCTACTAGGAAATGTCGTACCCTATGTAGGTAGAAAGTAATGCGACCAAGGGATGTAGTACCATGTATCGGCAATAAGATGAGGCTCAAGGCACTCATAGGATGCTACTAGGGAATGTCGTACCCTATGTTTGCAACAAGAAATACAACCAGGGGATATAGTACCCTGTGTTGAAGATAGGGTATTGGTACCCTATAATGAAACTAAAAATAAAATAATTACATTACATGTATATTAAAAATAAAAATAAAAATAAAATCAAGGATTTGAGAACTTCACTGAGTGATGTTCGTCTTTTCACGAACTGTGTTCTAAAATTATTCTGTTCTTGTTCTAAACAAAGAAAGATTCCTTAGTTTTAAAATGGTGATCGGTTTGTGGCCTTGATTATTTCAATCTCTTGATCTCGGCTCATCTTCTTTAATGATTTCAACTGCAACTGATTATTTCCTGAATACCAACTGCATTTCTGACCCTCGAGAACCTTTAGCTTTTCCAAACTTTGCCATGATGGTACTTAACCTTTTTCAACTTTATATTGCCTCTGTGAGCATTTCGCTTTTGACTTCTTTCAAAGTTTTCCATTTCAAAACATCGGCCAATTATGGCCAGTCGGGGTTGACTTGATGCCCTTATCGAGGCTGGGCGCCTTTTGAATATATCAGCTTGCTTCAAACGAGAACCCTGCAAATCAGTCTTGACATCCTTTCTTTGTCTTAGTTTCATAACTGAATTAGACCGAAAGGGATTCAAAGAAAAACAAACAATGAAATGGACAAATGAACTTACACGAGAGGTATCCCTTTCGGGGAAAGGAAAGAAGGACTTATCTGGAGTACATGCAGACTTCAATGAACATGACATGCCACTTGGACTGGATGCCTGATCTATGTAAACTGTCCAACTCTCAGAAATTCATCACAACTCATGCTTTCAAACCAAGAAACCTTGCCAGGGTTTTGTTGATGCCAAATGGTCATAAGGATCCTCTTTCGATCAGTGGCACCCTTTGCAGGTTTTCACCAGCTAACCTCTCTCGTTTCTCTTCTCACCGTCGCCTTGTAGTGCTCTTTGCGAGTTTTCACTAACAAGACTCTCTCATTTTAATTTCTCTGCTTACCATCGCCTTACGGTGCCAATGAGGGTTTTCACTAATAAGACACTCTCATTTTATTTCTCTCATTTTAATTGTATCAGATCCAAACGATTGTATCCTTTAATTCTGTAAACATTCTCGTTCATTGATCAGAAGGACATGAAAAGGATTTGGGTAAAAAGAATTTGGACTGAATTACAACTTTGGAACCTTTCAGGCAAAACAATTATCGAAACATTATAATATCTGCCCCAGTTTCACTTTTTAGGGAATTTGAATTTTTATTTTGGCGTGACTGAACCTCAGAGAGAGGTTGCCTACGTATCCTTTCGAAATCAAGTCGAACGTAATTCAGAGAACTCTATTTTTGATTTTTTTTTCAATTTTGTTTTCTTTTGTTTTTTTTTTGTTTTTTTTTTTTTGCTTTTTTTTTAGTTTTTGTTTTCTTTCTTTCTTTTCTTTGTTCATTTTTTTTAATAATAACTTCCAGATTCCAAAGAGGGTAATCAAAGAGAGGGAACCGGCTCAAAAGGTTTGCAAAAGGATTAATAGCGTTTTGGGTAGCGAGAAAGAAAGCCACTGTCATGCCAATCAGAGAATGTTAAACCAAGTAATGAGACATGGTAACTTTTGATCGCATCTGTATTGCTTGTTGTCTCAAGGACATTTCCTTTGATGTCTCCCAAATACAACGGACCTATGCAATACTCTTGTTACAATGTATGGACCTTTGCAATTTGGAGCAAATTTTTTCTTAGCTTCTTCATGGTGCGGGAGAATATGTCTCAAGACGAGTTGCCCCACTTCAAATTTCTTGGGACGTAATTTTTGTTGTAAGCATGGGCCATTCTTTGTTGTACAACTGCCCATGGTAGCCTCTGGCCAATCACTTTCCATAAATCAAAGACAATGTTTCAATCGGGTCTTGACTTAATATTCATTAGCGATCTCGGCTTCAACAATGATCTGAAGAGAGGGAATCTCATTTTCGTTTCAATTCTTTGTTTATTTTCTTACAAGCCTTATCTTCAACACATTATGCTTCTTGGTTCATTATTTCGAAATCTGACAGCATTTTAGGATCTGGGCATGAAGTTCGCAAGCATGTCATGTTATTAAAATCTGCATTTACAAAACTAAAAAGACAATAAGAAAGGTGACAAGACAAAAATCGCTCACTTTATCTTTGTACGAAAACCCTTCGGGTCTTCGGGCAAAGAGGGGCAGCTGTAAGCACGTGATTTTTGCCCTATGAAAGAATTACTCCCAAAAAATTCAAAATAAAATGATTTTCCTTGGTGTGCAATTTTGAGAATTTTTATGATATTTTTGGATAATTATTTGTATTTGTCTGTGCATGTTTATTTGTTAAATTAATAAAAAAAAATACAAAAATATGTCGCATTTTGTATGTAGGATTTAAGTCTACAATTGTTAGTAATTAAGTTTGTTTTACAACTATTGACAATTACAAAAATAGGCATCGTTTGCATTTTTAGCATTTAATGTCCAATTGTACAATTTTATGCTTAATTATTACTTAATTATGTGTTAATTGTTATTGGGAATTAATTTGCGCTTTTATAAATTAATTTAGTTCTATATAATAATTTAAGGATTTTTAGAATTTAGTTTTAGAAAAATAAAAGAAGAAAAGAGAACAAAAAATATAAAGAAAATCAGAATTGGACTCTTCTTCAAATTCAAGCCACAGGCCCAAAAAAATATCCAACCATCCCTACGACCCGGTCCATTTCAAATCGGGTCGACCCAGTCCATAACCCAAATACCCAACACCCCTATTATCTTACATTTCACAAAAAACAAAACAAAAAAACCCTAAACCTAAACCAAAAACCTATCCGCCCCCCACCCTCTCCTTCTTCTTCTTCTCTTCCAAAACTCCCAAAAACCCATCCATGGCTGCCCCTTCACAACAGCCCCATGACCACCTGCTTCACTCTTTCTTCTTTTGCTGAAACACCAGCAGCTCCCCGTCGACCTCCCTCCAGATCCATACTAACCAGCGACCCCATTTCCTCTTAAGTCCAAACAGACCCTGTCACTGTTGCTTCGGCTTAAGGGGAATCAGGTTAATGTAGTTCGAGAAGTTTTGGTAGCTGGGACTACCATGGGACTGCAATGTTATTGTTGTTGCATGTTGTTATCACTACTTACCGATCTCCTTGTTACACCGTGCTTAAAAGGAAAAAAAGAAGCTAGGCTAGACTACGGATCATAAGATCTCATCTATCTTCAACTTGTTCTTGTTGCCTTGCTTTCTTGTCGGCTTGCGTTTCTTCCGGTGCTTTTCTTCCGTGAATTTGGGGATTACATTGGCCTTTTGCTTTTCTGAATACCAGTATTCCTCTCGTTATGTAGGTGGGCGCCTGAGACATGAAATGTAAAGACTGAAAAGTATTCCTCTCGTTATGTAGGTGGGCGCCTGAGACATGAAATGTAAAGACTGAAAAGTATTCCTCTCGTTATGTAGGTGGGCGCCTGAGACATGAAATGTAAAGACTGAAAAGTATTCCTCTCGTTATGTAGGTGGGCGCCTGAGACATGAAATGTAAAGACTGAAAAGTATTCCTCTCGTTATGTAGGTGGGCGCCTGAGACATGAAATGTAAAGACTGAAAAGTATTCCTCTCGTTATGTAGGTGGGCGCCTGAGACATGAAATGTAAAGACTGAAAAGTATTCCTCTCGTTATGTAGGTGGGCGCCTGAGACATGAAATGTAAAGACTGAAAAGTATTCCTCTCGTTATGTAGGTGGGCGCCTGAGACATGAAATGTAAAGACTGAAAAGTATTCCTCTCGTTATGTAGGTGGGCGCCTGAGACATGAAATATAAAGACTGAAAAGTATTCCTCTCGTTATGTAGGTGGGCGCCTGAGACATGGAATGTAAAGACTGAAAAGTATTCCTCTCGTTATGTAGGTGGGCGCCTAAGACATGAAATGTAAAGACTGAAAAGTATTCCTCTCATTATGTAGGTGGGCGCCTGACTTCAACAACAACTTTGAAAATAAAACGCCATTCCTCTCTTCAGGCGGGCTCCTGATTTCAACAACAATTTTAAAAATAAAACGCCTTTCCTCTCTTCAGGCGGGCTCCTGATTTCAACAACAACTCTGAAAATAAAATGTCATTCCTTTCTCTAGGTTGGCGAGATTTAAACAACTTTGAAAATAAAATGCCTTCCTCTCTTCAGGCGGGCTCCTGACTTCAACAACTTTGAAAATAAAATGTCATTCCTTTCTTTAGGTTGGCGAGATTTCAACAACTTTTAAAAATAAAACGCCTTTCCTCTCTTCAGGCGGCCTCCTGATTTCAACAACAACTTTGAAAAATAAAACGCATTTCCTCTCTTCAGGCGGGCTCCTGACTTCAACAACTTTGAAAATAAAATGTCATTCCTTTCTTTAGGTTGGCGAGATTTCAACAACTTTTAAAAATAAAACGCCTTTCCTCTCTTCAGGCGGGCTCCTGATTTCAACAACAACTCTGAAAATAAAATGTCATTCCTTTCTCTAGGTTGGCAAGATTTAAACAACTTTGAAAATAAAATGCCTTCCTCTCTTCAGGCGGGCTCCTGACTTCAACAACTTTGAAAATAAAATGTCATTCCTTTCTTTAGGTTGGCGAGATTTCAACAACTTTTAAAAATAAAACGCCTTTCCTCTCTTCAGGCGGCCTCCTGATTTCAACAACAACTTTGAAAAATAAAACGCATTTCCTCTCTTCAGGCGGGCTCCTGACTTCAACAACTTTGAAAATAAAATGTCATTCCTTTCTTTAGGTTGGCGAGATTTCAACAACTTTTAAAAATAAAACGCCTTTCCTCTCTTCAGGCGGGCTCCTGATTTCAACAACAACTTTGAAAAATAAAATCCTATTTGAGGGCGGATGAACTCAACATATCCTATTTTGAGGGAGGATGAACCCGAAATATCCTATTCGAGGGCGGATGAACCCGAAATATCATATTCGAGGGCGGATGAACCCAAAATATCCTATTCGAGGGCGGATGAACCCAAAATATCGTATTCGAGGGCGGATGAACCCAAAATATCCTATGCGACGACGGATGAACCCAAAATATCATATTCGAGGGCGTATGAACCCAAAATATCCTATTCGAGGGCGGATGAACCCAAAATATCCTATTCGAGGGCGGATGAACTCAAAATATCCTATTCGAGGGCGTATGAACCCAAAATATCCTATTCGAGGGCGGATTAACCCAAAATATCCTATTCGAGGGCGGATGCACCCAAAATGTCCTATTCGAGGGCGGATGAACCCAAAATATCCTATTCGAGGGCGGATGAACCCAAAATATCCTATTCGAGGGCGGATGAACCCAAAATATCCTATTCGAGGGCGGATGAACCCAAAATATCCTATTCGAGGGCGGATGAACCCAAAATATCCTATTCGAGGGCGGATGAACCCAAAATATCCTATTCGAGGGTGGATGAACCCAAAATATCCTTAAGACTTGAAAATGTCTTACCTCGAATACTTCCTGGGGATAACACTGTTGGGGAATTATTTACTTACCTGTTGGGGGGGTAAAATGTTATCAGCTGGGGATAACGCTGTCGAGGATAACACTGTTGGGGGATTCTGATTCTTTCAGAACTAGTGCTTCACTGAGCTCAAGTTTCATCCCTTTGCTGGGGAACAACTTCCTCCATAGAACTTATTATGTTGGGGGCAACACTGGTTCTAAGACCACTTCCCTTGAGACTGGCGTTATCTTTATTCTTTCCCGCATGGGTACCTGACTTCCAGAAAATTTTCTAAGCGGTAACTAAACTTAGGAAGTGCGTGTCCTAGGGATAAAACAGACTTATGAAGTGTGTCTCCTATGGGTAAAATAAACTTAGGAAGTGCGTCTCCTAGGGGTAAAACTTTAATAATTTTAAGCTAGGAAGTGCGTCTCCTACAAACTTAATTTAGGAAGTGCGTCTCCTATGCATGAAATTTTAATTTAGGAAGTGCATCTCCTATGGGTAAAAATAACTCAGGAAGTGTGTCTCCTATGGGAAAAATAACTTAGGAAGTGCGTCTCCTAGGGTAAAAAATAAACTTTTAGGAAGTGCGTCTCCTATGGGTGAAACCTTAATGATTTTGAACTAGAAACTGCATCTCCTATGCCTGAAAATAAACTTAGGAAGTGCGTCTCCTATTGGTAAAACTAAACTTAGGAAGTGCGTCTCCTAGCATGAAATTAAACTTAGGAAGTGCGTCTCCTAGGGGTAAAAATAAACTTAGGAAGTGCGTCTCCTATGGGTAAAACTTTAATGACTTTAAACTAGGAAGTGCGTCTCCTATGTATGAAATCTTAATTTAGGAAGTGCGTCTCCTATGCATGAAATTAAACTTAGGAAGTGCGTCTCCTGGGGTGAAAATTAAACTTAGGAAGTGCGTCTCCTAGGGTAAAAATAAACTTTTTAGGAAGTGCGTCTCCTATGGGTGAAACCTTAATGATTTTGAACTAGGAAGTGCGTCTCCTATGCCTGAAAATAAACTTAGGAAGTGCGTCTCCTATTGGTAAAACTAAACTTAGGAAGTGCGTCTCCTATTGGTAAAATTAAACTTAGGAAGTGCGTCTCCTATGCGTGAACCATTTCCTTAAAAACTTGTGTTGTCTTCCCTCGCAACTGCCGGGGATAACACTATTGGGGAATTATTTACTTACCTGTTAGGGGATAAAATGTTATCAGCTGAGGATAACGCTGTCGAGGATAACACTGCTGGGGGATTTTGATTCTTCAAAACTAGTGCTTCACTCTTCGGAAGGCTACTGGGAATGGCACTGGCCGGCCTTTTGCTTCTTCGAGCATAAGTTTCATCCTTTTGTTCCGTCCGCTGGGGAACAACTTCCTTCATTAAAACTTGTTATGTTGGGGGTAACACTGGTTCAAAGACCATTTCCCTTGAGACTGGTACTATCTTTTATTCTTCCCCAAATGGGTACCTGACTTCCAGAAAATATTCTAAATGAAAGGAAACTTTTCTGCCCCAGTTTGATAACCTCTCTTGTGGCATGCATTTCCGTCATCATTGCCATTTCCTTTACCTGTTTCAAATCAAACAAAATTTGTTAGTTTAAAACGCGGTGGTTGGTTGTGATACTCCTACTGGGATGGCTTTTCCCTTTCTCCTTCCCTGCTCTGCGTTCCAAACTTGTTGGGGATGATATTAATTGCTTGGGATATTCCCTTTCTGCTGGGGATATCCCTCTTCATGCTCATTGCTCTCCTTGATTTGTCCACGGGCCTTGGCCTTGAGGTTTATCACCTTTGATTTCGGCAAGGATATCCCTCTTGACACTCGTCAATCCTTTTGTCAATTCCTTTTTGCTGGGGATATCTTTTTGACGCTGGCCTCACGTTTGTTCCTTGCTGACTATACCACTTGGATGTACTAGTCAGATCTTATCTTGCATAATTGGAAAGATGATGGCATATTTTGAAGTCATTTCTCACTTGTTCTGACCAAACAGACTCTACTGGGGAATTTTTCTATGAAAGGAGAAAGATAAAAAGGAACAGAATAAAAGACAAAGGAAAAAGATGACTTTTTAACAAAAGAAACTATAAATAAAAACCTATCAAACGCAGATACCGACTCTAATGGTCATGACATGCATATGTGGCCTATCCTCCGCCGTCAATCGTCTTTCAAGATCTTCCCTTGACGATTCCCCATCTGATTCCCAATCTTATTCGACTTGTAGTGCCCGAAGGGTTTTCACTATCAAGCCTCTCACATTTTGGTTTTTCTCTCAGCTTTCATCGCCTTATGGTGTCCGTAAAGATTTTCACCGATAAGACTCTCTCATTTGTATCACTTTCCAGCTGGGGATTTGGAGTGTTGCCGGTATGACTCTTTCTGCTGGGGATTAGAGTCCTTTCTGTTGTGGAACAGAGTGTTATGTTCACCGGTAAGACTCTCACTTGTCTGACTTGGCATCTTTTGAAGACTGATCAGAAGGTCTTTCTTTGGACCGTAATGTGGGTTTTTGGATAGGGCTAGAAAGAAAGGATATTAAAGGCTCAAAAAACAAAATAAATTTGGGGTTCAAAATTACAACTTTCGGAATCATATTTGTTTACAACAAGCGCAACTCTTGCCCCAGTTTCTTGCTTGGGGATTTTTATTTTTGTTATACTATGTTACACTATGCACACTATGACCATTATGGCCCCTATGCACCCTATGACCGAGCCGTGAAGTGCCTACGTATCCTCTTTGAGGAATCAGGTCAAACGTAGTTCCCAATTCCTCCATTTTCTTCTGACTTTCTTTTGTCGTTTTGTTGATTTTTTTTCTTTTTCTTTTTGTATTTTTTTCCTTTTTTTTCTTTTCTTTACCTGCCATGCTTGTGTTTTCTAGTCGTTGCTACTGATTCCGAATGAGGGGTACGAAAGAAAAATAAATAAGGCTCAAAAGGGGTAACGAAGGATAAAGTGTTTAAGTAGCAGAACAAAATGCCTTCGTCATTCCAGTCTTCAAAACATGCCAAGTGCAAACAACACAATTTAAACAAAGATTTGTAGCCTCTTCTGATGGTGCTGGACTTGACAATTATATTCAATATTCGCTTTTTCATTTGTCATTTCTAAAGCACCGTTGGGTGACACTCTCACTCTCATTATCATGAACGACCCTTATGCCAATTTGGCAAATCTTGCTTTTAAACGGTTTTCTTTGTGTTTTACTTGCCCTAGTTCCACATGACTCGAGCTCCGAATAATCTCAAACCGTCCTTATTTCCTTTAAATGTTCTGATCACCTTTCCGGGGTTTTATGATTAACTTTTAAGATTAGACCCAAACTGTGTGCGCATGTCATGTCACTAGAATCGACGTTAAATAAAAATGATAAAAGGACTAAATAAAAAGATGACTGGAAATAATAAAAGACCGGATTTTGAATTAGACTACCGATGAAATGGTTTGAATAACAAAACAAACAAAAACAAACCAGAATAAAATCCTAAAACAACCTGGAGCAACTTAAACAAACCGCTATGACAAAGCGGAAAGATAAGACAGTTTGACACAAAACAATATTCGAATTACAATCCTAATAATCCGAACAACAGAAATGACAACAAAATAAGCCACCACAAGCTTCTCTCTTGCTAACCAAGGAACGGAGCGTCCTCCCACTTTATCAAAACTGGCATCTTAGCCACTGAGCTTCACATCAGTATTGCCTAGACCATTACCAACTTCAATATCATCAATCTTAGTCAACAAGTTCCCAATAGGATTCGAGTGATTCTGTCATCAGGCTTGATCCCCGCAAAGTGAGCTTCTGGATCTTGTATTTCCGGCTTACCACAAACCGACCACCTTAACTTTCTTTATGATTCAGAACAAAACAGGTTAGAATGGACTCAGTCGGTCCTCATTATTAACAACATCTTTTTTCCCCTTTTTTCTCTTTTCCTTTTTTTTCTTTTTTCTTTCTTTTTTTCTTTCTTTTCCTTTCTTTCTTTTCCTTTCTTTTTTTTCATCATTTTTTTCCATCATTTTTTTTATGTTGTGGTCGAATCTTATAGAGATTGCCTACGTATCATGACTCCGCATGAATCAGACCTTGCGTAGTTCGGACAAAATGAAAGGTAACAACAATGAAACATTTTTTTCTTTATCAATTTTCATAATAAAACAAACTGGGTTTCAAAGGTTTAAAGATGACCTACAAACTTGAAAATCAAACAACCCACATATTATAATCAAAAGATTTATAAACTCAAAAATAAAAGGCCAGCTCCCTTTCTCCGTTTGACGAATGCGACCAAACGGTTATTTTTGCAAATGTGGTCCCTTCCAAATTTCACATGAAATTTGAGGCCGGGGAGGATTATTTTATGACACTTTACAAACTTGTCCGTTATTTTACGAAAATAGCCTTTCGACAACTGAAAGATACTCTAAGGCCATTTCGGCAAGAACGGTTTAAGATGCGGTCGAAGCTGGCTCGGCTTATTTTTGACTAAAAATTCAAACGGTATTCACCTGACCGCTGACTCTTTGTTTTTTTTTTCAAATTACAATAAAAACCTGGTGTTGCAAACACGGCCCTTCAGCGCCTCGGGGACGAAGATTTTTAAGGTTGTGTGGGTCAACTGGATAAAATCTAAAACAATGACCCAAAGGCGGCTGTTTATGCAAAGTCAGCCCTCCGGCGTCCCTTTCGGGAACATTCGGCTATTTTTGACAAAACAACATCACCCGACTTATTTATGACTCTTTTTATCGTTTTTCAAAATAGAAAACTCAATATTGCAAACACGACCTTTCAACGCCTCGGGGACGAAGATTTTAAGGCTGTGTGGATCAACTGGACCAAATCTTAACCATGACCCAAAAGGTGGTTGTTTATGCAAAGTCAGCCTTCCGGCGTCCCTTTCGGGAACATTCGGCTATGTCTTGACAAAACAATGTCACCCGACTTCTTTATGATGAAATTAAAATTTGACATATATATATATATATGCTATTTTTTGCAAAAGGGGAGGTTGGACATCACCCGACTTATTTATGACAAAATTAAAATTTTGACATGTTTTTTGTTTATTTATTTGTTTTTGGTTATTTTAGCAAAAGGGGAGGTTGGACCCGATGAGGGTTGCCTACGTATCTCACATCCGATGAGAATCAAACCCGCGTAGTTCGGGAACATCATGAATAAAGTAAATGAACTAACTTTTTTATTTATTTTTTTATTTTTTGAAGGAAAGACTTATAAAGAAGAAAGGGAGCATTTTTGCAAAGAACGATTTCTAAAGAAAAATATTTTAAATTTTTTTTTTTGAAAGGAAAACTTCTAAAGAAGAAAAAAATATTTTTGGAATTTTACTTTCAATGAAAGAAATTCTTCTAAAAATATTTTTGAATTTTGAATTTTCTTTTCAATTTTGAAAGAGGAATGAAAACATTTTCGGATTTTTTGGAAGAAATTAAATGAAAATATTTTTTTATATATTTTTTTTATATATATTATTTAACACAATTAAAAAGACTTTCTAAAGACATCAATAATGGAAAATATTTTTGGATTTTTTTTCTTGAAAATTGGGGGTCAAAAAAAACTTTTCTAGAAAGGAAATAAAGAAAAATACTTTTTGGACTTTTATATATATATATATATATATATATATATATATTGCAACAAATAATAAAACCACGTTCAACACAAGACTCTTTTTATTTTCATTTTTGGCATTTTTATAAACAAATAAATAAATAAAAAAAACCATTTTAAAAACAAGACTCTTTTTTCATTTTAATTTTTCATGGCAAGACAAACTATTTTTCTTTTTCTTCTTTTTTTTCATTTTGAAGACTAGACAAAATGAAGATTTTTCCGTTTCAACAAAATGACCAACCTATTCTTCAACCTAAAAATAAGAGACTCTTTTTCTATTTTTTTCTTTTGCTTTTTGAGCGAAACAAACTATATATAAAAAAATACTTTTCTTTTCTTTTTCATTTTTCCCAAAATTTCGGCAGAATTTCGCCAGTATTTGGACATTGTTATTTTTTCAAAACAGAAGAGTAACCCTATACACTGCTATTTTCCTTTCTTTCTCTTTTTTTTTTTAAATTTTTCCTAATATTCAAAAACGGTCATCATGCAAGTCCAAAGTAAATAAATGCACAAGCAGTGAGTAGGATGCATCAGGATGGTCTTTTCTGTTTCAGGTTGCTATTCCTAGACGGACCAAACCCCTGTGTTGAGTCCCTTAAGTCAAAAATGCACATGATGCAGATAAGCGTTCCTACTAGGGATCCGACATGAAGTTGAGTTATTCTAGGTTCAGAACCTAGGTGTTTGTTCTAGACCTGGCTTACCCGAGCGGACAGCTCGAGCCGAGGGGGGGCAACGTACCGGGAATACATAAGCTTCACCGACTTAGCAACTTGTCCGAACCTCGTTCTAAATTGGGATTTGACATTGTCACACCTCCTTTTTGCGCGCCCCGCCCCGAAGGGTAGAATGCGCGAGGGGAGTTTTTCCAATTTAAGTGACAATATTCGAAATGGGATTATCTATTTAATTCAGAGTCGCCACTTGGGAAAGGTTTGGCTTTTGGTGTCCCAAGTCACCGGTTTATCTTGAATCCCAAATCGAGGAGATTTTCGACTTTTCCAAATGAAGTCTGCGAACCAGAAATTCTAAGTAAGGAATTCTGTTGACCCGAGGGAAGGTGTTAGGCACCCTCGAATCCCGTGGTTCTAGCACGGTCGCTTAAATTGTTATAATGGCTAAATATCTGATTTAAATACATATTATGACTTACGTGCTTTTATTAAGTTTAGAACCGCTTTTATTATTATCACTTATTTTTTATAGAATTGCAACGTCGTGAAAACGCATCTCGAACCACGTCACAATCAATGCACCCGTGATCGTCGACACATTTGGACTTCGTTGAGATTCGGATTTGGGTCACATCAATGTGCACCCGAATTTAAGAATGTGATTTAATTAAGCCGCGCCTACAGAATCTAACGCGTTATTATCTTTGTATAAGGCCATGAAATTTATTAAATGGCCTATCTTGAATTCTAAATAATTATCATGATTATTTATTGAGAGCCCTGCAATTTTGCATCTTTATTTGGCGAGGCTCATCTCTATTTTAGAAAAGGATATCCTAAAATAGCTACATTTCTAACGCATTTGTCTCTAAAACTAGAAGAAAAGGTACATGCTGATTCAATTAAGGTTTTTGTCTAATCCGGATTTTTGTCAGTTTCTGATTAACTACTTATAAAGTAAAAAACGTCATGCCTCGCGAGGATGTTTCAGTCGAACAAAAAAAACTACATATGAGATTGATGAAATGCAATACCTAATCCGAATATTTCTTGAATTGAACTTAACTGAACTTATTTGGACTAGATTAAAGGATAACTGGCAAAGTAAAATACTTTAGTTTGGCAAGGAAATCCTGTACGAGCTAAACGAAATACAACACTTAATCCGAACACTTCTCGAGTTGAACTCAACTAAGCTTATGTGGACTAGTCTTAACTAAACAAAACTAGTGAAACCAGAACAATATTGTATACGGTCGAAATATACATGCCCACAAACAACTACAGAGTTAAAATACAACAGGGCAAACTCAGTCAGATATCAATACATACTTTCAAACTGCTGGATTATAAACTAATCAATTTTCACAAGCCCGTTAATGTACTATGAATATTACAGCAAATGCTTGAACTTCTTCAACCTTTTTCATTTCATGCTTTCAAACTGTTTCAATTACATCAATATGGGCTTGAAATGTGTACCTGAAAATGCTGAATGTGCAAAGGAGAAAAAGAAGAAGATGTTGAAATCAGCAGCAAAAGAAACAGGACTAGCAATAGCAGCAGGACAGGGCAGCAGCGAAACAAAACGAACAGCAGAAAAGGCTCAAGTGCAGAAATGCAACTATGGCCAATAGAAAGAAATAGCCAAACGAGAGCACAACCCAGTGGAATAGAATCAAGAACTCCAAGCAGACCAAACCAATAGTGAACCAATGGAAAACACTTGACTAAATAGACACAGCTGGAACTTCAAACAATCAGAATTGATTTCAGCGAGTTAAACAACTGAAAACCCAAATAACAAATAGGAAGAAACAATTTCTGATTGTAGATTGTATAATTTCTGTATCTCTTTGTATGTCTTTCAAGCTTTCTCTTTCAACACTCCTCACAGTGTGTTCCCCTTTCCTTTATTTTCTGATCTCCTCTCCCTCTAATTCTGTCTATTTCTATCTCCTAATTTTGTCCCTCTCTATATCCCTGTGTGTATCCCCCCTCTCTTTATTTTCTGATGGTCCCCCTTTTATAAACCTCAGAACTATCCCTTTTAACAGCCTGTTTTCAGAATATCACCATGCCCCTCCCATGTGCATTTCCATTTCAGATTCCCATTAGTTATTTAAGTATTAACCTCCATCAACATTCCCTGGCAGATTTAGCTTTTAAAAGGTTTAATACTTTTTTAAACTTAAAGCAAGGTATGGGCAGTAGAATCTATCTGACAGCATATGCTGTCAACACATTTTAAAATTAAAAGCCCCTTTTATGAAGGAAACAGGCTGTGCACAATGCACATGCTGTGCCACAAGTGCACATGCCATCAACTCAGATTTCAATTAACAGACCAAGCCTTAGGTTTCTGAAATCATATTAACAGCTATAAGTAACTGGACTTGGTTCTTAATTGTTTCAGGCAAATGTTCAATAGAAGCAAATCGATTTAACTTTGCTCAGACGGTTGAAACTAATTGACGACACATGTCGACTCGACTATATTAGTTATGACTCATATAGTCGTAACCAAAAATCAGACATTTAACAGTATCGACACACGGTTCTAATTATACTGACTGAGCAAAGTGGTACTCGAGGAACCAATTGCTCAGTCAACATTTGAAGCTCAACAAATACATACATACACGCTTATCAGAACAAGTAGAAGAAGATACTCAATCAAAACAACAAAGGTTCAGGCAAAGTGGACAGGGCATAGTTGATAAAATTCGGGGACAACCATTACACAACAACAATAACAGCCTTTCAAACAAACATGGACTAAAGAACAAAGAAAAGAGAACAGAACTCACCTCAAATCCCGAAAAATCAAAACCTTAACTCGGACTCGGTCAGGCCTTTCTTAAGGCTGAACGGACTTTAATCGAAGTGTTTCTCAGATGAGAAACACTTCGATTAAAGTCTATTAGACCTTAATCCTTTGGTTTGAACAAAACACGGACCATCGACGAAAACCTTTAAAGTTCAAAAACCAGATCCGGGATTCACGCTTCCCTGGTCAGATTCGGACCAAACCAAGTATGGTTTGGTCACGAGGGGGGTCTGGGGAGTGTCTGGTATGATTTCAAGGCAGATCGGTGTAGATTAGGTTCCGACTCGAATCTTCAAATGAAGATTCGAGAAGGTGGGATCGGATTCGAGGCGTGTGGTTGGTAGATTTGGGTTCAGGACGTCAAGGGGGTTCTATGGTGTTAAAGGGAAGATCACCGGCGTTCATGCCGCCGGTTTTCATGGTGGGGGATACTAGGGCGGCTCTAGGGTTTGGGGGTTGTGGTGAGGACGACGAAGGCTGGGGTTTGGCTAGGGGGGCAGGGTAGGATCAAAGGGTTTATATATGGAATAGGTGAGTTGATCTCAGCCGTTGGATCAACTGAGATCAATGGCTTGGATCTAAGGGCTTAGGGGAAACGGTGTCGTTTCAACTAATGGGGGTTTGGGTTGGTCCGGGTGTAAACGGGTCGGGTTTGTTGATGGGTTATGGGGATTGATCTTGGCCGTTGATCACTCTGAGATCAACGGCCCAGATCAGGCACGACTCAAACGACGTCGTTTGGACGTCCTGGGCATCAGGTGACCTGGGCCGGGCAGGCCTGGGTCTTGGGCTGTTTGTTTGGGCCAATTTTGTTAAAATTGGCCCAAGTCCGGAAGGGGTCTTTTCTTTATTTATTTTTTTATTTTATTTTTTTATTTTTATTTCTTTTTTTATTTCTTATTTATTTTAAAACTAAACAAAAATCAAATTAAAACTAAATACACACTTAATACAATTATTTGCACACACACTAAAATATTTCAAAACAAGTAAAATTAAACAAAATAAAATCACGGACGAAGATGCCTATTCGTGATTTTCTATTTAACGACCGGATTACGGTTCGAATTATGCAGGACACATATATTTTTGAATTTTGTTTTAATAAAGTAAATAAATAAAAATGGGCCGAAGTCACAAATAAATCAACAAGGTGCCGCACAGAAATCCAAAATTTGTACAGCAGGGCCAATTATTATTTTTTATTTCCTTTTGGAGCGATTGTCGTGCGAAACAAAAATCACGTGCTCACAGCTGCCCCTCTTTGTTCGGAAACACGAAGGGTTTTCGTGCAAAGATAAAGTGAGCGTGTATGAGCGATTTTTGCCTATAGACCACTCCGTATGAAGCATGTGTTTTTTTGAAAGATCTGACCGAATCTTGCTTCAAAGATTTCCTACATATCTTGGGCTAAACAGGAATCAGGTCAATGTAGTTCGGGAAGTTTTGGTAGCTGGGACTACCATGGGGTTGCAATGCTTGCTGCTACTGCTGCTGCTGTTGTCACTGCTACGTTACTGACCGCCTTATTACAACCAAATGGAAATTGGAAACCGAGCTAACTACTTGTGTGTATGTCAACTGCTAGTTACAAGATTCCTATCTATGATTCTTTTACGACTTGATCTTGGGTCTTAGCTGATTATGCTTGCAGACTCTGATCTGAATCTTGATGCTTGCGAGTTGTGGTGACCTGTTTAATCTCTGGGATACTGAGTGAGGCGCGACCGGCAGGGTTCAGGACCTTAATTAAATGCTGGAGTCAATCCGCCTTCCATTTAATCCGAATCTTGGGACACCTCTTTTTCTTCTTTGATTTTGAGTCGAGACTCATCTCGTGGGTCATTTCGAGCCGCGTGGCTCGAGGTCAGACCTGCGGGAAAGAACAAACAAACGAACGAAATTTTCTGCCCCAGTTTCACTAGGAAAATTTCGTTAATTATTCACCAGGAATGTTCATAAAATTGATGAAAGAGGATATGCGTGCTCAGTTCAGGGTTGGAGCCCTAACACCGGCTAGCTGGGGAAAGGTTTGGTTTAGGGTTTAAAACCCTAACGCCAAACAAAGGAAGAATTCAGTTTAGGGTTTAAAACCCTAATGCTGATTACATGGAAAAGAGTTCTCGGGTCATGCCGAAAAGATTCATCGAGTCATGCTGGGAGGATTTATCGGGTTATGCCGGAAAATTCATCGGGTTATGCCGGGAAGATTTATCGGATTATGCCGAAAATTTCATCGGGTTATGCCGGGAAGATTTATCGGATTATGCCGAAAAGATTCATCGGGTTATGCCGAAAAGATTCATCGGGTTATGCCGGGAATATTCATCGGGTTATGCCGGGAGATTCATCGGGTTATGCCAGAAGATTCATCGGGTTATGCCGGGAAGATTTATCGGATTATGCCGAAAAGATTCATCGGGTTATGCCGAAGAGATTCATCGGGTTATGCTGAAGAGATTCATCGGGTTATGCCGGGAAGGTTCGTCGGGTTATGCCGGGAAGGTTCGTCGGGTTATGCCGGGAGGATTCATCGGGTTATGCCGGGAAGATTCATCGGGTTATGCCGGGAAGATTCATCGGGTTATGCCGGGAAGATTCATCGGGTTATGCCGGGAGGATTCATCGGATTATGCCGAAAAGATTCATCGGGTTATGCCGGGAAGATTCATCGGGTTATGCCGGGGGATTCATCGGGTTATGCCGGGGGGATTTATCGGATTATGCCGAAAAGATTCATCGGGTTATGCCGGGAAGATTCGTCGGGTTATGCCGGGAAGATTCATCGGGTTATGCCGGGGGGATTTATCGGATTATGCCGAAAAGATTCATCGGGTTATGCCGGGAAGATTCATCGGGTTATGCCGGGAAGATTCATCGGGTTATGCCGGGAGGATTCATCGGATTATGCCGAAAAGATTCATCGGGTTATGCCGGGAAGATTCATCGGGTTATGCCGGAAAGATTCATCGGGTTATGCCGAAAAGATTCATCGGGTTATGCCGGGAATATTCATCGGGTTATGCCGGGAGATTCATCGGGTTATGCCAGAAGATTCATCGGGTTATGCCGGGAAGATTTATCGGATTATGCCGAAAAGATTCATCGGGTTATGCCGAAGAGATTCATCGGATTATGCCGAAAAGATTCATCGGGTTATGCCGGGAAGATTCATCGGGTTATGCCGGGAAGATTCATCGGGTTATGCCGGAAGGATTCATCGGGTTATGCCGGGAGGATTCATCGGGTTATGCCGGGAATTTGGATAAAAAGGGCTCCTTGGGTTATGCCAGGGAGATCCGGGGTTTATACCGGGATAGTTGAGGAACGAGGTCCTATGCTACCATGATTTGTTTTTCTTTTGAGATGTTTATTCCTTGTCTTCTTTCTTTCCTTTGGTTCTCCCCTTTCTCTATTTTTATTTATCAGAAACGCACGAAAGAATTATGGGGAAACTTACCATTGGTCGTTTTCCCGCTGCAAGGCTGTTTCAATGCTTGTGTGCTCCATTTCTTTGGGCTACACCAGCTTCATGCATGGCTGATTTGGGTCGTACCTGTCTTAATTTCCTACACAAAGAAAACATTGTCAGTTTGGAAATGGCGGTTGGTTTTGGGGGCCTTGATCGTTCCAGTTGCTTTGTCTTAGCCTGATCCCTGTTGACCAACTCTGCCATTGATGTGAAACCCTTTGGACTACTCAGACTTACGTTCCCAGATTTGTGATGATTTGTCTTATAAGGCTTTGGTTTTTTTTTTTTTTTTTCCGTCCCGTTCTGCTTGGAGATTTTGGTGGGGATTTTATCAGGGAGACTCTGTGGGGATTTGTACAAGGGAAACTCCGTATGGATTTGTCCAATGCGAACTCTGTGAAGTTTTTTTTTTTTTTTTTTTTTTTTTTTAGCAAACTTGTTGGGGATGTGCTGGGGGGACTTCCTTGGGGAATTGTACAAGGGGAGATTCCATGGGGGATTTGTAATAAGGGATACCCTGTGGGGATTTGTCGGTTTTGGAAACAAATCAACTACCATGGCCAGTCGGGATGGGACTGACGCGCCACTGAGGTCGTACATTTTATTTGACTCTTGCCAAACGGAGCCCTGTAAAACCGGTCCCGCCACCTTTCTTTGCGATTATTACGGAATTAAGAGTTAGATCAAAAGAACTCAAAGAAAACTATGTAAAGGAGAACATATGAGTTTAAAGAGAAACGCCCCTTTCGGGGAGAAAAGAAGGACTTATCTGGAGTGTATGCCAGTTTCAAACTGACATGACATGCCTTTTGGACTGGATGCCCGACCTCCGAGAACTTGCAATTTCCTCATGAATTAAAACAGATCTATATTTTTCAAAACTTGAGAACCTTGCCAGGACTTTCTGAGGTGGAATCATCTTTTCGGCCGACAACGCCCTTTGCGGGTTTTCGCTAGTCGACCTCTCTCATTTCTCTTCTTACTGTCGCCTGCTAGTACTCTTTGCGAGTTTTTACTAAACAAGCTCTCTCATTTCAATTTCTCTTCTCGCATCGCCTCACGGTGCCCAAAGGTTTTCACCGACAAGACTCTCTTATCTTTATTCCCCTCATTTGTTGTATCGGACCCAAATAATTCCATCTTCCTATTTTGGAATGCTTCGTTGATTGATCAGAAGGACTTGAAAAAGGTTTGGGGTGAAAAGAATTTGGATTGAACTACAACTTTGGAGCCTTTTGGGTGGGATTATTGCTGAATCGTTATAACTTCTGCCCCAGTTTTACTTTCGGGGGAATTCCTGGATTTTATTGTTGGTGCGACTGAACCCCAAGGAGAGGTTGCCTACGTATCCTTTCGGAATCAAGTCAAACGTAGTTCAGGCACACTCTTTTTTTTTTGGATTTTTGTTTTTTTTTTTTTTTTTTTCTGTTTTTGTTTTGTTTTTGTTTTTTTGTTTTTTCAAATTTTTTTTCAATTATTTTTCAGGTTCCAAAGAGGGTAATCAAAGAAGAGTAACCAGCTCAAATGGGTTTTGCAAAGGGTTGATAGTGTTTGGGTAGCGAGAATGAAAGCCTTCGTCATCTCAAACTGTGCAAAGATACCGCCAGAGTGATTTAGACATATCACCGCACCTGCTTTCCAAGCAAGGCTGACGTCGTTTCTTTCGACGTCGCCCAGATACAAATGCTCCATTTGGTAACGTTCTTCAATGACGTATGGACCATTCTTTCTGGGTATAATTGCCCGTGACAAACCGCAGTTATTAAGGTTATCATTCTGTACGGGTCTAAACCCATTTACTACTCTCAAATTCTGCTTTAGTGACGGACATTTTCCAAACCATGAACCAATTTTCTTTAGTTGTTCCTACTTTCAAATTCTTTATATCTCAAATTTTGACTCATTATTTGAAGTCTGATCGGAGTTCTCGTGATCCGGCCATGAAGTCCGCAAACATGTCATGTTATTTAAAGCTGCATTCATCAGAATTGAAGAGAACACAAAAGAAAACATAGAAGAAGAAAGTGAGTAATCAAGCATGATTTCATTTCTTGGCATTTTGGGGAAGATAAAGAAAAGGTTGACATTCAGGAAATTAAAAACACGAAAAATGAAGAAAACATCTGAGTCACCCTCTGGGGTTACTCGTGATGCAGAGAAAGTGGCAAGACAAGTTCATTAGGACTTCCGTTTGATCAAGAATGGCGTAGCCTTTTAGTTTTGAAACTATGTGCTTAGTCCCATGTACGATACCTCAACAATGCTAGTGCCCTCTCCTGGCTGGACCATGTGTATTTCGCATAGCTCTTCCCTTGTCGCCTCACATATTTCCTCGCTCTCGCCAAGTGGGGACACCTTATCATCTCCTTCTTTGTTGCATTTTGGTTCCTGTGGTATGCGTCCGACAAACACTGGCTCGTTCGGCCGAGGTTGTTTGATCGTCTCCCATACCATGGAGGCCTGCTTGAATACATCACTTATTCCTTTTTCTGGCTCCGGAGTTACCCTGGGTCCTTTTCCTGTATCAGCAATAGCGATTATGGCTTTAAGTGCCGGATCAACTTCCTCGTCTTCACCAATCATCCCAACTATCGGCCCGTTGTTGTGGGCGGGCAACGGATTATTGGTCACATTTGGGATATCCTCATCTCTCAACACAATCTTCCCTTGGTCTAACAAATTCTCCACAGCTTGTTTCAATGTCCAACAGTCGTTGGTGTCGTGCCCTTCTACCCCTGAATGGTACGCACATCTGACACCCCGCCGATATGATGGTGATCCCGGGTTCTGCCCGTTCGGTGGTATGGGCTGCAACAAATTCATTTGGACAAGCTTAGGGAATAGGGTAGAATAGGGTTCACCGATTGGTGTGTAGTTGGGTCTCCTGGGTGGTTCCCGAGGACGGAAATTATTTTGAGGAGGTCGAGGATTGTAGTGGTTTCGGTGAGGAGGCTGATTCCTAGGATGTGGGGCCTGCCCCCGATTGACTGGTTGTGTCCGCTGGATATAAGGCTGGGTGCTCATGACCATGTAGGGCTGAGGAGCGTAGGTCGCATTTTGTTGGGGGAAATAATGTGGCGAGGTTCGTTCCGAAGGACAAAGCCCGAGATTATGATATTCTCCCACCTCTGACACTGCCATGGATGTTTCCTCTTTTTTCTTCCCTCTTGCCATTCCTCCAGACCCGCTTTGGACGGCTTGGGAGGTTGCCCTTATGGCTGCCTGACTCAAAATTCTTCCCGTTTTCAGACCGTTCTCCACCATCTCTCCAATCTTAATCGCTTCTGCGAAAGGCTTTCCCATTGCTGACATCATGTTTTGGAAATAGTCGGACTCTTGAGCCTGGAGAAAAGTAGTGACCATCTCTATCTCGTCCATGGAAGGTTTTACCCTTGACGCTTGCTCACGCCATTTGATGGCGTATTCTCTGAAACTTTCCGAGGGTTTCTTCTTTAAGTTTGACAAAGCATTTCTGTCTGGTGCGATGTCAATATTATATTGAAACTGCCCTACGAAGTCTCTGGCAAGATCATCCCATATATGCCAGCGAGATATGTCCTGGTCCATATACCATTCCGAAGCGACTCCCACCAAACTTTCTCCAAAATATGCCATTAGCAGTTCTTCTTTTCCGCCGGCTCCCCGCAATTGATTGCAGTATTTTTTAAGATGTGCAATGGGGTCACCGTGCCCATCGTATTTCTCGAACTTTGGGGTCTTGAAACCTGCTGGCAGGTGCACATGAGGGAACATGCATAGGTCGGCGTAAGAGACGCTCTTCTGTCCGCTCAATCCTTGCATATTTTTCAAACTTTGTTCGAGGCTTCTCATTCTCTTGGCAATCTCATTTTGTTCTGCAATTCTGGGGCTCTGATCCTGCCTGGGTGCAAGCTCGCACTAAGGCGGTAGAGGATTAGTGCTGGTAGCGAATCTAGTTGGTTCCATTGAGAATGATGGTGCTTGGAATGTAAAAGAGGATGAGTCAAAGCTTGGCTTGTACGTGGCAGGCTGTGCCGTAGCTGGGCAAGGCGATGCAGTAAAGATGTTCATGCTTGCATCAGTGGCCGACATTCGGGGATGAGGCTCAGAAGGTGATCCTGCGGAGAAAGCGGAGTTGGCTGGGTACCCGAATGGGGTAGCAGGGTAATTTATGGGGACATTAGAAGTCCCACCTGACCTGGAGAATAATTCAGGGAATCCGGGGACGACACTTGGCGGCTCTTTCCCATTGTTCCAGTCGTCCAGCATTTCCAACATGCGGAGCCGTAGGATTCTATTTTCTTCCGCAGTTGCGGATTCAGGTGTGAGGACGGCTGAGATTGAGCTCTCCTCTGAGACGGGGATTGTTTGCAATGGAATTTCCGAAGACATTTCCACACTTCCTTTTGACCTGGTGAAGTAAGTGTGAGTACTGCTTCTGGTCCTAGCAACAGGTAGTTGAACACCTCTCCTTGACCTCGTGAAGTATGAGTGCGAGGCCAGACTTTCACCAAACCAACCGTCTTTCCAAAAACCCTGGATATACTCATCGACAAGCGCACAGTTAATTCGCAGCAGACAACAGATAGTTAATCTCACGTTGGGCATGACGCACCTATACAGTTAAATGGACTACTATATGTTTGCTACGAGAGCATGCGTCATTCCGGCATTTTTCCTCTTATTAGTTCTTCCCCCTTTTTATTATTATTATTATTATTATTTTTTTATATTTTTTTTTTATTTTGCAGTAAAAGAAATGCGACCGCGACCGGATCCGATGAGGATTGCCTACGTATCACGATGCCTACGTGAATCAGATCATTACGTAGTTCGAAACTAACAAAAATAAAGAAGCAAATGCTCATTTAGCCTAGGGCTAAAAAGGTTTGATTATTCTTTGTTTATTTACTTATCCAAAATTCTTTTTTTTTTTTTTTCTTGGAAATTTTGAAAGAAATACTTTAAAAGAATAAAGAAAATTTTGTTTATTTTGATTTTTTTTTTTAAAGAAAGACTTCTACAATTTATTTGTTTTTGGCTTGAATTCTGGAAATTAAGAAAAGAAAATATGTTTGGTTATTTTTTTTTTTTGTTTGTTTTTTTTTTTTTTTTTTTTTTTTACCTTTTCCATGGAAGAAAGAATGTATGTGATGTTGCCCCTTAAATTTTGAAAAAGGGACTTTTAAGAAAATGATGTGAAATTCTGAGTTTTATTTATTTACAAAATCACTTCTAAAGAAAAATCCTAATATTTCGAAATTCAAATTTTCAAATATATTTTTTTTATTTTTAAAAAAAAACATTTTACAAAAGAGAGACTAAAAGCAAAGAGTATTTTTTTGGATTTTTATTGCTGGTTTTTAATTCTTATTATTTCACATGAAAGTCTTTAGAAAGAAAGAGACTATTTTTATTTGGAGTTTAAGAAAACTTCTATATTATTTTTTTGTTTCTTTTTTATTATTTTCTAAGGAAAAATTTATAAAGAAAGAACTAAAGGGAAATATATATTTTTTTGATTTTTGAAAATTGGGGTCGGAACCGATGAGGTTTGCCTACGTATCTCACACCCGGTGAGAATCAGACCCGCGTAGTTCGGTCAAATTAACCGAATTATTTTGGAACGAAATTCTTTCCTTTTCAACAAACAATTCTCCAAAAAAAAAAAATACAAGACTATTCTTTTTTTCATCTTTTGTTTTTTTTTTCTTTTTCTTAGTAAAGCAAATTATTGAAGAAAAAACATTTTCCTTTTTTTTTATTATCGCAAAATTTCGGCAGAGTTTTGACAGTAATTGGGCACTGCTATTTTTCAAAGTAGAAAATTAGTCCTATACACTGTTATTTTTATTATTTTATTTTATTTTTCGAATACTCCAAAGTCAGGCAGCATGCATGTCCGAGACGAATAAATGCGCGGAAACAAATAGGATGCAACAAGATGGTCTTTTCATTTCAGGTTGCTAGTCCTAGACGGACCCAACCCCTGTGTTGAGCCCCCTAAGTTAAATGCAACATGATGCAAATAAGCGTTCCTACTAGGGATCCGGCATGAAGTCAAGTTATTCTAGGTTCGTAACCTGGGTATTTGTTCTAGACTATGTACCCGAGCGGACAACTCGAGTCGAGGAGGGAGCTACGTACCGGGGACCCGCGAGATCGTCCGGCTTTGTAACTTGTCCGTCCTCTTTCTTATTTTAGGTATTGACATTAACAGAATAGGGAGTCCCGACCAGCGAGCTTCTCCCCGGAAGTAAGAAGAGAAAGGTTTCGGCACAGTTTATATACAGTTCAGATAATATCAAAGCGGTAAAAGACAACATTTAGCACGTTATGCAAAACATGTAATAAAGATCAGATAATAAAGCCAAATATAACAATTATTCTAAGCTCGAATTCTTGAACCCTGAACCAGTAGTTCTGGGTTAGTCCCCAGCGGAGTCGCCAGAGCTGTCACACCTCCTTTTTGCGCGCCCGCCCCGAAGGGTTAAATGCGCGAGGGAGTTTTTCCAATTTAAGTGACAATATTCGAAATGGGATTATTTATTTAATTCAGAGTCGCCACTTGGGAAAGGTTTGGCTTTTGGTGTCCCAAGTCACCGGTTTATCTTGAATCCCAAATCGAGGAGATTTTCGACTTTTCCAAATGAAGTCTGCGAACCAGAAATTCTAAGTAAGGAATTCTGTTGACCCGAGGGAAGGTGTTAGGCACCCTCGAATCCCGTGGTTCTAGCACGGTCGCTTAAATTGTTATAATGGCTAAATATCTGATTTAAATACATATTATGACTTACGTGCTTTTATTAAGTTTAGAACCGCTTTTATTATTATCACTTATTTTTTATAGAATTGCAACGTCGTGAAAACGCATCTCGAACCACGTCACAATCAATGCACCCGTGATCGTCGACACATTTGGACTTCGTTGAGATTCGGATTTGGGTCACATCAATGTGCACCCGAATTTAAGAATGTGATTTAATTAAGCCGCGCCTACAGAGTCTAACGCGTTATTATCTTTGTATAAGGCCATGAAATTTATTAAATGGCCTATCTTGAATTCTAAATAATTATCATGATTATTTATTGAGAGCCCTGCAATTTTGCATCTTTATTTGGCGAGGCTCATCTCTATTTTAGAAAAGGATATCCTAAAATAGCTACATTTCTAACGCATTTGTCTCTAAAACTAGAAGAAAAGGTACATGCTGATTCAATTAAGGTTTTTGTCTAATCCGGATTTTTGTCAGTTTCTGATTAACTACTTATAAAGTAAAAAACGTCATGCCTCGCGAGGATGTTTCAGTCGAACAAAAAAAACTACATATGAGATTGATGAAATGCAATACCTAATCCGAATATTTCTTGAATTGAACTTAACTGAACTTATTTGGACTAGATTAAAGGATAACTGGCAAAGTAAAATACTTTAGTTTGGCAAGGAAATCCTGTACGAGCTAAACGAAATACAACACTTAATCCGAACACTTCTCGAGTTGAACTCAACTAAGCTTATGTGGACTAGTCTTAACTAAACAAAACTAGTGAAACCAGAACAATATTGTATACGGTCGAAATATACATGCCCACAAACAACTACAGAGTTAAAATACAACAGGGCAAACTCAGTCAGATATCAATACATACTTTCAAACTGCTGGATTATAAACTAATCAATTTTCACAAGCCCGTTAATGTACTATGAATATTACAGCAAATGCTTGAACTTCTTCAACCTTTTTCATTTCATGCTTTCAAACTGTTTCAATTACATCAATATGGGCTTGAAATGTGTACCTGAAAATGCTGAATGTGCAAAGGAGAAAAAGAAGAAGATGTTGAAATCAGCAGCAAAAGAAACAGGACTAGCAATAGCAGCAGGACAGGGCAGCAGCGAAACAAAACGAACAGCAGAAAAGGCTCAAGTGCAGAAATGCAACTATGGCCAATAGAAAGAAATAGCCAAACGAGAGCACAACCCAGTGGAATAGAATCAAGAACTCCAAGCAGACCAAACCAATAGTGAACCAATGGAAAACACTTGACTAAATAGACACAGCTGGAACTTCAAACAATCAGAATTGATTTCAGCGAGTTAAACAACTGAAAACCCAAATAACAAATAGGAAGAAACAATTTCTGATTGTAGATTGTATAATTTCTGTATCTCTTTGTATGTCTTTCAAGCTTTCTCTTTCAACACTCCTCACAGTGTGTTCCCCTTTCCTTTATTTTCTGATCTCCTCTCCCCTCTAATTCTGTCTATTTCTATCTCCTAATTCTGTCCCTCTCTATATCCCTGTGTGTATCCCCCCTCTCTTTATTTTCTGATGGTCCCCCTTTTATAAACCTCAGAACTATCCCTTTTAACAGCCTGTTTTCAGAATATCACCATGCCCCTCCCATGTGCATTTCCATTTCAGATTCCCATTAGTTATTTAAGTATTAACCTCCATCAACATTCCCTGGCAGATTTAGCTTTTAAAAGGTTTAATACTTTTTTAAACTTAAAGCAAGGTATGGGCAGTAGAATCTATCTGACAGCATATGCTGTCAACACATTTTAAAATTAAAAGCCCCTTTTATGAAGGAAACAGGCTGTGCACAATGCACATGCTGTGCCACAAGTGCACATGCCATCAACTCAGATTTCAATTAACAGACCAAGCCTTAGGTTTCTGAAATCATATTAACAGCTATAAGTAACTGGACTTGGTTCTTAATTGTTTCAGGCAAATGTTCAATAGAAGCAAATCGATTTAACTTTGCTCAGACGGTTGAAACTAATTGACGACACATGTCGACTCGACTATATTAGTTATGACTCATATAGTCGTAACCAAAAATCAGACATTTAACAGTATCGACACACGGTTCTAATTATACTGACTGAGCAAAGTGGTACTCGAGGAACCAATTGCTCAGTCAACATTTGAAGCTCAACAAATACATACATACACGCTTATCAGAACAAGTAGAAGAAGATACTCAATCAAAACAACAAAGGTTCAGGCAAAGTGGACAGGGCATAGTTGATAAAATTCGGGGACAACCATTACACAACAACAATAACAGCCTTTCAAACAAACATGGACTAAAGAACAAAGAAAAGAGAACAGAACTCACCTCAAATCCCGAAAAATCAAAACCTTAACTCGGACTCGGTCAGGCCTTTCTTAAGGCTGAACGGACTTTAATCGAAGTGTTTCTCAGATGAGAAACACTTCGATTAAAGTCTATTAGACCTTAATCCTTTGGTTTGAACAAAACACGGACCATCGACGAAAACCTTTAAAGTTCAAAAACCAGATCCGGGATTCATGCTTCCCTGGTCAGATTCGGACCAAACCAAGTATGGTTTGGTCACGAGGGGGTCTGGGGAGTGTCTGGTATGATTTCAAGGCAGATCGGTGTAGATTAGGTTCCGACTCGAATCTTCAAATGAAGATTCGAGAAGGTGGGATCGGATTCGAGGCGTGTGGTTGGTAGATTTGGGTTCAGGACGTCAAGGGGGTTCTATGGTGTTAAAGGGAAGATCACCGGCGTTCATGCCGCCGGTTTTCATGGTGGGGGATACTAGGGCGGCTCTAGGGTTTGGGGGTTGTGGTGAGGACGACGAAGGCTGGGGTTTGGCTAGGGGGGCAGGGTAGGATCAAAGGGTTTATATATGGAATAGGTGAGTTGATCTCAGCCGTTGGATCAACTGAGATCAATGGCTTGGATCTAAGGGCTTAGGGGAAACGGTGTCGTTTCAACTAATGGGGGTTTGGGTTGGTCCGGGTGTAAACGGGTCGGGTTTGTTGATGGGTTATGGGGATTGATCTTGGCCGTTGATCACTCTGAGATCAACGGCCCAGATCAGGCACGACTCAAACGACGTCGTTTGGACGTCCTGGGCATCAGGTGACCTGGGCCGGGCAGGCCTGGGTCTTGGGCTGTTTGTTTGGGCCAATTTTGTTAAAATTGGCCCAAGTCCGGAAGGGGTCTTTTCTTTATTTATTTTTTTATTTTATTTTTTCATTTTTATTTCTTTTTTTATTTCTTATTTATTTTAAAACTAAACAAAAATCAAATTAAAACTAAATACACACTTAATACAATTATTTGCACACACACTAAAATATTTCAAAACAAGTAAAATTAAACAAAATAAAATCACGGACGAAGATGCCTATTCGTGATTTTCTATTTAACGACCGGATTACGGTTCGAATTATGCAGGACACATATATTTTTGAATTTTGTTTTAATAAAGTAAATAAATAAAAATGGGCCGAAGTCACAAATAAATCAACAAGGTGCCGCACAGAAATCCAAAATTTGTACAGCAGGGCCAATTATTATTTTTTATTTCCTTTTGGAGCGATTGTCGTGCGAAACAAAAATCACGTGCTCACAGCTGCCCCTCTTTGTTCGGAAACACGAAGGGTTTTCGTGCAAAGATCAGAGAGGATATGGGTTTCAACACAGTTTATATACAGTTCACAAAATATCAAAGCGGTAAAAGCAGTTAGTAGCACATTAAACACAGATCATGTAACAAAATCAGATAAATTTAAACATAACAATTTATTCTAAGCTCGATTTCTAACCCTGAACCAGTGGTTCTGGGTTTGTCCCCAACAGAGTCGCCAGAGCTGTCACACCTCCTTTTTCCGCCCCCGCGAGGGGTGAAGGAGTTTTTTCCAATTAAAGGACAATCGAAACGGGATTTATTTGTTTATTTCAGAGTCGCCACTTGGGAGATTTATAGTGTCCCAAGTCACCAATTTAATCCCGAATCGAGGAAAAGAATGACTTTGTATTACAGTCCGCATACCAGAAATCTGATAAGGAATTCTGTTAATCCGGGAGAAGGTGTTAGGCATTTACGAATTCCGTGGTTCTAGCACGGTCGCTGAACTGTCATATTTGGCTTGTTTATCTGATTTTATACCATTATGCGCTCATGTGCAATTTTAACTCTTTACCGCTTTTATTATTATATTTTTAAGAGAATGTGAACATCGTTTAAAACATGTCTTTGGATTATGTCACATGAAATGCACCCGCAATCCGGAACACATTTTTATTCAATGTTTTGGGATTTAGATTTGGGTCGCATGAAATGCGCACCCGAGTTTAAGAAGGTAAGATTAATTAAATCGCGCCTAAAGAGTCTAGCGCGTTATTATCTTTGGGGAAGGAAGTGAAATTCACTAAACAGTCCATCCCAAATTCTAAGTATTTATTATGACCAATTAGTGAGGGCCCCGCAATTTGCATTTTTTTATTTGGCGAGGCTCGTCTCATTATTTTTAAAAGGATAAACCTATAGTGGCTACATTTTTTTCTATTAAGTTCGTTTTCTAAAATAAATGAAGAAAAGGTCCTACTTTATTTACATACTTTCGAGTTATTATAGTCAAGTTTCGAAAATGAGTCATTTAAAGAGTTTACATGGACAACGGATATAATGTTCTATATACAGACAGTAAAAGAAAGAAAAGACTACATTAAACTACAACTTCAAATCTTTCTCATTTTTGCATTCACGCTTCGAGTGGCTTACAAGATGAACCAGTGTATCAGTTTGTGTACCTAGTATTTGGAAAGCAAGGAAAGAAGACGAAGATCAGTAGAAGCAGCAGTAGTGTAAATACACAGCAACAGCAGCAACCCAACAGCAACAAATTCGAACCAGATTCAAGGCCCAGAAAACTTTGAAGAAAAACCGAATAACTCAATAGAACAAACCCAAAAGTATGTAAACAAACTAAACAGCAACAACCCACGCGTGTATTAAAACCCGAAACTAAACTCGTTTCTCACTTTGTTTTTGTTTTCTCTTTTTAAACTCTATCACACTCTCTTCCGATTTTCAGAATGTATTCCTCTCTCAAAAATGTTCTCCCCAAAAATCCTCTAAGTTCTAGTCTAAGTCTTCCTCCTCTAAGTCTAAAAGCTCTTTCTCAAGTCTTGGTTTTTCTTTAAAATGTGTCAAATGACTCTATTTATAACAAGACTCTTGTCTTGAATCCCCAACCCGAAATATTCCCCCAATTGCATGCTTTGCCCCCACTAATTAATGTTTTCTTTATTTTAAACCTTGTCCCCCATGCTTAACATAAATAATTACATTATTCCCACCCCACTACATTATGTCTTGTCCCCCATTATGTTAAACTAATATATCAACCCCCACCCCATTACATCTTGTCCTCCATGCTTAACATAAAGAATTACATTATTCCCCCACTAATTTATGTCTTGTCCCCCATTATATTAAACAATTATATCAACCCCAACCCATTACATCTTGTCCCTCATGCTTAACATAAAGAATTATTCAAAATGTTCAATTCCAAAACTACCCCTCCGACCTTATTGCAATTACCATTTTACCCCTGAACGTACTGCAATTTACCAAACTACCCCATCAGCTATAACCAATTCACCTAATCAATCTCAACCAAAATATAGCAAATATGACCAATTTCTAAACAAATTCAACAACAAATCACATGAGCACAGATGAATCATACAACTTCAAATTAATGAGAATAAATTAACCATATTGGCAACCAATCCTGGTTAACTTAGACCAAAAATGAATGAGCAAAAGAGACAACAATATTAACAACAAAGATACATGATTCAAACTAAATCAACAAGTCAAAAACCAAAACATAAACTCACATTAAATCACTGGATTAAAAACGAACTTCAAACAAAGATGAACATGAATTAAATCTATTTTAAACAACAAACATGACGGATTCAAATGATTTAACCAACATTAAAAATTTCTGAAAAATAAATAAATAACAACACATGAAACAAACTGAAGAAATAATTAATTAAACTTCAATTTGAATCTAACGACATTAAACTAACAATTTCGCATGAACAAACTGAAAAATTAACAAAACAATGAACACGAACAAAACAAAAATCAAACATTTACCGATTTTAGATTCGAGAATGTCAAAAACAAAATACGGACAAAAGTGAAACTCAAAACCTACTAACTGGATCGAAACAACGAAGCACTTGAATGAGAACAAATCTGTCCGGAAACGATTATCGCACCAAGACTGTCAACGACCTAACAGATCTTGAATTCAACGACAAACTCACCTTCCTTTTAATCTTGACGACCTCAAAACAACAAACGACGACCTTGACGGAAGCTTGAATAAATGAAATGGTGGCAGCAAAACAGCTGAAGCGAAGCAGTTGCTCGTCGTGGCAGCAACACCGCAGCAGAAGGGAGGCGCTAGGGGCATCGACCAACAACCATAGGATTTGTTTGGACGTGATGGAGCTGCTGGGAAACGACTGAAGAAGATGAAGCATAGTAATGCCATTTTGCAATTGAACAATGAAGATGCAGATCTTCGTGAAAACCCTGACGGGTAAGACCATCACCCTTGAGGTCGAATCCTCTGACACAATCGACAACGTGAAGGCAAGGAAGCTACAGGAGGGAGCTAACGTGATGACGATGAAGCAGCAGTCTTGAAGCAGCCATAGATGTCGAGCTCAAGCTCGACGATGGAGAAGACGAAGTAGTGGCAGCATGTGTTTGGACGTAGCAGGAGACGCAGCAAGCAGAAGTAGAAGCAGATGTTTGGACGACACACAATCGAGCTTGGAGCTTACGTCGTTCATGGCGGACAAAGCAGTGGCAGTGGTCGTTTGTGGCTGGTCGTTGTTCGTCGAAGAAGTAGCAGAATGGGTTCCGTTTGGACGTAGCAGAAGACACAGCAACGCAGCAGCCATGGGAGCTTGACGGAGACGAAGAAGAAGAAGCAACAGTGACAGGGTCTGTTTGGACTTAAGAGGAAATGGGGTCGCTGGTTAGTATGGATCTGGAGGGAGGTCGACGGGGAGCTGCTGGTGTTTCAGCAGAAGAAGAAAGAGTGAAGCAGGTGGTCATGGGGCTGTTTTGAAGGGGCAGCCATGGATGGGTTTTTGGGAGTTTTGGAGAAGAAGAAGAAGAAGGAGAGGGTGGGGGCGGGTAGGTTTTTGGTTTAGGTTTAGGGTTTTTTTGTTTTGTTTTTTGTGAAATGTAAGATAATAGGGGTGTTGGGTATTTGGGTTATGGACTGGGTCGACCCGGTTTGAAATGGACCGGGTCGTAGGGATGGTTGGATATTTTTTTGGGCCTGTGGCTTGAATTTGAAGAAGAGCCTAATTCCGATTTTCTTTATATTTTTTGTTCTCTTTTCTTCTTTTATTTTTCTAAAACTAAATTCTAAAAATCCTTAAATTATTATATAGAACTAAATTAATTTATAAAAGCTCAAATTAATTCCCAATAACAATTAACACATAATTAAGTAATAATTAAGCATAAAATTGTACAATTGGACATTAAATGCTAAAAATGCAAACGATGCCTATTTTTGTAATTTTCAATTTTTGTAAAACAAACTTAATTACTAACAATTGTAGACTTAAATCCTACATGCAAAATGCGACATATTTTTGTATTTTTTTTATTAATTTAACAAATAAACATGCACAGACAAATACAAATAATTATCTAAAAATGTCACAAAAATTCTCAAAATTGCACACCAAGGAAAATCATTTTATTTTGAATTTTTTGGGAGTAATTCTTTCATAGGGCAAAAATCACGTGCTTACACATGTTGATCGCAATTCCCAGCTCGCAAATGCGAGCCCATTTTCGCAAATTCAAACTTAGCAGAAGTTTGGGTTCGCAATTGCGACCCTGGTCTCAATTGTGACATCTGCAACTTGAAATTTTATAACTTAGCCAAAAATCTTTCATTTTTCACACTCTTTCAAAACCAAAACACTCTTGGACGATTTTTTAAAGATAACTCTTCTTCCAAATCGATTGTAAGTCAATTTTAACTCGTTTTCTTCAATCATTAACATCTTTTCACATGATTTCAGCTCAAAATCAATGATTTTCATGGGGGAAATTGGGTGTTTTGGGTAGAACCTAGGTTATATATTTGGGTTCGTGGGGGAATGGGTAATCGAGTTTTGGTTCGAACCTCGGGTTTTGACCATGTGGGTCCGGGGGCAATTTTTGACTTTTTGGGTAAAACTATGGAAAACTTATTTTCATGCATTGGAATTGATTCATTTAGCATTTATTGATGTAATTGAGTAACTTGTGGCTAGATACGAGCGAATTGGTGGTGGAATCAAGGGGTAAAGTGATAGTTGAGACGTGAATTGTGTTCATGGCATCGATGTAAGTGTTTGGTCTAACCTTATCTTGAGGGAATAGGAGTTGAGTCTTATTTGCTA
The DNA here is from genome assembly GCF_000393655.2 of Nicotiana sylvestris. Classification (NCBI taxonomy): domain Eukaryota; kingdom Viridiplantae; phylum Streptophyta; class Magnoliopsida; order Solanales; family Solanaceae; genus Nicotiana; species Nicotiana sylvestris. The sequence continues at coordinate 23,591,911 of NC_091060.1, forward strand.
TATGCTAATTGTTAAGTACGACGTATAGTCATGGTGACGAGTATCTATACATTTGTGTCAAACATGCCCGTGAGTCTTATACTATGATTTATGTGATTCCGTTTCGTATTGTTCATTCTCTATATGATGATTCTATTGATGAATATGACTTGTGGAAGTATTATTGTTAATTAAACATGGTAAGAGCATTGACTCGAGTTGAGAACTTAATTTTTGAATATGGTAGAGCATTGGCTCAAGTTGAGAATTGACTTATTGAACAATGTAGAGCGTTGTCTCAAGTTGAGAATTGAGTTGTGAAGTAAATGTATAAAAAAAGGGAAAGAAAAGAGAGGATCATGATATTGTCTCCCTTACCGGGATGTTGTTGTTTTAATATTATTTCCCTTGTCGGGATGTTTATTTTGATATTGTTTCCCTTATCGGGATTTGATTGTTGTACTATTGTTCCCTTGCCGGGATTTTAATATGATCTTACTTATTTCCTTGCCCTTATTTCTTGTAATTGTTGTTTGGGTGAGGAAGAGTATTAAAGCACGAAGGGTGATGTCGTGTATGATTTTTGTGAGAAAGAGTGTAAAGCACGAAGGGTGATGCCATGTCGCACGATGTACCATTCTGTGCCGATTATATTGATTTTCGTGGTGAGGACGAGAGTAAAAGCACGAAGGGTGATGCCGTGCAAATTATATTGATTCTTATGGTGAGGATGAGAGTAAAAACACGAAGGGTGATGCCGTGCACTTGTCCTTGATTTTCCTGATTCTTGTTGATAATTGAGTTATGTTGTCCTTTACATTTATTCACTGATTTTCTGTTGTTACTTGATTTTATTGTGATGTTATAGATTCCCTTACCCTATTTGATTTGTGATTGTTTCTTGGGTGAGCAAGCGTGTTAAAACACGAAGGGTGATGCCGCGTATTGTTTTGGTGAGAGAGTGTTAAAGCACGAAGGGTGATACCGTGTATTATTTTGGTGAGAGAGTGTTAAATCACGAAGGGTGATGCCGTGCACTTGTCTTTGATTTCCTGGTTTTTATTGATAACTGAGCTACAATTTCTCTACATTTAGTTATTGGTTTTCAGTTGATACTTGTTATACCCTGCAACATGATTCTCCCTTCCTATTTTTAATTGAACTATGGTGATCCTCATATTTATTTATTGTTATTCTGTTATTATTCGATGTCCCCGCAGCTTGTTACCACTCTCATACTTAACTGTACATTACTATTCTTCTTTTCCACTGTATATGATTTAACTGCACAAGTTTATTTGGTAGTCTGATCCTAGCCTCGTCACTACTTCGCCGAAGTTAGGCTAGGCACTTACCAGCACAAAGGGTCAGTTGTGCTGATACTACACTCTGCACTGTGTTCAGATCCCAGAGCAGCAGTATTCAAACCTTAGCTTGGGTGAGTGCCTTCAGTCCAGTTGGAAATTCCGAGGTAGTCCTGCAGGCGTCCGCAGGCCCTGACGTCTCCCTCTATTCCTTCGTCCAGTTTCATATACTATTTCAGAAATAGTGTATTAGCTATCTTTCAGATCCTAGTTGTAGTAAATTCTAGACTGTCTGTGAAGCGTGACACCAGTTATGGGTAGATTTTGCTTAAGATGTTGTATGGGATATTTATTCAAATGTTTTATCGTTTTCTTCCACTTGCTTTAAATTTTCTCTATTTATAACTGTTGATTCACAATTGTTAAAGAAAGTAAAAATGGGAAAAGGTAGATTGTTCAAACGGTTGGCTTGCCTAGCTTTCACTAGTAGGCGCCATCACGATTCCCGAAGGTGAAAAATCCGGGCCGTGACACTTGTGCCTCCAGATTGCGAATGTATCTTGCCTTTGTAGGTGCATTTGTGTCTCATTATTATTTCCCAAAAGGTATCTTGGCATATCTTTGATCTCATTCAGGTCATCATTCCCGAGTCCTTTGTTCCTATTCACTTCACAAGAAAAAGTAGAACCATCATAGTAAGGGGTTGGAGGAGGATAAGAAATATAAGCACAACCATGAAAGTGATTATTTTGACCACCACACACATCACACACAATCCACAAATAAGATTGAGTTGGTGCACATAACTCGCTCTTAGGAACGTTTTGAAAATTTTGCCATGAGTGGTTTCCTTCACAATATGTATACGGATCAAAAGTAAAATTACCAACACCTAAATTTTCATAATTCCAAGATGTCATGTTTCTTAAATCAACAAGTAAAATAAAATAAAATTTTAAAAAATAAAACAAAACAAAACAAAATAAAAGTTCAAACTTGAAACCTAACAATATATACAGCTACAATTACACCGTTAGTTTCCCGACAACGATGCTAAAATTTGATCACGCTCAACTCTAGTCCTAATAAGGATAAGTGGTCCTGCAAATATAATTCGGTCTAAAAGTTCGGAGTCGAATCCCACAGAGAACTAAAGTTTCACTATAGCTGTTCAATATCACTAAGAAGACAAGTTCGAACAATTTCTAAGTTATAAATATTAAGATTTTTATATCTAACTAATTAAGTAACAAATTAAAGTAGTAAATCAACAACTAGGGATATTAAGGGTTGGAGACAAGATTAAGGAGATCTAGAGTTATGATTTCCCCAATTGTCGGAATCTTTTCCGATATGTCTTCTATAATTTTGTCGAATTATTCTCTACCGATTGTGAGTACTTCGAGTGTCGTAGTTCTCTCTCGAGCAACTACCATAATTTACTAGACATATTCTCTCGAACTACGTTAGCTAGCACTATCACCGCTCACTACGATCATACCAAGGTTTCGTTATCTCTAATCCCGCCTTTAAACCCTCTGTATTGATATCTCACATACTTTAGGAGTGATGTTGTTTAACAACTACTTAAATGTGTACCCTCTCTCAATAAATACACACTAAATAGGCATAGCCAATTGATGACCATTCAATCAACAACAATAAATACGTAGTTGAACAAGTAGCGAAATCTAACGGCTCAATTATATAAAAAGATAATAAGAATTTATCATATAAAAAGTTCCATCACAACCCTAGTTAACAAATTAGCTATTCATAGTCATGCTAACAATCACGATAATACTTGAAAGCATTAAAATACAGATTAAGGAAGAAATGAAGAGAAAACTCTTGTGATTCGTTGCTTCCAAGTATTCTTGTAACCTTTTGCCTCTCCAATAATGTCTCTCCCTTCAAAAACTAACTTTAAGAGATATTTATAAGGTTGGGGCCGAAGTCTACATGTCCAAAACTAGCGAGGAATTAAAATTGGCTCGGGTAGCATCGTGGACGCGAGGCATTGTTTGAGACACCAATATTTCTACACGAGGCACTGTTTATGGCGCCAATGTTTCTGCGTGAGGCACTGTCTGGGGCGCCAATGACAGTGCCCTGGACTATGTCTTGCACTGTCTCTGGCCATGACTTTTCATTGTCTTGCACATCTTTTATTGCTCCATTTTGTAGCTCCGAGGAACCATTTCGTGTAACCTTTCTTCAGTTCATGTCCAAACATGCCTACACGTGAAATAAGTCCTATTAAGTGTAATTGTCGCGCAAATTAGAATCCAAACAACAAATAAATAGGGTAAATAACGTCAAAATACATAAAATTATCACAGAGACATCACGTAATAAGTGAGTAGAGTCGACCCATCATTGAATAATTTATCCATTTAGATCAACTGGACTAATGATTAATTAATCGACGAAGTGAGAACATAACGGCATCATTTTGCTAGTATAAATGAAATGAACTGGCTCTGATTGTCAACTAGATTCCCTTTCACGTTACTAATTTTTTTCACTAAACAATACTTGCAAACAGATGGGCGGTGGCTACGCCTACATTACTTTATAGTTTTCGTCTCGCATCTTGTTTAATATGACGTATAGCTTTGTGACGTCAACGTGAACATATTTGATGATTAATAATTCAGCCAGATTTATGATCAAATAATATTGATCTTGGGTAATATTTTCTTGTTATTAACATACATTTTTTTCTTAGTAGGTCGTGACAACGTGAAGGAGCAGATAAATAATCCAAAGACCTACGAACTGAGAAAAAAATATTTTAAAAAGAAGAAAATGTTACCCTAGATCAATATTATTTGATCATAAATATTATTTGATCATAAATCATGCTGAATTATTAAAACGAACCATATTTTTAATCTTAAGCAAATATTTTGCAAGAAGTAAAGTTATTTTTCGGAAATCTTTATATATTCTTACCTTCCAACCACTGATAGTTTAATAACTCAAAATCACAGCTAACAACGCATAAAAATATTTGCTTGTGGATATTGGATATCATTTGTATTTACTCGAAAAAGAAAAGAAAAAAATATATACTATTAGTGGACGTGGCAACTATGTGATTTGGATTTATGGTAACGGAGAACATAAAAATTCTTTTAAATATTTCAGAGCTTTCGTTTATTCTTTGTTGAAGTTATGCTAAATATATTTACATGTGTAAACAAATTATTTTTTTGTTCGAGATGGAATATGTTAATTTTTTTCGTTTCTTTTTCTTAGATAAGAATAAATATTTGAAGTGCACACGTTTGGTAGCTGCTTAATCTCGTCCAAGAGTTTAATCTCCTTGCGAATTGTCTTGCTTCTTCTTTGACCGCTCTTTTTTTTTCCTCATCTTCCGAGATCATCATAAAGTTAAATTAGATTATTTAACTATTAAATTAAATTATTGTCTAAAATTTCTTCTAAAAATAAAATATTCAGTACCTACTGTAAGCACGTGATTTTTGACCCTCCCCGAGAATTTTCACATTTTTAGCATGAATATGTGAAATTGGGTCTAGTATAGCTATTTTAACTATTTTTACTTTATTTCGTTGCAAAAAGAAAATTTCAAAAAATATATATATAAATTTTAGTTTATGTACCTCTCATAAACTTGAAAAATACAAAAATTGTACTTTATTTTGGTACTTTATATAAATTCGAAAATTACAAAAAAATATAGTTTTATTAATATTCTATAGTCATTTTAACTTTGAAAAATACAAAAAAATATTTCTTCATATTTTATCTTAATATTTAAAAAAAACGAAAATTACAAAAAATAGTTTTATTAATATTTTGTAGCTATTTTAAATCTTGAAAAATATTTAAAAAAGATATAGTTTTGTTTAAATACTAGTCTTATTTTTGGTAGTTATTTTGCTTACATAGGACTAGTTAAGCAACGTGTTCCTATTTCTCGGGTCCGGGCAAAAGAATAATATTCGGGTTCAAACTACCCGGTTTTAGGCCTAATTTTCGGACCTAGCCCATAATAAACCGTGTCCAGGACACATGGGGAACCCCACCACGCGTGGGGGACATATGCCTCGAACCCCACCACGCGTGGGGCTCATTTTCATGGGCATTGTGTTACAAAACACGGACAAAAAACACAAAGAAAGGGGGGACCAACAAAGAGACTTTTAAAAATTGGAGAGGGACTACTGTGCATGGGCTTCTTTCTCTTTTAAAAAGAAGGAACAGAAGAAAACAAACAGGGAGGAATTTTAGGAAAGAGACTACTGTTCATCGTCTTCTTCTTCTTCAAAAGAAGAAGAAGAAACCCTAGCGTGAAAAAACCCAGGTCGACCTCCATAAAAACGATCCAGTTCCAACCAACGACAGAAGGAACCACCTCCATCGTCGGACCCGACCTTCCCCTCGTCGACCACCGGCGTACACCACCTTACTCCAAGACCCTCCGTCTGACCACCGTCAAAAGACCATCGCCCAAACACCATTAACGACCCCTACTGTCGCAGCAAGGACGACCACCTACAAACCATCACCTTCCCCCAGCTTCCCTCACGTCCGAACCAGTCGCACAACCATCACCACCATCAACGACCAAACAGTCCGTCCCTTCAAAACACCATAACCACCACCCAAACGACCACCCTACTGTCCAAACGACCCCTCGCTCCCCAGCAGTGAATCGAACCAAGCGTCATTCACTCCCTCGTCGTCCAAACACCACCACCCTACTGTCCAAACCACCATAACCCAGCCGGACGAGCAGCAGCTGTTGTTGCTGCGTCGTCACTGTCCGTCGCGCCACCAACTCCCTCCCGTTCGTCGACCGCAGCTGTGTCACCTTCCCCAGCACCACGACCAACAGCAACAACCAGTGTCCCTGTCGTTTCCTCACGCCCAGCAGTGGATCGAACGACCACTGAACACCGTCCAAACACCATTGCTTCAGCTATACTATCCAAACGTGACCACCAACCAGCCATGTTATCGTGGTTCTTTCACTGTTGTCGTGCAGTCCGTTGAGGTCGTCTTTGTTCGTCGAGGTCCGGCGCGTCGAGTTTGTTCGTTGAAGTCGATGTTGAGGTTCGGTCCATGGCTCTATGCATTTCTGTTTATTCAGGTTAGTAAGCCTCGATGTATTGGTAAAGAAATTTTACGTTCAATGTTCGAAGTTGCAATATATCGATTGATATGATAATTTTCTGCTTATGTTTCACCGTATGCATTTTAGTTCATTTTTGTGTTATGTTATTATCGTTTACTTGATGTCGTTTAATTTAGTTGTATTAGTAGTCCTAAGACACAGTTTGCCGTCGATTCGCTCGGCCCTTCATTGTCTTAGTTTATTTGGACAAAATTAGTATTAGTACCTGTTGTTACTACCCCCGAAACACTCATTCGCTTAACTTCTTTTATTAAATCTTGACAAGTTATGAGATTGTATTTGTAAAGGGGCTGTAAGGTTTAGTATGGTTAAAGGCGTAAAAATGGCATCCCTTTTAAAATAAAAAAAGATAATAATAAAAATAATAATAATAAAAAATAATAATAATAATAATAAAAAAAAATGACACGAGCCTCGCCAAATAAAAGGGACAAATCGTGGGGCCCTCACAAAATACATGTATTAAATACTTAGATTCCGGGATGGGTCGTTTAGCAAATTTCACGGCCCTACCCAAAATAATAATGCGCTAGTTGCTTTAGGCGCGCCTTTAATAATGTTATCTCCCTAAACTCGGGTGCACATTTATGTGACCCAAATCCAAATCTCAACGAAATCGAAATGTGTCTCTAATCACGGGTACATTGACTGTGACGTGGTATGAGATGCATTTCCATGACGTTGCAAATTCCTTTTTAAAAAAATAAGCATGAGATGAGCCTCGCCGAATAACAACACAAATCGTGGGGCCCTCAGTAAATACTTGTTTAAAATTACTTAGAATTCAGGAGGGTCGTTTAGCGAATTTCACGGCCTCCGCAAAATAATAATGCGCTAGTTGCTTTAGGCGCACCTTTAATAATTTAATTTTCTTAAACTCGGGTGTGCATTTCATGCGACCCAAATCCAAATCCTAAAACATCAAATAAAATATGTTTCGGATTGTGGGTGCATTTCATGTGACACAGTCCAAAGATATATTTTAAGCGATGTTCACATTCCTAATAATAATAATTAATAAAGCGGTTAAAAGATAAAATTTGCACATGGTTCATAATTGTATCAAAAATCAGATAAATAAGCCGAATATAACAGTTGAGCGACCGTGCTAGAACTACGGAACTCGGGAATGCCTAACACCTTCTCCCGGGTTAACAGAATTCCTTATCCAGATTTCTGGTACGCAGACCATAATATAGAGTCATTCTTTTCCTCGATTCGGGATTAAAATTGGTGACTTGGGACACCCTAAATCTCCCAAGTGGCGACTCTGAAATAATTAAAGCAATCCCGTTTCGGTTGTCCTTTAATTGGATAAAACTCCTCTGCGCCCTCTCGGGTACGGAAAAAGGAGGTGTGACAGCTCTGGCGACTCTGCTGGGGATTATACCCAGAACCACTGGTTCAGGGTTAAGAATTCGAGCTTGAAATAATTGTTATTATTTGGCTTTATTTATTATCTGGTTTTTTACGTGTTTGAGCCTAATGTGCTAAATGCTGCTTTTACTGCTTTGATATTATTTGGACTGTATATATAAACTGTGCCGAAACCCCTCTCTTCTCTCTCTTGAGGAGTGCACGCTGGTCGTGGCTTCTTTCTGTTAGTGTCATATACCAAAATAGAACGAGGATTCGGTGGAGTTGCAAAATCGGATGGCCTTTTGGTTACCGGTACACAGCTCCCATCCTTGGCTCGAGTTGTCCGCTCGGGTAAGCCAGGTCTAGGACAAATACCCAGGTTATCAACTTAGAATAACTCAGCTTCATGCCGGATCCCTAGTAGGAACGTTTATTTGCATCATGTGCATTTGACTTAGGGGACTCAACACAGGGGTTGGGTCCGTCTAGGACAAGCAACCTGAAAATAATAGACCATCTTTTGGCATCCTAAGTGCTACATGTTGTATTTATTCAAGGGTGAATGGGTCGTTTGGCGGACCAATAATAGTTGCGGACAAATAACACACCTTGTTAGGTTGATCACATTTAAATAAGAAGGCCGCACGTTTTTCCAGCATGATGTTATTTTAATCAAAGCATGGGGAACATTGGTGGAATCCAAGAATTCTTGGAATTCCCTATGTCCCCCACGCTTGCTTTTTGGGAAAGCACATGGGGAACATTTGTGGAATCCAAGAAGCCTTGGAAATCCACTATGTCTCCCACGCTTCATTTTGGGAAAAGCACATGGGGAACATTTGCGGAACCCAAGAAATCTTGAAATTCCCTATGTCCCCCATGCCACATTTTTGAAAATATAATAAATATAAAAAATAAAATATATATGTATATATGTATATATAAAAAAAACGTTGAAAAATTCAAAAAAAAAAGATTTTGTATGTTTTCATCATCATCCACAAGTTAGAAATAGTGGAAAAGAGGAAAAATAACAGTTTATAAATGTGAAAAAACAAATGTCCAAGTAGTGTCGGAACTCTGCCGAATTTTTGAGAAAATAAGGAAAATATGTCTTATTAGTTAGTTTTATTAACAACAAAGGAGAAGTAGAAAAAATCATCATTGTTTGGTTTTGTTTTTCAAAAAAAAAATAGTTTGTCTTGCCATAAAAAAAAAAGTAAAAAAGGGTCTTGTTTTTAAAAAAAAATATGTTTATTTACTTGTTTATGAAAATGCTCAAATTACAATAATCCAAAAATACTTTCCATTATTGATTTCTTTAGAAATTCTTTCTAATTGTTTTAAAAAAAATCATGTATATATAATATAAAATAAATCCGAAAATATTTTGATTCTTTTTCAAAATTGAAAAGAAAATTCAAAATCCAAAAAAAAAATATTTTTGAGAAGCATTCCTTTTATTAAAAGCAAAATTCCGAAAAATATTTTTCTTCTTCTTCTTTAGAATAAAGAAAAAAAAAGAGCAAATGAAAATTCAAAAAATATCTTAGAAGTCTTTCTTTTAAAAGAAAATCAATCAAAAAAAATACTTCCTTGCTTCTTTTATTTGCCTTCCTTCGCAAATTCAAAAAAAAAGTTAGTTCATCTACTTATTCTTATTTGCCTACTTATTCTCATTCGCCCGAACTACGCGGGTTTGATTCTCACCGGATGTGAGATACGTAGGCAACCCTCATCGGGTCCAACCCCACCTTCTCAAAAAGAAGGGATGTTTTATGTTTTTCGTTAATTCGTTTGTTTGTTATAAATGAAAAATAACAGAATAATAGTCTATTTGTTTGTTGTGAAAATAATAAAAAAATATATATAGAAAATGGAAAAGGGTCTTCTCAATAATAGTTTATTTGCCCGAACTACGCGGGTTTGATTCTCACCGGATGTGAGATACGTAGGCAACCCTCATCGGGTCCAACCCCATCTTTTGCTAAAAAGCCAAAAATAATTAATTAATAATAATAATAAAAAAAATATATATATGTCAAATTTTAATTTTTGTCATAAAGAAGTCGGGTGACGCTGTTTTATCAAGACATAGCCGAATGTTTCCGAAAGGGACGCCGGAAGGCTGACTTTGCATAAACAGCCACCTTTGGGTCATATTTAAGATTTGGTCCAGTTGACCCACACAGCCTTAAAAATCTTCGTCCCCGAGACGTTGAAAGGCCGTGTTCGCAATATTGACTTTTCTAATTTTGAAAAACGATAAAAAGAGTTATAAATAAGTCAGGTGATGCTGTTTTGTCATAAATAGCCGAATGTTCCCGAAAGGGACGCCGGAAGGCTGACTTGGCATAAACAGCCACATTTGGGTCATTTTGAGATATGGACCCACACAGCCTTCAAAATTTTCGTCCCCGAGGCGCTGAAGGGCCGTGTTTGCAACACCAGGTTTTCATTATAATTTAAAAAAAAAACAAAGAGTCGACGGTCAGGTGAATGCCGTTTGGATGTTTAGTCAAAAAGAATATGAAAAAATAAAATAAGCCGAGCCAGTTTCGGCCGCGTCTTAAACCGTTCTTGCCGAAGTAGCCTTAGAGTATCTGTCAGTTGTCGAAAGGTTATTTTCGTAAAAGAACGGACAAGTTTGTAAAAGTGTCATAAAATAATCCTCCCCGGCCTCAAAATTCATGTGAAATTTGGAAGGGGCCACATTGGCAAAAATAACCATTTGGTTGCATTTGTCGAACAGAGAAAGGGAGTTAGCCTTTTGTTTTTGAGTTTATAAATCTTTTGATTAAAATAGGCGGGTTGTTTGATTTTCAAGTTGGTAGGTCATCTTTAAACCTTTGAAACCCAGTTTGTTTTAATATGAAAAGTGAAAAGAAAAATTGTTTGTTATGGTTTATCTCTTATTGGCACGAACTACGCAAGGTCTGATTCATGCGGGGTCATGATACGTAGGCAATCTCCATAAGATTCGACCACAATAAAAGAAAAAAGAATGAAAAAAAAAGAGAATGAAAAAAAAACGAAATGAAAAAAATGAAAAAATGAAAAATGGAAATGAAAAAAAGAAAGAAAAAAAAATTGAAAAAATCGAAAAAAAAGAAAAAATCGAAAAAAGAGAAAAAGAAAAAAGATGTTGTCAATAATAAGGACCGACTGAGTCCATTCTAACCTGTTTGTTTTGCAAATAAAATTAAGGTGGTTGGTTTGTGGTAAGCCGAACAATGACACCCGGAATCCTTTACTTGCACCTCATGATGCACACTCTGCGGGGATCAGGCCTGATGACAGAAGCACTCGAATCTTGTTGGAAACTTGTTGACGGAGATATGGAAGCTGGTAATGGTCTTGGCAGTATTGATGCAAAGCTCAGTGGTTAAAAGGCCAATTTTGATAAAATGGGAGGACGCTCCGTTCCTTGGTTAACAAGAAAGAAGCAGTTGGTGGCTTATTTTGTTGTCATTCCTGTTTGTTCGGATTATTAGGATTGTAATTCGGATTTTGTTTTGTGTCAATATCTTTCCGCTTATCTTTCCGTTTTGTCATAGCGGTTTGTTTTAGTTTTGTCCAGGTTGTTTAGGATTTTTATTTCATTTGTTTGTTATTCAAACCATTTCACCGGTAGTCTAATACAAAATCCGGTCTTTTATTATTTCCAGTCATCTTTTTGTTTAGTCCTTTTATCATTTTTTGTTCAATGCCGATTCTAGGGACATGACATGCGCACCCAGTTTGGGCCTAGTCTTAAAGTTAATCATAAAACCCTGGAAAGGCGATCAGAGCATTTAAAGGAAATAAGAACGGTTTGAGATTATTTGGAGCCCGAGTCATGTGGAACTGGGGCAAGTTAAACACAAAGAAAACCGTTAAAGAAAGATTCGCCTAAATTGGCATGAGGGTCGTTCATAATAATGAGAATGAGAGTGTCGCCCAACGGTGCTTTAGAAGTGACAAATGAACAAACAGATGTTGAATATAATTGTCAAGTCCAGCACCATCAGAAGAGACTACAAATTTAAATCGTGTTGTTTGCATTTGGCATATTTTGAAGACTGGAATGACGAAGGCATTTTGTTCTGCTACCCAAACACTTTTATCCTTCGTTACCCCTTTGAGCCTTATTTATTTTTCTTTCATACCCCTCGTTCGGAATCAGTAGCAACGAAGAAAAAAAGAGAAAGAAAGAAAACAACAAAACAAAAAGAGAGAAAAAAAAGAGAAAAAGAAAAGAAAAGAAATTGATAACAAAGAGAAAAAAAATCAAATGAAAAGAGGAATTGGGAACTACGTTTGACCTGATTCCTCAAAGAGGATACGTAGGCGCTTCACGGCTCGGTCATAGTTTTGAAAAATGAAAAAAAATCAATTAAAATATCCCCAAGCAAGAAACTGGGGCAAAAGTTGCGTTTGTTGTAAATAAATCTAATTCCGAAGGTTGTAATTAATAACCCAAAAATTAATGCATTTTTGATCCTTTAATACCCTTTCTTTCTAGCCCTATCCAAAACCCACATTACGGTCCAAAGAAAGACCTTCCGATCAGTCTTCAAAAGATGCCAAGCCAGACGAATGTTGTCTTACCGGCGAACATAACATTCTGTTCCACAGCAGAAAGGACTCTAATCTCCAGCAGAAAGAGTCATACCGGCGACACTCCAAATCCCCCAGCTGGAGAGAGATATAAAACGAGAGAGTCTTATTGGTGAAAACCTTCACAGGCACCATAAGGCGATGAAAGCTGAGAGAAAACCCAAAAATGAGAGAGACTTGATAGTGAAAACCCTTCGGGCACTACAAGTCGAATAAGATTGAGAATCAGATGGGGAATCGTCAATTGAAGATCTTGAAAGATGATTGACGGTAGAGGATTAGGCCACATACGCATGTCATGGCCATTAGAGTCAGTATCTGCATTTGATAGGGTTTTATTTATAGTTTCTTTTGTAAAAGAGTCATCGTTTCCTTTGTCTTTTATTTTGTTTCTGTTATCTTTCTCCTTTCATAAAAAATTTCCCCAATAGAGTCTGTCCGGTCAGAACAAGTATGAAATGACTTCAAAATATGCCATCATCTTTCCAAGATGAGATCTGACTAGTATATCCAAATGGTATAGTCAGCAAGGAACAAGCGCGAGGCCAGTGTCAAAAAGATATCCCCAGCAAAGGGAATTGACAGAAGGATTGACGAGCGTCAAGAGAGATATCCTTGCCAAAACCAAGGTTATAAACCTCAAAGGCCAAGGCCCATGAACAGAGCAAGGAGAGCAGTGAGCATGATTGGGCGAAATCCATACTAGACTAAAAGGTCGGGGAAAACGCCAGTTTCCAAGCTATGCCACAAAAGAAGAGAGATATCCCCCAGCAGGAAGGGATTATCCCCAGCACATAATATCATCCCCAACAAGTTGTGCAACGCAAAGCAAGGAAGGAAAAAAGGAAAAGCTATCCCGTTGGGAGTATCACAACCAACCACCATGTTTTCAACTAACAATTTTGTTTGATTTGAAACAGGTAAAGGAAATGGCATTGATGCTAGAACTGCATGCCACAAGGGATATTATCAAACTGGGGCAGAAAATTTTCCTTCCATTTAGAAAATTTTCTGGAAGTCAGGTACCCTCAGCTGATAACATTTTACCCCCAACAGGTAAGTAAATAATTCCTCAACAGTGTCATCCCTAGCAGTTGCGAGGGGTCCAACACGACTCTCAAGGGAGGTAGTATTTGAAGGAAGAAGCTATGCAAAAAAAAAAGAAAAAAAAAGGAAGAATAAAAAAAAAGAGAAGAATAGAATAAAAAAATAATAATGAAAAAAAGGAAAAAAAGGTAAAAAGCCATCCCCATCTAAATAATCCCCAACAGTTTCGAGGGAGGACAACACAGGTAAGTAAATAATTCAAAAAAAAAAAAAAAAAAAAGCGAAGGTTTCATTAATAGGAGACGCACTTCCTAGTTTGAAATCATTAGAGTTCTACCCATAGGAGATGCATTTCCTCCTAAGTTCGTTTTAGTTGTACCAATAGGAGATGCATTTCCTCTTAAGTTTTAGTTTTACCCATAGGAGATGCATTTCCTCCTAAGTTCGTTTTAGTTGCACCAATAGGAGATGCATTTCCTCTTAAGTTTTAGTTTTACCCATAGGAGATGCATTTCCTCCTAAGATTGTTTTAGTTTCGCCCCATAGGAGATGCATTTCCTCCTAGGTTTGTTCAGTTTCACCCATAGGAGATGCATTTCCTCCTAAGATTGTTTTAGTTGCACCCCATAGGAGATGCATTTCCTCCTAGGTTTAAGTTTTACCCATAGGAGACGCATTTCCTCCTAAGTTTAAGTTTTACCCATAGGAGACGCATTTCCTCCTAAGTTTAAGTTTTACCCCCTAGGAGACGCATTTCCTCCTAAGTTCATTTTAGTTTCACCCGTAGGAGATGCATTTCCTCCTAATTGGTTGTTAAAGATAAAAAAAAAAAAATCTTAGTCTGATGAATCTTTCTCCTAAGATAACCAAAAAACAAACAAGACCTAGTCTGATGAACCTTCTCCTAGGATCAAAATCTTAGTCCGATGAATTTTTCTCCTAAGATAGAGACCTAGTCTGACGAACCTTCTCCTAGGATCAAAATCTCAGTCTGATGAATCTTTCTCCTGAGATACCAAAAACAAAAAATGACCTAGTCTGACGAACCTTCTCCTAGGATCAAAATCTCAGTCTGATGAATCTTTCTCCTGAGATACCAAAAACAAAAAATGACCTAGTCTGACGAACCTTCTCCTAGGATTAAAATCTTAGTCTGATGAATCTTTCTCAATCTTAGTCTGATGAATCTTTCTCCTAAGGTGCCAAAAAATGAATGACCTAGTCTGATGAACCTTCTCCTAGGATCAAAATCTTAGTCTGATGAATCTTTCTCCTAAGATCACCAAAAAATGACCTAGTCTGACGAACTTTCTCCTAGGATCAAAATCTTAGTCTGATGAATCTTTCTCCTAAGATAACAAAAAAAATGACCTAGTCTGATGAACCTTCTCCTAGGATCAAAATCTTAGTCTGACGAATTTTTCTCCTAAGATAGAGACCTAGTCTGACGAACCTTCTCCTAGGATCCAAATCTTAGTCTGATGAATCTTTCTCCTAAGATAACCAAAAAACAAGACCTAGTCTGATGACCTTCTCCTAGGATCAAAATCTTAGTCCGATGAATTTTTCTCCTAAGATAGAGACCTAGTCTGACGAACCTTCTCCTAGGATCAAAATCTTAGTCCGATGAATCTTTCTCCTAAGATGCTAAAAAAAAACATTTTGAAAAAGAGTCATTTTCCTAAACCCAGGCACCCACCTGTATAACGAGGGGAATACATTCAGTTTTACTATCAAGTGTTGAAATTGGGAGCCCGCCCATAATAACAGAGGCATACATTTCAGTCTTTACTTTTCAGGTGTTGAAATTGGGAGCCCGCCCATAATAACAGAGGAATACATTCAGTCTTTAAATTTCTTGCTAGGCGCCCACCTGTATAACAAGGGAATACATCCTAATCTAGTGTTTAGTTCACTCTCAGCGCTGCATCAGTAGTATCAGTGGGCTACGATTTTGCTAACGACTCACAAACCTTCCCAGTGCCAACTGGGTTAGGAAATTTTGTTTGTTTTGTTTGTTTTGATTGTCAGGGGCCTGCCTGTAGAGCAAAAGATTGTTATATGTCAAAGATTGAAGAAGTTAGGGGTCCGCCTGCAGAACAGCGGGATCGTTCAAAGTCAGGCCGTAACCCATTGGAAGGCAGAAAGACACAACAAAAATCCCCAGCACTCAATCCAAGATAGAAGCAACAAGAATCTCGCCCCAAGAATGCGAGTCAACAGTCTGAGAGGGTCAACAAAAGCTAGTCACAAAAACAAAAAGGAAAAAAAAGAAGAAAAAGAAAAAAAAGAAAAATGAATGAATCCGAAGCACGGATGTGGAGAACAAATGTGATCTGCTCAAGAACTGGCGCCTACAACTAGCAAGTATCAAGGTTCAAATCCAAAGTCTGTATGAAGCACCATTCAAGACTCAAGACCAAGTTTCAGAAAACTTAAGAGATAGGAATCCTTGTAACTAGTAGCTGATAGGCTTAGTTAGTCTTTTTCAGTTTTCATTTTTGTTGTAATGACAGGACCGCGGACCGGAACCTCGACGGAACGGCACCTCGATCGGCTCTCCACCTCGGTACACTTCACTATCTCTCTCATTCCCGAACTACACGTGGCCTGATTCCTGTATAACCAAGGATATGTAGGCAGCTCAGATACCAGGGCTCGGTCACATTCCCTCCCTTTCCTTAAGTGTAGTCCGTCCAAGTAATGGTCGGGTCAAAAACACGTCTAGTCGTTCTTTGTCGGAAAACTCTTCGTGTTTCCAGTCAAAGAGGGGCAGCTGTAAGCACGTGATTTTTGACCCTCCCCGAGAATTTTCACATTTTTAGCATGAATATGTGAAATTGGGTCTAGTATAGCTATTTTAACTATTTTTACTTTATTTCGTTGCAAAAAGAAAATTTCAAAAAATATATATATAAATTTTAGTTTATGTACCTCTCATAAACTTGAAAAATACAAAAATTGTACTTTATTTTGGTACTTTATATAAATTCGAAAATTACAAAAAAATATAGTTTTGATAATATTCTATAGTCATTTTAACTTTGAAAAATACAAAAAAATATTTCTTCATATTTTATCTTAATATTTAAAAAAAACGAAAATTACAAAAAATAGTTTTATTAATATTTTGTAGCTATTTTAAATCTTGAAAATGTTTAAAAAAAAGATATAGTTTTGTTTAAATACTAGTCTTATTTTTGGTAGTTATTTTGCTTACATAGGACTAGTTAAGCAACGTGTTCCTATTTCTCGGGTCCGGGCAAAAGAATAATATTCGGGTTTAAACTACCCGGTTTTAGGCCTAATTTTCGGACCTAGCCCATAATAAACCGTGTCCAGGACACATGGGGAACCCCACCACGCGTGGGGGACATATGCCTCGAACCCCACCACACGTGGGGCTCATTTTCATGGGCATTGTGTTACAAAACACGGACAAAAAACACAAAGAAAGGGGGGACCAACAAAGAGACTTTTAAAAATTGGAGAGGGACTACTGTGCATGGGCTTCTTTCTCTTTTAAAAAGAAGGAACAGAAGAAAACAAACAGGGAGGAATTTTAGGAAAGAGACTACTGTTCATCGTCTTCTTCTTCTTCAAAAGAAGAAGAAGAAACCCTAGCGTGAAAAAACCCAGGTCGACCTCCATAAAAACGATCCAGTTCCAACCAACGACAGAAGGAACCACCTCCATCGTCGGACCCGACCTTCCCCTCGTCGACCACCGGCGTACACCACCTTACTCCAAGACCCTCCGTCTGACCACCGTCAAAAGACCATCGCCCAAACACCATTAACGACCCCTACTGTCGCAGCAAGGACGACCACCTACAAACCATCACCTTCCCCCAGCTTCCCTCACGTCCGAACCAGTCGCACAACCATCACCACCATCAACGACCAAACAGTCCGTCCCTTCAAAACACCATAACCACCACCCAAACGACCACCCTACTGTCCAAACGACCCCTCGCTCCCCAGCAGTGAATCGAACCAAGCGTCCTTCACTCCCTCGTCGTCCAAACACCACCACCCTACTGTCCAAACCACCATAACCCAGCCGGACGAGCAGCAGCTGTTGTTGCTGCGTCGTCACTGTCCGTCGCGCCACCAACTCCCTCCCGTTCGTCGACCGCAGCTGTGTCACCTTCCCCAGCACCACGACCAACAGCAACAACCAGTGTCCCTGTCGTTTCCTCACGCCCAGCAGTGGATCGAACGACCACTGAACACCGTCCAAACACCATTGCTTCAGCTATACTATCCAAACGTGACCACCAACCAGCCATGTTATCGTGGTTCTTTCACTGTTGTCGTGCAGTCCGTTGAGGTCGTCTTTGTTCGTCGAGGTCCGGCGCGTCGAGTTTGTTCGTTGAAGTCGATGTTGAGGTTCGGTCCATGGCTCTATGCATTTCTGTTTATTCAGGTTAGTAAGCCTCGATGTATTGGTAAAGAAATTTTACGTTCAATGTTCGAAGTTGCAATATATCGATTGATATGATAATTTTCTGCTTATGTTTCACCGTATGCATTTTAGTTCATTTTTGTGTTATGTTATTATCGTTTACTTGATGTCGTTTAATTTAGTTGTATTAGTAGTCCTAAGACACAGTTTGCCGTCGATTCGCTCGGCCCTTCATTGTCTTAGTTTATTTGGACAAAATTAGTATTAGTACCTGTTGTTACTACCCCCGAAACACTCATTCGCTTAACTTCTTTTATTAAATCTTGACAAGTTATGAGATTGTATTTGTAAAGGGGCTGTAAGGTTTAGTATGGTTAAAGGCGTAAAAATGGCATCCCTTTTAAAATAAAAAAAAGATAATAATAAAAATAATAATAATAAAAAATAATAATAATAATAAATAAAAAAAAATGACACGAGCCTCGCCAAATAAAAGGGACAAATCGTGGGGCCCTCACAAAATACATGTATTAAATACTTAGATTCCGGGATGGGTCGTTTAGCAAATTTCACGGCCCTACCCAAAATAATAATGCGCTAGTTGCTTTAGGCGCGCCTTTAATAATGTTATCTCCCTAAACTCGGGTGCACATTTATGTGACCCAAATCCAAATCTCAACGAAATCGAAATGTGTCTCTAATCACGGGTACATTGACTGTGACGTGGTATGAGATGCATTTCCATGACGTTGCAAATTCCTTTTTAAAAAAATAAGCATGAGATGAGCCTCGCCGAATAACAACACAAATCGTGGGGCCCTCAGTAAATACTTGTTTAAAATTACTTAGAATTCAGGAGGGTCGTTTAGCGAATTTCACGGCCTCCGCAAAATAATAATGCGCTAGTTGCTTTAGGCGCACCTTTAATAATTTAATTTTCTTAAACTCGGGTGTGCATTGATGTGACCCAAATCCAAATCTCAACGGAGTCAAAGTGTGTCGACGACCACGGGTACATTGATTGTAACGCGGTTCGAGATACATTTTCACAACGTTGCAATTCTTGATAAAAACAGTAAATGATAAAAGCGGTTAAAAGTTAAATTTTGCACATAAGTTCACACTTGTATAAAATCAGATAATCAAGCCGAATATAACAGTTGAGCGACCGTGCTAGAACCACGGAACTCGGGAATGCCTAACACCTTCTCCCGGGTTAACAGAATTCCTTATCCGGATTTCTGGTACGCAGACCATAATATAGAGTCATTCTTTTCCTCGATTCGGGATTAAAATTGGTGACTTGGGACACCCTAAATCTCCCAAGTGGCGACTCTAAAATAATTAAACCAATCCCGTTTCGGTTGTCCTTTAATTGGATAAAACTCCTCTGCGCCCTCTCGGGTACGGAAAAAGGAGGTGTGACACCTACCAATAAAGCACTATCGTGAGGACGTGAGCAGATGTGGATTAACCAACGACCGTGATACATCGGTGAAATTAGTGCTGAAAATATTTTAAAAAGTACAGCTAAGCAAAACCGTAAATTATATGCCCAACACAATTTGACGAGTGCGGCCAATAGAGCAATTCCAATATGTTTTACTCGGTCCAGTGTTACAATAGCATATAAAAATAAATTTATAGTATTTTATTATGGAGTATTAAACTTGATTACTTCTCGGAGATACCAAAGGTTATTGATTATATAAATATGAATAACCTATTGATTTCATTCAAGTAAACGGAAAACTCGCGTCTGACATGAGTGGCACTTTGAAATGAACATTAAACAATACTGTAATAATTTTGAGCCAGACATGGACATATAACCACTTTACGGGTCAACGGAGAAGGAAATTTAGGTCGGTTTGGTTATAGATTTTTGTTTTATTTTTTTTTAAAAAAATTGAAAATAATGTATGTTTATGAAATATGATCATGTTTTGGGAATTATATTTTAAAAAAATTTCAAGTTCCCAAAAACTGGTTTGGGACAGTTTTTGAGTAAAAAATTTTCTTCCAAACACAATTTTAACTTTCAAAAATTATTTTTCAACACAACTTCAAAAATTCTTTTTCAAATTTCAATCAAATCTAGGTCCAAACTTAAGACATAGTACTTGTTTTCCTTTTTTATTTTGTGCAAGTAATTTCATTGTTACGAGTCATTTTCTCCACTGTGTGTATTTTGTATGAAAATTTCTGACCGTGCGTCTTTCTGACTATATACTTCTCATATTTAATTCTATGCTTTTTAGTAGTTAATTTAAATTAAGACTTTGAATTATAGTTATTTCTTATCTATGTTTGTAGGAATAAAAATTCGGGTACATCATTCACTCAACTTCAACTGCGATATGGAGGATTTTTGAACTTGTTTATATTCCCAAACGCTCTAGCATTATTACAACATTAAATTGTGCCCAAATTCATTACACCATTGGTGGATGTAAAGTAAATCGTGGATTTTAAAATGACTTAGGCTAATAATTGAGCGGAGTCAACAAATTAATAAACCTGCGAAGTAGACTTTCTCAAGTTGATAATTACACTGATTACTAGTTTACTACTCCCTTCATTCCACTTTATCCGAAAAAATTTATATTAATACAGAGTTTGAGAAAGAATAATAGATTTTTATAATTTATGATCTAAAATAAGTCATAGTTATTTGTATGGATATAAAAATTTCTCATTAAAGGTAAAAATGAGAGTGTAAGTTAACATTATTTTTTAATTTATAAAGTTATCATTTTTTCAAATGGATTAAAAAAAATACTGCCACATAATTGAAACAAAGAAAGTAAAGCCAACCATAATTTTGTCCAAATATTTAGCAAGAGGTAATATATTATTTTTCAGAAACCTTTATATATCCTTACCTTTCAACCACCACTAATAATAATTTAATAACACTAATTGACAGCTAACAGCCCATATAAATATTACTAGTTGATAGTACCGGCCATTTGTCTGTGGGCTAGTTTCTTTTTATTTTTCACCTGTAAATTTTTCTGTCAGACTATTTTTGTTTGTATTAGCTGACAAATGGGAGATCATTAATAAGTTCCTGCTCGTTTATGTTATTTCCTCCTCCAATGAAAAAATTGAAATAAAACTAATGATTGTCACAATTGTATGTGCTGAGGATCTACCGAAAATAGTCTCTCCACCTACATCAAGTAGAGACAATATTTATGTGGACTTTATCCTTGCCAGACCCACTCGTAAAAATACACTAGGTATGTTAATCTTGTTGTTATTATTGTAATAATAATAATAATAATAATAATAATAATAATAATAATAATAAAAAAAATCATATAGCATAGACCAATCAAGTCTTAATTCCCTCAAATCAAGGTTTGACCACGAGACTTACCTCTTTTTGGAACACAATCATAATCCAACACGACTTTCGCTTTGGAACAACTCTCCAAACCACACAAATTTAATCAATTATTGTTCAAAAAAACAAGTCAAAACAAGCTTTAGAACCTACCCGCACGATAAAGGTTCATTCTTTACAAAACTAAAAAAGTCATCAAAAGGTCATCACGTGCTCACATAATCGATATCCGAAATTAAAACCAAAACCTCAATTATCCATTCACTCCCTAGCCCGAATATGTGATTCATTTCAAATTCCGACCTCAATTTAAGATTCAAATCTCAATTTTACAAAATCTCTAAATTCTACCCAAAATCCCCAATTTTTACTCTATAAGTCTTAGATTTGATGATGAAATTCATGAAAACGTAATGTAAATTGAATGAAAATAAGTTAAGATTACTAACCTATGAAGTGCGAAGAAATTTCTCTCCAAAAATCATCTCTATGGAGACTAGGTTTCAAAAATAATTTAAAATGAGCTAAGTCCCGAAATTTTCAACTTTTATGCAGCTCAAGGTATCACAATTACTAATCCTTGTTCGCAATTGTGACGTTCGCAAATGCGAACCACTGATGCGATCAGTTCTTGAGCCTCGCAGTTTTTGCAGATGCGACTCTCACATCGCATTTGCGAAGGCCCCTCTCCTCGCAAATGCGGACCAAACTTCTCAAAAGCAAAGTTGCGCCTCAGCCTATCAGTGTCGCAAATGCGTTACCAAAGTTGCAAATGTGAGGTCCCTCTAGTTCGCAAAAGCGACATGTTCTTCGTAAAAGCGAAGTTCTCAATCCTAGCCCCCACATCGCAAATGCAAGTCCGACTTCGCAAAAGCGAAGCTTGCATTTGTGAACAGGTCTCCGAAAATGCGAGACCTGCAGACCATGAAACACCAGCAATTCATCAGCTATGCCAAACCCATCCGCAACACATCTGAAACTCACCTGATCCCCTCAGGCTCCGATACGAACATTCACACAAATGTAATAATAACATACAAACTCGCCCGCAAGCTCAGATCATCAAAATAACATCAAAAATTAAGAATCGAGTATTAAAACTCAAGATTTTTAAGTTCAAAACTTATTTTTTCAATTTGCCACATAACACGCCGATACGGCCTCGTGTCAGCAGGGACCCCAACCAAACATGCGTAGAAGTCCAAAATCATCATACGAACCTACCGGAATCGTTAAAAACCGATTCGAGATCGTTTATCAAAATCGTTGACCATGGTAACTCTAGTCATTTTTAAAGCCAAAAATCACATTTTCTGTAAAATTTAACATATAAACTTTTCGAAAATCGACACGGACCACACACGCAAGTCATAAATCATCAAATTGAGTTATGAAAAGTCTCGTAACACAGGAAAAAAGAACTAATACTCAAAATGACCTATCGGATCGTTAACGTTACACTTTTGTAGATGCATGAAAAGTTACTAAGTTACCCATCCTTCTTAAAGAGTACTTATGAAAGTTAGAACTGTTTGCATAAGTGTGAGCACGAGGAGGAACACGGCTGCTGCAGTTGAAAGTCCCACCCAAGGTCCATTAAAGTAATTGTGCCTCAAATTTGCCATCCTTCTATTCCATCTTTTATTACAATGCTCCACCACTTTTTTACATTCTTCTTTGTAATAGAAGTTAGAAGAAGGGATGACTCCATCGCCAAGTTTGTTAAAGATGCTAGCCACATCACTGTCGTCGCCTATCCGGTTCCTGATGATTTCCTTCATGCGTAGCAACTTCACATCTTCGGCTGCGTTGATAAGACGATCCATAAAAATCACGTAATCTGTGAAATATTTAGTGTATACATCAGAAGAATGTTGCTCGTAAGCTACTAGATTCCTCAGGACTGTCTCTGTACCATTAACGACTTCAAAACAAGGGATTTTCATCCTTCCATTATTATACTTGATATCGAATAAACTCGTGTTGTCCCCCCTGTTGTCTTCGCCCAGCATTCTATAGATTTCACTAACTTTTGAGAAGTTGATTCCGGCTTCATCAAGCTCTGTCGCACTTCTCATGAGGTCGTGCCATAAGTTGGCATCCTTAATAATTTGCGGCTCTAATTCTGACTCAAATGTTAGAGAATAAGGTTTCTCGGGGCGACCAGTACCACACATGTGTACCACTTGAAGTAAATGTTTGATTCCTTTGACATTACCATTAGCTTCATATAAGAATTTAGGAGTTACCCTCGGTAAACTACCACAAAAGTTATATTTTACCATTTTAATAAATGATTCTGTAGGATACTTAGTCATGTCATGAAGTTTGGTGAGGACCAAAAAGGGAAGTTGGTTTTCTAGTAGCAACAAATCACGATCTATTAGATTTACCATCCAATCTGCGTTGATAATCTTGTCTTCTCCTTCTGGAAAAATTTTGAAAACCTCTCGCAAATACTCAACCACAAAACAACCATCAAGCAATAACATTTCCAAAAATTGGCCGGAAGCATAACTACCAAGTTCCACTTTATCATCATAACACTTTAGAACTTCATCTTTCATTTTCTGCAATTCCCTTATGTAACTCTTCACATCAATCTCATTATTCCGCTGGAGAAACCGTTGTAGGTAACGTAGTTTATAATTTTCCATGGAACAAAGCTGTGGATTCTTCTTATGGTAAGGACCAATAGAGATCAACAGTGGAGTATAAGCATCTGAATTTGATCTACGTAGCCCCGCATTTACTTTAAATATGGTACAAGATTTGGTAGACCATTTGTTCAAATCCTTAAATCTTTCATCAAAGATTTCTTTTGCAGATATATTTGTTTGCAACACTAATCCATCTTGACCATTTATTGTAGCTTCATTTAGAGGAGTTCTATCTTGCAGTGGGGTAATCTCAATGTTGTTCGGCATCCCTCTTAGATAATTTTGTTGAAACTGTATTATTACCCGGAGGGGGGGGGGGTGTTAAAATGGTACTGCACAAACTCTTGTTCAGCAAAATAATTGTAGAATTGTATTCTGACAAAAACTGTATGGCATAGTAGTATGAGAAATGCAGAAAGTTACCTCTTTGTTTTGGCTGTTTGCCTCTTTCCTTGTTGCTCTTGCTTTCCCTGAAATATATCGTTAGAGGAATGATATTAATATAGTCAACGAGGAAGGAATGCAATGAACCGTAGTTTCCACAAACTAAGAGGAATAAGATTAATAGAGGGAACCGGAGCATCACAATAAATCACCTTAAAACCTGCTCACAAATATCTTATAAACTCACCGTCACCTTTGTTTACACAGCAACTAAGAAGAGGAAGAAGAAAGAGAAGGAGGAGGAGGAGGAGGAGGATGATGATGACGAAAAGGCCTGAAGTTGTCTATACTTTACATACTAATCATATTTTTATAAATATCACGACCCGATTTTTTTACCATCGGGAGTCGTGATGGCGCCTACCCGTGAAAGCTAGGCAAGCCGAGTGTTACAGATTTTTATTACTCTTTTAACAATTTAAAAGTAACATATAATAATAATAATAATAATAATAATAATAATAATAATAAAAGAAATGCGGAAGACGAAATTTGATAATTTAACTAAATACTAGTATGAAAATCCAAAATACAACTCTACTCAGAACTGGTATCACAATATAACGGACCATCTATGAATACTACAAACATGTGTCTGAATAGAAAAATACAAGCTTGTCTCTGAAATAAATAAAAATAGAATGGAAATGATAGAAGGGGACGCCAAGGCCTGCGGACGTCTGTAGCACTACATCGGGTCTCCGCTGGACGGAAGGCATCAACCTCACTATGGTCCAAAAGCTCCAGTACTGGGATCTTCACACAGTGCAGAGTGTAGTATCAGCACAACTAACATGTGCTGGTAAGTGTCGAGTCTAACCTCGGCGAAGTAGTGACGAGGCTAGGACAAGACTACCAAATAAACATATGCAGTTAAAGCATAAACGACAAATAATAATAATAACAGAAACTAGCAGTTAAAGATGGGAAGGGGAACATGCTGCGGGGAATATCAAGTACTAACAGAATTTCAGTAAAGAAGCATAGAGACACCACAATTTCGTATCAGCAAGAATAAGGAAAACAATAGCGAATCAACATTCACTTTTATTCTTTCTTGTTACGGCGTGCAATCCGATCCCAATCATATAATATTGTTGCGGTGCGCAACCCGATCCCAAATCATATAATGATGTTGCGGCGTGCAACCTGACCCCACATGTCCTCCCTTATTACTCCTTGTTGCAGCGTGCAACCCGATCCCATATATTATTATTGCGGCGTGCAACCCGATCCCAATATACAAATCAATACCAATCACAAAAGAATTCCCGCAAGGGAACAATAATATAACAACAATATTCCGGCAAGGGAAACAATATCATAAGCAATAACATCCCGACAAGGGAAACAATATCATAGACGATAACGTCCCGGCAAGGGAATCAACAATATATCTCATCTCGTTTCCACAATTACTTCACAACCTAAGTCTTAACTTGAGCCAACGCTCCACAATGGTCAATTACCAATAATACTTTCTTAAGCCTTGTTCAACATTTATAATCATCATATTAAGCATGGACAATACATAACGGAGTCACAACAATTATAGTATAAGACTCACGGGCATGCTTGACACCAACGTATAGATACTCATCTACCACATCTATACGTCGTACTCAATACTTAACACATAGCAAATAAGACCATAAATCCTTTTCCCTAAAGCTAAGGTTAGACCAAACACTTACCTCAATTTCCATGGCCATACTCAAGCCTCAAACACCGCTTTCCATTTAGATTTTGCCTCCAATTTACTTCCATCTAACCCAAATTAATTTAACAACATCAATAAATGCTATAGAATTCAACCCCGATGCCAAAATTTAGGTTTTCTATCATTTTTTCCAAAAAGACAAAAATCAACCCGGGCCTGCTTGGTCAAAACTCAAGGTTTGGATTGTGAGCACGTGATTTTTGTTTTACGCGACAATCGCTCCAAAAGAAATAAAAATAATAACAAATGGTCATGCTGTACAATTTTTGGATTTTACATGGCACTTTGTTAATTATTTATAATTTTTACCCATTTTTATTTTTATTAAAATAAAATACAAATGTACGTGTCATGCGTAATTTGAACCGCAATCCGGTTGTTAAATAGAAAATCACAAATATGCGTCTTCGTCCGTGATTTTTGTTTTGTTTGATTTTACCTGTTTTAAATATTTTAATATGTGAGTGCAAATAATTGCATTAAGTGTTTATTTAATTTTAATTTGATTTACTTGGGTTTTGTTTTTAAAATAAAGAAGAAAATAAAAATAATAATAAAAAAAAATTCTCGGACTTGGGCCAGTCCAATTTTAAACAAATTGGCCCAAGCAAACTCAGCCCAAAACCCCTGTGCAACCCAGTCCAGTCCAGCTGACACCAAGGACGTCCAAACGACGTCGTAATGGTTGAGTCTGATCTGAGCCGTTGATCTCTGAATGATCAACGACCAAGATCACTTCCCCATAACCCATTGATGACCCCGACCCGTTTCCACCCGGACCGACCCAAACCCTCTAAAGATGAAACGACACCGTCCCCTATCAGCCAAGAGATCCTGACCCTTCATCGCACCCCATCCAACGGTTAGGAATCAACCCCTCACTAACTATATAAACCCACAACCATACCCTGCCCCCCTATCCAATACCCCAGCCTCGTCTTCACCAGACCCTTCCCCTTCAAAACCTAGCCGCCCCCATCTCCTTTCACCAGAAACCCGGCGGCATGAACGCCGGTGACCTTCACCTTAACACCCTAGGACCACCTTGACACCCTGAACATGGATCCACCAACCGTTCAGCTCGAATCCCATCCCACCTTCTCGAATCTTCATTTGAAGATTCGAGTCAAAACTCGATCTACACCAATCTGCCCTAAATTCATACCAGACACTCCCCAGACCCCCTCGTGACCAAACCATGCTTGGTTTGGTCCGAATCTGACCAGGGAAGCATGAATCCCGGATCTAATTTTTGGAACCTTAGGGTTCCTCGTCACTGGTCCGTATCTTGTTCAAGCCGAAGAGATTAAGGTCTAATAGACCTTAATCGAAGTGTTTCTCATCTGAGAAACACTCCGATTAAAGTCCGTTCAGCCTTAAGAAAGGTCTGTTCGAGTCCAAGCTAGGGTCTTTTGATTTTTCGGGGTTTAAGGTGAGTTTCGCTTTCTTTTCTTTATTTGTTTTAGTCCATGTGATTGTTTTAAAGGCTGTTCATGTTTTGTGAAATTTGTGTTTTGAGTTTTATCAAACTGTGTCCTGTCCACTTTGTTTGAACCTACGTGTTTGATTAGGTCCCTCTCCTGTTCTGATAATGCGTATGTATGTATGTGTTGTGCAATTAACTGAATCTCAAAATTTGAACCGATTAACTGACTCCTCGAGTACAATTCTGTTTGGTCAGTACAATTCAAATCATGTGTCGATACTGTTAAATGTCTGATGTTTGGCTACGATTGTGCATGTTATGATTAATATAGTCGAGTCGACATGTGTCGTCAATTAGTTTCAACTGCCTGAACAACAACAAATCGATTTGCTTCTGGACACATTTGTTTGAATCAATTAGGAACTGAGTTTGTTTACTTATAGTGGTTAATTTGAATCAGAAATATAAAAGGAATGTTTTGTTTAAGTTCTGAATTGGAGGGCATGTGCACTTGTGCACAACATGTGCATTTGTGCACCACAGGTGCATTTGTGCATAGCCTGTGCCCTGCATAAGGGCTTTTGAATAAAATAGTTGACAGCACATGCTGTCAGATCACATTCTGCTGCCCATACACTGCTTTAGTTTCAGAAATAATAAACCTTACTAAAAAAGTAAGTTTGCCAGAGAATGTCATGGGGTTTGTTTTTATTTAAATGGTAAGTGGAAACTGAAAAGAAGGCAGCACATGGGAGGGTGTTCTGATTGTCTAAAACAGGCTGTTAAAGGGGTGATTAGAGGCTTATAAAAGGGGGGGGGGGACACCTGATATTAGGGGAGGAGATTTTGAGAAGAGGGAAAGGATAATATACAGACACACAGGGAAATTGTTAAGAAAAGGGGATAGAGGAACAAATTTTGATATATACACACACAGACAGAAATAGATAGATAGAGGCATATCACAGAAAAAGGGACTGCATTTTCATCTTTGTCTTGATTCTCACTGGTCTGGATTTCCTTGTTCCATATTGTTTTCTTCTGAGTCTTGATTGAGGTTACTGGTTGTGTGGTAGCATTAGTTCACTTCTGGATTTGTTCTGCCTAAATTCTGATTCCACACTACTAGGAAATTGTTTCATTTTGCCATTTTTCCATCGGCTCTAACTGCATCTTGCACTGGGATTTGTTCTATTGGTTACCTGCTGTTACTGCTGCTGCACTTGTTGCCATTGTTACTCTGCTGACTTCCCTTTTTTCTTCAATTGTCAAACATTTCCAGGTACACAACTTCTGAAACCATATGTTGTTGAAAGTTTGAAGTTTGAAGCAGAAATAAAGAAACGAATGTCTGTTTACTTTATAATACTTGTGTTCAAAATAGGTTGAATGTTAGTTTAGCCTGTATTTGTTTAACTGCAAACTGCAAATACTCTGTATAAATTAACATACATTCTAAGTTGAGATAAACAATTAGATAACATTTGCTTGTTAGATCAGATGTGTTTTAATGCATACAACCGTTAGTTTTGTTTCAGTTATGACATCATAACATAGAATCATAGCAAGCATATGTATGTATTTTTGCCTAGATCTCTGAACTATCGAATCTGCTATATTCGGTTCCATTTGACTTCAAGATAAGTGTACCCCAAACTAATTCTCATGCAGCGTTACGTTAACAGGGTGATAATGTACGCCAACCCTTTTGTTAGATTACTTGTTTCTACATAGTTTCGATATGGGCTTCAATATAGATTCATTGTTTCGGAATAATGCGATGACTTTCGAGGAAAACTAATAGGCATTCTCGAATCCAATTAACAGTAGTTTTTCTTAATAAGTAGCCGATTTCATTTATCAAGCCTAAATAAGTTAATTATAAAGTTCAAACTTAAGGTTTGTTTAATGTAAATTTAGTATGAGTTATTTGTTGCTTGCAATCTCTCCTATCAAATTAACAAAGCTTATTCACTCCTTGAAGACGAGGCATGAAATAATTCTCACCTCATAAACAACCAATTAGGCAATCAAGCAAAATTCGGACTCGTCACATATAGTAGAGATTTAGTATGTTAGTTGCTTAAACAAGTAAGTTTGGTATTTTTCTCTTTTATTTTTTTTAGAGACAAACGTAATAGAAATGTAGTCGCTTCAGGATATCCTTTTCTAAAATAATGAGACGAGCCTCGCCAAGTAAGAATGCAAATTGCGGGGCCCTCAATAACTAACCATAATAAATATTTAGAATTCAGGACAGGTCGTTTAGTGAATCTCACGGCTTTCTCCAAAAAATATAACGCGTTAGACTTTTTTTAGGCACGGTTCAATTAAATTATATTCTTAAATTCGGGTGTACATTGATGTGACCCAAATCCAAATCTCAACGGAGTCGAAATGTGTTAACAACCACGGGTGCATTGATTGTGACGTGGTTCGAGATGCATTTTCACGACGTTGCAATTCTATAAAAATAAATGATAATAATAAAAGCGGTTTTAAACTTAATAAAAGCACATAAGTCACAACATGTATTTAAATCCGATATTTAGCCATTATAACAATTTAAGCGACCGTGCTAGAACCACGGGATTCGAGGGTGCCTAGCACCTTCCCTCGGGTCAACAGAATTCCTTACTTAGAATTTCTGGTTCGCAGACTTCATTTGGAAAAGTCAAAAATTTCCTCGATTTGGGATTCAAGATAAACCGGTGACTTGGGACACCAAAAGACAAACCTTTCCCAAGTGGCGACTCTGAATTAAATAAACAATCCCACTTCGAATATTGTCACTTAAATTAGAAAAACTCCCTCGCGCATTTAACCCTTCGGGGCGGGCGCGCAAAAAGGAGGTGTGACAGCTCTGGCGCAAAAAGAGTCGCCAGAGCTGTCACACCTCCTTTTTACGCACCCGCGGGGACGCAAGGGAGTTTTTTCCAATTAAAGGACAATCGAAAGGGGATTTATTTATTTATTTCAGAGTCTCCACTTGGGAGATTTAGGGTGTCCCAAGTCACCAATTTTAATCCCGAATCGAGGAAAAGAATGACTCTATATTACCGTCTGCATACCAGAAATCCGGATAAGGAATTCTGTTAACCCGGAGAAGGTGTTAGGCATTCCCGAGTTCCGTGGTTCTAGCAAGGTCGCTCAACTGTTATATTTGGCTTGATTATCTGATTTTATACATGTTGGACCGATGTGCAAATTTTAACTTTTAACCGCTTTTATCATTTATTGTTATTTTATCAAGAATTGCAACGTTGTGAAAATGTATCTCGAACCACGTTACAATCAATGCACCCGTGGTCGTCGACACACTTTAACTCCGTTGAGATTTGGATTTGGGTCACATCAATGTGCACCCGAGCTTAAGGAAATTAAATTATTAAAGGCGCGCCTAAAACGACTAGCGTATTTATTTTGGGTAGGACCGTGGAATTTTGCTAAATAGTCCACCTCGAAATCTAAGCAATTTAAAAGCAAATATTTACTGAGGGCCCCGCAAATTTGTATTTTTATTTTGGCGAGGCTCATCTCATTCTTATTCTTATTATTATTATTTAAAAAAAAAAGGAATTTTCAACGTCATGGACACGCATCTCGAACCACGTCACAATCAATGTACCTGTGATTAGAAACACATTTCGACTCCGTTGAGATTTGGATTTGAGTCACATAAATGTGCACCCGAGTTTAAGAAGGTAAAATATTAGACACGCGCCTAGAGAGACTATCGCGTTATTATTTTGGGAAGACCGTGAAATTCGCTAAACGGTCCTTCCGAATTCTAATTAAACCATACATTCTGTGAGGGCCCCGCACTCTATAAGTTTTATTTGGCGAGGCTCGTCTCGTTCTTATTTTAAAGGGTAAACCTACAACGACTATATTTTCTATTAAGTTCGTTTCTAAAAAAAGAAATCCTAATTTATTAATCGAACAATGGAAGCTAGTAGGATACAAGGCTAATGAAGAGTATCTCAAGCTTTGACGAATTACAATTAAACATGAACCTACATTTAGAACTAAACCATATGATGAACAACTGAATAATGACTAATAAAATTATAACAGAGCTTATTAAATCAATCCGACTACCCATTCGGCAAGCTAGTCACGAACATGAAAACTTTTGTACAACTTTCGTCTAGCATGCCCATTCGAGATAGCAATAACATAAGCACAAAACTAAAACTCGACGGATTTAAACAAAATCTTCAACATAACATGTATTCAAGCTCGGCGATAGTAACCGATAGCAACTCAAACAAAGATTAGAAAACGAACCTCTAATGATAAACACTGCTGGGGATTTGGCCCAGAACCACTGGTTCAGGGTGTAAGCACGTGATTTTTGACCCTCCCCGAGAATTTTCACATTTTTAGCGTGAATATGTGAAATTGGGTCTAGTATAGCTATTTTAACTATTTTACTTTATTTCGTTGCAAAAAGAAAAAAAATCACAAAATATATATATAAATTTTAGTTTATGTATTTCTCATAAACTTGAAAAATACAAAAATTGTACTTTATTTTGGTACTTTATATAAATTCGAAAATTACAAAAAATATAATTCTATTAATGTTTTGTAGTCGTTTTAATTTTGGAAAAATACAAAAAAAATATTACTTTATATTTTATCTTAATATTTAAAAAAACGAAAATTACAAAAATAGTTTATTAATATTTTGTAGCTATTTTAAATCTTGAAAAATATTTAAAAAGATATAGTTTTGTTTAAATACTAGTCTTATTTTTGGTAGTTATTTTGCTTACATAGGACTAGTTAAGCAACGTGTTCCTATTTCTCGGGTCCGGGCAAAAGAATAATATTCGGGTTCAAACTACCCGGTTTTAGGCCTAATTTTCGGACCTAGCCCATAATAAACCGTGTCCAGGACACATGGGGAACCCCACCACGTGTGGGGGACATATGCCTCGAACCCCACCACGCGTGGGGCTCATTTTCATGGGCATTGCATTACAAAAACACGGACTGGGAATTTTTTGGGAAGAAAAACGACTGTTGGTCTTTCTTCTTGATAAAGAAGAAAGAAAGGAAACCTGAAAAAAAAAGGAACAGGAGGGATTTTTGGATTTTGAAGGGGAACGACTACTGTTCCTCTTTCTTCTTAAAAGAGAAAAGAAGCAAACCCTACGAAAAAAAAAAACGATCCCAGTCCCCCTCCCCTCGTCACCTACTGTGGATCGTCGTCCTCCTCCTTTGGAAACCAGTGGCTTCCTCCACCATCCAAACGCACCACCTTCTCAAACAACCACCTCCATCGCCAACAAAACCACCAACTCGACCTCGCGGACCACCCTCCTCCACCATCATCACTACCCAGCCCGACGAGTAGCAACAGCGTCGTCACCTTCACGTCCAAACACCATCGCCCAAACACCATAACCACCACCCAAACGATCACCGGCTGCGTCCACCACCCTTCGTCGACCCTACGTCCGAACACCATTGCTGCCCGCTACCTAGCCTACTACCTCTAAGCTCCCCGCGTCAACCACTGCCCAAACAACCCACCCTACTGTCGCAACCAACGCCCTCGTCATTTTCCAGTCGACAACCATCACCCCGTCACCATTAAACACTGCCCGTCGACCCCCACAATCGTCGACTAAACAGTCCGTCAGCTTCACGCCACTAGCTGAGCCGGAGTTCATGGAGGTGAGCTGCTCGACCTTGTGTTGAGGTCGAGTTCCAGTCCAAGGTCCAAAGGTTGAGTCGAGGTCCGGTGCGTCGAGTTTGTTCCGAGGTTTCGTCGTTGTTCTTCGTTCAGAAAGGTCCGGTTTGAGTTCCGTCGGAATCGTGTTTGTCGTTCTGAGTTTGTCGAGGTGCAAAGGTTAGTAAACCTCGATGTATTAGATAAATAAACTTTACGTTGAATGTTTGAGATGCAATATAAAAATTGGTATGGAAATTTTCTGCCTATGTTTCATTGTCTGCATTTTGGTTCATTTTCATGTTATGTTATTCTTATTTATTTGATGTCGTTTAATTAAGTTGGACTAGTCGCTCTACGACACAAGTTTGACGTTAATCTGTTCGTCCTTTCCTTCGGTTAGGTGATTCGGGAAAAAAAATAGTATTAGTGCATGTTGTTACTACTACCGAAACACTCATTCACTAAACCCCATTTATTAAACTTCTAACAAGTCATGGGATTTTAGTTGTAAAGAGGCCGTAAGTTTAGTATTGTTAAAGGCATAGAAATGGCATCCTTTAAAAATAAATAAATAATTATAAAAAAAAATGAATAAAAAATAATAATAAAAATAAATAAAATGAGACGAGCCTCGCCGGGAAAAAATGTACAGATTGCGGAGCCCTCACAAAAATATGTATTAAATACTTAGATTCTGGGACGGGCCGTTTAGCAAATTTCACGGCCTTACCCAAAGAATAATAATGCGCTAGTTGCTTTAAGCGCGCCTTTAATAATGTTATCTCCCTAAACTCGGGTGCACATTTATGTGACCCAAATCCAAATCTCAACGAAATCGAAATGTGTCTTTAATCACGGGTACATTGACTGTGACGTGGTATGAGATGCATTTCCATGACGTTGCAAATTCCTTTTAAAAAATAAGAATGAGATGAGCCTCGCCCAATAAAAAACACAAATTGCGGGGCCCTCAGTAAATACTTGTTTAAAATTACTTAGAATTCGGGAGGGTCGTTTAGCGAATTTCACGGCCTCCGCAAAATAATAACGCGATAGTCTCTTTAGGCGCGCGTTTAATAATTTACTTTCTTAAACTCGGGTGTGCATTTCATGCGACCCAAATCCAAATCTCAAAACATCAAATAAAATGCGTTCCGGATTGTGGGTGCATTTCATGTGACGCAGTCCAAAGACGTGTTTTAAGCGATGTTCACATTCTTGTAAAAACAATAATAATAAAGCGGTTAAAAGTTAAAATTTGCACATAAGTTCATACTTGTATAAAATCAGATAATCAAGCCGAATATAACAATTGAGCGACCGTGCTAGAACCACGGAACTCGGGAATGCCTAACACCTTCTCCCGGGTTAACAGAATTCCTTATCCGGATTTCTGGTACGCAGACTGTAATATAGAGTCATTCTTTTCCTCGATTCGGGATTAAAATTGGTGACTTGGGACACCCTAAATCTCCCAAGTGGCGACTCTAAAATAAATAAACAAATCCCGTTTCGATTGTCCTTTAATTGGAAAAAACTCCCCTGCGCCCCCTCGGGCGCGGAAAAAGGAGGTGTGACAGCTCTGGCGACTCCGCTGGGGATCACGACCCAGAACCACTGGTTCAGGGTTAGAATTCGAGCTTAGATAAATTGTTATATTTGGTTTTATCTGATTTTTACATATTTGAGCCTAATGTGCTAAATGCTGCTTTTACCGCTTTGATATTATTTGAACTGTATATAAACTGTGCCGAAACCCTTCTCTTCTTACCTCCGGGGAGAAGCTCGCTGGTCGAGACTCCCTATTCTGTTAGTGTCAATACCCGAAATAAGAAAGAGGACGGATAAGTTACGAAGCCGGACGGCCTTTTGGTTCCCGGTAAGTTGCCCCCTCCTCGACTCGAGTTGTCCGCTCGGGTACACTGTCTAGAACACTGACCCAGGTTTTTGAACATAGAATAACGAGCCACATGCCGGATCCCTAGTAGGAACGTTTATTTGCATCATGTGCATTTGACTTAGGGGACTCAACATAGGGGTTGGGTCCGTCTAGGACAAGCAACCTGAAAATAATAGACAATCTTTCGGCATCCTATGTGCTACATGTTGTATTTAGTCAAGGGCGTATGGGTCATTTGGTCATTTCCAGCATGATGTTATTTTAATCAAAGCATGAGGAACATTTGTGGAATCCAAGAAGCCTTGGAATTCCCTATGTCCCCCACGCTTGCTTTTGGGGAAAGCACATGGGGAACATTTGTGGAATCCAAGAAGTCTTGGAATTCCCATATGTCCCCCACGCTTCATATGTTGGGAAAAGTGCATGGGGAGCATTTGCGGAATCCAAGAAGTTTTGGAAATCATTATGTCTCCCATGCCACATTTTTGAAAGAAATAATAAATATAAAAAATAAAATTACAAATAAAACAAAGCATGAAAATTCAAAAAAGATTTTGTATGTTTTCATTATTTTCCACAGGTTTTAAAAAAAAAAAAGAGTCGTGAAAAAGAGGAGAAAAAAAATGACAGTGTAGAGATATAACTACTTATTTTTGAGAAAAATCAATGTCCGAGTAGTATCGAAACTCTGCCGAAATTTTGAGAAAATGAAAATTAGTTTGTTATATTAAAAGCAAAGAAAAATAGAAGAAAAAAAAATCGTCATTGTTCTGTCTTGTGTTAAAAAAAAAAAAAAATGGTTTGTGTTGCCATTAAATGAAAATGAAAAGTCTGGTTTTTTTTAAAAAATATTTCTTTTTATTTTAGTTTGCTTGTCTATGAAAATGATAAAAATACAAAAAATAAAAAAATATAAAAAGAGTCGGGCGTTGAACGTGATTTTATTATTTGTTCCAAAATAAATATATATATATATAATCCAAAAAAAAAGGTTCAAAAGAAAATCCGAAAATATTTTGATTCTTCTTTCAAAATTGAAAAGAAAATTCAAAATTCAAAAAAAATATTTTTTTTTAGAAGCATTCCTTTTATTAAAAGTAAAATTCCCAATATATTTTCTTTTTCTTTAGAATAAAAAAAAAAACAAATGAAAATCCAGGAAAACATATCCTCCTTTTACTTTTGAAATTCTCAAAGTGAAAATCAATAGAAAAGGAATTTTTACAAGTCTTTCTTTCAAAAAGAAATCAATCAAAAAATATATATATACTTCCTTTCTTCTTTTGAAGCAGTTCTTTCACAAATTCTAATTAAAAAAAAATGTTGTTCATTTACTTATTCACGAGGACCGAACTAAGCGGGTTTGATTCTCACCGGATGTGAGATACGTAGGCAACCCTCATCGGGTCCAACCCCCACCTTCTCAAAAAGAAGGAATGTTTTATGTTTTTCGTTAATTCGTTTGTTTGTTATAAATGAAAAATAATAGAATAATAGTCTATTTGTTTGTTGTGAAAATAATAATAAAAAAAATATAGAAAATGGAAAAGGGTCCTCTCAAAAATAGTTTATTCGCCCGAACTACGCGGGTTTGATTCTCACCGGATGTGAGATACGTAGGCAACCCTCATCGGGTCCAACCCCACCTTTGCTAAAAAGCCAAAAACAAACAAATAATGAAAACATGACGACAAAAGAGTCATAAATAAGTCAGGTGATGCTGTTTTGTCATAAATAGCCGAATGTTCCCGAAAGGGACGCCGGAAGGCTGACTTTGCATAAATAGCCACCTTCGGGTCATGTTTAGAATTTTTGGTCCAAGTTGACCCACACAGCCTTATAAGTCTTCGTCCCCGAGGCGCTGAAGGGCCGTGTTTACAACGCCAAGTCTTTTATTGTAATTCGAAAAGAAAAAAAAATCAAAGAGTCAGCGGTCATGTGAATACCGTCTTTTGTCATAATAAGCCGAGCCAGCTTCGGCCGCGTCTTAAACCGTTCTTGCCGAAATAGCCTTAGAGTATCTTTCAGTTGTCGAAAGGTTATTTTCGTAAAAGAATGGACAAGTTTTAAAGTGTCAAAATAATCCTCCCCGGCCTCAAAATTCATGTGAAAATTGGAAGGGGCCACATTTGCAAAAAATAACCATTTGGTTGCATTTGTCGAACAGAGAAAGGGAGCTGGAATTTTGTTTTTAAGTCTACCAATCTTTTGATTAGAACATGCAGGTTGTTTAATTTTCAAGCTTGTGGGTAATCTTTAAATCCTTGAAACCCAGTTTGTTCTAAATTTTTTTTAAAAAAATGTGTGTTTAGTATTGTTTATCTTTTATTGGCCGAACTACGCAAGGTCTGATTCATGCGGGGTCATGATACGTAGGCAATCTCCATAAGATTCGACCACAACAAAAAAAAATGAAAAAAAATAAAAAGGAAAAATGAAAAAAAAAATGAAAAAAAAAGAAAGAAAAATCGAAAAAAAAAAGAAAAAGAAAAACCAAAAAAGAAAAGAAAAGATGTTGTCAATAATGAGGACTGACTGAGTCCATTCTAACCCGTTTGTTTGCAAATAAGTTAAGGTGGTTGGTTTGTGGTAAGCCGGACAATGACACCCAAAATCCTTTACTTGCACCTCCTGATGCACACTCTGCGGGAATCAGGCCTGATGACGGAAGCATTCGAGTCCTATTGGGAACTTGTTGACTAAGGGCAATGATATTGAAGTTGGCAATGGTCATTGCAATACTAATGCAAAGCTCAGTGGCTACGATGCCAAGTTTGATAAAATGGGAGGAAGCTCCGTTCCTTGGTTAACAAGAAAGAAGCAGTTGGTGGCTTATTTTGTGGTCATTTCTGTTGTTCGGATTATTAAGGTTGTAATTGGGATTTTGTCATGTGTCAAACCTTCTTATCTTTCCATTTTTGTCATAGCAGTTTGTTTAAATTTTGTCCAGTTTGTGTTAGGATTTTATTCTGGTTGTTTTGTTTGTTTTATTATTCAAACCATTTCGCCGGTAGTCTAATACAAAGTCGGTCTTTTGTTAGTTCCAGTCGTCTTTTGTTTAGTCCTTTTATAATTTCATTCGATGCCGATTCTAGGAACATGACATGCGCACACACTTTGGGCCTAGTCTTTAAAGTTAATCATAAAACCCTGGAAAGGCGATCCGACCATTTAAAGAAAATAAGGACGGTTTGAGATTATTCAGAGCCCGAGTCATGTGGAACTGGGGCAAGTTAAGCACAAAGAAAACCGTTAAAAGTAAGGTTCGCCAAATTGGCATGAGGGTCGGTCATGAGAATGAGAGTGTCGCCCAACGATGTTTTAGAAGTAACAAATGAACAAACAGATATTGAATATAATTGTCAAGTCCGGCACCATCGGAAGAGACTATAAATCTATTGTTTAATTGTGTTGTTTGCACTTGGCATGTGTTGAAGACTGGAATGACGAAGGCATTTTGTTCTGCTACCCAAACACTTTATCCTTCGTTAGCCCTTTGAGCCTTATTTATTTTCTTTCATACCCCTCGTTCGGAATTAGTAGCAACGAATAAAATACGCAAGCATGGCAGGTAAGAGAAAAGAAAGAAAAGAAAACAACAAAATGGAAAAAGAAGAATAAAAGAAAAAGAGAGGAAGAAAAAAAAAACGACAAAAGAAAAAGAGAAAAGAAAAATGATAACAAAAAGCAAAAAAGGGAAAGTCAAATGAAAAAGAGGAATTGGGAACTACGTTCGACCTGATTCCTCAAAGAGGATACGTAGGCGCTTCACGCTCGGTCATAGTTTTGAAAAATAAAAAAAAATCAATTAAAATATCCCCAAGCAAGAAACTGGGGCAGATGTTGCGTTTGTTGTAAATAAATCTAGTTCCGAAAGTTGTAATTAATAACCCAAAATCGATGCATTTTGAGTCTTTAATACCCTTTCTTTCTAGCCCTATCCAAAAAACCACATTACGG
The DNA here is from genome assembly GCF_000393655.2 of Nicotiana sylvestris. Taxonomy (NCBI): domain Eukaryota; kingdom Viridiplantae; phylum Streptophyta; class Magnoliopsida; order Solanales; family Solanaceae; genus Nicotiana; species Nicotiana sylvestris. The sequence continues at coordinate 23,630,924 of NC_091060.1, forward strand.
TCCAAAGAAAGACCTTCTGATCAGTTTTCAAAAAATGCCAAGTCAGACAAATGAAGAGTCTTACCGGCGAACATAACATTCTGTTCCACAGCAGAAAGGACTCTAATCTCCAACAGAAAGAGTCATACCGGCAACACTCCAAATCCCCCCAGCTGGAGAGTGATACAAATGAGAGAGTCTTATCGGTGAAAACCTTCACAGGCACCATAAGGCGATGAAAGCTGAGAGAAAAGCCAAAAATGAGAGAGACTTGATAGTGAAAACCCTTCGGGCACTGCAAGTCGAATAAGATTAAGAATCAGATGGGGAATCACCAATTGAGGATCTTGAAAGATGATTGACGGTAAAGGATAGGCCCCATATGCATGTCATGGCCATTAGAGTCGGTATCTGCGTTTGATAGGTTTTTATTTATAGTTTCTTTTGTAAAAGAGTCATCGTTTCCTTTGTCTTTTATTTTGTTTCTGTTATCTTTCTCCTTTCATAAAAAATTTCCCCAATAGAGTCTGTCCGGTCAGAACAAGTATGAAATGACTTCAAAATATGCCATCAGCTTTCCAAGATGAGATCTGACTAGTATATCCGAATGGTATAGTCAGCAAGGAACAAGCGCGAGGTCAGTGTCAAAAAAGATATCCCCAGCAAAGGGAATTGACAAAAGGATTGACGAGCATCAAGAGGGATATCCTTGCCAAAATCAAAAGTTATAAACCTCAAGGCCAAGGCCCATGGACAAAGCAAGGAAAGCAGTGAGCATGATTTGGCGAAATCCATACTAGACTAAAAGGTCGGGGAAGATGCCAGTTTCCAAGCTATTCCACAAAAGAAGAAGGATATCCCCCAGCAGGAAGGGATTATCCCCAGCACATAATATCATCCCCAACAAGTCGTGGAGAACAGCGCAAGGAAGGAGAAAGGGAAAGCCATCCCAGTAGGAGTATCAAAACCAACCACCATGTTTTAAACTAACAAAATTTTGTTTGATTTGAAGCAGGTAACGGAAATGGCATTGATGCCAGAACTGCATGCCACAAGGGATATTATCAAACTGGGGCAGAAAATTTTCCTTCCATTTAGAAAATTTTCTGGAAGTCAGGTACCCCCAGCTGATAACATTTTACCCCCCAACAGGTAAGTAAATAATTCCCCAACAGTGTTATCCCTAGCGATTGCGAGGAGTCCAACACGAGGTTGGAAAGTCGGTATCCTCAGCGGTTAGTCTTCAAAGGAGGAAGCTAATAATAGTAATAATAATAATTAAAAAAAAAGGAATAATAATAATAAAAAAAAAAATAATAATAAATGGGGAAGGTAGAAAGGGAAAACTCATCCCAATCCCCAGCAAGTATTCAAGGTAAGACATCTTCAAGTCTTAAGGATATTTTGGGTTCATCCGCCCTCAAATAGGATCTGTTGGGTTCATCCGCCCTCAAATAGGATATGTCGGGTTCATCCGCCCTCAAATAGGATCTGTCGGGTTCATCCGCCCTCAAATAGGATATGTTGGGTTCATCCGCCCTCAAATAGGATCTGTCGGGTTCATCCGCCCTCAAATAGGATCTGTCGGGTTCATCCGCCCTCAAATAGGATATGTTGGGTTCATCCGCCCTCAAATAGGATCTGTCGGGTTCATCCGCCCTCAAATAGGATATGTTGGGTTCATCCGCCCTCAAATAGGATCTGTTGGATTCATCCGCCCTCAAATAGGATCTGTTGGGTTCATCCGCCCTCAAATAGGATCTGTCGGGTTAATCCGCCCTCAAATAGGATCTGTCGGGTTCATCCGCCCTCAAATAGGATATGTTGGGTTCATCCGCCCTCAAATAGGATCTGTTGGGATAATCCGCCCTCAAATAGGATCTGTCGGGTTCATCCGCCCTCAAATAGGATCTGTTGGGTTAATCCACCCTCAAATAGGATCTGTTGGGTTAATCCGCCCTCAAATAGGATCTGTCGGGTTCATCCGCCCTCAAATAGGATACGTTGGGTTCATCCGCCCTCAAATAGGATATGTTGGGTTCATCCGCCCTCAAATAGGATATGTTGGGTTCATCCGCCCTCAAATAGGATCTGTTGGGTTAATCCGCCCTCAAATAGGATCTGTTGGGTTCATCCGCCCTCAAATAGGATCTGTCGGGTTCATCCACCCTCAAATAGGATATGTTGGGTTCATCCGCCCTCAAATAGGATCTGTCGGGTTCATCCGCCCTCAAACAGGATATGTTGGGTTCATCCGCCCTCAAATAGGATATGTTGGTTTCAGTCTTTACATTTCTTGACAGCCGCCCACCTGAATAACGAGAGGAATACATTTTCTGTCTTTTCATTTCTGTTCAAGGTCACCCACCAGTATAATGCGGGCGTATCATTTTTCATGTCTTTACCAGGCGCCCACCTGAATAACGAGAGGAATACATTTCAGTGTTTGCATTTCATGTACCAGGCACCCACCTGAATAACGAGAGGAATACATTTCAGTGTTTGCATTTCATGTACCAGGCGCCCACCTGTATAACGAGAGGAATACATTTCAGTATTTGCATTTCATATACCAGGCGCCCACCTGTATAACGAGAGGAATACATTTCAGTCTTTTTATTTTAAGTGTTGAAATTGGGAGCCCGCCCAGATAACAGAGGCATACATTCAGTTTTTACTTTCAAGTGTTGAAGTTGGGAGCCCGCCCAGATAACAGAGGCATACATTCAGTCTTTACTTTTAAGTGTTGAAGTTGGGAGCCCGCCCAGATAACAGAGGCATACATTCAGTCTTTTTATTTCAATTGTTGAAGTTGGGAGCCCGCCCAGATAACAGAGGCATACATTTCCTTTCTAAGTCAAGTTTTACCAATAGGAGACGCACTTCCTAGATCCACTGCACCAGTAGGAGACGCACTTCCTAAGCAAGTTTCACCAGTAGGAGACGCACTTTCTAAGCAAGTTTTATCAGTAGGAGACGCACTTCCTAAGATAAGTTACACCAATAGGAGACGCACTTCCTAAAAATATTTCACCAGTAGGAGACGCACTTCCTAAGCAAGTTTCACCAGTAGGAGACGCACTTCCTAAGCAAGTTTTATCAGTAGGAGATGCACTTCCTAAGATAAGTTTCACCAGTAGGAGACGCACTTCCTAAGTTTCAGTTTCTCCAATAGGAGACGCACTTCCTAAGATATGTTTCACCATAGGAGACGCACTTCCTAAGCAAGTTTCATCAATAGGAGACGCACTTCCTAAGTCAGTTTCACCATAGGAGACGCACTTCCTAAAGTTCAGTTTCACCATAGGAGACGCACTTCCTAAGTTCATTTCACCCATAGGAGACGCACTTCCTAAGTTTAGTTCTACCAATAGGAGACGCACTTCCTAAGTTCAGTTTTACCATTAGGAGACGCACTTCCTAAGAATAGGTTCACCAATAGGAGACGCACTTCCTAAGTTGATTTCACCAATAGGAGACGCACTTCCTAAGCTAAGTTTTACCAATAGGAGACGCACTTCCTAAGCTAAGTTTTACCAATAGGAGACGCACTTCCTAGATCCATTGTACCAATAGGAGACGCACTTCCTAAGAATAGTTTCACCCAGTAGGAGACGCACTTCCTAAGAACAGTTATCCCCAATAGGAGACGCACTTCCTAAGTTTATTGTACCCACAGGAGACGCACTTCCTAAGAATAGTTATCCCCAATAGGAGACGCACTTCCTAAGTTTATTGTACCCACAGGAGACGCACTTCCTCAAAGTTTAGTTTTACCCGTAGGAGACGCACTTCCTAATCGAGATTTTATTCATAGGAGACGCACTTCCTAGTTTCTAGTCACTGAAGTTTTCACCCTTAGGAGACGCACTTCCTAGTTTAGCTCATTCCGATTCAACCATAGAAGACACACTTTCTAGTTTGAGTCGTTGAGGTTTTTATTTTAGCAGACACATTTGCTAGCAAGAGTTTTGGTTTTACTCATAGGAGATGCACATCCTAGCCTAGTCTTTAGTTTACTCTCATCATTGCATCAGTAGTGTAAGTAAGTTACGATTTTGCTAACGACTCACAAACCTCCCCACTACAAACTGGGTTAGGAAATTTTGTTTGTTTTAATTGTCAGGGACCCGCCTGTAGAACGGAGGTTGTTGCGTGTCGAAGATAGAAGAAGTCAGGAGTCCGCCTGTAGAACGGGGAAACATTTTTCAAGATCAAGCAGTGACCCACTGGAAAGCAGAAGGTTACAACAAAAATCCCCAGCACTCAATCCAAGATAGAAGCAACAAGAAGCTCGCCCCAAGAATGCAAGTCAACAGTCTGGGATGATCAACAGAAGCTGGTCACCAAAAAACAAAAAAACAAGAAGAAAAAAGAGAGAGAAAAAGAAAAAAAGAAAAGAACCCAAATTACGGAAGTGGAGAACAAATGTGGTCTGCTCAAGAACTAGCACCTACAACTAGCAAGTATCAAGGTTCAGATCCAAAGTCTGTATGAAGCACCATTCAAGACTCAAGACCAAGTTTCAGAAGACTTAAGAGATAGGAATCCTTGTAACTAGTAGCTGATAGGCTTAGTTAGTCTTTTTCAGTTTTCATTTTTGTTGTAATGACAGGACCGCGGACCGGAACCTCAACGGAACGGCACCTCGATCGGCTCTCCACCTCGGTACACTTCACTATCTCTCTCATTCCCGAACTACACGTGGCCTGATTCCTGTATAACCAAGGATATGTAGGCAGCTCAGATACCAGGGCTCGGTCACATTCCCTCCCTTTCCTTAAGTGTAGTCCGTCCAAGTAATGGTCGGGTCAAAAACACGTCTAGTCGTTCTTTGTCGGAAAACTCTTCGTGTTTCCAGTCAAAGAGGGGCAGCTGTAAGCACGTGATTTTTGACCCTCCCCGAGAATTTTCACATTTTTAGCGTGAATATGTGAAATTGGGTCTAGTATAGCTATTTTAACTATTTTACTTTATTTCGTTGCAAAAAGAAAAAAAATCACAAAATATATATATAAATTTTAGTTTATGTATTTCTCATAAACTTGAAAAATACAAAAATTGTACTTTATTTTGGTACTTTATATAAATTCGAAAATTACAAAAAATATAGTTCTTATTAATATTCTATAGTCATTTTAACTTTGAAAAATACAAAAAATATTGCTTCATATTTTATTTTAATATTTAAAAAAACGAAAATTACAAAAAATAGTTTTATTAATATTTTGTAGCTATTTTAAATCTTGAAAAATATTTAAAAAGATATAGTTTTGTTTAAATACTAGTCTTATTTTTGGTAGTTATTTTGCTTACATAGGACTAGTTAAGCAACGTGTTCCTATTTCTCGGGTCCGGGCAAAAGAATAATATTCGGGTTCAAACTACCCGGTTTTAGGCCTAATTTTCGGACCTAGCCCATAATAAACCGTGTCCAGGACACATGGGGAACCCCACCACGCGTGGGGGACATATGCCTCGAACCCCACCACGCGTGGGGCTCATTTTCATGGGCATTGCATTACAAAAATACGGACTGGGAATTTTTTGGGAAGAAAAACGACTGTTGGTCTTTCTTCTTGATAAAGAAGAAAGAAAGGAAACCTGAAAAAAAAAGGAACAGGAGGGATTTTTGGATTTTGAAGGGGAACGACTACTGTTCCTCTTTCTTCTTAAAAGAGAAAAGAAGCAAACCCTACGAAAAAAAAAACGATCCCAGTCCCCCTCCCCTCGTCACCTACTGTGGATCGTCCTCCTCCTCCTTTGAAAACCAGTGGCTTCCTCCACCATCCAAACGCACCACCTTCTCAAACAACCACCTCCATCGCCAACAAAACCACCAACTCGACCTCGCGGACCACCCTCCTCCACCATCATCACTACCCAGCCCGACGAGTAGCAGCAGCGTCGTCACCTTTACGTCCAAACACCATCGCCCAAACACCATAACCACCACCCAAACGATCACCGGCTGCGTACACCACCCTTCGTCGACCCTACGTCCGAACACCATTGCTGCCCGCTACCTAGCCTACCACCTCTAAGCTCCCCGCGTCAACCACTGCCCAAACAACCCACCCTACTGTCGCAACCAACGCCCTCGTCATTTTCCAGTCGACAACCATCACCCCGTCACCATTAAACACTGCCCGTCGACCCCCACAATCGTCGACTAAACAGTCCGTCAGCTTCACGCCACTAGCTGAGCCGGAGTTCATGGAGGTGAGCTGCTCGACCTTGTGTTGAGGTCGAGTTCCAGTCCAAGGTCCAAAGGTTGAGTCGAGGTCCGGTGCGTCGAGTTTGTTCCGAGGTTTCGTCGTTGTTCTTCGTTCAGAAGAGGTCCGGCTTGAGTTCCGTCGGAATCGTGTTTGTCGTTCTGAGTTTGTCGAGGTGCAAAGGTTAGTAAACCTCGATGTATTAGATAAATAAACTTTACGTTGAATGTTTGAGATGCAATATAAAAATTGGTATGGAAATTTTCTGCCTATGTTTCATTGTCTGCATTTTGGTTCATTTTCATGTTATGTTATTCTTATTTATTTGATGTTGTTTAATTAAGTTGGACTAGTCGCTCTACGACACAAGTTTGACGTTAATCTGTTCATCCTTTCCTTCGGTTAGGTCATTCGGGAAAAAAAATAGTATTAGTGCATGCTGTTACTACTACCGAAACACTCATTCACTAAACCCCATTTATTAAACTTCTAACAAGTCATGGGATTTTAGTTGTAAAGAGGCCGTAAGTTTAGTATTGTTAAAGGCATAGAAATGGCATCCTTTAAAAATAAATAAATAATTATAAAAAAAAAATGAATAAAAAATAATAATAAAAATAAATAAAATGAGACGAGCCTCGCTGGGAAAAAATGTACAGATTGCGGAGCCCTCACAAAAATATGTATTAAATACTTAGATTCTGGGACGGGCCGTTTAGCAAATTTCACGGCCTTACCCAAAGAATAATAATGCGCTAGTTGCTTTAAGTGCGCCTTTAATAATGTTATCTCCCTAAACTCGGGTGCACATTTATGTGACCCAAATCCAAATCTCAACGAAATCGAAATGTGTCTTTAATCACGGGTACATTGACTGTGACGTGGTATGAGATGCATTTCCATGACGTTGCAAATTCCTTTTAAAAAATAAGAATGAGATGAGCCTCGCCCAATAAAAAACACAAATTGCGGGGCCCTCAGTAAATACTTGTTTAAAATTACTTAGAATTCGGGAGGGTCGTTTAGCGAATTTCACGGCCTCCGCAAAATAATAACGCGATAGTCTCTTTAGGCGCGCGTTTAATAATTTACTTTCTTAAACTCGGGTGTGCATTTCATGCGACCCAAATCCAAATCTCAAAACATCAAATAAAATGCGTTCCGGATTGTGGGTGCATTTCATGTGACGCAGTCCAAAGACGTGTTTTAAGCGATGTTCACATTCTTGTAAAAACAATAATAATAAAGCGGTTAAAAGTTAAAATTTGCACATAAGTTCATACTTGTATAAAATCAGATAATCAAGCCGAATATAACAATTGAGCGACCGTGCTAGAACCACGGAACTCGGGAATGCCTAACACCTTCTCCCGGGTTAACAGAATTCCTTATCCGGATTTCTGGTACGCAGACTGTAATATAGAGTCATTCTTTTCCTCGATTCGGGATTAAAATTGGTGACTTGGGACACCCTAAATCTCCCAAGTGGCGACTCTGAAATAAATAAACAAATCCCGTTTCGATTGTCCTTTAATTGGAAAAAAACTCCCTTGCGCCCCCTCGGGCGCGGAAAAAGGAGGTGTGACACAGGGTTAAGAATTCGAGCTTAGAATAATTGTTGTTATTTGGCTTTGTTTATTATCTGATTTTATTACATGTTTTGAGCCTAATGTGCTAAATGCTGCTTTTACCGCTTTGATATTATTTGAACTGTACATATAAACTGTGCCGAAACCCTTCTCTTCTTACCTCCGGGGAGAAGCTCGCTGGTCGAGACTCCCTATTCTGTTAGTGTCATATCATGAAATAAGAAAGAGGTCGGACAAGTTACAAAGTCGGACGATCCCGCGGGTCCCCGGTACGTAGCCCCCTCCTCGACTCGAGTTGTCCGCTCGGGTACACTGTCTAGAACAAATACCCAGGTTTTGAACCTAGAATAACTCAATTTCATGCCGGATCCCTAGTAGGAGCGTTTATTTGCATCATGTGCATTTGACTTAGGGGACTCAACACAGGGGTTGGGTCTGTCTAGGACAAGCAACCTGAAAATAATAGACCATCTTGCAACTTGCATCCTATGTGCAACATGTTGTATTTAGTCAAGGGCGAATGAGTCATTTGGTCATTTCCAGCATGGTTTATTTTAATCAAAGCATGGGGAACATTTGTGGAATCCAAGAAGTCTTGGAATTCTCCATGTCCCCCACGCTTCATTTTTGGGGAAAAGTACATGGGGAACATTTGTGAAATCCAAGAATTCTTGGAATTCCCTATGTCCCCCACGCTTCGTTTTTGGGAAAAGCACATGGGGAACATTTGTGGAATCCAAGAAGTCTTGGAATTCCCTATGTCCCCCACGCTTCATTTTTGGGAAAAGCACATGGGGAACATTTGCGGAATCCAAGAAGTCTTGAAATTTCCTATATCCCCCATAAAATATATATGTATATATAAAAAAAAAACATTGAAAATTTAAAAAAAAAAAGATTGTGTATGTTTTCATCACCATCCACAAATTAGAAAATAGTGGAATTGAGGAGAAAATAACAGTGTAGAGATGTGACTACTTATTGTTAGGAAGCAAATGTCCAAGTAGTGTCGAAACTCTGCCGAAATTTTGAGAAAATAAAAAAAATATGTCTTATAGTTTGTTTTTATTAAAAGCAAAGGAAAAGTAGAAGAAATTATCATTGTTTTGTCTTGTTTTTCTAAAAAAAAAAAAGATTAATAGAAAAGAAAATAGTTTGTCTTGCCATAAAAATGAAAGTAAAAAAAAAAGAGTCTTGTTTTTGAAATATGTTTTATTTATTTGTTTATGAAAATGACAAAATTAAAATAATCCAAAAATATTTTCCATTATTGACTTCTTTAGAAAGTCTTTCTAATTGTTTTTTTAAAAAATAAAAAAAAATAAAAAAAATATAATATATAAAAAAAAAAACAAATCCGAAAATATTTTGATTCTTTTTTCAAATTGAAAAGAAAATTCAAAATTCAAAAAACATTTTTAGAAGCATTTCTTTTATTAAAGGTAAAATTCAAAAAAAATTCTTCTTTTTCTTTAGAAAAAAGGGCAATGAAAATTCAAAAAAGTATATCTTAGAAGTATTTCTTTTAAAAAGAAAATCAATCAAAAATCCAAAAAAATACTTCCTTTCTTCTTTTAAAGTAGCGCTTTCAGAAATTCAAAAAAAAAAGAAGTTAGTTCATCTACTTATTTGCCCGAACTACGCGGGTTTGATTCTCACCGGATGTGAGGTACGTAGGCAACCCTCATCGGGTCCAACCTCACCTTTTGCTAAAAATCCAAAAAAAAACAAATAAATAATAATGAAGTAAAAAAAAATATATATATATGTCAAATTTTAATTTTGTCATAAAGAAGTCGGGTGACGCTGTTTTATCAAGACATAGCCGAATGTTCCCGAAAGGGACGCCGGAAGGCTGACTTTGCATAAACAGCCACCTTTGGGTCATTTTTAAGACTTGGTCCAGTTGACCCCCACAGCCTAAAAATCTTCGTCCCCGAGACGTTGAAAGGCCGTGTTTGCAATATTGACTTTTCTAATTTGAAAAACGATAACAAAGAGTTATAAATAAGTCAGGTGATGTTGTTTTGTCATAAATAGCCAAATGTTCCCGAAAGGGACGCCAGAAGGCTGATTTGGCATAAACAGCCACCTTTGGGTCATTTTGAGATATGGACACACACAACCTTAAAAATCTTCGTCCCCCAGGCGCTGAAGGGCCGTGTTTGCAACACCAGGTTTTTATTGCAATTTGAAAAGAAAAAAAACAAAGAGTCAGCGGTCAGGTGAATACCGTTCGGATTTTTGGTCAAAATAAGCCGAGCCAGCTTCGGCCGCGTCTTAAACCGTTCTTGCCGAAATAGCCTTAGAGTATCTTTCAGTTGTCGAAAGGTTATTTTCGTAAAAGAACGGACAAGTTTGTAAAGTGTCATAAAATAATCCTCCCCGGCCTCAAAATTCATGTGAAATTTGGAAGGGGCCACATTTGCAAAAATAACCGTTTGGTTGCATTTGTCGAACAGAGAAAGGGAGCTAGCCTTTTGTTTTTGAGTTTATAAATCTCTTTATTAGAATATATGGGTTGTTTGATTTTCGAGTTTGTAGGTCATCTTTAAACCATTGAAACCCAGTTTGTTTTATTATGAAAATTGATAAGAAAAAAATGTTTATTACTGTTTATCTTTTATTGGTCCGAACTACGCAAGGTCTGATTCATGCAGGGTCATGATACGTAGGCAATCTCCATAAGATTCGACCACACAAAAAAAAATGATGAAAAAGAGAAAAAAGAAAAAGAAAAACAAAGGTAAAAAATAAATAAATATATATATATATATATATATATATATATATATATATATATATATATATATATATATATATATATATATATATATATATATATTGATAATAATAAGGACCGACTGATTCCATTCTAACATATTTGGTTTTGAATTGTGAAGAAAGTTGAGGTGGTTGGTTTGTGCCTCAAAGAAAAATGACAACTAACGTCGAAGCTGTTACAAGTGCTCCAGAGACTCAGAGTGGGAAGGTTCCTCGTCATGAGTCACAATTTGCGACACAACAAGAGCAGTACCACTCTCCTGAGTATCACTCATACTCGTTTGATCTTGCTGCAAAAACTGAGAAGCCTGCCCGAAAGATGGTACAGGAAGAAATGACCCAAGGAGTGAAAAGCTTAGAACAATGGTTGGAAAACATGCAAGGGCTAGCAGGCCAAAAGAGTGTTGCCTTCAAAGATCTATGTATGTTCCCCGATGTCCACTTGCCGCCTGGTTTCAAGACCCCCAAATTTGAAAAGTACGATGGACATGGAGATCCCATAGCCCACCTGAAAAGGTATTGCAATCAACTGAGAGGGGCAGGAAGAAATGAAAAATTGTTGATGGCTTATTTTGTGGAAAGCCTTACGGGAGTAGCCTCCGAATGGTTTATGGATCAAGACACGTCTCGCTGGTATGTCTGGGATGACATGGCACAGGCCTTTGTCAGACAGTTCCAATACAACATCGACATTCCCCCAGACCGCATTTCCCTTTCAAACCTGAAGAAGAAACCAAGTGAAAGTTTCAGGGAATATGCCATAAAATGGAGAGAGCAAGCAGCTCGAGTTAAGCCACCCATGGATGACCACGAGCTAATTACTGTCTTCCTTCAAGCGCAAGAGCCAGATTACTTTCAAAACATGGTGTCCGCAGTTGGCAAAACCTTCTCGGAAGCAATCAAAATTGGAGAAATGGTAGAGAATGGTCTTAAGACAGGCAAAATTATAAGTCAAGCTGTTCTTAAAGCCGCAACTCAGGCTGTCCGGGTTGAGTCAGATAATCTTAGCGACACAAATGAGGAGATTGAAGAAATCATGATGACATCAGGGTCTAGAAGAGGTCCCAGGAGAACATCTCGAAGGTATGAGCAGCCTCCTCAGGTTTTCTATGGCTCCCCCCATCCTCACGTCCAGAATACCACCAAACGACCAAACAGTCCACCAGCTGACCCCTCTCCGTCTCGCCTGCGTCGCCCCTCTCTGTCTCGCCTGCGTCGCCCCTCCACCGTCGACCACTGCCCCAAACACCACCCAAACACCACCATAAACAGACCCAACACCACGTCCAAACCCTACTGTCACGCCCAAACTCCACCTCCATCAACAAACCTTCAACTCCCTCACCTTCCCCGACGCCGGAAAACGACCCCAAGTCACCTTCCCCATCACCCACCCAGCCATAACCATCGCCATAACCAGCCTCACCCTCCTTGTCAACTGAACCACCCACCAGACGCCATAACCACCAACCTTCGACGAAAAACCCAGTCGCACCACTCCGTCAACTGTTCAAACGACCACCTCCGTTCAGCTGCCCTCCCAATGCCAAAACCACCTCCAGTAAACCACCAAACGACCCTTCAACCAGCTCCCTCCGTCGTCGTCACTGCCCGACGATCACTACCCCATAACCCTACTCCCCCACGTCCAGAGTACAACCAGACACCGTCCAAGCACCACCACCAGACATCGTTGACAACAACCCACTGCCGCTGCCCAGCTCGAACGTCCAAACCAGTCGCACCCCCCCTCGCGTTCAAAGGATCACCTGGGAAAACCAGTGGCAGCCATGTTTCATGCTCAGTCCGTTCGAGTTCGAGTTTTAGCGCGAGCTATTCCGTTTGAGCTGTGATGACTGTTTCCATGGTTTCCCGTTTGAAGTCCGTTCGAGTGCCGAGGTGAGGTTCCAGTTCGTTGGTCTCGTTGCGTCATTTCGCCGACTATGGCTCCATTTCGGTTTGATGAATGAGTTGTAAATCCCCAGCAGTGTTTATCATTAGAGGTTCGTTTTCTAATCTTTGTTTGAGTTGCTATCGGTTACTATCGTGTCCGAGCTTGAATACATGTTATGTTGAAGATTTTGTTTAAATCCGTCGAGTTTTAGTTTTGTGCTTATGTTATTGCTATCTCGAATGGGCATGCTAGACGAAAGTTGTACAAAAGTTTTCATGTTCGTGACTAGCTTGCCGAATGGGTAGTCGGATTGATTTAATAAGCTCTGTTATAATTTTATTAGTCATTATTCAGTTGTTCATCATATGGTTTAGTTCTAAATGTAGGTTCATGTTTAATTGTAATTCGTCAAAGCTTGAGATACTCTTCATTAGCCTTGTATCCTACTAGCTTCCATTGTTCGATTAATAAATTAGGATTTCTTTTTTTAGAAACGAACTTAATAGAAAATATAGTCGTTGTAGGTTTACCCTTTAAAATAAGAACGAGACGAGCCTCACCAAATAAAACTTATAGAGTGCGGGGCCCTCACAGAATGTATGGTTTAATTAGAATTCGGAAGGACCGTTTAGCGAATTTCACGGTCTTCCCAAAATAATAACGCGATAGTCTCTTTAGGCGCGTGTCTAATATTTTACCTTCTTAAACTCGGGTGCACATTTATGTGACTCAAATCCAAATCTCAACGGAGTCGAAATGTGTTTCTAATCACGGGTACATTGATTGTGACGTGGTTCGAGATGCGTGTCCATGACGTTGCAAATTCCTTTTTTTAAAATAATAATAATAATAATAATAAGAATGAGATGAGCCTCGCCAAAATAAAAATACAAATTTGCGGGGCCCTCAGTAAATATTTGCTTTTAAATTGCTTAGATTTCGGGGTGGACTGTTTAGCAAAATTCCACGGTCCTACCCAAAATAAATACGCTAGTCGCTTTAGGCACACCTTTAATAATTTAATTTCCTTAAGCTCGGGTGCACATTGATGTGACCCAAATCCAAATCTCAACGGAGTCAAAGTGTGTCGACGACCACGGGTGCATTGATTGTAACGTGGTTCGAGATACATTTTCACAACGTTGCAATTCTTGATAAAATAACAATAAATGATAAAAGCGGTTAAAAGTTAAAATTTGCACATCGGTCCAACATGTATAAAATCAGATAATCAAGCCAAATATAATAGTTGAGCGACCGTGCTAGAACCACGGAACTCGGGAATGCCTAACACCTTCTCCCGGGTTAACAGAATTCCTTATCCGGATTTCTGGTATGCAGACGGTAATATAGAGTCATTCTTTTCCTCGATTCGGGATTAAAATTGGTGACTTGGGATACCCTAAATCTCCCAAGTGGCGACTCTGAAATAAATAAATAAATCCCCTTTCGATTGTCCTTTAATTGGAAAAAACTCCCTTGCGTCCTCGCGGGTGCGTAAAAAGGAGGTGTGAGAGCTGTCACACCTCCTTTTTGCGCGCCCGCCCCGAAGGGTTAAATGCGCGAGGGAGTTTTTCCAATTTAAGTGACAATATTCGAAGTGAGATTGTTTATTTAATTCAGAGTCGCCACTTGGGAAAGGTTTGGCTTTTGGTGTCCCAAGTCACCGGTTTATCTTGAATCCCAAATCGAGAAAATGTTTGACTTTTCCAAATGAAGTCTGCGAACCAGAAATTCTAAGCAAGGAATTTTGTTGACCCGAGGGAAGGTGTTAGGCACCCTCGAATCCCGTGGTTCTAGCACGGTCGCTTAAATTGTTATAATGGCTAAATATCGGATTTAAATACATGTTGTGACTTATGTGCTTTTATTAAGTTTAAAACCGCTTTTATTATTATCATTTATTTTTATAGAATTGCAACGTCGTGAAAATGCATCTCGAACCACGTCACAATCAATGCACCCGTGGTTGTTAACACATTTCGACTCCGTTGAGATTTGGATTTGGGTCACATCAATGTACACGAATTTAAGAATATAATTTAATTGAACCGTGCCTAAAAAAGTCTAACGCGTTATATTTTTTGGAGAAAGCCGTGAGATTCACTAAACAACCTGTCCTGAATTCTAAATATTTATTATGGTTAGTTATTGAGGGCCCCGCAATTTGCATTCTTACTTGGCGAGGCTCGTCTCATTATTTTAGAAAAGGATATCCTGAAGCGACTACATTTCTATTACGTTTGTCTCTAAAAAAATAAAAGAGAAAAATACCAAACTTACTTGTTTAAGCAACTAACATACTAAATCTCTACTATATGTGACGAGTCCGAATTTTGCTTGATTGCCTAATTGGTTGTTTATGAGGTGAGAATTATTTCATGCCTCGTCTTCAAGGAGTGAATAAGCTTTGTTAATTTGATAGGAGAGATTTCAAGCAACAAATAACTCATACTAAATTTACATTAAACAAACCTTAAGTTTGAACTTTATAATTAACTTATTTAGGCTTGATAAATGAAATCGACTACTTATTAAGAAAAACTACTGTTAATTGGATTCAAGAATGCCTATTAGTTTTCCTCGAAAGTCATCGCATTATTCCGAAACAATGAATCTATATTGAAGCCCATATCGAAACTATGTAGAAACAAGTAATCTAACAAAAGGGTTGGCGTACATTATTACCCTATTAACGTAACACTGCATGAGAATTAGTTTGGGGTACACTTATCTTGAAGTCAAATGGAACCGAATATAGCAGATTCGATAGTTCAGAGATCTAGGCAAAAATACATACATATGCTTGCTATGATTCTATGTTATGATGTCATAACTGAAACAAAACTAACGGTTGTATGCATTAAAACACATCTGATCTAACAAGCAAATGCTATCTAATTGTTTATCTCAACTTAGAATGTATGTTAATTTATACAGAGTATTTGCAGTTTGCAGTTAAACAAATACAGGCTAAACTAACATTCAACCTATTTTGAACACAAGTATTATAAAGTAAACAGACATTCGTTTCTTTATTTCTGCTTCAAACTTCAAACTTTCAACAACATATGGTTTCAGAAGTTGTGTACCTGGAAATGTTTGACAATTGAAGAAAAAAGGGAAGTCAGCAGAGTAACAATGGCAACAAGTGCAACAGCAGTAACAACAGGTAACCAATAGAACAAATCCCAGTGCAAGATGCAGTTAGAGCCGATGGAAAAATGGCAAAATGAAACAATTTCCCAGTAGTGTGGAATCAGAATTTAGGCAGAACAAATCCAGAAGTGAACTAATGCTACCACACAACCAGTAACCTCAATCAAGACTCAGAAGAAAACAATATGGAACAAGGAAATCCAGACCAGTGAGAATCAAGACAAAGATGAAAATGCAGTCCCTATTTCTGTGATATGCCTCTATCTATCTATTTCTGTCTGTGTGTGTATATATCAAAATCTGTTCCTCTATCACCTTTTCTTAACAATTTCCCTGTGTGTCTGTATATTATCCTTTCCCTCTTCTCAAAATCTCCTCCCCTAATATCAGGTGTCCCCCCCTTTTATAAGCCTCCAATCACCCCTTTAACAGCCTGTTTTAGACAATCAGAACACCCTCCCATGTGCTGCCTTCTTTTCAGTTTCCACTTACCATTTAAATAAAAACAAACCCCATGACATTCTCTGGAAAACTTACTTTTTTAGTAAGGTTTATTATTTCTGAAACTAAAGCAGTGTATGGGCAACAGAATGTGATCTGACAGCATATGCTGTCAACTATTTTATTCAAAAGCCCATATGCAGGGCACATGCTATGCACAAATGCACCTGTGGTGCACAAATGCACATGTTGTGCACAAGTGAACATGCCCTCCAATTCAGAACTTAAACAAAACATTCCTTTTACATTTCTAATTCAAATTAACCACTATAAGTAAACAAACTCAGTTCCTAATTGATTCAAACAAATGTGTCCAGAAGCAAATCGATTTGTTGTTGTTCAGGCAGTTGAAACTAATTGACGACACATGTCGACTCGACTATATTAATCATAACATGTACAATCGTAGCCAAAAATCAGACATTTAACAGTATCGACACATGATTTGAATTGTACTGACCAAACAGAATTGTACTCGAGGAGTCAGTTAATCGGTTCAAATTTTGAGATTCAGTTAATTGCACAACACATACATACATACGCATTATCAGAACAGGAGAGGGACCTAATCAAACACGTAGGTTCAAACAAAGTGGACAGGACACAGTTTGATAAAACTCAAAACACAAATTTCACAAAACATGAACAGCCTTTAAAACAATCACATGGACTAACACAAATAAAGAAAAGAAAGCGAAACTCACCTTAAACCCCGAAAAATCAAAAGACCCTAGCTTGGACTCGAACAGACCTTTCTTAAGGCTGAACGGACTTTAATCGAAGTGTTTCTCAGATGAGAAACACTTCGATTAAGGTCCATTAGACCTTAATCTCTTCGGCTTGAACAAGATACGGACCAGTGACGAGGAACCCTAAGGTTCCAAAAATTAGATTCGGGATTCATGCTTCCCTGGTCAGATTCGGACCAAACCAAGCATGGTTTGGTCACGAGGGGGTCTGGGGAGTGTCTGGTATGAATTTAGGGCAGATTGGTGTAGATCGAGTTTTGACTCGAATCTTCAAATGAAGATTCGAGAAGGTGGGATGGGATTCGAGCTGAACGGTTGGTGGATCCATGTTCAGGGTGTCAAGGTGGTCCTAGGGTGTTAAGGTGAAGGTCACCGGCGTTCATGCCGCCGGGTTTCTGGTGAAGGGAGATGGGGGCGGCTAGGGTTTGAAGGGGAAGGGTCTGGTGAAGACGAGGCTGGTGTATTGGATAGGGGGGCAGGGTATGGTTGTGGGTTTATATAGTTAGTGAGGGGTTGATTCCTAACCGTTGGATGGGGTGCGATGAAGGGTCAGGATCTCTTGGCTGATAGGGGACGGTGTCGTTTCATCTTTAGAGGGTTTGGGTCGGTCCGGGTGGAAACGGGTCGGGTTCATCAGTGGGTTATGGGGAAGTGATCTTGGCCGTTGATCATTCAGAGATCAACGGCTCAGATCAGACTCAACCATTACGACGTCGTTTGGACGTCCTTGGTGTCAGCTGGACTGGACTGGGTTGCACAGGGGTTTTGGGCTGAGTTTGTTTGGGCCAATTTGTTTAAAATTGGACTGGCCCAAGTCCGAGAATTTTTTTTTATTTTCTTCTTTATTTTAAAAACAAAACCCAAGTAAATCAAATTAAAATTAAATAAACACTTAATACAATTATTTGCACTCACATATTAAAATATTTAAAATAGGTAAAATCAAACAAAACAAAAATCACGGACGAAGACGCATATTTGTGATTTTCTATTTAACAACTGGATTGCGGTTCAAATTACGCATGACACGTACATTTGTATTTTATTTTAATAAAAATAAAAATGGGTAAAAATTATAAATAATTAACAAAGTGCCATGTAAAATCCAAAAATTGTACAGCATGACCATTTGTTATTATTTTTATTTCTTTTGGAGCGATTGTCGCGTAAAACAAAAATCACGTGCTCACAGCTGCCCCTCTTTGTTCGGAAACACAAAGAGTTTTCGTGCAAAGATAAAGTGAGCGGATATAAGCAATTTTTGCCTATGGACTACTCCGTGTGAAGCATGTTTTGAAAGTTTTGACCGAATCCTGCTTCAAAGATTTCCTACATATCCCGGGCTAAACAGGAATCAGGTCAATGTAGTTCGGGAAGCTTCGGTAGCTGGGACTACCATGGGATTGCAATGCTTGCTGTTACCGCTGTTGCTGTTATCACTGCTGCATCACTGACCGCCTTATTACAACCAAAGGAAAATTGGAACTGAACTAACTACTTATATACATGTCAACTGCGAGTTACAAGATTCCTATCTATGATTCTTTTGCGACTTGATCTTGGGTCTTAGCTGATTGTGCTTGGAGACTTTGATCCGAATCTTGATGCTTGCGAGTTGCGGCGACTTGTTCAATCTTTGGGATACTGAGTGAAACGCGACTGGCAGAGTTCAGGACCTTAATCAAATGTTGGAGTCGATCCGCCTTCCATTTACTCTGATATCTCGGGACATCTTCTTTTTGTCTTTTTCTTCTTTGATTCTGAGTTGAGGCTCATATCGTGGGTCATTTTGATCCGTGTGGCTCGAGGTTTGACCTGCGGGAGAAAATAAACAAACGAACAAAATTTTTTGCCCCAGTTTCACTAGGAAAATTTCGTGAATTATATGCAGGAAGTTCATAAAATTTATGAAGGAAGATAAAAATGCTCAGTTCAGGGTTGGAGCCCTAATACCGACTAGCTGGGGAGAAGTTCAGTTTTAGAGTTGAAACTCTAATACAGACCAACTGGGAAAAAGTTCAGTTTAGGGTTTTAAAACCCTAATGCTGACTGAAGGAAAAGTTCAGTTTAGGGTTTAAAACCCTAATGCTGGCTGAAGGAAAAATTCAGTTTAAGGTTTAAAACCCTAATGCTGACTAAATGGAAAAACTCAGTTTAGGGTTTAAAACCTTAATGCTGGCTAAAGGAAAAATTCAGTTTAGGGTTTAAAACCTTAATGTTGACTGCATGGAAAAGCTCAGTTTAGGGTTTAAAACCCTAATGCTGGCTAAAGGAAAAATTCAGTTTAGGGTTTAAAACCCTAATGCTGACTGCATGGAAAAGCTCAGTTTAGGGTTTAAAACCCTAATGCTGGCTGAATGGAAAAAAGTTCAGTTTAGGGTTTAAAACCCTAATGCTGACTAAAGGAAAAATTCAGTTTAGGGTTTAAAACCCTAATGCTGATTGCATGGAAAAGATCAGTTTAGGGTTTAAAACCCTAATGCTGGCTGAATGGAAAAAAGTTCAGTTTAGGGTTTAAAACCCTAATGCTGATTAAAGGAAAAATGTCAGTTTAGGGTTTAAAACCCTAATGTTGACAGCATGGAAAAGCTCAGTTTAGGGTTTAAAACCCTAATGCTGGCTGAATGGAAAAAAGTTCAGTTTAGGGTTTAAAACCCTAATGCTGGCTGAATGGAAAAAAGTTCAGTTTAGGGTTTAAAACCCTAATGCTGACTAAAGGAAAAATTCAGTTTAGGGTTTAAAACCCTAATGCTGATTGCATGGAAAAACTCAGTTTAGGGTTTAAAACCCTAATGCTGGCTGAATGGAAAAAAGTTCAGTTTAGGGTTTAAAACCCTAATGCTGACTAAAGGAAAAATTCAGTTTAGGGTTTAAAACCCTAATGCTGATTGCATGGAAAAGCTCAGTTTAGGGTTTAAAACCCTAATGCTGGCTGAATGGAAAAAAGTTCAGTTTAGGGTTTAAAACCCTAATGCTGGCTGAATGGAAAAAAGTTCAGTTTAGGGTTTAAAACCCTAATGCTGACTAAAGGAAAAATTCAGTTTAGGGTTTAAAACCCTAATGCTGATTGCATGGAAAAACTCAGTTTAGGGTTTAAAACCCTAATGCTGGCTGAATGGAAAAAAGTTCAGTTTAGGGTCCCTAATGCTGACTAAAGGAAAAATTCAGTTTAGGGTTTAAAACCCTAATGCTGATTGCATGGAGAAGCTCAGTTTAGGGTTTAAAACCCTAATGCTGGCTGAATGGAAAAAAGTTCAGTTTAGGGTTTAAAACCCTAATGCTGACTAAAAGAAAAATTCAATTTAGAGTTTAAAACCCTAATGCTGATTGCATGGAAAAGCTCAGTTTAGGGTTTAAAACTCTAATGCTGGCTGAATGGAAAAAGTTCAGTTTAGGGTTTAAAACCCTAATGCTGACTAAAGGAAAAATTCAGTTTAGGGTTTAAAACCCTAATGCTGATTGCATGGAAAAGCTCAGTTTAGGGTTTAAAACCCTAATGCTGTCTGAATGGAAAAAGTTCAGTTTAGGGTTTAAAACCCTAATGCTGACTAAAGGAAAAATTCAGTTTAGGGTTTAAAACCCTAATGCTGATTGCATGGAAAAGCTCAGTTTAGTGTTTAAAACCCTAATGCTGGCTGAATGGAAAAAGTTCAGTTTAGGGTTTAAAACCCTAATGCTGACTAAAGGAAAAATTCAGTTTAGAGTTTAAAACCCTAATGCTGACTAAAGGAAAAATTCAGTTTAGGGTTTAAAACCCTAATGCTGATTGGCTGGGGACAAAATTCGAGAACAACACCTGACCTCTTTTTTTTTTTGAATTTTCTTACTTTAGTAGAAGATAAAAGGGAGTTTCGTGGAATCTTACCTTTCGAGTGAATTCCTTATTGCCAAAATATTTCTTGCACCCATGTATCTTCTTCTTTGGGCGACACCTGCTTGTTGCACGGTTGTCTTGGATTAAACCTGTTTCAACTTTTCAGACAAAGAACAATTGTTAGTTCGGAAATGACGGTCGGTTTGGTGACCTTGATCGTTCCCGGTTGCTTTGTCGCGCCTTCATTTCTGTTGCGAAGTCCCGCCATATATTTGATTCATATGTCGAAACCCTTTAGACTGCTCAGGCTTGTATTTCCAGATTCTGTGATGATTTGCCTCGTAAGGCTCTTTTTTTTCTCTTTTTTTTTTTGTGTCCCGTTTTGCTTGGAGGTTCTCAACGGGGATTTTATTGGAGGTATTCTATGGGGATTTGTACAAAAGGAAGTCCTATGGGGGAATATTTACAAAGTGTATTCTTTGTGTGGATCTTTGTACAATGGGGCATGCTGGGTAATTGTTTCGCAGCGGGCTTTTTAGGCTTGGTTGGGGTAAGCTTGTTGGGAAATTTTTACAAAGGGACTTGCTGGGGATGTGTTGGGGAAATTCCAACGGGGATTTTTTTTTAATATATATTGGGTAGACTTTGTGGGAGATTGTACAAAGGGAGACTCTGTGGGGATTCGTCCGAAGGCGGACTTGCTGGGGGAAATTTCTCTTTTTCCTCTTTACTGTGAACGCCATCAAACATCATGATTCATCAAGCTTGGACAAACGTACCAACGAAATGAGGCATTTTCCTTCATGAAACGGAATTCCGTGCAACCAAACCTGCCACCTGTCCTTTCCGATACATCTAGAACTTGGGCTTAAACATAAAAGAGATTCGAAGAAAAACAAATAAAAGATAAAACGAATTTCAGAAAAGGAGTGCCCCCTTCGGGACGAGAAAGACTTATCTGAGGAAGATAACGCTGGCTTTAAATGACATGACATGCTCTTTGGACTGGACGCCTGACCTTCCATGAACTTGCACTTCCCTGAACCAGAACAGAATCATGATTCCAAACCGGTGGAACTTTGCCGAAACCTCCTTGGGTGGAGTCATTCTTTTCGGCCAACAGCGCCCTTTGTGGGTTTTCGCCGGCTGACCTCTCTCATTTCTCTTCCTGTCATCGCTTGATAGCACTCTTTGTGAGTTTTTACTAAACAAGCTCTCTCATTTTGGTTTCTCTACTCCCGTTGCCTCGTGGTGCCCGAAGGTTTTCACCGACGAGACTCTCTCATTTTATCTCTCTCAATTCAGAGTGTGCCGGTCTCCATTTGTGACGTTTATTGGTTTCCACTATCTTTGGTAATTGATCTGAAGGCTTGTGCTTGGTAAAGAGAGGTAGATGATACTAACTTCTAAACTGCTCGACGTGCCCCGGTTTCAATTTCAGGGTTAATGGGATTTTATTGTTGGTGTGACTGAACCTCAGGGAGAGGCTGCCTACGTATCCTTTCGGAATCAAGTCAAACGTAGTTCAGGCCTCAATCAATTTTTTTTTTGTAAGCGGCTCAAAGGTTTGTAGAGAGAATTGGGTAGTGTTTGGGGGTAGTGGGGAATAAAACCTTCGTCTTTTCGAATGCGTCAAGACTACTGGAGTATAATTCAAACGTAGTATCTCTTAACTACATCCGCATTTACTGCTGTGTCGGGGTCATTTCCCTCGATATCACCTAAATATAATGCTCCTCTCGGCAATATCTTCCTTATGATGTATGGGCCTTTCCAATTTGGAGCGAACTTCCCTTTTGCTTCCTCATGATGCGGCAGAATACGCCTCAGTACCAGCTGACCTATTTCGAAATTCCTGGGTCGGACTTTCTTGTTGTAAGCACGGGCCATTCTTCGTTGGTACAACTGTCCGTGAAAAACCGCGGCCATTCGCTTTTCATCAATCAAAATCAATTGCTCTAACCGAGTCTTGACCCACTCGCTGTCTTCGATTTCTGCTTCGACAATGGTTCGAAGCGAAAGAATTTCTACCTCTGCCGGTATTACAGCCTCGGTCCCATAAACCAGAAGATAAGGAGTCGCTCCTACTGATGTGCGTACCGTAGTACGATACCCCAACAGTGCAAATGGCAACTGCTCATGCCACTATCGGGAACTTTGGATGGTTTTCCTCAAAATCTTCTTGATGTTCTTGTTTGCCGCTTCCACAGCACCATTGGCTTTCGGCCGATAAGGAGTAGAATTCCTATGCGTTATCTTGAATTGATCGCATATATCTCCCATCAAGTGACTGTTCAAGTTTGCTGCGTTATCTGTAATGATAGTCGCAGGAATACCGAAACGACAGATAAGATTTGAGTGTACAAAATCCACTACAGCTTTTTTAGTGACCGACTTGAGAGTGACAGCTTCTACCCATTTTGTGAAGTAATCGATGGCAACCAGTATAAACCTGTGTCCATTCGAAGCCTTTGGTTCGATTGGTCCAATGACGTCCATGCCCCAGGCGACAAATGGCCAAGGTGCAGACATGGGATGCAGCTCCGTGGGAGGTGCATGAATCAAATCACCGTGCACCTGACACTGATGACACTTCCGAACGAAGCTAAAGCAATCCTTTTCCATGGTCATCCAGTAATAACCTGCTCGAAGGATTTTCTTTGCTAAGACATAACCGTTCATGTGAGGTCCGCACACACCTGCGTGTACTTCGTGCATGATCTTTCTTGCCTCCTCGATATCGACACATCTTAGAAGATTGAGGTCCCGGGTCCTCTTATACAACAATTCACCGCTCAGAAAGAAACCACTTGCATGTCGCCTAATGGTCCTCTTTTGATCTCCAGTAGCATGCTCGGGGTATTCTTGTGTCTTCAGGAACCTCTTGATGTCATGGTACCAAGGCTGCGTATTTGATCCCGCCTCGATTACATTGCAGTAACCGTGTCTTTCCTTGATTTGGATTTCCAAAGGATCGACGTGGGCGTTGCCCGGGTAGGGTAGCATTGAAGCCAAAGTAGCAAGTGCATCTGCCAGTTCATTGTGACACCTCGGGATATACCTGAACTCTATTGATGTAAAGCGCTTGCTGAGGTCCTCCACATGCTGTCGGTAAGGGATAAGTTTGACATCCCGAGTTTCCCATTCGCCTTGGGCTTTCCGGATTATCAGGTCAGAATCTCCCATAATCAGTAAGTCTTCGACATCCTGATCGATTGCCATATGCATGCCCATGATGCAGGCTTCATACTCGGCTGTATTATTTGTGCAAAAGAAATGAAGTCTAGCTGTGGCAGGATAATGCTGACCAGAAGGCGAGATTAAAATTGCCCCAATCCCTACACCCTTGGCGTTCACGGCTCCATCAAAGAACATCTTCCAAACATGAGCTTCCTCCGAAACCACTTCTACGGTGTTTACTCTTCATCTGGAAAGTAGGTATCCAATGGCTGGTATTCCTCATCGACCGGATTTTCGGCCAAATGATCTGCTAGCGCCTGGGATTTCATTGCCGTGCGAGTGACATAGACTATGTCGAATTCCGTAAGCAAGATTTGCCATTTAGCCAGTCTCCCAGTAGGCATTGGTTTCTGAAATATATACTTCAAAGGATCCAACATGCTTATGAGGAACATAGTGTGGGCTTGGAGATAATGTCTCAGCTTTTGAGCAACCCACGTGAGAGCGCAACATGTCCTTTCCAGCAGAGTGTATTTGGCCTCGTAGCCGGTGAATTTCTTGCTCAAGTAGTAGATTGCTTGCTCCTTCTTTCCGGTTACGTCGTGTTGCCCGAGGACGCAACCGAAAGAGTTCTCCAAGACTGTCAGATACAAGAAAAGTGGCCTTCCCCTGGTTCTGGAGGGACCAAGACTGGGGGATTCGAAAGGTATTCTTTGACTTTATCAAAGGCTTCTTGACACTCAGTTGTCCATTTAATCGCCGCATCTTTCCTTAACAGCTTGAATATGGGCTCACACGTGCTTGTCAGCTGGGCAATAAACCGACTGATGTAGTTCAACCTGCCCAACAGACTCATCACGTCTTTCTTTGTTCTCGGGGGAGGCAGATCTCTGATGGATTTTATCTTAGTTGGATCTAGCTCGATACCTCTCCTGCTTACGATGAAGCCCAAAAGTTTGCCTGACGGAACTCCGAAAGCACATTTGGCTGGGTTCAGCTTCAAGTCATACTTCCTTAATCTCTCGAAGAATTTCCTCAAGTCTTGGATATGATTATCCTGCATCCTAGACTTGACTATCACGTCGTCCACGTACACCTCTATTTCCTGATGCATCATGTCATGGAAAATGGCAGTCATGGCCCTCATGTAAGTAGCCCCAGCATTCTTCAAACCAAATGGCATGACCCGGTAACAGTAGGTGCCCCAAGGCGTGGTGAAGGCAGTTTTCTCGGCGTCCTCTTCATCCATCAATACCTGATGATACCCAGCGTAACAATCTACGAAAGACTGTATCTCGTGTTTGGCGCAATTATCAACGAGGATGTGGATGTTGGGCAGCGGGAAATTATCTTTAGGACTTGCTCTGTTCAGATCTCGGTAATCTACACATACCCGAGTTTTCCCGTCCTTTTTTGGTACTGGAACCACATTCGCCAACCATGTTGTATATTGGACTACCCGAATCACTCCCGTTTTCAGTTGTTTGGTGATCTCCTCTTTAATCTTGTCACTGACCTCAGTTTTGAACTTTCGTTGCTTTTGTTGAACTGGAGGACAATCAGGATGAATCGGCAATTTATGAACCACTAGATCAACACCAAGTCCTGGCATGTCATCGTATGACCAAGCAAACACGTCTTTAAATTCAAAAAGAAGTTGAATTATCGCCTCTCGCGTTTTCTTGTCCGTGTGAATGCTTATTTTGGTCTCCCGGATTTCTTCAGGAGTTCCTAAATTAACCGGTTCGGTGTCATTCAGATTTGGCTTAGGTTTATTCTCAAAATATTCCAACTCTCGGTTTATTTCCCTAAAAGCTTCTTCCGCATCATATTCTGGTTCTGGGTTCATTAATTCGCAGTTAAATAGCTCATTGTGATCTGGGCGTGAAGTCCGCAAGCATGTCATATTTAAAGCCGCATTATTATAACTGAAAAGAAAGATAAAAGGAAAAATAACAAAAATCAGAACAAAAGAAAGAATGGGAAAGCAATGATGATTTTTTTTATTATCTTTGGAAAGTTGGAAGACAACAATGTTTACAACTTAGGAATTCAAAACAACAATGGAAAGGAAGAAAACGTTCAAGTTATGTCCTGTAGATAACTTGTGACACAGTAAAGGTGGCAGGACAGGTCTACCCGGACTTCCGTCTAGTCGGGAATGGCGTGGCCTCCCAGTTTTGACGTTTGGCGTTCGGCCCCACGTACATCATCTCAGCAGTGCTTGTGCCTTCACCTGGTTGAACCATGTGGATCTCGTAGAGCACCTCTCTCATCGCCCCACATATCTCCTCGATTTTCTCAGCTGTGAAGACCTCATCATCTTCTTCTTCGGCGTACCTTGGCCTGATGAAAGTTGCATATAAATCAGGCAGTGGTCGAGGTAACGTCCAACCCTCATTTTTCCTTTTCTTTGCCCACTCTTCGTCTGCTGGAGTAGGTTTGAAGCCTAGTCCAAAAGGTTTCTTGGTGACTGGCAGGGTAATGGGTTCTGTTATTCCCTGAAGGGTTCGTCCAAGCCCTTTACCTGGCCTAAATCCGTGCCGGATCATCTCTTTGGCCACCATAACCGAGGCGTTAGACAAGAAAGGCTGGGGGCAGGGTATTCCTTCTTCGTGCTGCTCTGCCAGTACAATCTCAAAAGCTTGATAGACCGTATGTTTGCTCCCTTCTCTTGGCTCCAGATATGGGATGGATGGGTCCCGATAAATAGCATGCTCATCTTCCCCATGGACCACGATCTCTCGGTCTTCGTACTCGAACTTCACCATCTGGTGAAGAGTGGAAGGCACGGCTCCCGCCGCATGGATCCAAGGTCTGCCAAGGAGAAAATTGTAGGATGTATCCATGTCGAGCACCTGGAAGGTTACTTGAAATTTGACTGGTCCTATGACCAATAACAGGTCTATTTCTCCCATGGTATTTCTCTTGATGCCGTCGAAAGCCCTAACACAGACATTGTTGGGTCGGATTCTTCCGGTCCCAATTTCCATTCTTTGTAGCGTGGAGAGCGGGCAAATGTCAATGCCTGAGCCCCCATCCAACATTACCCGCTTGACATAATAGTCTTCGCATTTAACTGTTAGATGCAAAGCCTTGTTGTGTGCCGCTCCTTCCGGGGGTAGATCGTTCTTGCTGAAAGAGATTTGGTTGATGGCGAAGAATCTTTCTGTCATCCGCTCTAATTGCTCTACCGAGGTTTCAACTGGCACAGATTCTTCATTCAGGGTCTTTAGTAAGATATTTTGATGCTCGGTCGACCTCATTAACAATGACAGCATGGACACTTGCTCGGGGTACTTGCGCAGTTGATCTATTACTTCGTAATCCGGCATTTTCATTTGTTGGAAGAACACTTCCGCTTCTTCGACACTCACGAGCTTCTTTGGCGGGAAGCGCCTTTGTGTGGCGTTGTTCAGTTCTTGGGTATTTGAATATATTCCAATGAAAGTATTTTCTGGAAGTTCTCCCATGACCTCTTTACCTTTATACATTACCAAAGTCTTTTGATAATTCCACGGCACTGTGGACGGGTTGGTCATTGGCTTTTGTGGCACGCGTCCGATAACCACTGGCTCATTCAGCCGAGGTGGTTGAATCGTCCCCCGGACCACATAGGCCCCTTTCGGCACGTACATAGGTTTTGTCTTTTTGATTCCGAAGTTCTGCGTCTTCTCAGCTCGACCTCGTGGTACGTAAAGAACTCCATCCTTTACCGGCACCACTTTCTTCTCCACCTTCTTTTCAGGCACTTTCTTTATAGCTTTGGCCTCCTCCCCTTTTTCTGGTTTCTGGTCTGTTTCGGGCCTCTTTCCCGTGTCGACAATGGCAATTATGGCTTTCAGAGCAGGGTCGAACTCTTTGTCTTCACAAATCATTCTGATCAGCGGCCCATTATTGTGAGCAGGTAATGGATTGTTAGTTACATTCGGGATCTCCTCGTCCCTTAGCACTATTTTCCCTTGCTCTATCAAGTTTTCGACCACTCTTTTCAACGACCAACAGTCATTTGTATCATGTCCCTCGGCCCCTGAATGATAGGCGTATCTGACTCCAGCTTTGTAAGAAGGCGACGTCGGGTTTTGCCTTGTTTGAGGGATTGGTTGCAAGAAACCCAACTGGACCGGCTTTGGGAACAAAATTGAGTATGGTTCACCGATGGGCGTAAAAGTCCGCCTTCTGGGTGGCTCCTGAGGGCGAAAGGTATTCTGCGGGGGTTGTGGGTTATAGTGGTTGCGGTAAGGAGGCTGATTTCTGGGAGGTGGAGCTGGGCCTCGGTTGGCTTGTTGTGGTGGATGGGCATAAGGCTGGGCATTCATGACCATATAAGGTTGATGAGCATATGCCAAATTGGAGTGGGGGTAGTAGTGTTGTGGGGTTTTTTTCGGGAAACGGGGCCTGGGATGACGATACTCCCTTGCTTCCGAGGCTGCCATAGTCGTTTCTTCTTTCTTCTTCCCTCTTGTCATCCTCCGGACCCGCTTTGGACGGCCTGGGAGGTCGCCCTTATGGCTGCTTGACTCAGAATCCTACCTGTTTTCAGACCATTTTCCACCATCTCTCCAATCTTGATCGCTTCCGCGAATGGCTTACCCATGGCTGACATCATGTTTTGGAAATAGTCAGACTCTTGAGCCTGGAGAAAGGTAGTGACCATTTCCACTTCATCCATGGGAGGCTTCACTCTTGACGCCTGTTCACGCCACTTAATAGCATATTCTCTGAAGCTTTCTGACGGTTTCTTCTTCAAATTCGACAGAGAATTTCGGTCTGGCGCAATGTCAATGTTATACTGGAATTGTTTCACAAAATCTCTGGCGAGATCATCCCATATGTGCCATCGGGACATTTCCTGGTCCATATACCATTCCGAGGCTATCCCTACTAGACTTTTCCCAAAATACGCCATTAGCAGTTCTTCTTTTCCGCCGGCTCCCCGCAATTGGTTGCAGTATTTCTTAAGATGTGCAATGGGGTCACCGTGCCCATCGTATTTCTCGAACTTTGGGGTCTTGAAACCCGCTGGCAGGTGCACGTGAGGGAACATGCATAGGTCGGCGTAAGAGACGCTCTTCTGTCCGCTCAATCCTTGCATATTCTTCAAACTTTGTTCAAGGCTTCTCATTCTCTTGGCAATCTCATTTTGTTCTGCAATTCTGGGGTTCTGATCCTGCCCGGGTGCAAGCTCGCACTGAGGCGGTAGAGGATTAGTGCTGGTAGCGAACCTAGTTGGTTCCATTGAGAACGATGGTGCTTGGAATGTAAAAGAGGATGAGTCAAAGCTTGGCCTGTACGTGGTAGGCTGTGCCGTAATCGGGCAAGGCGATGCAGTAAAGATGTTCATGCTTGCATCAGTGGATGACATTCGGGGATGAGGCTCAGAAGGCGATCCAGCAGAGAAGGTTGAGGTGGCTGGGTACCCGAATGGGGTAGCAGGATAATTTATGGGGACATTAGAAGTCCCACTCGACCTGGAGAATAATTCAGGGAATCCGGGGACGACACTTGGCGGTTCTTTCCCATTATTCCAGTCGTCCAGCATTTCCAACATGCGGAGCCGTAGGATTCTATTTTCCTCCGCAGTTGCGGATTCAGGTGTGAGGACGGCTGAGATTGAGCTCTCCTCAGAAACAGGGATCGTTTGCAATGGAATTTCTGAAGACATTTCCACACTTCCTTTTGACCTGGTGAAGTAAGTGTGAGTACTGCTTCTGGTCCTAACAACAGGTAGTTGAACACTTCTTCTTGACCTCGTGAAGTATGAGTGCGAGGCCAGACTTTCACCAAACCAACCGTCTTTTCAAAAAACCCTGGAGGATACTCAACGACAAACGCACGGTTAATTTGCAGCAAATAACAAATAGTCAATCTCACGTTGGGCATGATGCACCTATACAGTTAAGTGGATTACTACATGTTTGCTACGAGAGCATGCGTCATTCCGGCATTTTTCCTCTTATTAGTTTTCCCCCCTCTTTTTTTTATTTTCTTTTATTATTATTATTTTTTCTTTATTTTGTAGTAAAAGAAATGCGACCGGATCCGATGAGGATTGCCTACGTATCACGATGCCTACGTATCACGATGCCTACGTGAATCAGATCATTACGTAGTTCGAAAAACACAAATGAGCGTAAAAGAAGCAACCTCTTTATTGTTGAAATGGTCTATTACAAACTACATTTTGCAAAAGAAAGAGCAAACTTTGAAAATAAACCTAGACTCAAAATAGACTAAAAATCACCCTGATGGGAAAAACAGGCAGAAGATGCTAAGATACAGACTTGACTTATGAGTGCATTATGGTTTTGAAAATTGGTGTCCGCGGGGCATCGTTCGGCCTCGCCGCGGTCCTAGGCGTGAGATCCCTCTCAAGTTGCTCCAGCTCATGCATAGTCTGCTTGACATAACCCATCACTGCCGAGAGGACGGTAACGCTGGACATGTTCTCACATTGTAGACATCGTCTGGTGATGGCATAGGCAATGGCCTTGATCCTATCTCTGGTTTGCTTCTTCTCTACGAGTAGGCGTTTTATCTGATCGCTACATATCTTGAATATTTGGGCATCCTGTATATGTCGATGCTTCAGTCGCCGTACTTCCAACTTCATCTGGGCTATTGAGTCGTACCAGTATCTGCTCTCAATTTGGAAATCCTTGGCCTGATTAGTTGCTTTGACCTCAAGTGCAGCCATCTCTCTCTTTATTTTAGCAACAGTTTTCTCGTGGTCGCCTTCCAATTGATTCAAGTATCGGCGATGCTTATCTGTTCTTGTATCCCACTGTGCCCTGAGCTCCGCTATGACGTTTTTAGATTTCTCCAAACCATCTTGCCATTCCCTGATTTCACTTTTTAACCTTTTTATCAGCTGCTCGTCTGATCGACGCCTTGGCTGTTTATCTGCATCCAACCTTATCTGTTTGATCTGGGCTCTGAGCATTTCGTTTTCTTGAATTAACCTGTTCCGCTCTCCCAGATCGGTAGCAATTTGCACGCTGTGCTCGTATTTCAAGCTTTCCACTTGTTGCTTCAACCTGCTGATTTCGGCGCAATAGCCTCTTTCCTTCGCTAACCAATCCCACTGCTTTTGCGATGATTCGGTGAAATTCTGGATGTGAGGTCTCTTAGCCGGCCTTTCATGCTCAAATTCCCTTCTATACCATGCAAGGTATCCTGGCGCCGTCTCTCCTTTGGCTCGATCCCGTACGCAAGTATCTGATATCAAATATTGACACTCACTCCAGATTTGGCGAATCTTCGCTTCTGGGAATTGTCCGTTAGGACTTATCTCAACTGCTTGAGTGCTAAGATCTTCCTCATGAGGTACTGTCTGGCATCTTCCGAACTGTCTCAAAACTCGGCAGGGTGCGTAAGGTTGAATGCTCTTAAGCCCCATTAATAAGAAATGAGTTTTAGCTGCCGACATATATAAGATCTCATCAACAGGCAACCATCCTAACGTCCATTGTATTTGGCTGGCAGTAAGAGCTTGAAAGAACGAGGTCCATGCCAGGACTCCTTTGGGCAAACTGATCTCTTTGGTTCTCGTGTAAGATTCTTCTATGCAAGTCTTTTCCGGGGAACCATGGCTCAAAATCTCGGAATGATGGCAGAGGTGCTCGGTCATCCATATCTGTAGGAGCAAGTTACAACCTTCGAAGAAATTTCCCCCAGCTTTACAAGCTGTAAGAGCTCGAAAGATGTCAGATACCACCATAGGCGCGAGAGTACTGTCACTTTGCGTGAGTAAAGTGCTGACGACCCCGGATATCTTCAAATCAATGTTTCCGTCTTTCCTTGGAAATACCAGAAGGCCCAGGAACATCATCATGAACGCTACCCGTCTGTGCTTGTCCCACTTCTGACGAACTCCTTTGCTGCACAGTTTGTTGATTGGATTATTGAATCCCCCCTCATGACCGTACCTATCATATATGAAGCATGGAGTACAAAATCCGGCTGCCAGATCCGGGTTGTGGACTGTTCTAGGTATCTTCAATGAATCTAGGAACCTATGTACCGTGACAACTCTTGGGGCGACCAAGTATTTTTGCCTCAAGGGAAGTTCAGTATTCCCGATGTATCCGGCCATTTCTTCCAAAGTCGGGGTGAGTTCAAAATCAGAGAAATGGAAAACATTGTGCGCCGGGTCCCAGTAGGTAATCAAAGCTCTTATGATATCTCCCCGAGGCTGGACTTCCAACAAACCCACGAGACCTTTCAGATATTTCTTGACCTCATTTTGTCCTTCAACACCTAGATCATTCCACCATAGCCGTAACTTGATAGGGATTTTGGTCATTATTGAAAAATGTTCATTTTTCATCGTGCTCATCCTGCACATTTATTAAGGTGATTTTAACAAAAATGAATTGACTCAAAAATATTTTACAAAAGGGGATCAAGTTTCGAACACGGCCTTTAAACACTTTGGGGACGAAGATTTTAAGGCTGTGTAGGTCAACTGGACAAAAATGCTAAGCAAGACCCAAAGGTGGCTGTTTATACAAAGTCAGCCTTCCGGCGTCCCTCTTCGGGAACATTCGGCTATTTATGACAAAACAGCATCACCTGACTTATTTATGACTTTTTTAAAATTTGACACATCTTTTTTTTTCTTTTTTTTTATTTATTTATTGATTTTGGCTATTTTAGCAAAATGGGGTTGAACCCGACGAGGGTTGCCTACGTATCTCACATCCGGTGAGAATCAAACCGGCGTAGTTCGGGCTATCGTGAATAGAGAAAATCAAATAAACCTAGAAAACAAGAATATATATTTTTATACTATTTTTAAAAAGAGATAAAGACTAAAGAAAATATTTATTATTTTTTTAGGAAATATTTGGACTATTAGTCTGAATTTATAAAAGGGGTACTACAAAAGAAACAACATTTTTTTTGAATTATGAATTTTCCGTTTTTTTTTTACTTTTAAATAAATACCTTCTCTTTTTTTTTGATTTTGAAAATGATAAAAAGAAAATTTTTATATTATTAAAATCAAACTAGAAGACAATCTTTTTTTTTATATATATTTTTAGAAGAAATTCCGGCGAGGTTTCGACACTACTCGGACATTGGTTTTTCCAAAAGAAGTAATTATCTCCCTACGCTGCTATTTTTCCCTTTTATTCTTTAAAAACCGGTCATCATGCGGAACTGAAGCAAATAAATGCGCAAAACAAATAGGATGCAGCAGGATGGTCTTTTCGTTTCAGGTTGCTAGTCCTAGACGGACCCAACCCCTGTGTTGAGTCCCCTAAGTCAAATGCAACGTGATGCAAATAAGCGCTCCTACTAGGGATCCGACATGAAGTTTCGTTATACTAGGTTCACAACCTGGGTATTCGTTCTAGACTGTGTACCCGAGCGGACAACTCGAGTCGAGGAGGGGGCTACGTACCGGGGACCCGCGAGATCGTCCGGCTTTGTAACTTGTCCGACCTCTTTCTTATTTCAGGTATTGACACTAACAGAATAGGGAGTCTCGACCAGCGAGCTTCTCCCCGGAGGTAAGAAGAGAAAGGTTTCGGCACAGTTTATATACAGTTCAGATAATATCAAAGCGGTAAAAGACAACATTTAGCACGTTATGCAAAAACATGTAATAAAGATCAGATAATAAAGCCAAATATAACAATTATTCTAAGCTCGAATTCTTGAACCCTGAACCAGTGGTTTTAGGTTACTTCCCCAACAGAGTCGCCAGAGCTGTCACACCTCCTTTTTGGGCGCCCGCCCCGAAGGGTTTAATGCGCGAGGGAGTTTTTCCAATTTAAGTGACAATATTCGAAATGGGATTATTTATTTAATTCAGAGTCGCCACTTGGGAAAGGTTTGGCTTTTGGTGTCCCAAGTCACCGGTTTATCTTGAATCCCAAATCGAGGAAATTTTTGACTTTTCCAAATGAAGTCTGCGAACCAGAAATTCTAAGTAAGGAATTCTGTTGACCCGAGGGAAGGTGTTAGGCACCCTCGAATCCCGTGGTTCTAGCACGGTCGCTTAAATTGTTATAATGGCTAAATATCGGATTTAAATACATGTTGTGACTTATGTGCTTTTATTAAGTTTAAAACCGCTTTTATTATTATCATTTATTTTTATAGAATTGCAACGTCGTGAAAATGCATCTCGAACCACGTCACAATCAATGCACCCGTGGTTGTTAACACATTTCGACTCCGTTGAGATTTGGATTTGGGTCACATCAATGTACACCCGAATTTAAGAATATAATTTAATTGAACCGTGCCTAAAAAAAGTCTAACGCGTTATATTTTTTGGAGAAAGCCGTGAGATTCACTAAACGACCTGTCCTGAATTCTAAATATTTATTATGGTTAGTTATTGAGGGCCCCGCAATTTGCATTCTTACTTGGCGAGGCTCGTCTCATTATTTTAGAAAAGGATATCCTGAAGTGACTACATTTCTATTACATTTGTCTCTAAAAAAATAAAAGAGAAAAATACCAAACTTACTTGTTTAAGCAACTAACATACTAAATCTCTACTATATGTGACGAGTTCGAATTTTGCTTGATTGCCTAATTGGTTGTTTATGAGGTGAGAATTATTTCATGCCTCGTCTTCAAGGAGTGAATAAGCTTTGTTAATTTGATAGGAGAGATTGCAAGCAACAAATAACTCATACTAAATTTACATTAAACAAACCTTAAGTTTGAACTTTATAATTAACTTATTTAGGCTTGATAAATGAAATCGGCTACTTATTAAGAAAAACTACTGTTAATTGGATTCGAGAATGCCTATTAGTTTTCCTCGAAAGTCATCGCATTATTCCGAAACAATGAATCTATATTGAAGCCCATATCGAAACTATGTAGAAACAAGTAATCTAACAAAAGGGTTGGCGTACATTATCACCCTGTTAACGTAACGCTGCATGAGAATTAGTTTGGGGTACACTTATCTTGAAGTCAAATGGAACCGAATATAGCAGATTCGATAGTTCAGAGATCTAGGCAAAAATACATACATATGCTTGCTATGATTCTATGTTATGATGTCATAACTGAAACAAAACTAACGGTTGTATGCATTAAAACACATCTGATCTAACAAGCAAATGCTATCTAATTTTTTATCTCAACTTAGAATGTATGTTAATTTATACAGAGTATTTGCAGTTTGCAGTTAAACAAATACAGGCTAAACTAACATTCAACCTATTTTGAACACAAGTATTATAAAGTAAACAGACATTCGTTTCTTTATTTCTGCTTCAAACTTCAAACTTTCAACAACATATGGTTTCAGAAGTTATGTACCTGGAAATGTTTGACAATTGAAGAAAAAAGGGAAGTCAGCAGAGTAACAATGGCAACAAGTGCAACAGCAGTAACAACAGGTAACCAATAGAACAAATCCCAGTGCAAGATGCAGTTAGAGCCGATGGAAAAATGGCAAAATGAAACAATTTCCCAGTAGTGTGGAATCAGAATTTAGGCAGAACAAATCCAGAAGTGAACTAATGCTACCACACAACCAGTAACCTCAATCAAGACTCAGAAGAAAACAATATGGAACAAGGAAATCCAGACCAGTGAGAATCAAGACAAAGATGAAAATGCAGTCCCTTTTTCTGTGATATGCCTCTATCTATCTATTTCTGTCTGTGTGTGTATATATCAAAATCTGTTCCTCTATCCCCTTTTCTTAATAATTTCCCTGTGTGTCTGTATATTATCCTTTCCCTCTTCTCAAAATCTCCTCCCCTAATATCAGGTGTCCCCCCCTTTTATAAGCCTCCAATCACCCCTTTAACAGCCTGTTTTAGACAATCAGAACACCC
Organism: Nicotiana sylvestris; assembly: GCF_000393655.2. Taxonomy (NCBI): domain Eukaryota; kingdom Viridiplantae; phylum Streptophyta; class Magnoliopsida; order Solanales; family Solanaceae; genus Nicotiana; species Nicotiana sylvestris. The sequence continues at coordinate 23,666,607 of NC_091060.1, forward strand.
TCCCATGTGCTGCCTTCTTTTCAGTTTCCACTTACCATTTAAATAAAAACAAACCCGATGACATTCTCTGGCAAACTTACTTTTTTAGTAAGGTTTATTATTTCTGAAACTAAAGCAGTGTATTGGCAGCAGAATGTGATCTGACAGCATGTGCTGTCAACTATTTTATTCAAAAGCCTTTATGCAGGGCACAGGCTATGCACAAATGCACCTGTGGTGCACAAATGCACATGTTGTGCACAAGTGCACATGCCCTCCAATTCAGAACTTAAACAAAACATTCCTTTTACATTTCTGATTCAAATTAACCACTATAAGTAAACAAACTCAGTTCCTAATTGATTCAAACAAATGTGTCCAGAAGCAAATCGATTTGTTGTTGTTCAGGCAGTTGAAACTAATTGACGACACATGTCGACTCGACTATATTAATCATAACATGTACAATCGTAGCCAAAAATCAGACATTTAACAGTATCGACACATGATTTGAATTGTACTGACCAAACAGAATTGTACTCGAGGAGTCAGTTAATCGGTTCAAATTTTGAGATTCAGTTAATTGCACAACACATACATACATACGCATTATCAGAACAGGAGAGGGACCTAATCAAACACGTAGGTTCAAACAAAGTGGACAGGACACAGTTTGATAAAACTCAAAACACAAATTTCACAAAACATGAACAGCCTTTAAAACAATCACATGGACTAAAACAAATAAAGAAAAGAAAGCGAAACTCACCTTAAACCCCGAAAAATCAAAAGACCCTAGCTTGGACTCGAACAGACCTTTCTTAAGGCTGAACGGACTTTAATCGAAGTGTTTCTCAATATGAGAAACACTTCGATTAAGGTCCATTAGACCTTAATCTCTTCGGCTTGAAAAAGATACGGACCAGTGACGAGGAACCCTAAGGTTCCAAAAATTAGATCCGGGATTCATGCTTCCCTGGTCAGATTCGGACCAAACCAAGCATGGTTTGATCACGAGGGGGTCTGGGGAGTGTCTGGTATGAATTTAGGGCAGATTGGTGTAGATCGAGTTTTGAATCGAATCTTCAAATGAAGATTCGAGAAGGTGGGATGGGATTCGAGCTGAACGGTTGGTGGATCCATGTTCAGGGTGTCAAGGTGGTCCTAGGGTGTTAAGGTGAAGGTCACCGGCGTTCATGCCGCCGGGTTTCTGGTGAAAGGAGATGGGGGCGGCTAGGGTTTGAAGGGGAATGGTCTGGTGAAGACGAGGCTGGGGTATTGGATAGGGGGGCAGGGTATGGTTGTGGGTTTATATAGTTAGTGAGGGGTTGATTCCTAACCGTTGGATGGGGTGCGATGAAGGGTCAGGATCTCTTGGCTGATAGGGGACGGTGTCATTTCATCTTTAGAGGGTTTGGGTCGGTCCGGGTGGAAACGGGTCGGGGTCATCAGTGGGTTATGGGGAAGTGATCTTGGCCGTTGATCATTCAGAGATCAACGGCTCAGATCAGACTCAACCATTACGACGTCGTTTGGACGTCCTTGGTGTCAGCTGGACTGGACTGGGTTGCACAGGGGTTTTGGGCTGAGTTTGCTTGGGCCAATTTGTTTAAAATTGGACTGGCCCAAGTCCGAGAATTTTTTTTTTCTTCTTTATTTTAAAAACAAAACCCAAGTAAATCAAATTAAAATTAAATAAACACTTAAAACAATTATTTGCACTCACATATTAAAATATTTAAAACAGGTAAAATCAAACAAAACAAAAATCACGGACGAAGACGCATATTTGTGATTTTCTATTTAACAATCGGATTGCGGTTCAAATTACGCATGACACGTACATTTGTATTTTATTTTAATAAAAATAAAAATGGGTAAAAATTATAAATAATTAACAAAGTGCCATGTAAAATCCAAAAATTGTACAACATGACCATTTGTTATTATTTTTATTTCTTTTGCAGCGATTGTCACGTAAAACAAAAATCACGTGCTCACATGGATCAAAACCCGATTACCCATTTACCAACGAGCCTGAATATGTTATTAATTTCAAAATCCGACCCCAAAATGAGGTCTAAATTCCAATTAATCAAAAAGCCCTAACTCTACCCAAATTTCCAATTTCTACCATGAAAATTCTTGATTTTTGATTTAAAAGTGATGAAAAACGTTAGGCAATTGAAAGAGTAGAGTTTAGAAGTGATTACCAACACTTTGGAGATGAATTTGTGTGAAGCAAATCGCCTCTAGGTCTTGGTAGTTCGAAAAATATGAAGAAATGGGTTCTGCCTGTTTTTAAATTTGTTTTTGTATAGCTGGGTAGGCCTTCATCGCGTTCGCGATGGACCTACCGCGTTCGCAATGGGTCATTCCCAAATGGCCTTCGCATTCGCACTGGATAGCCCGCGTTTGCGGAGCTTTAGCTCCTTAGGACTTCGCGTTCTAGGTCAAACGGCCACGTTCGCATAGAACAAATCGCGCTCCCCTCTCCCAGGCCCATTAAATCTGTGCGTTCGCATAGGCCAGAACACGTTCGCGAAGGGTAATACACCAGAGCTTCGCGTTCGCGTCCTGAGCTCCGCGTTCGCAGAGAACAAAATAACCCCTCAACTATTTAACTCTATGCGTTCGCGACTAGGGTAACGCGAACGCGATGCACAATTAATCTAAGCACCAGTAATAGCTATGACAGTAGAAATTGTAAGTCTCAAACATCCTGAACCCCCTCCGACACTCACCCGATCCCTCGAGGATCCAAATCAAACGTGCATACTAACCCAAAAATATCATACGAACTTACTCCTGCGATCAAATCGCCAAAATAACACCTAGAACTACAAGTTTAGCATCAAAATCAAAGAAAAATCTCAAGAATTCTTAAAGTTCCATTTTCACAACTGAGGGACCGATTCACGTCATATGAATTCCGTTTCTTACTAAATTTTACAAACACAACTTAAATATCATATTAAACCTGTACCGGGATCGAACTAAAATACGAGCCCGATCAATACCATCAAATTCAATCATATTTAAATTTCCAAAAACTCTTATAATTTCAATTAAACAATTTCTTTCAAAAATTCATTTCTCGGGCTTGGAACCTCAGAATTCAATTCTGTGCATATCCTCAAGCTCCATATTTTCCTACGGACCCTCCGGGACTGTCAAAAGGTTTACCGAAGTCAACTTAAAATCAATTTTTAAAGGCAAAATTAGCATTTTCCTCAAATTTTCACATAAAAGCTTTCCAGACATATGCCTGACTATGCACGCAAATCGAGGTGAGACAAAAGGAGGTTTTTAAGGCCCGGAACAAAGAATGGACTTTTAAAACAAGTCAAAGGTCATCACCTTCTCTACCTCTAAAACAACCGTTTATCCTCGAACGAACATAAGAAAAGAAGTACCTGAGTCGGGGAAAAGATGGGGATATCGGCTCCGCATATTGGACTCGGACTCCCAGGTCGCTGCCTCAACAGGCTGACCCCTCCACTGAACATATACCGAAGGAAAACTTTTCGATCTTAACTGACGAACCTGCCGGTCTATAATAGCTATTGGCTCCTCCTCATAGGACAAGTCCTTGTTCAATTGGATAGTGTTGAAATCTAATAGGTGGGATGTATTGCCATGATACTTCCGAAGCATTGACACATGAAACACCAGGTGCACAGCTGATAAACTCGGCAGCAACGCAAGTCTGCAAGCCACCTCTCCCACTTGATCAAGAATCTCAAAAGGACCGATGAATCTAGGGCTTAGCTTGCCCTTCTTTCCAAATCTCATCACACCCTTCATGGGTGACACCCGAAGCAACACTCACTCTCCGACCATGAATTCCACATCACAAACCTTATGGTCGGTGTAACTCTTTTGACTGGACTGAGCTGTATGAAGCCTATCCTGAATGATCTTAATTCTTAACCTTGTCCAGGGCATCCTGCACTAGATCTGTACCCAACAACCGAGCCTCTCTCGGCTCAAACCACCCAACTGACGACCGACACTGTCTACCATATAATGCCTCATAGGGAGCCATCTGGACGCTCGACTTATAGCTATTGTTGTAGGCAAACTCTGCTAAAGGAAAGAACTGATCCCACGAGCCTCCAAAGTCAATAACACAAGCTCGAAGCATATCTTCCAAAATCTGAATAGTACACTCAGTCCGTCCGTCCGTCTGAGGATAAAATGCTGTGCTCAACCCGACCCGTGTACCCAACTCACGCTGAACTACCCTCTAGAAATGTAACGTAAAATGCGTACCTCAATCAGAAATGATAGACACGGGCATATCGTGAAGACGAACAATCTTTCGGATATAGATCTCTGGTAACCTCTCTGAAGAATAGGAAACTGCCATAGGAATGAAATGCGCTGACTTAGTAAGTCTATCAGCAATAACCTACACCACATCGAGCTTCCTCTGAGTCTGTAGGAGTCCAACAACGAAGTCCATAGTGATATGCTCCCACATCCACTCAGGAATCTCAATCCTCTGAAATACACCACCGGGTCTTTGATGCTCATACTTTAACTGCTGACAATTCAAACACCAAGCTACATATGCAACAATATCTTTCTTCATTCTCCTCCACCTGTAATGCTTCCGCAAGTCTTGATACATCTTAGCGACACCAAGATGAATAGAGTACCGGGAACTATGGGCCTCCTCTAGAATTAACTCATGAAGTTCATCCACATTAGGCACACAAATACGATCCTGCACCCTCAAAACTCCATCATCCTCAACTGTAACCTGCTTGGCACCTCCATGCCGCAATGTGTCCCTAATGACACCCAAATGAGGGTCATAATACTACCGGTCTTTGATATGCTCAAATAATGAAGAACGAACAATTGTACAAGCTAACATACGGCTGGGCTCAGAAACATCCAACCTCACAAACTGATTTGCTAAAGCCTGAACATCCAAAGCAAGCGGTCTCTCACTAACCGAAATATATGCAAGACTGCCAATGCTGACTGACTTTCTACTCAAAGCATCAGATACTACATTGGCCTTCCCCAGATGATATAAGATGGTAATATCATAGTCTTTCAATAGCTCCAACCACCTTCTCTACCTTAAATTTAGCTCCTTTTGCTTGAACAAGTACTGCAGACTCTTGTGATCCTTAAACACCTCACATGACTTGCCATATAAATAGTGCCTCCAAATATTTAGCGTGTGAACAATGGCTGCTAACTCTAAGTCATGAACTGGATAATTCTTCTCGTGAATCTTCAACTTTCATGAAACATAAGCAATGACCTTGCTATCCTGCATCAATACCGCACCAAGCCAATATGAGATGCGTCACAATATACTATATATGACCCTAAACCTGTCGGCAATACCAACACTGCCGCCGTAGTCAAAGCTGTCTTGTGCTTCTGAAAGGTCGTCTCACACTCGTCTGACCACCTGAACTGGGCACCCTTCTGGATCAACCTGGTCATCAGAGCTGCAATAGATGAAAACCCCTCCACAAATAGACGGTAATAGCCTAACAAACCTGAAAACTCCGGATCTCTGTAGCTGATACGGGCCTAGGCCAATCCTTGATTACCTCTATCTTCTTCGGATCCACCTGAATACCCTCTACCGATACAATGTGACCCAAGAATGCAACCGAACTCAACTAGAACTCATAATTCGAAAATTTAGCATATAACTAACTGTCCCTTAAAGTCTGGAGAACAACTCGAAGATGCTGCTCATGCTCCTCTCGGTTGCGGGAATAGATCAAAATATAATCAATGAAGACTATCACGATGGAATCCACGTAAGGCTTGAACACTCGGTTCATCAAGTCCATAAAAGCTGCTGGGGCATTCGTCAACCAAAATGACATCACCAAGAACTCATAATACCCGTACCAAGTGTGGAAAGCTATCTTAGGGACATCGGATGCCCTAATCCTTAACTGATGGTAGCCATATCTCAAATCAATCTTCGAAAACACTTTGACACCCTGAAGCTGATCAAACAAATCATCAATACTTGGCAATGAATACTTATTCTTGATTGTGACCTTGTTCAACTGTTGATAATCTATACACATCCTCATCGACCCATCATTATTCTTTACAAACAATACCAGCGTACCTCAGGATGAGACACTAGGTCTAATAAATCCCTTATCAAGCAAGTCTTGCAGCAGCTCCTTCAATTCTTTTAACTCTGGCAGAGCCATAAGATATGGAGGAATAGAAATGGGCTGAGTGCCCAAAGCTAGATCAATGCAAAAGTCAATATCCCTATCGGGTGGAATCCCCGACAGGTCTGAAGAAAATGCCTCTGGAAACTAACAAACAATAGGCACAAAATCCATAGAAGGAACCTCGGTACTAGAATCATGAACATACGCCAAATAGGCCAAACATCCCTTCTCAACCATTCACCGAGCCTTCATATATGAGATAACCCTACGGGTGGAATGACTAGGAGTCCTTCTCCACTCTAAATGAGGTAAACCCGGCAAGGCTAAGGTCATAGTCTTGGCATGATAGTCCAAGATAGATGGTAAGGTGATAACCAGTCCATCCCCAATATGACATCAAAATCAACCATATCCAAAAGTAACGGATCTACTCAGATCTACTCGGGTCTCAAGACCCTAATCACAACTATATATGAACGATAGACACGATCTACCATAATAGAATCACCCATCGGGGTATACACATATACAGTATCACTCAAAGAATCACTAGACATGACCAAATATGGTACAAAATAAGATGACACATAGGATTATGTAGATCCTGGATCAAATAGAACTGAAGCATCTCTACTACAAACCAGAATAGTACCTATGATAACTACATCAGAGGCTTTAGACTCTGTCCTGGCTGGAAGGGAATAACATCAGGGCTGGGCCACACCACTCTAAACTACGTCCCTAAGATGACCTCTTGCTGACTGGCCTCCACCTCTAGCGGCTTGACCTCCACCTCTAATACCTCTACATCCACCTCTAACACATCTACCCCCACCTCTAGTTGGCTGAGCGGGAGGTAGAACACCCAGTGCCTGAACCATGGCATGGGAACCCTGATGCTGTGATAGAACACCTACTAATCTCGGACAAGCCCTCCAAATGTGACTATACTCACCGCACTCAAAGCATCCACCTAAGTGCTGTGGCTGAGGAAACTGAGACTAACCCTAGCAAGCTGGCTGACCATGATGATAGCTCTGAATAGGAGGTGCTCTGATAGAAGTTGACTGTCCCGAAGGAGATACATAAGAACCACACACCCCTAAAGCTCCATGAGATTCTTGTAGTGCTGAATGAAACGGCCTGGAAGGATGGCCCCTACCAAAAGAATCCCTACCTCCAGACGAGTCACCACTAAACCTACCAGAATGACGGGGCCTCTTGTCAGACCCTTGACCAATGCCCTGTGATAAAACCATCTCGACTCTCCTGGCCACATTGGCCGCATCCTGAAAGGAAATATCAGCTCCCGCCTCCTTAGCCATCTGCAATCGAATAGGCTAAACGAGTCCCTCAATGAAACTCCTCACTCTCTCCCTCTTGGTGGGAAGTATCATAAAAGCATGACGGGCTAAGTCAATGAATCTGGTCTCGTACTGAGTGACAGGCATAAAACCCTGTTGGAGACGCTCAAACTGCCTCCGATAGTTCTCCCTCTGAGTGACATGAAGAAACTTCTCCAGAAATAGCTGAGAAAACTGATCCCAAGTCAAAGCAGGTGACCCAGTTGGTCTAGCCAAACAATAATCCCTCTACCAAGTCTTCGCGGACCCTGACAGACTAAAAGCAGCAAAGTCGACCCCACTGGTCTCCACTATTCCCATGATTCGTAGAACCTCATGACAGCTATCCAAATAATCCTGGGGATCCTCAGAAGATATACCGCCAAAACTGGGAGTAAAAATCTTTGTGAACCTGTCCAACCTCCACAAGGCATCAAGAGACATAGCTGACCCCTCACCAGTCTGTGCCACAACACCCGACTGAACTACTCCAACTGACTGAGCTGTTGGAGTCTGAAACTGGGGAGCCATCTGCTCCGGAGTGCAAGTAGCAGGAGTCTGGGCTCCTCATCCAGTTTGAGAGACAGCTAGTGCTACAGGAAATATGCCCGCCTGAGTGACGCTCTCCATAAGGCCCACTAGATGGACCATATCATCCTGAAGTAAAGGGGTGGTGATGAACCTCTATGGGACCTGAGCTGGTCCTGCTGGAACTGTCTGGGCTGGAACCTCATCGTCAAACTCAACCTGAGGCTCCACCGCTGGTGCTGCTGCTCGAGCTCTGGACTGAGCTCTACCTCTATGTCAGGACCTATCACGACCTCGACCTCTACCCTTCGTAGGAGATGCTACTGGGGGCTCGGGATGCTGGTCAGCTGATGAAGTGGTACATGTTCTCACCATCTTGAAACATTAGAGGAGAAGTTCAATTAAAATTGAGAAATCAAGTTGCACGACAGAAAAAAAAATGTGAAGTTTTTCCTAACTCTGTAGCCTCTGAGGGATAAACATAGACGTCTCCATATTGATCCCTCAGACTCTACTAAGCTTGTCTGTGAATTGTGAGAACTAAAAGACCTAGAGCTCTGATACCAACTTGTCACGACCCGTATTTCCCACCCTCAGGAGTCGTGATGGCGCCTACTCGTGAAAGCTAGGCAAGCCGAGTGTCACCGATTTTTATTATCCTTATAACAATTTCAAATTAACATATGATCAACAACGGAATAATAATAAAAAAAAGAAATGCGGAAGACGAAATCTGATAATTTAACTAAATACTAGTACGAAAATCTAAAATACAACTCTACCCAGAACTGGTGTCGCAATGTCACAGACCATCTAGGAATACTACAAACAGTGGTCTAAATAGAAATATACAAGTGTGTCTCTAAAATAAATAAAAGTAGAATGGAAAGGATAGAAGGGAACGCCAAGGCATGCAGACATCTGCAGGACTACCTCGGGTCTCCACTGGACTAAAGGCAGCAACCTCGCTATGGTCCAAAAGCTCCGATACCGAGATCTACACACAGTGCAAAGTGTAGTATCAGCACAACCGACTCCATGTGCTGGTAAGTGTCGAGCCTAACCTCGGCAAAGTAGTCACGAGGCTAATATAAGACTACCAAATATACCTGTGCAAATAAAACATATACGGCAAATAATAATAACGAAAACTAGTAGTTAAAGATGGGAAGGAGAACATGATGCAGGGAATATCAAGTACTAAAACAATTTCAGTAAAGAAGCATAGAGACATCATAATTTCGTATCTGCAAGAATAAGGAAAACAGTAACGAATAAATATTCACTTTTATTCTTTCTTGTTGCGGCGTGCAACTCGATCCCAATCATATAATACTGTTGCGGCGTTCAACCCGATCCCAATCATATAATACTGTTGCGGCGTGCAACCCGATGCCAAATCATATAATGATGTTGCAGCATGCAACCTGACCCCACATGACCTCCTTTATTACTCTTTGTTGTGGCATGCAACCCGATCCTGTATATTATTATTGTGACGTGCAACCCGATCCCAATATACAAATCAACACCAATCACAAAAGAATCGTGGCAAGGGAACAATAGTATAACAACAATATCCCGGCAAGAAAAACAATATCATAAGAAACAACATCCGGTAAGGGAAACAATATCATAGACAATAACATCACGACAAGGTAATCTACAATATATATCATCTTGTTTCCACAATTACTTCACAACCTAAGTCTCAACTTGAGCCAATGCTCCACAATGGTCAATTACAAAGAATACTTTCTTAAGCCTTGTTCAACATTTATAATCATCATATTAAGCATTGACAATACATAACGGAGTCACAACAATCATAGTATAAGACTCACGGGCATACTTGACACCAACGTATGGATACTCGTCACCACACCTATACGTCGTACTCAACACTTAATACATAGCAAATAATACCATAACTCTTATTCCCTCAAGCTAAGGTTAGACCAAACACTTACCTCTACTTTCACGGCCAAACTCAAGCCTCAAGCACCGCTTTCCCTTTAGATTTTGCCTCTTATTTACTTGTATCTAACCCAAATTAATTTAACAACATCGATAAATGCTATAGAATTCAACCCCAATGCTAAATTATAGGTTTTCTATCATTTTCCCCAAAAAGTCAAAAATTGACCCCGGGCCTATTTGGTCAAAACTCGAAGTTCGGACCAAAACCCGATCACCCATGAGCCGAATATGCAATTAGTTTCAAAATCCGACCCCAAAATGAGGTCTAAATTTTAAATTTTCAAAAAGCCTTAACTCTACCCAATTTCTCAATTTGTACCATGAAAATTCTTGATTTTTGATTTAAAAGTGATGAAAAACGTTGGGTAATTGAAATAGTAGAGTTTAGAATTGATTACCAACATTTTAGGGATAAATTTATGTGAAGAAAATCGCCTCTAGGTCTTGGTAGTTCGAAAAATATGAAGAAATGTGCTTTGCCCATTTTTAAATCTATTTTTGTATACCTAGGCAGGCCTTCATCGCTTTCGCGATGGACCTGCCGCGTTCGCGATGGGTCAGGCCCAAATGGACTTCGTTCGTATTGGATGGCCCACGTTCGTGGAGCTTTAGCTCCTCAGGACTTCACGTTCGCGGTCAAACGGCCGCCTTCGCATAGAACAAATCGAGCTCCCCTCCTCTAGGACCACTAACTCTGTGCGTTCGTGTGGGATAGAACGCGTTCGCGAAGGGTAACCGACCAGAACTTCGCGCTTGCGTCCTGAGCTCCGCGTTGACGAAGAACAAAATGACCCCTCAACTATTTAACTCTACACGTTCGCGGCTGGGGTAACACGAACGTGATGCACAATTAATCTGAGCACCAGTAACATCTATGGCATCAGAAATTCTAAGTCTCAAACAACCCGAACTTTCTCCGAAACTCACCCGAGCCCTCAAGGCTCAAAACCAAACATGCATACTAACCCAAAAACATCATACATACTTACTCATGCAATCAAATCACCAAAATAACACCTAGAACTACAAGTTTAACACCAAAATCAAAGAAAATCTCAAGAACTCTTAAAGTTCCATTTTCACAACCGAGGGTCCGATTCACGTCATATGAATTCCGTTTCTTACCTAAATTTTACAGGCACAACTTAAATATCATATTAAACCTGTAACGGGCTCTGGAACCAAAATACGGGCCCGATGCCATCAAATTCAAACATATTTAAATTTCCTAAAACTTTTATAATTCCAGTTAAACAATTTCTTTCAAAAAATTATTTCTCGGTCTTGGGACCTCGGAATTCAATTCCGGGCATTTGCTCAAGCTCCATATTTTTCTACGGACCTTCCGGGACCGTCAAATTATGGGTCCGGGTCTGTTTACCCAAAATGTTGACCGAAGTCAACTTAAATTTAATTTTTAAAGGCAAAATTAGCATTTTCCTCAAATTTTCACATAAAAGCTTTCAGGACATACGTTTGGACTATGCACACAAATCGAGGTAAGACAAAAGGAGGTTTTTAAGACCTCTTATAATAGGTGAATTGGACTATAATTAGGCCCTAGAGAACCACCTTCTTGTATAATTTTTATGGTAAAAAGTGATAACAAAATGCTCTGATTAGTGTTTTTCATACTTTGCAGGCTATATACAATAAAAGAAGTCTATGTAGTACTTTTGGGATCAATTATGGAGAAAAAGAGGCTAATCTTACAATATCCGCTAAGTGCACCACGCGAAGGCAGCAAAACCAGAACTGGAGATGGACTACCGCGGTCCCGGCGTAACTGCGGTCGGACCGCGGTAGAAGGCTGTTGCGGATTCTGAGAGGCTAGTTGGCCGCGGTCCTGGCGTAACCGCGATAGGAAGCGGAAAATTGAGGGACTGAAGTGCAAAATACGGGATTTTTAGCCCAAAACCCTATATTAAATAATAGAACCCACCCAAGGGATATATGTAATGTTTTAGAGAGTACTTTAACAAGAAAAAAAAAGTGTGAGAGATCACCCAAAGCATCATATTTTCTTCTTCTCTTTATTTTTCTTGCAATTTTGATCATGAATATTTTCATAGTTTATTTACCCATTGTCATGAGTAGCTAAATCCTTTGTCTAGGGTTTTGATGGAACCTATTGAAGGATGAACTTTTTGATTATGTTAATATAATTTGCTTGTTTAATCTTTATTTGTTCAATTACGTGTTTGTTGTAGTTAATTGACATGATCCTCAATTAGCTGTGCCTATTTAGTGTGTATAACTCGGGAGAGAGTGCATATTTAGGTGATTGTTGAACAACACCACTCCCAAAGTATAAGAGGGATCTATATCTGTGGGTTTAAAGGTGGGATTAGGGATAACGAAGTCTTGGGTGCAATCTAAAGTGAACTGTAATAAACAAAGCTAGCTAGCGTATCTCGAGAGAGTGCGTCTAGTAAATTATCGTGATTACTCGGGAGAGATTCATGGTAAAAAGAGTGTTCATGATTGATAGAGATATATTGGTAAATCTATATGAAACATAAACAGAAGGGATTCCATCAATAGGGAAAATCACTACCTTAGAACCTTCTCAGTATTGTTCACAACTTAAGCATATTTAGTTTACAACTGTTTGTTGACTTTCAATCTTAGTTATTAAATATACCATCAACTGTTATTCACAACATTTGGGGAAATTGATTCTAAAGAATTTAGTAAGACCAACGAAAGTAATTGATAGGTTAATTCTATGTGGATTCGACTGTGGACATAAATACTCAGATTATATTTGCAACGTCCGCATTGTCCTTTTATAAGGCATAGTTGAGCGTGATTAAATTTTGGCGCTGTTGCCGGGGAATTAACGATGTTATCAATTACAATTTAAAGAAGTACAAAAATTCTTATTGTAGTCAATTTTCTCTATACCCAATTTTTACATTAAAATTTTAACGTTTGTTGACTTGGTTGCACAGGTGCATGCCTAGAAACTCATCGAGATCTGGTGAAGTATTTGAAACATTATCAGATCCCGAGAAAGTTTTCAAGGCCTTGAACCGGGCTAATCGGAAAAACAAACAACAACCAACAACTGTACAATTCGAAACAGTCATGGGGGATCACGAGGAAAACCCAGTGGTACCAATAGTTCTAGAGGTTGCTCTCTATGACTGGGCACAACCCACAGCTGAAAATATTTCCACAGCCATTGTAGTTCCGCAGATACAGGCTAAGTTATTCCAAATTACGAATAACATGCTGCACTTGTTGCAGAACAAGGGACTATTTTTGGGGTTGCAAGTCGAAGATCCTCAGCAGCACTTGAAGAACTTCCTCTCTATCTGCAAGACCCAAAGGCAGCCCAACGTAACTCCTAAAGTAATCAAGCTATTATTGTTTCCATTTTCAGTGACAGTAGCTGCCCAGACTTGGCTAAACTCACTTCCCATAAATTTTATAACAACTTGGGATGAGTTAGTCAGACAATTCCATAACAAGTTCCACCCACCCAATAAGACTGCTCAACAAATTGATGAAATTTTGAGTTTTAAACAGAAACCAATGGAGACACTGCATGAAACATGGGAGCGCTTTAAAGGGATGCTGGTTATATGCCCGCACCATGGTATTCCAGATCTGATGTTGGGGCAGCGGGTTTATATGGGATTGTCAGATAGCGTGAAGAACATTGTTGATGCTTCAGCTGGTGGAGCATTTTTGAGCTAAACATGGAGAGAAGGCCAGAGTCTGCTTGACAAGATGGTACAAAATTCGGGATGGACAACCAAGAATGCACCTATCACTTTAGTGGTTCACTCAGTGCCCTTAGATCCATCCAACTCTATGACTGAAAATATGGCCACCTTATTGACACAGATGAGTATACTCACCAAAAAGGTGGAAGAGTTAGGGCAGAAGCAGCAGGTACACATCGTAGATACTACCAATAGGGGCTTGTGCGCATCTTGCATTGGTCAGCCTATTGGTAACCAGTGGAATGCAGAACATGATCATCATCACTACCCTGAAGACATGAACTATGTGTCTAATTATGGAGGCCAGAGACAAGGTGGTCAGAATTGGGGACAGCAAAATCAACAGTACAGGCCAGTCCAACCACAATTCAACAATGGAAACATGGGAGGTATGAGACCCCCTAACAATATGGCACCTTACCCAAGGCCACAGGGATATAATAATCAGAATCAACAGCAGGGGTATCACCCTCCTCAGCAACAGCATGGTGGAAGGTAGGAAGATGGGTTTGCTAGACTTGAGGCAATGATGCACCAGGTTATTAGGTCTAATGCAAAGATTAATGAGAGAGTGGATGCACATAATGCAGTAATCAAGAATATTGAAGTGCACGTAGGCCAAATTTCTATGTCTCTGAACAATTGTCCTCATGGGACACTACCTGCAGACACCCAGATAAATCCAAAAGATCAAGGCCCAAAGCAGCTGATGGCGGTAAGTCTACGTAATGGCAGAGATCTGGATGTAGAGTAAGAGTGGTCTCGAGAAACTAGACAAGCTGAGACACTTATACCAGTGCCCATTGAGCTGGATGAGTCAACAAAACTGACGGAGGTGCCAGTCCAGCCTGCCCAGGAAGAAAATAACATTTAGAATGCGACTGAGAAAGAAGCTAAGACAGTCCAGGAACCTGTAGTTGATGTAGCAGCTGATAAGGATCAATCCCAGTTGATTGGGAAGAAGAGATATCCTACACCTTTCCCTCAGAGGTTGGCTAAGTACCAAAAGGAGGAGCAATACAAGAAGTTCTTTGAAATGCTGAAACAAATCCAGGTAAACATACCATTGTTTGAAGCTTTGAAGGAGATGCCTGGGTATGCAAAAATGATGAAGGACTTGATGTCCCGAAAGTTTGATTTCCAAGACTTGGCCACAGTTACTCTTACTTAGACATGTAGTGCAGTGGTGACTAGACCAGTTGCAGAAAAGCTGTCTAACCCAGGGAGCTTTACAATTCCATGCACTATTGGTAATTTTGCTTTTGTCAAAGCATTGTGTGATCTAGGGGCCAACATCAATTTTATGCCCCTAGCGATTTACAAGAGGCAAGGCATTGGAAGAGCTAGACCCACCTCTATGTTGTTGCAGCTGGCTGACAGGACAGTGAAATGACCATCTAGTATACTGGATGATGTGCTAATTCAGGTAGGGAAATTTGTGTTCCCTGCAGATTTTGTGATCTTAGATTGCAGAGTGGATGAAGAGATCCCCATAATCTTGGGAAGACCATTCTTGGCCACAGGGAGAGCTCTCATTGATTGTGAAACCGGGGAGCTAAAGATGAGATTGAACAATGAGGAGATAACATTCAATGTGCAGAAATCTATGAGGCGACCAAGTGAATTCGCCAATTCTTCTCTTATTAATGTCGTGGATGTAATCGTAGAGACTGATGATTAGGTGCTAACCATTGAGGACCCCCTTGCTGCATGTTTAATGAATTTGGATGATGTGAATGGAGAGGAACTGGCGGAATGGGTGTTGGCATTAGAGGGTAGAGGGTTCTGGGATAGAACTCTAGAATTTGAGCCCTTGCACTTGGAAAATCGAGAGACTCTCCACCCAAGCCATCTATCGAAGAACCACCAAATCTAGAGTTAAAGTCATTGCCCAACCATCTCAGGTATGAATTCCTTGGACCTAACTCCACATTACCTATTATTATCTCATCTACTTTGTTAGATGTGCAGGCGTAACAACTCTTACAGGTACTTGAGGAGTGCAAGACTGCCATTGGGTGGACTATGGTAGACATAAAGGGGATCAGCCCCACCTACTGTATGCACAAAATTCTACTGGAAGAGGGACACAAACCTTCCAGGGAACACCAAAGAAGGCTGAACCCTAACATGAAGGAAGTGGTGAAGAAGGAAGTAATAAAATGGTTAGTTGCGGGAATTATCTTCCCAATCTCTGACAGCAGCTGGGTTAGCCTAGTTTAATGTGTACCTAAAAAGGGTGGCATGACGGTAGTTAAGAATGATAACAACGAATTGATCTCTACAAGAACAGTCACGGGCTGGAGAATTTGCATGGATTATAGAAAGCTAAATCTAGCTACCCGGAAAGACCACTTCCCACTTCCCTTCATTGATCAGATGTTAGACAGACTGGCAGGGAGGTCACAGTTCTGTTTTCTGGATGGGTACTCAGCATACAACCAGATCTCCATTGCACCGGAGGACAGAGAGAAGACCTCTTTCACTTGCCCTTATGGCATTTATGCCTTTCGGAGGATGCCATTTGGCCTATGCAATTGCACCCGCCACATTCCAACGGTGCATGATGTCTATCTTCACTGACATGGTATAGGATATAATGGAGGTATTCATGGATGACTTCTCAGTGGTGGGGAACTCATTTGATGAGTGCATGATAAATCTGACTCGTGTGCTGAAACGGTGTATCGAGACTAACCTGGTTCTAAATTGGGAGAAGTGCCACTTCATAGTACAAGAAGGCATTGTCTTGGGGCACCGAGTGTCAAGCAAAGGAATTGAGGTGGATCGTGCTAAAGTGGATGTAATAGCAAAGCTACCTCCTCAAACATCAGTCAAAGCAATCAGAAGCTTCATTGGGCATGCTGGTTTCTACCGAAGATTCATAAAAGACTTCTCAAAAATTGCCAACCCTCTCTGTAAGTTGTTAGAAAAAGATCACCCTTTCTTGTTTCTGATGATTGAAGGGTAGCATTGCAGGAGCTGAAAAAAAGACTGGTCACAACACCTATCATTGTTGCCCCCAACTGGGAGCAACCATTCAAACTCATGTGTGATGCCAGTGACTACGCAGTGGGAGCAGTGCTGGGACAGCAGAAGGATAAGCTGATGCATCCAATATACTATGCTAGTAGAATGCTGAGTGGAGCCCAGCTGAACTATACTGTGACTGAGAAGGAGATGTTGGCTGTGGTGTTTTCTTTCGACAAGTTCAGATCATATCTGATTGGTTCTAAGGTAATTGTATATACTGATCATGCAGCTCTCAGGTACTTGATTGAGAAGAAGGAGTCTAAGCCGCGCCTGATTCATTGGGTGTTGCTACTGCAAGAATTTGACCTTGAAATTCGTGACCGTAAGGGCATAGAGAACCAAGTCGCTGATCATCTATCACGACTTGAGGGAGCTGAAAATGCAGTTGAGTTTGAAGATATTCTGGAAACCTATCCAGACGAGCAGTTGCTTGCTACTAATCTTGAGGAAGCGCCATAGTATGCAGACTTTGCAGATTACCTAGCCTGCAGTATAGTTCCCTATGACCTTTCATCTGTACAAAAGAAAAAGTTTTATCATGACTGCCGCATGCATTATTGGGATGAGCCTTACCTATTTAGAATTTGTGTTGACAATATGATCCGGAGGTGTGTCCCCGAGATAGAACAATCTTCTGTTTTGCAGGCTTGTCACGCATCTGCTTATGGAGGACATTTTGGAGGGGTCAGGACAGCTGCGAAAGTGCTTGAGGCCGGATTCTTTTGGCCAACAGTGTTTAAAGATGCGCACCAATGGGTGAAGGGCTGCAATGAATGTCAGCGGACCGGGAACATTTCCCATCGCCATGAGATGCCCATGAACCCAATTCAAGAGGTGGAAGTGTTTGATGTCTGGGGGATTGACTTCATGGGTCCCTTCGTCAGCTCCTATGGCAATAAGTACATACTTGTTGCTGTGGATTACGTGTCCAAATGGGTAGAAGCTGCAGCATTGCCCACCAATGATGCAAGAGTGGTGGTGGGGTTTTTGAAGAAGAACATATTCACTAGATTTGGGACACCAAGGGCGATTATCAGTGACGGAGGCACTCAGTTTTGTAATAGAGCTTTCGAGAAGTTGCTTGCAAAGTATGATGTACGCCACAAGGTGGCTACCCCTTATCACCCGCAAACTAGTGGGCAAGTTGAAGTGTCCAATAGAGAGATAAAGAGTGTGCTCACCAAGACTGTGAACGCCACAAGAACTGATTGGGCGAAAAATTTAGATGATGCACTTTGGCCATATAGAACTGCTTTTAAAACACCAATTGGTAAGTCACCATATAAGTTGGTGTTCGGGAAGGCCTGCCATTTGCCATTGGAACTTGAACATAGAGCGTGGTGGGCACTGAAACAGCTAAATCTAGACATCGAGGCTGCGGGCACAACGAGAATTATAGAATTGCATGAGCTCGATGAGTTCAGACATCTTGCTTTTGAGAGCACAAGGTTGTACAAGGAAAGAATGAAGAGGTTGCACGACAAGAAAATTGTGGAGCAAAATTTCAATCCTGGAGATATGGTGTTGCTTTATAACTCACAATTAAGGCTATTTCTGGGTAAACTCAGGTCACGATGGTCTGGACCATTTAGAGTGGTCGAAGTCTTTCCTTCAGGTGTTGTCGAGGTTGCCACAGAGAAAGACTCTCGTACATTTAGAGTCAATGGGCAGAGATTGAAACTATATGTGGGCATGAGCGATCCAAAGGAAGTGTCTGAGCTACACCTGACTGAACCACAGAGGTCGAGTGAGCCTTAAATACGCTCATCTGCGTCGTGCCACGATGTTAAATCAGGCGCTGCGTGGGAGGAAACCCACGAATGTGTTGTAAGTGTAATGCATAACTTCATGAAAAAAAAGTAAAAGTAGCAGGAACACGCCCATACCGCGGTCCCAGCGTAACCGCGGTCGGACCGCGGTCAAGGACCTCCTCTGAAAGAGGTCTACCGCGGTACCAGCGTAACCGCGGTAGGACCGCGGTCAAATACCCCCTCTGAACGAGGTCTACCGCGGTCCCAGCGTAACCGCGGTAGGACCGCGGCAGACCAGCGCAAGCCAGGTAAGAAAAAATTGCAGAATTTTTTTTCCATTTTCCCCCCTTTTTAATAAACCTAACCCCCACTATTCCCCCAAACCGTTCTTCTCTCCACAACCTAACCCCCCCACTATTCCCCCATCCCCTTCTCTCTTTCACACCATCTCTTCTCCCTCAAACCCCCATTGTTGCCCCTCATTTCTTCTCCATCTCTCCCTCTCCACAACCTATCCCTTCCATTCATCCTCAAGGTAAGCTTCTCTATTCTTTTCTCTTTCTTTTACATAACTTAGTGTAACGAGTAGTCTAAATTAGTTTCAATTAAATCCTAGGTAGTGTTTTAGTGTAAATTTTTTATTTTTTCTTTCTTTTCTTTCCTTTTTTCCATTATTTGCTTTTTTTGGCCATGATTGATGCTTAAATGGTTGGGTTTTCATTGTGCTTAACTTGGGAATGATTTTTAGAATGTTTGGAGGCCTAAACAAATTTTTTAGGGTGAAGCTTGGTGGAGGGGCCTAAATGGCCGAAAATTGGGGTGTGTTGTAAAATTTTGGAGCACTTTGTGCGCTTCTTGGTTTGTGGTGGTGATTGCATTTGACATGATTCACTTGTGGGAGATCGTGTGGGGTATTATATGGCAGAATTGTAGAATTAATAGTTGTGTGAGAGCAATAGTGGAGGTTGTCAACTTTGGGCACCTTACTAATTGGGTATACTGACATTGATTGACAAAAGGAAACTGTTTGGTGTCATCGGGTGGCGAAGTCTGAGTACCTATCCGACTGGCACATGTTAGGATGCATCTGATTGTTACCCTGAATTGTTTGCAGGTAATATGGCCCGAAAAAGGCGAAAGAGCATGGCTAGCACTTCCCAAATGCCACTATATGATGCCACCAGGTTCCAGTCACAGGAGGCAGAGGACACATTTAATGCTAAGGCGACCAAAAGCTTTATCCCTGAGATTCCTGTTGACAGGGTTGCCCTCCGTATGGAAAAAGCAGACATGTATAAGGAAATCAGACGGAGAGAGATGGAGTTCTTGTTTGATGAACCTGAGACGACAAACCCAATAATAGTCCGGGAGTTCTACGCGAACTGCCCGGAACATTTGTGTCGGTCTGTGATTGTGCGGGGCAGGGTGGTAGATGCCTCAATTCTGAAGATTCGCCAGGTCTTGCAGCTACCCCAGTTTACTGGTGACATTGATCATTACCATGGCGCCCAAGGGGTCACTTGGGACACTATGATTGAGACAATCTGCGCAGGGGGTCGACCAACCTGGATACAGGAAAACATTACCCTTTACTCCAAGTCGTTCACACATGAGGCTGAGTGCTTGTTCACCATTATTTGTAGCCGTTTATTTCCCACGGGCAACACGACAAATGTGAACCACCTACGGGCTCTATTGGTGTAGTGCTTCATCACCAAGAAAGACTTTGATGTGGAGAGAATTATTGGAGATGAAATGATCCTTCGGTCACCTCTGCTATCTAAGGGGTTTTACTTCCCCTCACTTGTGACGAGGTTGTGTCTGCTAGATGGTGTCCCCACCAATCCTATAGATGGAACTTTGCCCAGAAAAGTGGCATTCAGAGCTTCAAAGATCACAGTGGGCAGAGATGTACCCACAACCATTGAGCTTGATGATGAGGATGACGCCCCATCACCCATGGCACCATCCAGGAGATCCTATGATGGAGCCGGATCCTCTCGGCAACCCCATACTGGGGCAGAGTTCTCTAGATCACAGTCCAGCCGACCCATGTTGCATTC
Organism: Nicotiana sylvestris; assembly: GCF_000393655.2. Taxonomy (NCBI): domain Eukaryota; kingdom Viridiplantae; phylum Streptophyta; class Magnoliopsida; order Solanales; family Solanaceae; genus Nicotiana; species Nicotiana sylvestris. The sequence continues at coordinate 23,687,194 of NC_091060.1, forward strand.
TTTGGAGGAAGAGGTGGCAGATCTTCGCTCCTCGGTGGATGGCCTGCATGTGCGTATGGATGCCATGTCTTAGCGGCATGCCAGGTCTGGGAGCTGGATGATGGCTTGGTTCCGCGCTTTGGGGAGGGCTTGTCATGTGGATCCCAGCACAGTCTCCGACTCCGAGTGAGGCTCAGGGAAGTCTTCTTACCCTTCTGCACTTTATTTGTGTTATGCCATGGGGACATGGCATATTCTTTTTGTGTGGGTAGGAGACTTGCTTTAGTGATGTATTATTAGTGTACATATACATTGAGTATGTTGTAGTTCTATATCTTTGTTGTTGTGTATAATTGGGTGTACTCACCTTAGAAGTAACTGACTTGTCCCAACGACGGACACTTATCGACGGGTCTCCTGAGGACGCACCACTTGGACAGTACTCTTGAGGGAAGTAGTCCATTTAGTTTTTTTTTATTTTCTTTTTCTTTTTAGGTAGTGTAGTAATTCCCCCTTGGTTTTTCTTTTGACCACGGTTCTTTTCCAAGGGTTTTTCTTGAACCGGGTTAGGTAGATTTTTCTTTAATATTTTTAGAACCCTTAGAACTCTATTGGACTAAGATGGGTGAGGGCAAGAATGCAACCCGTAATATACACACCTGCAAATAACTAAAACAAACTTGAGGGTGCGACATCTAGGCTCGTTTGTAGACTCGTAATTTTATTCCTTAATTCTACACACCTTGTCTTTCTTGAACACTCACGTGAGTGTGTTGACAAACTAATTCGGAATGAGTTACATGCCAAGTGTGTGTGAGATAATACTTGTATTCTGTGCTTGCATGCGATACCTAGAACTTGCCCTGTGTGTTTGCAAAACGAAATAGAAGTTGTTTGGTCTTAGAGATGATTGAGGCATTTCCTTGTGTAGCCTGTATAATTATGAATCCACTTGTACATATTGCCATAGTTAACCCCTTCGAGCCTGAAGCTTGTTCTTTGATAACCTTACAATAACCTACATCCCTATGTTTGAATAGTTTGACTGTTTGAACCTGTACCTCGTAGAAGCACTTAAATCATTAAAGAGCATATAAAAGTCAAAGTGTGGGGTAGTAATGGAGTGGGAAAAGGAAAATCAGGAAAATACTTGAATGGTGCAATGGCTGTTAAAAAAAGAAGAAGTCAGTTGCACCTAAAGAAAAGTGGGGGTAACCTATAAAACAAGTGTGGAAGAATGATTGGGTTGAACATGGAAATTGGAATAAAGGGAACGATTGTATTAAAAGTGCTTAGGGAGGTTAGTCACTATATCCAATATATCCTACTCGTCCTTTAGCCTACATTATAACCAAATAAAGACCTATTGATCTTGGACTGAACAACTCGATTAGTAGAGTATTACACTAAGGGTAAGCTTATGGTGTATCTGTGTGGCATGTGAATGTTCTTTGCTGAGAGTGAGTGGATTCGTTCTATCTATAGTTCCTTGTTGCTTGATTTTATGTGTGTGGAACTTCTCTCAGAAATGTGATGTGAGGGCATGTAACTCAGGAAGAAAAAGGAAGTTTTCACCTCTGTTTAGAGTAACTAGAGTAAGCACGAGTGTGGCATGGCATTAGAGTCTTCATATGAGGTGTGGCTGTTGCTCTGCTTAGGTTGCTCTTTCATAATGGCGGGTGTGACATAAACTGGGTAATGCATCGAACGATTAGGCCTAGAAGTGTGGTTCAACTTGCTCCAGGACGAGCAAAGATTTAAGTGTGGGGTGTTGATAATACGTGAATTGGACGATAATTAGGCCCTAGAGAACCACCTTCTTGTATAATTTTTATGGTAAAAAGTGATAACAAAATGCTCTGATTAGTATTTGTCATGCTTTGCAGGCTATATACAATAAAAGAAGTCTATGGAGTACTTTTGGGATCAATTACGGAGAAAAAGAGGTCAATCTTACAATATCCGCTAAGTGCACCACGCGAAGGCAGCAAAACCAGAACTGGAGATGGACTGCCGCGGTCCCGGCGTAACCGCGGTTGGAACACGGTAGAAAGCTGTTGCGGATTCTGAGAGGCTAGTTGGCCGCGGTCCTGGCATAACCGCGATAGGACCGCGATAGGAAGCGGAAAATTGAGGGACTGAAGTGCAAAACACGGGATTTTTAGCCCAAAACCCTATATTAAACAATAGAACCCGCCCAAGGGATATATGTAATGTTTTAGAGAGTACTTTAACAAGAAAAATAAGTGTGAGAGATCACCCAAAACATCATATTTTCTTCTTCTCTTTATTTTTCTTGCAATTTTGATCATGAATATTTTCATAGTTTATGTACCCATTGTCATGAGTAGCTAAATCCTTTGTCTAGGGTTTTGATGGAACCTATTGAAGGATGAACTTTTTGATTATGTTAATATAATTTGCCAGTTTAATCTCCATTTGTTCAATTACGTGTTTGTTGTAATTATTGACAGGATACTCAATTAGCTGTGCCTATTTAGTGTGCATAACTAGGGAGAGAGTGCATATTTATGTGATTGTTGAACATCACCACTCCCAAAGTATAAGAGGGATCTATAACTGCGGGTTTAAAGGTGGGATTAGGGATAACGAAGTCTTGGATGCAATCTAAAGTGAACTGTAATAAACAAAGCCAGCTAGCGTATCTCGGGAGAGTGCGTCTAGTAAATTATTGTGATTACTCGGGAGATATTCACGGTAAAAAGAGTGTTCATGATTGATAGAGATGTATTGGTAAATCTATATGAAACATAAACAGAAGGGATTCCATCAATAGGGAAAATCACTACCTTAGAACCTTCTCAATATTGTTCACAACCTAAGCATATTTAGTTTACAAGTGTTTGTTGACTTTCAGTCTTGGTTATTAAATATACCATAAATTGTTATTCACAACGTTTGGGGAAGTTGATTCTAAAGAATTTAGTAAGACCAACGAAAGTAATTGATAGGTTAATTCTCTATGGATTCGACTCTGGACATAAATACTCAGATTATATTTGCAACGTCCGCATTGTCCTTTTATAAGGCATAGTTGGGCATGATCAACCTCGGAATACATAATGGAATTTTAAAACAAGTGAGGGTCATCACAATAAAAAATGAGTGCAAGTTAAATGGTGGCGACCACATAGGATGCCCCATGAAATTTTTATAATTTTGAGATACTACTCTTTGGGTACACGCTTTGCGCACGCATGTACCCACCTCAATAAAAATATAATCTTAAAAATCTACATAAATATTATTAAATTATATGTTTGAATATAAAATAACAGTCACAAGAAAAATACATGTTCCTGAAATGATGACTATTGATCCCAAATAAGTCAGCTCAATGAAGGAAACACTTTTGTCCAACAAAAATCCTTATTAATTTATTGTGATGCTAGAGATCAATATGAGAATATCTTATCAAAATTATTGTTATTTCAGTTATCTAATATTGAAAACAAATAAGTAATGCCATAATTCTTCAATATTTGTCAAATAACATAACTTTTTTGCTTGTTTAGAGATGCAAGAATAAAAAGTTTGACTCTATAGATCCTAAAAAAAGTTATCATAGTACTAATATATTGTCTATTTTCGTCTTCTTGAGCCGAGAGTCTATCGAAAACATCTTCTCTATCCCCTCGGGGTAGAGGAAAGGTCTGTGTACACACTACCCTCCCCAAATCCCACTTGTAGGACTTTACTGGGTCGTCGTTGTTGTTATTGTTGTTGTTATTGAGCTTTGTCTACTTGAAAAATAATTTTACTTTTATGATCGATTTAGAAAAGAATATTAAATTAGATTCTTTTGCTAATATGTGTCACGACCCAAAATTTAAACCACGAGGTTGTTATGGCGCTTAACATATGCTTGCTAGTCAAGCCAACATTAGCTAAACAATTAAGCAGTTTAACAATTTTAAAAACACAATAAATAGATACTAAGACAGAAATATCCTGAAATGTATAATAAATTCATAAACATTGCTATGTAGACTAATCCCATAAACAGGTATCACAAGTAGGGATGTACGTAGGTCAGGTTAGTTTGAGTTTTTCAATTACCAAACCAAACCAAAACAATTGTCTCAGATTTTTAAATCTATAAATCAAACCAAACCAAACCAACAAAAGTCGGGTTTTTCAATCTCGATTTTTCTCGGGTTTTTCGATTTTCTTAGGGTTTTCGGTTTTTTCGACGAAGTCTTCATAGCATAACATATACATTTTATACTCTAATATTTCTTAGGTCCTAGTAGGATAATACAAAATAATGTGAGATGAGTCATGATTATACTAAAATACTCTACAAATCGCATAAAAAAAATATTGATGTAACGACCAGACCTGTAGTTTTGAGCATTTACACTTCGCTCGCCAGTTCTTGGGCATGACTAGCCCCGTATGATGTATTATGACTTATGTAATCATCGGTTTTGATTTTCAGATTAATCAGAACTGATATGGAAGAATGATCCTCAGTTTGGAGCTTTAAATTTGAAAGGTTTGACCCAGTCTTGACTTTTTAGTATTCAATCTCGGGGTTGGATTTTTATGATTGAGTTAGCTCTGTTAGGTTATTTTGCACTTGGGAGCACGTCCAAAATGTTATTTGGAGGTCCGTGGTAGAATTAGACTTGAATTGGCGAAATTAAAAATTTGGCGTTTCTCGCTCGGCAGTGAAAATTTTGATATCGGTGTCACAATGAAATTCTAGAAATTTGAGTAGGTCTATTGTGTCATTTATGACGTATGTGAAAAATTTCAGGTCATTCGGATGAGGTTTGTTAGGTTTATATATCGTTTGTAGAATTCAGAAGTTTTGGAATAATTAGGCTTGAATCCGAGGGTGATTTGATGTTTTGATGTTGTTTTAAGTGTTCCGAAGGTTAAAATAAGTTTTAATGGTGATATGTGACTTGTTGGCATGTTTGGTTGAGGTCCCGAGGGCCCCGAGATGATTGTGGATGGTTAACAGAGAAGTTTGGAAGTGGAATTTTTGCAGCTAAAGCTACTGCTTCTGATATTTCTGTACCTGCAGAGTGGGGACCGCAGATGCGATAATCGCAGATGCAGGAAGCAACCGCATATGCGGAATTCGTCATAGTAAAGGAGGATTTGACTGCACCTACAAGCCCGCAGGTTTGAGGCCTGGGGCGCAGGTGCAGAAGCTGGTGACTTAAGTTAAAACCGCAGATGCGGTTATTTTGACTGCAGAAGCGGCCCACAGGTGCGTGAAATGAGGCGCAGATGCAAAAGTGTTGGGTAGAATGTATATAAAGGCTCTTTCACAAATTTTGGTCATTCTTTATCATTTTTCATCCGAATTTGGAGTTTTGGGAGAAATTTGAAGAATAATCAAGGGTTATCAGTTGGGTAAGCTACTTGGACTTCATATTTTGTATTTGTGATGATTTTTCCACTGTTTAATCATGATATTAGTGGGAAATTAGAGAGGAAATTGAGAAATTAGGGCTTGAAATTGGAGAGTTTAAATTGGGGATTTGAGGGACCATTTGGGGTCCGATTTTGATGATTTTGGTATGTATAGACTCAGGAGTGAAATGAGTTTCTAGTCTTGCAATTTTTGTTGGACGGAAAAAAGTCCACACGAAATTTTTTGCCCGGGGGCCGGGTTTGAGCAAATTCGGGATTTTTGGGTCTAATTTGATAATTTTCGTGTGGACTTTGTTCCGTTGCCATGTATTGATGATATGATACTGATTTTGGTTAGATTTGGAGTATTTGGAGGCCGAGTCGAGAGGCAAGGGCATCACGGGCTAGAGTTTTTTCCGGTTTGAAGTAAGAAATGATTGCAAATCTTGTCCTAAGGGTACGAAACCCTGGGTTTCACATCTTTTTACTACTTTGAGGTGACGCACACGCTAGATGATGAGCGTTGGGGCATTCACCGTTAGGGATTGTGACTTCGTCCGTCCCGTACGACTATTAAGTCGCATATTTGACTGACAATTATTTGATACTATTGTGCTTTGGAAAGTATTACTATGTTTTGGACTGCATGCCATATTTGGGCCTCGTCCCAATCTGTTTGGACCCTTAAGGGCTTTTTACTACTACTCCTCAATATTTTGATTTAATATATGTACTCAGTCATGATATAGTTTTACTGATTTCATAACATAGTCTTATTTACTCCGTTTGTTATATAAAATAATATTTTGGGATGAGCACCTCGAGAGGTTTTTGATTGAGTAAGGCTGATGGCTTGTGTTGTGAGGATATTATGGGATCGGGCTACACGCCACAGCAGGTTGTTACTGATTCATGATATTGTGAGGCCGATGGCCCGATTGATTTATGCCACAAGGTGGCTTGTTGTTATGAGGCCCAGTGCCTGACTGATTTATGCTACGAGATGACTTATTATAGCGCTTGGGCTGTAGGAGCCCCTCCGGAGTCTGTACACCCCTAGTGAGCGCGGGGTAACTTGAGTGAGTGATATGATGTTACCCGAGGAGCTGTTCTTGATACTGTTTTTGCTCGAGGGGCTGATTACGAGTGATTGTGAGGTAGCTTGATGGGCTAGTTCTGATTGATGTTATGCCCAAGGGGCGGTTTATGATACATGTCTTACCCAAGGGGCTATTTATGACTTTCATCATTTTTGTTTAAACTTCATTGAATCTCTGTTGAAACTATTAGAAAGACATTTTTCAAAGGATTTTTACTGAAATTGGATTTTAACGAGGTGACTTGATTTATATACTGTTTTGAAAACATCATGTACTTACTGTGGTGTTATGACGTCGATTATGTGTTTTCTTACTGCTCATTCTTTATTTACTTTTATTACTTACTGAGTTGGCTTACTTATATTACTCCCTGCACCTTGTGTGCGGATTCAGGTATTTCTTGTCACGACTCGGATTTCCCACCCTCGGAAATCGTGATGGCGCCTACTCATGAAAGTTAGGCAAGCGGAGTGTTATAGATTCATTAACCTCTTTACTTAGCCTTTTAAATAGTTCAGTGTAATAGGTGATCAATAACGGAATAATTATAATAAATAGAAATGCGGAAGACGACAACTAATAGTTTAACCATATACTAGTGTGGAACCCAACATACAACTCTACCTAGAATTTGGTGTCACAACGTCACGGACTACGCAAGTCCAAACATGCACACAAGTCCAAAAATATCATATGGACTTGCTCGTGCGATCAAATCATCAAAATAACATCAATAACGATGAATTAAACCTCAAATTCATGAAATCACTCAAGAACATCAAAAATTTTATTTTCTCAAATAAAGGTCCGATTTATACTAAACGAACTCCGATTCTTACCAAATTTCACAGAATCAACTGAATTATTTTATAAGACTTGTACCGGGATCCGGAACCAAAATACGAGCCCTATACCATCAATTTTAAACCTCTTTTCATTTCCAAAAACTCTTGTAATTTCAGTCCAACAATTTCTTTCAAAAATTCATTTGTCAGGCTTCGGACCTCGGAATTCAATTCCGGGCATAAGCCCAAATCCCATATTTTACTACGAACCCTACAAGACCGTCAGATCACGGGTCTGGGTTCATTTAACAAGAATGTTGACCAAAGTCAACTTTATTCAATTTTAAAAGTCAATTGCCTTATTTTACTTAGTTTCACATAAAAGCTTTCCAGAAACGCGCCCGGACTGTGCATGTAAATCGAGGTAAGAAAAAAAGAGGTTTTTAAGGCCTCAGAATAGAGAATCGACTACATTCTCTACCTCTAAAACAACCGTTCGTCCTCGAACAAACATAAGAAAAGTACATGAGTCGGAGAAAAGATGGGGATATTGGCTTCGCATATCGGATCACACTCCCAGGTTGCTGCCTCAACAGGATGACCTCTCTACTGAACATGAACAGAAGGGAAACTCTTCGATTTCAACTAACGAACCTGCCGGTATAGAATAGTTATCGGCTCCTACTCATAGGACAAGTCCTTATCCAACTGGACAGTGCTGAAGTCTAACACGTGGGATGGATCGCTATGATACTTCTGAAGCATGGACAAATGAAACACTAGATGCATGACTGATAAACTAGGCGATAACGCAAGTCTGTAAGCCACCTCTCCCACTCGATCAATAATCTCAAATAGGCCAATGGATCTAGGGCTAAATTGAACCTCTTCCCAAATCTCATCACACCCTTCATAGGCGACATCCGAAGCAACACCCGCTCGTCGACCATGAATACCGCATCACGAACCTTACAGTGGGCATAACTCTTTTGCCTGGACTGAGTTGTATGAAGCCTATCCTGAATGATCTTGACCTTGTCCAAGGCATCCTACACTAGATCCGTACCCAACAAACGAGACTTTTCAGGCTCAAACCATCCAACTGGCGACCGACACCGCCTACCATATAAAGCCTCATAAGGAGCCATCTGGATGCTCGACTGGTAGCTATTGTTGTAGGCAAACTCCGCTAAAGGCAAAAATTGATCCCACGAGCCTCCAAAGTCAATGACATAAGCTCGAAGCATATCCTCCAACTCACGGTGAACTGCCCTCCAGAAATGTGAGGTAAACTGCATACCTCGGTTTGAAATGATAGACACAGGAACACCCTAAAGACGAACAATCTCCCGGATATAGATCTCAGCTAACCTCTCAGAAGAATAGGAGACTGCCACAGGAATGAAATGTGCTGAATTGGTCAGCCTATCAACAATAACACACACTGCATTGAACTTCCTCTGAGTCCATGGGAGTCCAACAACAAAGTCCATAGTGATACGCTCCCACTTCCACTCAGCACTCTCACTCTTCTGGAACAAACCACTAGGTCTCTGATGCTCGTACTTTACCTGCTGACAATTCAAACATCGAGCCACATACACAACAATATCCTTCTTCATCCTCCTCCACCAATAATTTTGTCGTAAATCCTGATACATCTTAGCGACGCTCGGATGAATAGAGTACCAGGAACTATAGGCCTCCCCTAAAATCAACTCTCGAAGCCCATCAACATTAGGCACATAAACTCAACCCTACATCCTCAAAACTCAATCATCTCCTAATGTAAACTGCTTGGCACCTCCGTGCTACACCGTGTCCCTAAGGACACATAAATGAGGATCATTATACTGCCGATCTCAGATACGCTCCAATAATAAAGAACGAGCAACTGTGCAAGCTAACACACGATTGGGCTTAGAGAAGCCCAACCTGATGAACTAGTTGGCCAAAGCCTAAACATCGAAAGACGGTCTCTCACTGACCGGAATATATGCAAGACTGCCCATACTGGTTAACTTTCTACTCAAAGCATCGGCCACCACATTGGCCTTCCCCGGATGATATAAGATGGTTATATCATAGTCTTTCAATAGTTCCACCCACATTCTCTACCTCAAATTTAGCTCCTTCTGCTTAAACAAATACTGTAGACTCTTGTGATCCATGAACACCTCACATGACACGCCATACAGATAGTGCCTCCAAATCTTTAGCCCGTAAATAATGGCTGCTAACTCCAAATCATGAAATGGATATTTCATCTCGTGAATCTTCAACTACTACGAAGCATAATCAATGACTTTGCCATCCTGCATCAACACCGTACCAAGTATAATACGAGATACGTCACAATAAACTGTATATGACCCTGAACCTGTAGGCAATACCAACAACGACGTTGTAGTCAAAGCTGTCTTGAACTTCTGAAAACTTGTCTCACACTCGTTCGACCACCTAAACTGGGCACCCTTCTGGGTCAACCTAGTCATCGGGGTTGCAATAGATGAAAACCCCTCCACAAACTAACGGTAATATCCCACCAAACCCAAAAAACTCCGAATCTCTATAGCTAATGCGGGTCTAGTCCAGTCCTTGACCACCTCTATCTTCTTCGGATCTACCTGAATACCCTATACTGATATGACATGACCCAAGAAAGCAACTGATCCCAACCAAAACTCGCACTTCAAAAACATAGCATACAACTGACTATCTCTCAAAGTTTGAAGAATAACTCTCAGATGCTGCTCATGCTCCTCCCGGCTGTAGGAATAAATCAAAATATCATCAATGAAGACTATCACGAATGAATCCAAGTAAGGCTTGAACACTCGGCTCATCAAATCCATGAAAGCTACTGGGGCATTTGTCAACCCGAATGACATTACCAAGAACTCATAATGACCATGTAAGCACGTGATTTTTGCCCTATGAAAGAATTACTCCCAAATAATTCAAAATAAAATGATTTTCATTGGTGTGCAATTTTGAGAATTTTTGTGACATTTTTGGATAATTATTTGTATTTGTCTGTGCATGTTTATTTGTTAAAATTAATAAAAAAATACAAAAATATGTCGCATTTTGCATGTAGGATTTAAGTCTACAATTGTTAGTAATTAAGTTTGTTTTACAAAAAATGAAAATTACAAAAAATAGGCATCTTTTGCATTTTTAGCATTTAATGTCCAAATGTACAATTTTATGCTTAATTATTACTTAATTGTACGTTAATTGTTATTGGGAGTTAATTTGCGCTTTTATAACTTATTAATAATTTAAGGATTTTTAGAATTTAGTTTTAGAAAAAAATAAAAGAAGAAAAGAGAGCAAAAATATAAAGAAAATCGAAATTGGGCTCTTCTTCAAATTCAAGCCACATGCCCAAAAATACCCAACCTTCCCCATGACCCGGTCCATCTCCACACGGGTCGACCCGGTCCGCCCCATAACTCCAATACCTAACCCATCTTCATTTTTTCATTTTTTTCCCAAAAACAAATGAAAACAAAAAAACCCAAACCCTAAAACTAAACTATCCGCCCCCACCCTCTCTTCTTCTTCTCCAAGACAACACCCCAAAACCCCAAGCCTCCATGGCTGCTTCCCTTTCCCCCTCTACCTCACCTTCGCACACATGCACAGTCCCTCCATCGACCACCCTATCTCCATCGTCGTCCTCAAGCTATGAACGACCACCTTCGAGCTCCGTCTCGACATCCATGGCAGAAACAACCAACGTCCATGGTTGCTTCACCATTGCTTCTTCTACTACGTCCAAACGGAACCCATTCTGCTACTTCTTCGACGAACAACGACTAGCCACAAATGACCACTGCCACTGCTTCGTCCGCCATGAACGACGCAAGCTCCAAGCTCGATTGTGTGTCGTCCAAACATCTGCTTCTGCTTCTGCTTCCTGCTGCTTTTGCTACGTCCAAGCAGACCACACTTCTGCTTCATCTTCTTCGTCTCCATCGAACTCGAGCCCAAGCTCCCATGGCTGCCCTAGCTGCTCCCTCATCTCCATCACTGCCCAGACGACCTCCAGGCGACGCAGCAACAACAAATGTTGTTGCTCCGGAGTTCTGTTGTCGTCTGCTTCGTCCCTCTTCTTTGACGGGCTGACACTGCCTCGTTTTTGAAAGATACCAAACGACCAGATTCTTTGGTCGTCCATTCAGGGTCGTCTTCGGCGTCGAGCTATTTTGGCACGATAATCGCTTCCATACAGTTTGTTTTTGTTCAAGTTCTTCGTCGTTTCGATCCAGTTAGTGGGTTTGAGTTTTATTTTTGTCCGCATTTTGTTTTGATATTCTCGAATCTAAAATCGGTAAATGTTTGATTCTTGCTTTGTTCGTGTTTGACGTTTTGTTAATTTTTTCGGTTTGTTCATGTTAGTTTAATATCGTTAGATTCAAATTGAAATTTAATTAATTATTTCTTCAGTCTGTTTCATGTGTTGTTATGTATTTTTCAGAAATCATTAATGTCGGTTAAATTATTTGAATCCGTCATGTTTGTTGTTTAAAATAGATTTAATTCACGTTCATCATTGTTTGAAGTTCGTTTTTAATCCAGTGATTTAATGTGAGTTTATGTTTTGATTTTTGACTTGTTGATTTAGCTTGAATCATGTATTTTGTTGTTGATATTGTTGTTTCTTTGCTCATTCATTTTTGGTCTAAGTTAACCAGGATTGGTTCCCAATATGGTTAACTTATTCCCATTAATTTGAAGTTGTATGATTCAAAATGTGTTCATGAGATTTGTTGTTGAATTTGTTTAGAAATTGGTCATATTTGCTATATTTTGGTTGAGATTGATTAGGTGAATTGGTTATAGCTGATGGGGTAGTTTGGTAAATTGTAGTACGTTCAGGGGTAAAATGGTAATTGCAATAAGGTCGGAGGGTAGTTTTGGAATTGAACATTTTGAATAATTCTTTATGTTAAGCATGGGGGACAAGATGTAATGGGGTGGGGTTGATATAATTGTTTAATATAGTGGGGGACAAGACATAATGTAGTGGGGGAGAATAATGTAATTGTTTATGTTAAGCATAGGGGACAAGATGTAATAGGTTGGGATTGATATAATTGTTTAATATAGTGGGGGATAAGACATAATTTAGTGAGGTGGGAATAATGTAATTATTTATGTTAAGCATGGGGGACAAGGTTTAAAATAAAGAAAACATTAATTAGTGGGGATAAAGCATGCAATTGGGGGAATATTTCGGGTTGGGGATTCAAGACAAGAGTCTTGTTATAAATAGAGTCATTTGACACATTTTAAAGGGGACCAAGACTTGAGAGAGAGCTTGTAAGACTTGAGAGAAAAGACTTGAACTAAAAATACTTACTTAGAAAGAGAGGAAGACATTCTGAAAATCCTAAGAGAGTGTTGGAGAGTTTGAAAAGAGAAAACAAAAACAAAGTGAAAACGTGTTTAGTTTTCAAGTTTAATACACGCGTGGGTTGTTGCTGTTTAGTTTGTTTACAAACTTTTGGGTTTGTTCTATTGAGTTGTTCGGTTTTTCCTCAAAGTTTTCTGGGCCTTGAATCTGGTTCGAATTGCTGCTGTTGGGTTGTTGTTCTGTTGCTGTGTATTTACACTGCTGTTGCTTCTACTGATCTTCATCTTCTTTCCTTGCTTTCCAAATACCAGGTACACAAACTGATACACTGGTTCATCTTGTAAGCCACTCGAAGCATGAATGCAAAAAAATGAGAAAGATTTGAAGTTGTAATTTAATGTAGTCTTTTCTTTCTTTTGCTGTCTGTATGTATAATGTTCTATGCGTTACCATGTAAACTCTTTAAACAACTCACTTTCGAAACTTAACTATAATAACTCGAAAGTATGTAAATAAAGTAGGACTTTATCTTCATTTATTTTAGAAAACGAAAAATAGAAAATATAGTCGTGCTAAGATTATCCTTTTAAAAATAATGAGACGAGCCTCGCCAAATAAAAATGCAAATTGCGGGGCCCTCAATAATTGGTCATAATAAATACTTAGAATTTGGGATGGACTGTTTAGTGAATTTCACTGTCTTCCCCAAAGACAATAACACGTTAGACTCTTTAGGCGCGATTTAATTAATCTTACCTTCTTAAACTCGTGTGTGCATTTCATGCGACCCAAATCCAAATCCCAAAACATTGAATAAAACTGTGTTCCGGATTGCGGGTGCATTTCATGTGACGCAATCCAAAGACATGTTTTTAAACGATGTTCACATTCTTTTTTAAAATATAATAATAAAAGCGGTAAAGAGTTAAAACTTGCACAAGAGCGCATAATTGTATAAAATCAGATAAACAAGCCGAATATGATAGTTTAGCGACCGTGCTAGAACCACGGAATTCAGGAATGCCTAACACCTTCTCCCGGGTTAACAGAATTCCTTATCCGGATTTCTGGTTCGCAGACTGTAATATGGAGTCATTCTTTTCCTCGATTCAGGATTAAATTGGTGACTTGGGACACCCTAAATCTCCCAAGTGGCGACTCTGAAATAAATAAACAATCTCGTTTCGATTGTCCTTTAATTGGAAAAACTCTTACGCCCCTCGCGGCGGCGGAAAAAGGAGGTGTGACAGCTCTGGCGACTCTGCTGGGGACTGGACCCAGAATCTCTGGTTCAGGGTTCAGAATTTGAGCTTGGAATAATTGTTGTATTTGGCTTTGTTTAATTTCGTTACATGATCTGTGCTTAATATGCTAATTGACTACTTTTACCGCTTTGATATTATGTGAACTGTATATAAACTGTGCTGAAACCCATCTCCCCTCTGAGTCTTCTGAATCATGAAGAAGGGTGTACTTCGTACGACTTCTTTTCTGTATAGTGTCAAATCCCAATTTAGAACGAGGTTCGGACAATTTGCTAAGCCGGTGAAGCTTCTGTATTCCCGGTACGCTGCCGCCCTCGGCTCGAGCTGTCCGCTCGGGTAAACCAGGTCTAGAACAAACACCCAGGTTCTGAACCTAGTATAACAAAGCCACATGTCGGATCCCTAGTAGGAACGCTTATTTGCATCATGCGCATTTGACTTAGGGGACTCAAAACAGGGGTTGGGTCCGTCTAGGACTAGCAACCTGAAGTGAAAAGACCATTCTGCTGCATACTGTGTGCTTTATGCATTTACTTGTTTCAGACTTGCATGCTGACCGGCTTCGAAAAATCGGGAATATTGGAAATTGCGAAAAAAAGGGAAGTAACTGTGTAAAGAGTTAATTGCCTATTTTAGAAAAAAAAACAATGCCCCAAATACTGGCGAAATTCTGTCGAAATTTTTGGGAAAAATGAAAAAAAAAAGATATTATTTTTTATATAGTTTGTTTCACTCAAAAAAGCATAAGAAAAAATAGAAAAGAGTCTTTATTTTAGTTTGGGAATAGGTTATTTTATTATTTGTTGAAGATGAAAAGAAAAAAAAAGAGAAAAGGAGAAAAATAGCAAGTGGAGAGTTAGATGATTGTCACACCTCCTTTTTCCGCCCCCGCGAGGGTACAAGGGAGTTTTTTCCAAATAAAGGACAATCGAAACGAGATTTGTTTGTTTATTTCAGAGTCGCCACTTGGGAGATTTAGGGTGTCCCAAGTCACCTATTTTAATCCCGAATCGAGGAAAAGAATGACTCTGTATTACAGTCCGCGAACCAGAAATCCGGATAAGGAATTCTGTTAACCCGGGAGAAGGTGTTAGGCATTCCCGAGTTCAGTGGTTCTAGCACGGTCGCTCAACTGTCATATTCGGCTTGTTTATCTGATTTTATACAATTATGCGCTCATGTGCAAGTTTTAACTCTTTACCGCTTTTATCATTATATTTTTAAAAGAATGTGAACATCGTTTAAAAACATGTCTTTGGATTGCATCACATAAAATGCACCCGCGATCCGGAACGTATTTTTATTCAATGTTTTGGGATTTGGATTTGGATCGCATAAATGCGCACCCGTGTTTAGGAATGTATTATTATTAAAATCGTGCCTAAAGCGATTAGCGTATTATTATTTCTGGGTAAGACCGTGGAATTCACTAAACAGTCCATCCCGAATTCTAAATACTCAATTAAACATTTATTGAGGGCCCCGCAATTGGTGCATTTTATTGGGCGAGGCTCATCTCATTTTTATTTTTAAGGGACAGTCCTAAAATGCCTACATTTTTCTCTTATTAAATTTGTCTCTACAAAATAAAAGAGAAAATATCTTAATTTATTTACATGCTTGAGTTGTTATAGATGGGTTTCGAATATGATTCATAAAATTTGAAAATGATGCAAACAGGACGGGCCCAGACCCAACGTGTATGACATAAAACTAGACCTGGGTCGTCTTATTTACATGTTACTACCTAGTTACATTATACTAGGCATGTTCTCAGTTTGTCAAATTAAAAAAAAACTTAGCAATCTAATTTTAATCCTAAACGATTTACATGCTGAAATTAACCAATATTATTTAACTAAACAATATTCCTACCAAGTTCCTACTAGATGGCCTATTCGTTTGATTTTTGACTCGACGGAGTTACTACACCATTTATTTATTTTTAGGCAATATATAGATAGTTCATCCGTTAAGCTATCGTCGGATGTTCCACTATATGTATTAAATAGCTACATGATTCTGATTTTTTCAAGCTAAATAATTTATACATACAAATAAAATTCAGAATATAAGTAAAGTAAATTTAGAATTTCAACTCTTCATTTTCGTGTTCATGCTTCATATTTCGGTTTACAATAACCAGCGTGTCAGTTGTGTACCTGATATTGGAAGCAAAAGAAAAGAGATATCAGCAGAAATTTAGTAGAATAAAACAACAGCAACCCCAGCAACCAGTAACAACCAGCAACGAGAAACCAGTGACAGATTTTAAAATCAATATGAAAATCCAAAAACACCGACAACGATCAACGGATAGAAGCCAAAGGAATTTTTTTCAGATTTGAAGGACTAATTAATGTTCAACCCTTAATTTCTGAATCCGTATATCAGAATACTTGGATTGTATATCAGGTGTATACTATTCTTCTTTTGAATTTCCAGAATCTTTTTATTTTTCTGAAGTCTTAGTATTTTTCGAAATTTCCTCTCTCTTAAAATTTTCTTCTGTATTCTCTCTCTTATTCTCTCTGTTCGTTCTTTTTCTTATTCTCCTCTTATTCTCTGTCCTCTAAAATCTGATCCAAGTCCTTCCTTTTATATCCCATTCTCAAACCCTTTAATTAATTAATAACCACACTTTCTCCTACCAAACTCATTATCTTCCCACTCATCCCCCACTACATTAAACTAATATATCAAACCAACCCATTACATCTTGTCCCCCATGCCTACCATAAACAATTACCATATTCCCCTCCACTACATTTTGTCTTGTCCCACATTTATATTAAACAACTATATCACCCACACCCCATTTCATTTTGTCCCCCATGCTTAACATAAAGAATTATTCAAAAATTTTCAATTACCAAACTACCCCTCCGACCTTATTGCAATTACCATTTTACCCCTGCACGTACTGCGATTTACCAAACTACCCCCATCAGCTATAACCAATTAATTAATCTAACTCAACCAAAATATAGCCAATATGACCAGTTTCTTAAACAAATTCAACAACAACTCATATGAACAAAGATGAACAACATCAAATTAATGTGAATGAATTAACCATATTGGGAACCAATCCTGGTTAATTTAGACCAAAAATGGATGAGCAAGGAAACAACAATATTAACAACACAATACATATTCATCAACGAATCAAAAACCAAAACATAAACTCACGTTAAATCAATTGGATTAAAATAAACTTCAAACCAAGATGAACATGAATTAAATCAACTTAAACAACAAAACATGACGGATTCAAATGATTAAACCAACATATTTCCCTATTACAACTACATTCTTTTAGACAAATAACAAAACAAAGCCAAAGAAGAAACAATTATGAATTTAAACTTGAATCTAACAACATTAACAATTTCTGAAAAATACATAAAACACATGAAACATCTAAAAATAATTAATTAAACTTCAATTTGAATCTAACAAACATTAAACTAACAATTTCACATGAACAACTGGAAAAATAACAAAACAATGAACATGAACAAAACAAAAATCAAACATTTACTGTTTTTAGATTCGAGAATATCAAAACGAAATACGGACAAAAATAAAACTCAAAACCAACTAACCGAAAATGAAACGACGAACAACAATAAACTCGTATGGACTGTTTTTACGACCCCAACCAAAACTCGAACAAACGAGATGGTTTGAGTCTCGTTTTCGGACTGGAATGAAGCAGCGATGAACCCATTTCTGTTATGGGGTCTGTTTGGATGTAGCGAAGCAGAAACAGTAGGGTCAGCCATGGACGGCGAACGCAACAGCAGCTGGTCGTTGGCGAGGAAGCTCGGGGGCTTGAGGTTGAACACCGAAGCAGCAACAGCTGGAGGTGAAGAAGAAAACTGAAGCAGTAGCAGCTGCGTGAGCAGCAACAGCCATGGTAGAAACAGTGATGTCGATGAGCAGCATGTCGAGGAAGATGAAGCAGAAACAATCATGAACTTTTTTGAACGTGCGAGGGCTGCTGGAGGTCGACGAATCGTTCATCGTAGACGACTGTATGTAGCAGCTGAAGATGAAGCAACAACGCAAAAACAGCTGCGTGAGCAGCAGCAGCAGCGGCGGGACGCGAGGAGGAGGAAGGAGGAGTCGTTCATATTGGTGAAGCCGTGGGTGTGTGTGTGTTACGTCACCGTGGTTGTGTGTGTGTGTGTGTGTTGTCGACGTGGTTGTGTGTGTGGCGTGGGGATGAAGGGAATGAGAGATGGGCAGCCATGGGAGGGGCTTTGAGCTCTTTTGGAGAAGAAGGAGAAAAGAGAAAGAGAGGGGGGGGATGAGTTTAGTCTAGGTTTTTTTTTTTGTTTTGTTTTGTAAAAATGAAAAATGAAAATGAAGAGGGGGAGTTGGGTTGCTGGTACTGGACTGGGTCGACCTGGTTTGGAGTGGACCGGGTCATAGGGAAGGTTGGGCCATTTTTTGGGCCTGTGGCTTGAAATTGAAGAAGAGGCCCAATTCCGACTTTCTTTATATTTTTGCTCTCCTTTCTCCTTTTATTTTTCTAAAACTAAATTCTAAAACTCCTTAAATTATTATTAAGACTAAATTAAGTTATAAAAGCGCAAATTAACTCCCAATAACAATTAACGCATAATTAAGCATAAAATTATATATTTGGACATTAAATGCTAAAAATGCAAAAGATGCCTATTTTTGTAATTTTTAATTTTTTTGTTTGTAAAACAAACTTAATTACTAACAATTGTAGAATTACATCCTACATGCAAAATGCGACATATTTTTGTATTTTTATTAATTTAACAAATAAAAATGCACAGAAAAATATGCAAATAATTACACAAAAATACCACAAAAATTCAAAAAATTGCACACCAAGGAAAAATCATTTTATTTTGAATTTTTTGGGAGTAATTCTCATATAGGGCAAAAATCACGTGCTTACAGCTGCCCTCTTTGCCCGAAGACACGAAGGGTTTTTGTGCAAAGATAAAGTGAGCGATTTTTGCCCATCCGAGTACTCCGTGTAAAGCATTTTTCGAAAAAGATTTGACCGAACCTTTGCTTCAGAGGTTTCCTACATATCCTGGGCTAAATAGAAATCAGGTCAATGTAGTTCGGGAAGTTTTGGTAGCTGGGACTACCGTGGGACTGCAATGTTACTGTTGTTGCATGCTATTACCACTGCTTACCGATCTCCTTGTTACACCGTGCTTAAAAGAAAACAAGAAGCTAGGCTAGACTGCAATTTGTTCTTGTTGCCTTGCTTTCTTGTCTGCTTGCGTTTCTTCCGATGCTTTTCTTCCGATGCTTTTCTTCCGAGACTTCTGGCCCTTTACTTTTCTGAATACCAGTTTTCATTATTTTGTTCGGTCTGATGGGGACATGGCTTCCTTCATTAAGCTTTGATATGCTGGGCATAATTTAATGTTCACATGCCCTTTCTTTCAAAATGCGTCTTTTCTTCCTTTTGACACATGCACTTGAGTTTGTACAGGGACCTCTTGTTGCAACCTTCTACTTCCCGGTGCTGGGGATTTTTATTGTTTCCTGCTGTGGATTCCTGTTGTAACCTTCTGCTTTCCGGTGGGGTTATTGCTTTCAAGCTCTGCATTATAAGACTGAAAAGTATTCCTCTCGTTATACAGGTGGGCGCCTGACTTCAACAAACAACTTTGAAAAATAAAACATCATTCCTCTCTTCAGGCGGGCTCCTGATTTCAAAAACAACATTTAAAAATAAACTCCATTCCTCTCTTCAGGCGGGCTCCTGACTTCAAACAAACAACTTTTAAAATAAACGACATTCGTCTCTTCAGGCAGGCTCCTGACTTAAACCACAACTTTAAAAATAAAATGCCATTCCTTTCTTTAGGTTGGCGAGATTTCAACAACTTTTAAAAATAAAACGCCTTTCCTCTCTTCAGGCGGGCTCCTGATTTCAACAACAACTTTGAAAAATAAACGCCTTTCCTCTCTTTAGGCAGGCTCCTGACTTAAACCACAACTTTAAAAATAAAATGCCATTCCTTTCTTTAGGTTGGCGAGATTTCAACAACTTTTAAAAATAAAACGCCTTTCCTCTATTCAGGCGGGCTCCTGACTTCAAACAAACAACTTTTAAAATAAACGTCATTCCTCTCTTCAGGCGGGCTCCTGACTTCAACAACAACTTTAAAAATAAAATGCCATTCCTTTCTTTAGGTTGGCGAGATTTCAACAACTTTTAAATATAAAACGCCTTTCCTCTTTTCAGGCGGGCTCCTGATTTCAACAACTTCTAAAAATCAAACGCCATTCATCTCTTCAGGAGGGCTCTTTATTTCAACAACAACTTTGAAAATAATCGCCATTCCTCTCTTCATGCGGGCTCCTGACTTCAACAACAACTTTAAAAATAAAATGCCATTCCTTTCTTTAGGTTGGCGAGATTTCAACAACTTTTAAAAATAAAATGCCTTTCCTCTCTTCAGGCGGGCTCCTAACTTCAAATAAACAACTTTTAAAATAAACGTCTTTCCTCTCTTCAGGCGGGCTCCTGACTTCAACAACAATGTCAAAAATAAATCGACATTCTATTCTTCAAGGGGGCTCCTGACCTCTTTTGAATTATATTCCCTTGTTCTCCAGGTGTACGTCTGATTGCTGATACTTCAACTGTTCTTCCTTGTTCTCCAGGTGGACGCCTGCTTGCTGGTATTTCAATTGTTCTTCCTTGTTCTCCAGGTGGACGCCTGCTTGATGATACTTCAATTGTTCTTCCTTGTTCTCTAGGTGGACGCCTGCTTGCTGATACTTCAATTGTTCTTTCCAGGCTCGTATTTCCTAGTCGTTGCTATTGATTCCGAATGAGGGGTACGAAAGAAAAACAAATAAGACTCAAAAGGGGAAACAAAGGATAAAGTGTTTCGGTAGCAGAACAAAATGCCTTCGTCATTCCTGCCTTCAAAACATGCCAAGTGAAAACAACACAATTGAACATAGATTTATAGTCTCTTCTGATGGTACTGGACTTGACAATTATATTCAACATTTGCTTTTCATTTCTCATTTCTAAAGCACCGTTGGGCGACACTCTCACTCTTATTATCATGAACGACCCTCATGCCAATTTGGCGAATCTTGCTTTTAAACGGTTTTCTTTGTGCTTTACTTGCCCCAGTTCCACATGATTCGAGCTCTGAATATTCTCAAACCGTCTTTATTTAAATGTTTTGATCACCTTCCCAGGGTTTTATGATTAACTTTTAAGATTAGGCCCAAACTGTGTGCGCATGTCATGTCACTAGAATCGGCGTTGAATAAAAATGATAAAAGGACTAAACAAAAAGGAAACTGGAAATAATAAAATACCGGCTTTTGTATTAGATTACCGGCGAAATGGTTTGAATAACAAAACAAACAAAAACAAACCAGAATAAAATCCTAAAATAGCCTGGACAAAACTTAAACAGACCGCTATGACAAAATGGAAAGATAAGAAGGTTTGACACAAGACAATATTCGGATTACAACCCTAAGAATAATCCGGACAACAGAAATGACAACAAAATAAGCCACCACAAGCTTCTCTCTTGCTAACCAAGGAACGAAGCGTCCTCCCACTTTATCAAAATTGGCATCTTAGCCACTGAGCTTCGCATCAGTATTGTCCAGACCATTGCCAACTTCGATATCATCAACCATAGTCAACAATTCCCCAATAGGATTCGAGTGCTTCTGTTATCAGGCCCGATCTCCGCAGAGTGTGTATCATGAGGTGCAAGTAAAGGATTCTGCGCGATATTCTGGGTGTCATTGTCCGGCTTACCACAAACCAACCACCTTCTTTCTTTGTGATTCAAAACAACAGGTTAAAATGGACTCAGTCGGTCCTCATTATTAACAACATCTTTTCCTCTTTTTTCATTTTCTTTTTTCTTTCTTTTTCTTTCTTTTTTTCGAATTTTTTTTCGATTTTTTTTTTTTTTTTGGTGTTGTGGTCGAATCTTATGGAGATTGCCTACGTATCATGACCCCGCATGAATCAGACCTTGCGTAGTGCGGACCAATAAAAGATAAACAATACTAATCATCATTTTTTTTTTCAATTTTCATATTAAAATAAACTGGGTTTCAAAGGTTTGAAGAGACCTACAAACTCGAAAATCAAACAACCCACATATTCTAATTAAAGATTTATAACCTCGAAACAAAAAGGCCAGCTTCCTTTCCCCGTTTGACAAATGCAACCAAACGACTATTTTTGCAAATGTGACCCCTTCCAAATCTCACATGAATTTTGAGGCCGGGGCGGATTATTTTGACACTTTACAAACTTGTCCGTTCTTTTATGAAAATAGCCTTTCGACAACTCAAAGATACTCTTAAGGCTATTTCGGCAAGAATGGTTTAAGACGCGGTCGAAGCTGGATCGGCTTATTCTGACCAAAAATCCAAACGGTATTCACCTGACCGTTGACTCTTTGTTTTTGTTTATTTTTTTACAATAAAAACCGGGTGTTGCAAACACGGCCATTCAGCGCCTCGGGGACGAAGATTTTTTAAGGCTGTGTGGGTCAACTGGACAAAAAATCCTAAACATGACCCAAAAGTTGGTTATTTTATGCAAAGTCAACCTTCTGGTGTCCCTCTCGGGAACATTCGGCTATGTCTTGATAAAACAGCGTCACCCGACTTCTTTATGACTCTTTTTGTCGTTTTTCAAATTAGAAAACTCAATATTGCAAACACGGCCTTTCAACGCCTCGGAGACGAAGATTTTTAAGGCTGTGTGGGTCAACCGGACCAAATCTTAAAAAATGACCCAAAGGTGGCTGTTTATGCAAAGTTAGCCTTCTGGCGTCCCTTTCGGGAACACTCGGCTATGTCTTGATAAAACAGCGTCACCCGACTTCTTTATGACAAAATTAAAATTTGACATATTTTTTTGGCTATTTTTTTTAGCAAAAGGGGAGGTTGGACACCGCCCGACTTATTTATGACAAAATTAAAATTTTGACACGTTTTTATTTATTTATTGGTTTTTGGCTATTTTAGCAAAAGGGGGGGTGGGGTTGGACCCGATGAGGGTTGCCTACGTATCTCACATCCGGTGAGAATCAAACCCGCGTAGTTCGGGCCAATTAACCGAACTATTTTAATACAGGATTTTTGTTTCTTTTTCAGCAGCAAATAACAAAACCACTTTCAAAGCACGACTCTTTTCATTTTCATTTTGGCATTTTCAGAAACAAATAAAAAAATAATTTTAAAAGTAAGACTCTTTTCATTGTCATTTTCCAGGGGAAGACAAACTATTTTCCTTTTTTTTTTTTTGAAAAATAAGACAGAACAACGACTTTTTTTTCTATTATTTCTTTGCTTTTAATAAAACAAACTAATAAGACATTTTTTTTCATTTTCTCAAATTTTCGGCAGAGTTTTGACGGTATTCGGGCATTGGTTTTTTTCAAAAATAAACAATCAATTCCCTAACCACTATTCTTTTTCAATTTCAAAATATTATTCCCGATATTCAAAAGTCAGTCAACACACAAGTCCGAATCAAATAAATGCGCAAGTAGCAGCAAGTAAGATGCATCAGGATGGTCATTTTCATTTTTTGGTACACCTGTCCTAGACAGACCCAACCCCTGTGTTGAGCCTCCAAAGTCAAATGCACGTGATGCAAACAAACGTTCCTACTAGGGATCCGGCATGAAGCTGAGTTATTCTAAGTGAAAAAAAACCTGAGGCATATTGTTCTAGCCCTGGCTTACCCAAGTGGACAGCTTGAGCCGAAATGGGGGCAACGTACCGGGAGCACGAAAGTCTGCCCGGCCTAGTTACTTGTCCCAACTTCGTCTTATTTGGTATGACTTCTAACAGAAAGGTGGGCCACGCGCACGTGTACACCATAAATTCAGAAGACTCAGAAAGAAGAAGGGTTTCGTAGCAGTTTTATATACACAATTCAGATAATATTAAAGCGGTAAAAGCATCATTTAGCACATTAGGCATATATCATGTGACAGAATCAGATAAAACCAAATATGACAATTTATCTAAGCTCGAATTTCTAACTCTGAACCAGTGGTTCTGAGTTTAGTCCCCAGCAGAGTCGCTAGAGCTGTCACACCTCCTTTTTCCGCCCCCGCGAGGGTACAAGGGAGTTTTTTCCAATTAAAGGACAATCGAAACGGGATTTGTTTGTTTATTTCAGAGTCGCCACTTAGGAGATTTAGGGTGTCCCAAGTCACCTATTTTAATCCCGAATCGAGGAAAAGAATGACTCTGTATTACAGTCCGCGAACCAAAAATCCGGATAAGGAATTCTGTTAACCCGGGAGAAGGTGTTAGGCATTCCCGAGTTCCGTGGTTCTAGCACGGTCGCTCAACTGTCATATTCGGCTTGTTTATCTGATTTTATACAATTATGAGCTCATGTGCAAGTTTTAACTCTTTACCGCTTTTATCATTATATTTTTAAAAGAATGTGAACATCGTTTAAAAACATGTCTTTGGATTGCGTCACATAAAATGCACCCGCGATCCGGAACGTATTTTTATTCAATGTTTTGGGATTTGGATTTGGGTCGCATAAATGCGCACCCGTGTTTAAGAATGTATTATTATTAAAATCATGCCTAAAGCGATTAGCGTATTATTATTTCTGGGTAAGACCGTGGAATTCACTAAACAGTCCATCCCGAATTCTAAATACTCAATTAAACATTTATTGAGGGCCCCGCAATTGGTGCATTTTATTGGGCGAGGCTCATCTCATTTTTATTTTTAAGGGACAGTCCTAAAATGCCTACATTTTTCTCTTATTAAATTTGTCTCTACAAAATAAAAGAGAAGATATCTTAATTTATTTACATGTTTGAGTTGTTATAGATGGGTTTCGAATATGATTCATAAAATCTGAAAATGATGCAAACAGGACAGTCTGCTGCCACTGCGGGCCCAGACCCAACGTGTATGACATAAAACTAGACCCGGGCAGTCTTATTCACATGTTACTACCTAGTTACATTATACTAGGCATGTTCTCAGTTTGTCAAATTAAAAAAAAACTTAGCAATCTAATTTTAATCCTAGACCATTTACATGCTGAAATTAACCAATATTATTTAACTAAACAATATTCCTACCAAGTTCCTACTAGATGGCCTATTCGTTTGATTTTTTACTCGACGGAGTTACTACACCATTTATTTATTTTTAGGCAATATATAGATAGTTCATCCGTTAAGCTGTCGTCGGATGTTCCACTATATGTATTAAATAGCTACATGATTCTGATTTTTCAAGCTAAATAATTTATACATACAAATAAAATTCAGAATATAATTAAAGTAAATTTAGAATTTCAACTCTTCATTTTCGTGTTCATGCTTCATATTTTGGTTTACAATAACCAGCATATCAGTTGTGTACCTGATATTGGAAGCAAAAGAAAAGGGATATCAGCAGAAATTTAGTAGCATAAAACAACAGCAACCCCAGCAACCAGTAACAACCAGCAACGAGAAACCAGTGACAGATTTTAAAATCAAGATGAAAATCCAAAAACACCGACAACGATCAACGGATAGAAGCCAAAGGAATTTTTTTCAGATTTGAAGGACTAATTAATGTTCAACCCTTAATTTCTGAATCCATATATCAGAATACTTGGATTGTATATCAGGTGTATACTATTCTTCTTTTGAATTTCCAGAATCTTTTTATTTTTCTGAAGTCTTAGTATTTTTCGAAATTTCCTCTCTCTTAAAATTTTCTTCTGTATTCTCTCTCTTATTCTCTCTGTTCGTTCTTTTTCTTATTCTCCTCTTATTCTATGTCCTCTAAAATCTGATCCAAGTCCTTCCTTTTATATCCCATTCCCAAACCATTTAATTAATTAATAACAACCACTTTCTCCTACCAAACCCACTATCTTCTCACTCATCCCCCACTACATTAAACTAATATATCAAACCAACCCATTACATCTTGTCCCACATGCCTACCATAAACAATTACCATATTCCCCTCTACTACATTTTGTCTTGTCCCCCATTTATATTAAACAACTATATCACCCACACCCCATTACATTTTGTCTCACATGCTTAACATAAAGAATTATTCAAAAATGTTTAATTACCAAACTACCCCTCCGACCTTATTGCAATTACCATTTTACCCCTGCACGTACTGTGATTTACCAAACTATCCCCATCAGCTATAACCAATCAATTAATCAAACTCAACCAAAATATAGCTAATATGACCAATTTCTTAAACAAATTCAACAACAACTCATATGAACAAAGATGAACAACATCAAATTAATGTGAATGAATTAACCATATTGGGAACCAATCCTAGTTAATTTAGATCAAAAATGGATGAGCAAGGAAACAACAATATTAACAACACAATACATATTCATCAACGAATCAAAAACCAAAACATAAACTCACGTTAAATTAACTGGATTAAAATGAACTTCAAACCAAGATGAACATGAATTAAATCAACTTAAACAACAAAACATGATGGATTCAAATAATTAAACCAACATATTTCCTTATTACAACTACATTTTTTTAGACAAATAACAAAACAAAGCCGAAGAAGAAACAATTATGAATTTAAACTTGAATCTAACAACATTAACAATTTCTGAAAAATACAAAAAACACATGAAACATCTAAAAATAATTAATTAAACTTCAATTTGAATCTAACAAACATTAAACTAACAATTTCACATGAACAACTGAAAAAATAACAAAACAATGAACATGAACAAAACAAAAATCAAACATTTACCGTTTTTAGATTCGAGAATATGAAAACGAAATACGGACAAAAATAAAACTCAAAATCAACTAACCGGAAATGAAACGACGAACAACGACTGACCAACGATAAACTCGTATGGACTGTTTTTACGACCCCAACCAAAACTCGAACAAACGAGATGGTTTGAGTCTCGTTTTCGGACTGGACTGAAGCAGCGATGAACCCATTTCTGTTATGGGGTCTGTTTGGATGTAGAGAAGCAGAAACAATAGGGTCATCCATGGACGACGAACGCAACAACAGCTGGTCGTTGGCGAGGCAGCTCGGGGGCTTAAGGTTGAACACCGAAGCAGCAGCAGCTGGAGGTGAAGAAGAAAACTGAAGCAGTAGCAGCTTCGTGAGCAGCAACATCCATGGTAGAAACAGTGATGGCGATGAGCAGCATGACGAGGAAGATGAAGCAGAAACAGTCATGAACTTCTTTGAACGTGCGGGGGCTGCTGGAGGTCGACGTACCGTTCTTCGTCGACGACTGGATGTAGCAGCTGAAGATGAAGCAACAACGCAGAAACAGTTGCGTGAGCAGCAGCAGCAGTGGCTGGACGCGAGGAGGAGGAAGGAGGAGTCGTTCATGTTGGTGAAGCCGCGGGTGTGAGTGTGTTACGTCGCCGTGGTTGTGTGTGTGTGTGTGTTGTCGACGTGGTTGTGTGTGTGGCGTGGGGATGAAGGGAATGAGAGAGGGGCAACCATGGGAGGGGCTTTGAGCTCTTTTGGAGAAGAAGGAGAAAAGAGAAAGAGAGGGGGGGGCGCGGATGAGTTTAGTCTAGGTTTTTTTTTTTTTTTTAATAAAAATGAAAAATGAAAATGAAGAGGGGGAGTTGGGTTGTTGGTACTGGACTGGGTCGACCCGGTTTGGAATGGACTGGGTTATAGGGAAGGTTGGGCCATTTTTTGGGCTTGTGGCTTGAAATTGAAGAAGAGGCCCAATTCCGACTTTCTTTATATTTTTGCTCTCCTTTCTTCTTTTATTTTTCTAAAACTAAATTCTAAAACTCCTTAAATTATTATTAAGACTAAATTAAGTTATAAAAGCACAAATTAACTCCCAATAACAATTAACGCATAATTAAGTAATAATTAAGCATAAAATTGTATATTTGGACATTAAATGCTAAAAATGCAAAAGATGCCTGTTTTTGTAATTTTTAATATTACTTTTTTGTAAAACAAATTTAATTACTAACAATTGTAGAATTAAATCCTACATGCAAAATGCGACATATTTTTGTATTTTTATTAATTTAACAAATAAACATGCACAGACAAATATACAAATAATTACACAAAAATACCACAAAAATTCAAAAAATTGCACACCAAGGAAAAATCATTTTATTTTGAATTTTTTGGGAGTAATTATCATATAGGGCAAAAATCACGTGCTTACAATGATTAATTTAGAAAACAACCAGTGTCCAAGTACTGTCGGAACACTACCGAAATTTTGAAAAAATATTTTTACTTTTAAAATTGTTTCTAAAAAGGCAGAAAGTGTGTAGGAATGAGTCTTTTATTTTAATTTGCTTTATTTTCAAAAAAGAATAAAAAATGAAAAAGAAAAATAGTTTTTTTTGCTACAAAAGAAAAAAGAAAAAATATGTTTGTTTTCAAAAATTAGTTAGTTTATTTCCCGAACTACGCGGGTTTGATTCTCACCGGATGTGAGATACGTAGGCAACCCTCATCGGGTAAACCCCCCCCCCTTTGCTAAAATAGCCAAAAACAAATAAATAAACAAAAAAAAACATGTCAAAATTTTAATTCTGTCATAAATAAGTCGGGTGATGTCCAACCTCCCCTTTTGCAAAAAATAGCAAAAAAATTATATATATATATGTGTGTGTGTCAAATTTTAAAATCATCATAAAGAAGTCGGGTGACGCTGTTTTGTCAAGTCATAGCCGAATGTTCCCGAAAGGGACGCCGGAAGGCTGAATTTGCATAAACAGCCACCTTTTGGGTCATGTTTAAGATTTGGTCCAGTTGACCCACACAACCTTAAAAATCTTCGTCCCCAAGGCATTGAAAGGACGTGTTTGCAATATTGAGTTTTCTAATTTGAAAACGATAAAAAAGTCATAAATAAGTCGGGTGATGCTGTTTTGTCATAAATAGCCGAATGTTCCTGAAAGGGACGTCGGAAGTCGGGTGACGCTGTTTTGTCAAGACATAGCCGAATGTTCTCGAAAGGGACGCCGGAAGACTGAATTTGCATAAACAACCACCTTTTGGGTCATGTTTAAGATTTGGTCCAGTTGACCCACACAACCTTAAAAATCTTCGTACCCGAGGCGTTGAAAGGCCGTGTTTGCAACACCAGGTTTTATTGTAATTTGAAAAAAAAAACAAAAAAAACAAAGAGTCAGCGGTCACGAGAATACCGTTTGGGCTTTTGGTCAGTGTCTTAAACCGTTCTTGCCGAAATAGCCTTAGAGTATCTTTCAGTTGTCGAAGGGCTACTTTCGTAAAAGAACGGACAAGTTTGTAAAGTGTCATAAAATAATCCTCCCGGGCCTCAAAATTCATGTGAAATTAGGAAGGGGCCACATTTGCAAAAATAACTATTTGGTCGCATTTGTAAAATGGAGAAAGGAAATTGGCCTCTTGTTTTTGAGTTTGTAAATCTTTGATTAGACTATGTGGGTTGTTTGATTTTCGAGTTTGTAGGTCATCTTTAAGCCGTTGAAACCCAGTTTGTTTTATTATGAAAATTGAAAAAAAATGTTTCATTACCTTTCATTATTGGGCCGAACTACGCAAGGTCTGATTCATGCGGGGTCATGATACGTAGGCAATCTCCATAAGATTCGACCACCACTGAAAAAGAAAAAAAAAAAGAGAACAAAAAAGGAAAGCACGAGTGTATCGCATCTCTGATAGAACGGTTTAATTGCTTAGGTGCATTGCATCTCTGATATATGATTATCTGTCAAATGCCATAACACTAACATGATGGCTTCCCTTTGCTGTGTTCATATATAGAAAAGTGGTTGGTTTTGGTAACTCCTCCCTGAAAAGCAAATGACACAGAACCTCAGAACAGAGTGGGTCGGTACCAATGACCGACAACAACTGGTCGAACCGAACAACGGGTTGGTAGAAGAAGTGAAGATGTTGAGACAGCATGTGGAAGATATGTATCGGGCGTGGGTGGCTCGGATAGCACCACCCCCGCCACCACCTAGCTTCCTGGAATCTGTCCCTACGCAAACACCGAGCACAAGGCCAGATGCTCCCCCACACTCGCCATATATAACCGCCCATCACAGCTTTCCCGGCCACCCGAGTAGCTCTATCACTCGCCCTCCGGCTATGTTTTCTCAATGCTTCTCCCCTCCCCAACACCACTTCTCTCCCAGTGACCCTAAAAACCATACTTCACTTTCCAGTTACCCAGCTCCACAAAATGCCTATCCACCCTCACAAGCCTACCAAAAGCCATCTGGATCAGGTTTCCGGCCCAGTCAAGCATGCAAGAATGAGAGGTTGCTGAGGAAAAGAAAGGCCTTCACCCCTATTGGAGGATCATATGCCGGTTTGTTCCAAAAGTTGAAGCAATTGGACATGTTGAAGTCGATTCATATAAACATGCCAAACCCTCTGTCGAAGAATCTGGATTTTTCTAAAAGGTGCGCATATTGCTCAGATGCACCGGGGCATGACACATAGAAGTTTTGGAGGCTGAAGGAAGCAATTCAGAAGCTTATTGATGCAGGTGACATTGTCGTGCAAAATCCGGATGCAACAGATACCAGCCAAAGTCCATCACCTATTCAAAGTGAGATGCATAGGTCGAATACGATTTGTTTTGAAAAGGGGTATGAGAATTCTTCTGAGATCCTTGGAAGTCCGCGCATGGTAAAGTTTTCAGTGCTATCAGGGGTTGTTCTTAAGAATGAGCCTGCAAAGGGAACCCAAAAGCAATTTGTTAAGAATGATGAGACGAAAGTTGGTGGAGATCCCAGTAAGGTTGATGCCGAATACAGTGGCTAAGATGCCGAGTTTGGCAATTGGAAAGACGCTTCGTTCCTTGGTTAGCAAGAGAGAAGCTTGTGGTGGCTTATTTTGTTGTCATTTCTGTTGTCCGGATTATTTTTAGGGTTGTAATCCGAATGTTTTCTTGTGTCAAACTTTCTTATCTTTCCGTTTTGTCATAGCAGTTTAAGTTTTGTCCAGTTTGTTTTAGGATTTTATTCTGGTTTGTTTTGTTTGTCTTGTTATTCAAACCATTCCATCGGTAGTCTAAAGCATGTCCGGTCTTTTATTATTTCCAGTCATCTTTTTTTTAGTCCTTTTATCATTTTTTTCAACGTCGATTCTAGTGACATGACATGCGCACACAGTTTGGGCCTAATCTTAAAAGTTAATCACAAAACCCCGGAAAGGTGATCAGAACATTTAAAGGAAATAAGGACGGTTTGAGATTATTTGGAGCTCGAGTCATGTGGAACTAGGGCAAGTAAAACACAAAGAAAACGTTTAAAAGCAAGATTCGCCAAATTGGCATGAGGGTCGTTCATGATAATGAGAGTGAGAGTGTCACCCAACGGTGCTTTAGAAATGACTAATGAAAAAGCAAATGTTGAATATAATTGTCAAGTGTAGCACCATCAGAAGAGGCTACAAATCTTTGTTTAAATTGTGTTGTTTGCACTTGGCATGTTTTGAAGACTGGAATGACGAAGGCATTTTGTTCTGCTACCTAAACACTTTATCCTTCGTTACCCCTTTTGAGCCTTATTTATTTTTCTTTCATACCCCTCGTTCGGAATCATTAGCAACGACTAGAAAACACAAGCATGACAGGTAAAGAAAAAAAAAAGGGAAAGAAAAGAAACAACAAAACAAAAAAAAAAGAGAAAAGAAAAGAGAAATGATAAAAAAAAAGAGTCAAATGAAAAAAGAGGAATTGGGAACTACGTTTGACCTGATTCCTCAAAGAGGATACGTAGGCGCCTCACGGCTCGGTCATAATGGCCATAATGGTCATAGTGTAACATAGTATAACAAAAAGAAAAAATCTCCAAGCAAAAAGCTGGGGCAAGGGTTGCGCTTGTTGTAAACAAATATGGTTTTGATGGTTGTAATTTTGAACCCCAAATTGATTTGTTTTTGAGCCTTTAATACCTTTTCTTTCTAGCCTATCCAAAAACCCACATTACGGTCCAAAGAAAGACCTTTTGATCAGTCTGCAAAAGATCCCAAGTCAGACAAATGAGAGTCTTACCTGTGAACATAACACTCTGTTCCACAACAGAAAGGACTCTAATCTCCAGCAGATAGAATCATATCGGCAACACTCCAAATCCCCAACTGGAAAGTGATAAAAATGAGAGAGTCTTATCGGTGAAAATCTTCATGGGCACTATAAGGCGATGAAAGCTAAGAGAAAAAAACCAAAATGAGAGAGGCTTGATAAATAAAACCCTTTGGGCACTACAAGTCAAATAATATTAAGAATCAGATGGGGAATCTCCAAATGAAGATCTTGACGATTGACAGCGGAGGATAGGCCACATGTGCATGTCATGACCATTAGAGTCGGTATCTGCGTTTGATAGGTTTTTATTTATAGTTTCTTTTGTTAAGGAGTCATCTTTTTCCTTTGTCTTTTATTCTGTTCCCTTTTTGTTTATCTTTCTCCTTTCATAGAAAAATTCCCCAGTAGAGTTGTTTGGTCAGAACAAGTGAGAAATGACTTCAAAATCTGCCATCAGCTTTTCAATTATGCAAGATGAGATCTGACTAGTACATCCAAGTGGTATAGTCAGCAAGGAACAAGCGCGAGGCCAGTGTCAAGAAAGATATCCCCAGCAAAAAGATATTGACAAAAGGATTGACGAGTGTCAAGAGGGATATCCTTGCCGAAACCAAAGGTTATTAAACCTCAAGGCCAAGGCCCGTGGACAAATCAAGAGGAGCAATGAGCATGATTTGGGAGATTCATGCGAGACTAAAAAGTCGGGGAAATGCTAGTTTCCGAGCTATGCCACAAAAGAAGAGGGATATCCCCAGCAGAAAGGGATCATCCATAGCAAATAATATCATCCCCAACAAATTTTGGAACGCAGAGGAAGGAAGGGGAAAGGGAAAACCAGCCCAGTAGGAGTATCACAACCAACCACCGCAGTTTAAACTAACAAATTTTGTTTGATTTGAAATAGGTAAAAGAAATGGCATTGATGACGGGAATGCATGTCACAAGAAAGATTATCAAACCGTGGCAGAAAATTTTCCTTCCATTTAGAAAATTTTCTGGAAGTCAGGTACCCATTCGGGAAGAATAAAGATAACACCAGTCTCAATGGAAGTGGTCTTTGAACCAGTGTTTCCCCCAACATAATAAGTTTCAATGGAGGAAGTTGTTCCCCAGCGGACGGAACAAAAGGATGAAACTTATGCTCGAAGAAGCACAGGGTCGGCCAGTGCCATTCCCAGCAGCCTTCCGAAGAGTGAAGCACTAGTTTTGAAGAATCAAAATCCCCCAGCAGTGTTATCCTCGACAACGTTATTCCCAGCTGATAACATTTTATCCCCCAACAGGTAAGTAAATAATTCCCCAACAGTGTTATCCCTGGCAGTTGCGAGGGAAGACAACACAAGTTTTAAGGAAATGGCTCACGAATAGGAGACGCACTTCCTAAATTATGTTTGTAGGAGATGCACTTCCTAGCTTAAAATCATTAAAGTTTTACCCCTAGGAGACGCACTTCCTAAGTTTATTTTACCCATAGGAGACGCATTTCCTCCTAGGTTTATTGTTACCCATAGGAGAGGCATTTCCTCCTAATTTTGTCTTACCTATAGGAGAGGCATTTCCTCCTAAGTTTATTTTTACCCATAGGAGACGCATTTCCTCCTAGGTTTAATGTTACCCATAGGAGAGGCATTTCCTCCTAAGTTTGTCTTACCTATAGGAGAGGCATTTCCTCCTAAGTTTATTTTTACCCATAGGAGAGACATTTCCTCCTAAGTTTGTTTTACCCATAGGAGAGGCATTTCCTCCTAAGTTTAGTTTTACCCATAGGAGAGGCATTTCCTCCTAAGTTTATTTTACCCATAGGAGAGGCATTTCCTCCTAGGTTTATTGTTACCCATAGGAGAGGCATTTCCTCCTAAGTTTGTCTTACCTATAGGAGAGACATTTCCTCCTAAGTTTATTTTTACCCATAGGAGACGCATTTCCTCCTAAGTTTGTCTTACCTATAGGAGAGACATTTCCTCCTAAGTTTATTTTTACCATAGGAGATGCATTTCCTCCTAGGTTTATTGTTACCCATAGGAGACACATTTTCTCCTAGGTTTAATGTTACCCATAGGAGAGGCATTTCCTCCTAAGTTTGTCTTACCTATAGGAGAGGCATTTCCTCCTAAGTTTATTTTTACCCATAGGAGAGGCATTTCCTCCTAAGTTTAGTTTTACCCATAGGAGAGACATTTCCTCTTAAGTTTGTTTTACCCATAAGAGAGACATTTCCTCCTAAGTTTTTTTTACCCATAGGATACGCATTTCCTCCTAGGTTTATTGTTACCCATAAGAGAGACATTTCCTCCTAAGTTTGTCTTACCTATAGGAGAGGCATTTCCTCCTAAGTTTATTTTTACCCATAGGAGACGCATTTCCTCCTAGGTTTATTGTTACCCATAGGAGAGGCATTTCCTCCTAAGTTTGTCTTACCTATAGGAGAGGCATTTCCTCCTAAGTTTATTTTTACCCATAGGAGAGGCATTTCCTCCTAAGTTTGTTTTACCCATAGGAGAGACATTTCCTCCTAAGTTTAGTTTTACCCATAGGAAAGGCATTTCCTCCTAAGTTTGTTTTACCCATAGGAGAGACATTTCCTCCTAAGTTTATTTTACCCATAGGAGACACATTTCCTCCTAGGTTTATTGTTACCCATAGGAGAGGCATTTCCTCCTAAGTTTGTCTTACCTATAGGAGAGGCATTTCCTCCTGAGTTTATTTTTACCCATAGGAGACGCATTTCCTCCTAGGTTTAATTTTACCCATAGGAGAGGCATTTCCTCCTAAGTTTGTCTTACCCATAGGAGAGGCATTTCCTCCTAAGTTTGTTTTACCCATAGGAAAGGCATTTACTCCTAAGTTTGTTTTACCCATAGGAGAGGCATTTCCTCCTAAGTTTATTTTACCCATAGGAGAGGCATTTCCTCCTAAGTTTAGTTTTACCCATAGGATACGTACTTCCTAAGTTTAGTTAACCATAGGAGACGCACTTCCTAGTCTGGTTCATTTAAGTTCATGCATATGAGACACACTTCCTAGTTTGAATCATTTAAGTTTTACCCCTAGGAGACACACTTCCTAGTCTAGTTCATTTAAGTTCATTTGTAGGAGACACACTTTCTAGTTTGAATCATTGAAGTTTCACCCATAGGAGACGCACTTCCTAGGCTAGGTATTTCAGGTTATATTTTACTTTAGGAGACGCACTTCCTGATTTTGGTTCATACAAGTTTTACTCGTAGGAGACGCACTTCCTAGTTGGGTTCATCCGCCCTCAAAATAGGATATGTTGGGTTCATCCGCCCTCGAATAGGATATGTTGGGTTCATCCGCCCTCGAATAGGATATTTTGGGTTCATCCGCCCTCAAAATAGGATATGTTGGGTTCATCCGCCCTAAAAATAGGATATGTTGGGTTCATCCGCCCTCGAATAGGATATGTTGGGTTCATCCGCCCTCGAATAGGATATTTTGGGTTTATCCGCCCTCAAAATAGGATATGTTGGGTTCATCCGCCCTCAAATAGGATATTTTGGGTTCATCCGCCCTCAAATAGGATTTTATTTTTCAAAGTTGTTGAGGTCAGGAGCCCGCCCGAAGAGAGGAAATGCGTTTTATTTTTAAAAGTTGTGAAAATCTCGCCAACCTAAAGAAAGGAATGACATTTTATTTTCAAAGTTGTTGAAGTCAGGAGCCCACCTGAAGAGAGGAAAGGCGTTTTATTTTCCAAAGTTGTTGTTGAAATCAGGAGTCCGACTGAAGAGAGGAAAGGCATTTTATTTTTCAAGTTGTTGAAATCTCGCCAACCTAAAGAAAGAAATGACATTTTATTTTCAAAGTTGTTGAAGTCAGGAGCCCGCCTGAAGAGAGGAAAGACGTTTTATTTTTCAAAGTTGTTGTTGAAATCAGGAGCCCGCCTGAAGAGAGGAAAGGCGTTTTATTTTTCAAGTTGTTGAAATCTCACCAACCTAAAGAAAGGAATGGCATTTTATTTTCAAAGTTGTTGGAGTCAGGAGCCCGCCTGAAGAGAGGAAAGGCATTTTATTTTTCAAAGTTGTTGTTGAAATCAGGAGCCCGCCTGAAGAGAGGAAAGGCGTTTTATTTTTCAAGTTGTTGAAATCTCACCAACCTAAAGAAAGGAATGACATTTTATTTTCAAAGTTGTTGGAGTCAGTATCCCGCCTGAAGAGAGGAAAGGCATTTTATTTTTCAAAGTTGTTGTTGAAATCAGGAGCCCGCCTGAAGAGAGGAAAGGCGTTTTATTTTTCAAGTTGTTGAAATCTAGCCAACCTAAAGAAAGGAATGACATTTTATTTTCAAAGTTATTGAAGTCAGGAGCCCGCCTGAAGAGAGGAAAGACATTTTATTTTCAAAGTTGTTTAAATCTCGCCAACCTAAAGAAATGAATGGCATTTTATTTTCAGAGTTGTTGTTGAAATCAAGAGCCCGCCTGAAGAGAGGAAAGGCGTTTTATTTTTCAAGTTGTTGTTTAAGTCAGACGCCCACCTACATAACGAGAAGAATACTTTTCAGTCTTTACATTCCATCTCTCAGGCGCCCACCTACATAACGAGAGGAATACTTTTCAGTCTTTACATTTCATATCTCAGGCGCCCACCTACATAACGAGAGGAATACTTTTCAGTCTTTACATTTCATGTCTCAGGCGCCCACCTACATAACGAGAGGAATACTTTTCAGTATTTACATTTCATGTCTCAGGCGCCCACCTACATAACGAGAGGAATACTTTTCAGTCTTTACATTTCATGTCTCAGGCGCCCACCTACATAACGAGAGGTATACTTTTCAGTCTTTACATTTCATTTCCCAGGCGCCCATCTACATAACGAGAGGAATACTTTTCAGTCTTTACATTTCATGTGTTAGGCACCCACCTGTATAACGAGAGGAATACTTTTCAGTCTTATACTTCAGGTCTTGAAATCAGTAACCCCTCCGGAAGGCAGAAGGTTACAACAGGAATCCCCAGTAGGAAACAATAAAAATCCCCAGCACCGGGAAGCAGAAGGTTGCAACAAGGGGTCCCAGCACAAATTCAAGCGCCTGAGTCAAAAGGAAGAAAAGACGTGTCTTGAAAGAAGCGGCTTGTGAACGTTAAATTATGCCCATCATAACAAGTCTGATGAAGAAAGCCATATCCCCAGAGGAACCGCCGAAAAGCTTAATGAAGAAAGCCATATCCCCAGCGGACCGAACAAAAGATGAAAACTGGTATTCAGAAAAGCAAAAGGCCAGTGTTATCCCCAAAGTCTCGGAAGAAAAGCACCGGAAGAAATACAAGCCGACAAGAAAGCAAGGTAACAAGAACAAGTTGAAGATAAATGAGATCTTATGATCCGTAATCTAGCCTAGCTTCTTGTTTTCTTTTAAGCACGGTGTAACAAGGAGATCGGTAAGCAGTGGTAATACCATGCAACAGCAGTAACATTGCAGTCCCAGCTACCAAAACTTCCCGAACTACATTAACCTGATTCACCTTTAGCCAGGGATATGTAGGAAACCTTTGAAGCAAAGGTTCGATTAAATCTTTTTCAAAAAATGCTTCACACGGAGTACTCGGATGGGCAAAAATCGCTCACTTTATCTTTGCACGAAAACCCTTCGTGTCTTCGGGCAAAGAGGGGCAGCTGTAAGCACGTGATTTTTGCCCTATGAAAGAATTACTCCCAAAAAATTCAAAATAAAATGATTTTCCTTGGTGTGCAATTTTGAGAATTTTTGTGACATTTTTGGATAATTATTTGTATTTGTCTGTGCATGTTTATTTGTTAAAATTAATAAAAAATACAAAAATATGTCGCATTTTGCATGTAGGATTTAAGTCTACAATTGTTAGTAATTAAGTTTGTTTTACAAAAATTGAAAATTACAAAAAATAGGCATCTTTTGCATTTTTAGCATTTAATGTCCAAATATACAATTTTATGCTTAATTATTACTTAATTGTGCGTTAATTGTTATTGGGAGTTAATTTACGCTTTTATAACTTATTAATAATTTAAGGATTTTTAGAATTTAGTTTTAGGAAAAAATAAAAGAAGAAAAGAGAGCAAAAATATAAAGAAAATAGGAATTGGGCTCTTCTTCAAATTCAAGCCACATGCCCAAAAATACCCAACCTTCCCCATGACCCGGTCCATCCCATAACCCCAATACCTAACCCATCTTCATTTTTTCATTTTTTTCCCAAAAACAAAACAAAACAAAAAAACCCAAACCCTAAAACTAAACTATCCGCCCCCACCCTCTCTTCTTCTTCTCCAAGACAACACCCAAAAACCCCAAGCATCCATGGCTGTTGCCCTTTCCCCCTCTGCCTCACCTTCGCACACACGCATAGTCCCTCCATCGACCACCCTATCTCCATCGTCGTCCTCAAGCTATGAACGACCAAATGACCACCTTCGAGCTCCGTCTCGACATCCATGGCAGAAACAACCAACGTCCATGGTTGCTTCACCATTGCGTCTTCTACTACATCCAAACGGAACCCATTTTGCTACTTCTTCGACGAACAATTACCAGCCACAAACAACCACTGCCACTGCTTCGTCCGCCATGAACGATGCAAGCTCCAAGCTCGATTGTGTGTTGTCCAAACATCTGCTTCTGCTTCTGCTTCCTGCTGCTTCTGCTACGTCCAAGCAGACCACGCTTCTGCTTCATCTTCTTCGTCTCCATCGAACTCGAGCCCGAGCTCCCATGGCTAACCTAGCTGCTCCCTCATCTCCATCACTGCCCAGACGACCTCCAGGCGACGCAGCAACAACAAATGTTGTTGCTCCGGAGTTCTGTTGTCGTCTGCTTCGTCCCTCTTCTTTGACGGGCTGCCACTGCCTCGTTTTCGAAAGATACCAAACGACCAGCTTCTTTGGTCGTCCATTCATGGTCGTCTTCGGCGTCGAGCTATTTTGGCATGATAATCGCTTCCGGACAGTTTGTTTTCGTTCAAGTTCTTCGTCATTTCGATCCAGTTAGTGGGTTTGAGTTTTATTTTTGTCCGCATTTTGTTTTGATATTCTCGAATCTAAAATCGGTAAATGTTTGATTCTTGCTTTGTTCGTGTTTGTCGTTTTGTTAATTTTTTCGGTTTGTTCATGTTAGTTTAATATCGTTAGATTCAAATTGAAATTTAATTAATTATTTCTTCAGTTTGTTTCATGTGTTGTTATGTATTTTTCAGAAATTGTTAATGTCGGTTAAATTATTTGAATCCATCATGTTTGTTGTTTAAAATAGATTTAATTCACGTTCATCATTGTTTGAAGTTCGTTTTTAATCCAGTGATTTAATGTGAGTTTATGTTTTGATTTTTTACTTGTTGATTTAGCTTGAATCATGTATTTTGTTGTTGATATTGTTGTCTCTTTGCTAATTCATTTTTGGTCTAAGTTAACCAGGATTGGTTCACAATATGGTTAACTTATTCCCATTAATTTGAAGCTGTATGATTCAAAATGTGTTCATGAGATTTGTTGTTGATTTTGTTTAGAAATTGGTCATATTTGCTATATTTTGGTTGAGATTGATTAGGTGAATTGGTTATAGCTGATGGGGTAGTTTGGTAAATTGTAGTACGTTCAGGGGTAAAATAGTAATTGCAATAAGGTTGGAGGGGTAGTTTTGGAATTGAACATTTTGAATAATTTTTTATGTTAAGCATGGGAGACAAGATGTAATGGGGTGAGGTTGATATAATTGTTTAATATGGTGGGGGACAACACATAATGTAGTGGGGGAGAATAATGTAATTGTTTATGTTAAGCATGGGGGACAAGATGTAATGGGTTGGGGTTGATATAATTGTTTAATATAGTGGAGGACAAAACATAATGTAGTGGGGTGGGAATAATGTAATTATTTATGTTAAGCATGGGGGACAAGGTTTAAAATAAAAAAAACATTAATTAGTAGGGATAAAGCATGCAATTGGGGGAATATTTCGGGTTGGGGATTCAAGACAAGAGTCTTGTTATAAATAGAGTCATTTGACACATTTTAAAGGGGACCAAGACTTGAGAGAGAGCTTTTAAGACTTGAGAGAAAAGACTTGAACTAAAAATACTTACTTAGAAAGAGAGGAAGACATTCTGAAAATCCTAAGAGAGTGTTGGAGAGTTTGAAAAGAGAAAACAAAAACAAAGTGAAAACGTGTTTAGTTTTCAAGTTTAATACACGCGTGGGTTGTTGCTTTTTAGTTTGTTTACAAACTTTTGGGTTTGTTCTATTGAGTTGTTCGGTTTTTCTTTAAAGTTTTCTGGGCCTTGAATCTGGTTCGAATTGTTGCTGTTGGGTTGATGTTGTGTTGCTGTGTATTTACACTACTGCTACTTCTACTGATCTTCATCTTCTTTCCTTGCTTTCCAAATACCAGGTACACAAACTGATACACTGGTTCATCTTGTAAGCCACTCGAAGCATGAATGCAAAAAAATGAGAAAGATTTGAAGTTGTAATTTAATGTAGTCTTTTCTTTCTTCTACTGTCTGTATGTATAATGTTTTATGCGTTACCATGTAAACTCTTTAAACAACTCATTTTCGAAACTTAACTATAATAACTCGAAAGTATGTAAATAATGTAGGACCTTATCTTCATTTATTTTAGAAAACGAAAAATAGAAAATATAGTCGTGCTAAGATTATCCTTTTAAAAATTATGAGACGAGCCTCGCCAAATAAAAATGTAAATTGCGGGGCCCTCAATATATGGTCATAATAAATACTTAGAATTTGGGATGGACTGTTTAGTGAATTTCACTGCCTTCCCTAAAGACAATAACACGTTAGACTCTTTAGGCGCGATTTAATTAATCTTACCTTCTTAAACTCGGGTGCGCATTTCATGCGACCCAAATCCAAATCCCAAAACATTGAATAAAACTGTGTTCCAGATTGCGGGTGCATTTCATGTGACGCAATCCAAAGACATGTTTTTAAACGATGTTCACATTCTTTTTTAAAATATAATAATAAAAGCGGTAAAGAGTTAAAACTTGCACAAGAGCGCATAATTGTATAAAATCAGATAAACAAGCCGAATATGACAATTGAGCGACCGTGCTAGAACCACGGAATTCGGGAATGCCTAACACCTTCTCCCGGGTTAACAGAATTCCTTATCCGGATTTCTGGTTCGCAGACTGTAATATGAAGTCATTTTTTTCCTCGATTCGGGATTAAATTGGTGACTTGGGACACCCTAAATCTCCCAAGTGGCGACTCTGAAATAAATAAACAATCTCGTTTCGGTTGTCCTTTAATTGGAACAACTCTCAGATGATGCTCATGCTCCTCCTGGCTGAAGGAATAAATCAAAATATCATCAATGAAGACTATCACGAATGAATCCAAGTAAGGCTTGAACACTCGGTTCATCAAATCCATGAAAGCTACTGGGGCATTTGTCAACCCGAATGACATTACCAAGAACTCATAATAACCATACCGAGTACGGAAAGTTGTCTTAGGGACATCGGATGCCCTAATTCTCAATTGATGGTAGCTAGATCTCAAGTCAATCTTCGAACATACCTTGGCACCCTGAAGATGATCAAACAAATCATCGATCCTCGGCAATGAATACTTATTCTTGATTGTAACCTTTTTCAACTACCGGTAATCTATACACATCCTTATTGATATATCCTTCTTTTTAACAAAAAACACAAGCACATCCCAAGGTGAGACACTAGGTCTAATAAAGCCTTTATCAAGCGAGTCTTGCAACTGCTCCTTCAATTCTTTCAAATGAGGCGGGGCCATATGATAGGGCGGGATAGAAATGGGCTGAGTGCCTAGAGCCAAATCAATGCAGAAGTCAATATCCCTGTCAGGTGGCATACCCGGTAGGTCTGAAGGAAATACCTCAGGAAACTCACGAACAACAGGCACATAGTCCATAGAAGGAACCTCAGCACTAGAATCATGAACATATGCCAAGTAAGCCAAACACCCCTTCTCGACCATACACCGAGCCTTTATATATGAGATAATACTACGGGTAGAATGACTAGGAGTCCCTCTTCACTCTAAATGAGGTAAACCCGGCAAGGCTAAGGTCACAGTTTTGGCATGACATTCCAAGATAGCGTGGTAAGGTGATAACCAGTCCATTCCCAATGTGACATTAAAATCAACCATGTCCAAAAGTAACAAATCTACTCGAGTTTCAAGACCCTTAATCACAACTATACATGAACAATGGACACGATCTGCCATAATAGAATAACTCACCGGTGGAGACACATAAACAGGAGCACTCAAGGAATCACTAGGCATGATCAAATATGGTGCAAAATAAGATGAAACATAGGAGTATGTAGACCCTGGATCAAATAGTACTGAAGCATTCTTAGTACAAA
Source organism: Nicotiana sylvestris (assembly GCF_000393655.2). Classification (NCBI taxonomy): domain Eukaryota; kingdom Viridiplantae; phylum Streptophyta; class Magnoliopsida; order Solanales; family Solanaceae; genus Nicotiana; species Nicotiana sylvestris. The sequence continues at coordinate 23,729,548 of NC_091060.1, forward strand.
CTAGAATAGTACCTGTGATAACTTCATCGGAAGCCTCAACCTCAGGCTTGGCTAGAAGAGCATAACCTCAGGGATGGACCCCACCACTCAGAACTACATATCTTGGATGTCCTCCTGCTGGCTGGCCTCCACCTCTAGCGGCCTGACCTTCACCTCTAATAACTCTACCTCTACCTTTAGTTGGATGAGTGGGCTATGGAATACTCGATGCCTGGACCAAGGCACGGGAATCCTGATGCTGAGAGCTACTCAGTGCTCGAGGGTGAAATTTAGCAATATTCCTAGTATTGCCATAAGTATAACAAGCCCTAAGCTGCTGAGACTGCTGACCCTGACGGCCTGAATAACCACTCTAAAAACTATGGAGCGGAGGTACACTGATAGGAGATGGCGGTGCACTGTAGGGTAATGATCAAAATACTGCATATGAGAACCACGACCACCTGCAACACCGTGAGAAGCCTGGAAGGATGGCCCCTACCAAAAGAATCTTTGCCTCCAAATGACGCACCACCGAATCGGCCCGAATGATGAGGCCTCTTGTTCGACCCCTGACCTCCCCCTGTGATAGAACCATCTCAACTCTCCTGTCCACATTGGCAGCATCCTAAAAAGAAATCTCGCTCCTCGTCTCCCTATCCATCTACAGTCGAATAGGGTGAACGAGTCCCTAAATGAACCTCCTCCTCTCTCTCTCTCTCTTAGTGGGAAGTATTAGAAGAGCATGATAGGCTAAGTCAATAAATATGGTCTCGTACTAAGTAACAGTCATAGAACCTTGCTGGAGACGATCAAACTGCCTTTGACAGTTCTCCCTCTGCGTGATAGGAGGAAACTTCTCCAAAAAGAGCTGAGAGAACTGATACCAAGTCAAAGCTGGTGACCCAGCTAGTCTAGCTAAACAATAATATCTCCACCAAGTCTTGGCGGATCTAGATAGTTAAAAAGCAGCAAAGTCGATCCTATTGGTCTCCACTATCCCATGTTCCGAAGAACCTCATAACATCTGTCCAAATAATCCTGGGGATCTTCAGAAGATGTACCACCAAAAGTAGTAGTGAAGAGCTTGGTGAACCTATCCAATCTCCACAAGACATCAACAGACATAGCTGACCCCTTTCCGGTCTGTGCCACAATACTAGGATAAACTACCCCAACTGGCTGAGCTACTGGAGTCTAAAACTGGGGAGGCATATGCTCCGGAGTATGAGTAGCAAGAGTCTGGACTCCTCCTCCAGCCTGAGAGACGGCTGGTGTTACAGCAAGCAAGCCTTCTTGGGCGACACTCTCCATAAGGCCCAATAGACGGACCAGAGCATCCTGAAGTACCGGGGTGGTAATGAACCCCTCTAAGACCTGAGCTGGTCATGCTGGAACTGTCTAGGCTGGAACCTCAACGTCAAATTCAACCGGAGGCTCCGTCGGTGCTGCTGCTGCTCGAGCTCTAGGCTGAGCCCTGCCTCTGCCTCGGGCCCTAGCACGGCCTCGACCTCTGCCCCTCGCAGGAGCTGCTATTGGTGGCTCAGGTTGCTGGTCAGCTGATGAAGTAGTATGTGCTCTCACCATCTACGAATGAATAGTGTGGGAGCTCAATCAACATTGAGAAACCAAGTCACATGACAGGAAAGAATAAATGTAAAGTTTTTCCTAATTCTGTAGCCTCTGGGGGATAAATACAAACGTCTCCGTACCGATCCCTCAGACTCGACTAAGCTTGTCCGTGAATTATAAGACCTAAGCAACCTAGAGCTCTGATACCAACTTATCACGACCAGGATTTCCCACCCTCTGAAGTCGTGATGGCGCCTACTAGTGAAAGCTAGGCAAGCTGATTATTCCAATTATCTCACCTTTTCCATTTTTAATCCTTTTGTTGTGAATTAACTTTATATAAACAACGGAAATTATAAAGCAGAAGAATGACATGTAGCAATTTAATAGTAATACTGATACACATCCGTAAACATAAGCTACCCGGATCTGGTGTCATAATATCATAGAATGTCTAGGAGTACTACAAATAGGATCCGAAAGATAAATACAAGTTGTTTATGAAATAGACAGAAGAGATAGTATGGAAAGATAGAAGAAGATTCCAAGGCATGTGGACGCCTGCAGGACTACCTCAGGTCACCTGATGGACTAAAGGCAACATCCTCACTGTGGTCCAAAAGTTGGAACAACGGGATCTGCACAGAGTGCAGAGTGTAGTATCATCACAATCGACCCCATGTGTTTGTAAGTGCCTAGCCTAACCTGGGCGAAGAAGTGACGAGGCTAGGACCAGACTACCAAATAAACCTGTGCAATTAAATCATATACAGTGAAAAATAAAGGTAGGTATTTACAGTTAAAGATAGGAGGGGGAAACATGCTGCGGGGAGTATCAAGTAACAACAGAAAAGCCAATAGTGGAATGTAAAGAGAGTCATAAACCAATTATCAACAAGAATCAAGAACTCAATAACACGTGCATGGCATCACCCTCCGTGATTTTACCTCACATAATCATGGCACGAAATTATCCTTCGTGCAATATCACTCATATCATGGCACGTCATTGTACATCGTGCGGCACGGTATCACCCTTCGTGCTTTTACCTCACAATATTGGCACGACAACACCCTTTGTGCATTAACCCTCTCAAAATCATGCACAACATCACCCTTCATGCTTTACACTCTTCCTCATCCAAACAACAATCACAAAGCAATTTGGGCAAGGGAATCAATAATATAACAATAAAATCCTAGCAAGGAAACAATAGCATAACAACAATACCCCGGCAAGGGAAATAATATCATGAGTAATAACATCCCGGCAAGGGAGGTAATATCAAACACAATAACATCCCGGCAAGGGAGACAATATCATAAACCTCTTCTCTTTTCCACATTTAGTTCATAACTCAATTCTCAACTTGAGGCAACGCTCTACCATGTTCAATTACCAATAACACATCCACAAGCCTTGTTCAAAAATAGAAATCATCATATAAAGCATGAACAATATGAAACAGAGACACATTAATCATAGTATAAAGACTCACGGGCATGCTTGACACCAATGTATAGATACTCGTCACCACGCTTATATATCGTACTCAACAATTAACACATAGGAAATAAGACACAACTCCTAATCCCTCAAGATAAGGATAGACCAAACACTTACCTCGATGCCACGAGCACAATTCAAGCCTCAACTACCTCTTTACCTCTTGTTTCCACCACCAATTCGCTTGTATCTAGCCATAAGTTATTTAATGATATAAATAAATACTAAATGAATCAATTCTTATGCATGAAAATAGGTTTTCCAATGATTTCCCCAAAAAGTCAAAAATCGCCTCCGGGCTTACATGGTCAAAACCCGAAGTTCGAACCAAAAACCGATTATGCATTCACCCAAGAACTCAAATATATAATTTGTTTTGAAATCAGACCTCAAATTGAGGTCCAAATCCTCAAAATTTGAAAATCCTAAGTTCTACCCAAAACACCCAATTTTCCCCATGAAAGCCCTTGATTTTGAGTTGAAATGATGTAAAAAGATGTTGTAGATTAAAGAAAATGAGTTAGAAATTACTTACAATCAATTTGGAGAAGATTTTTTCTTTAGAAAATCGCCCAAGAGAGCTTAGGGTTTGAGGGAGTTTAAAAAATGAAGAATTTTCGGCCAAGGCTTCGCAATTGCAAAGTAAGAGTCCCTGTTAACCTCGCAAATGCAAACCACCGTTCGCAAATGTGAACACTGTTGGAGTCGCAAATGCGAAGGTCACCCCCTGCCCAGTCATTGCAAATGCGATGGTTAGTCGCAAATGCGAGCTCGTAATTGCGAGCCAGGCTTTGCAATTGCGAAGCTTGCAGACGTGCAACACACAACAATTTTCCGAAGTCCAATTTCACTCCGTGGTCTATCCAAAACTCACCGAGCCCTCGGGGCTCCAAACCAAACATGAATGCAAGTCCAAAAATATTACACGGACTTGCTCGTGCGATCAAATCGTCAAAATAACATCAAAAACTATGAATTAACCCTCAAATTCATGAAATCACTTAAGAACATCAAAAATTTCTATTTTCTCAAATAAATGCCCCTTTTATACCAAACGAACTCTGATCTTTACCAAATTTTATAGATTCAACTTAATTATTATTTCAAACTTGTACGGGGCTCCGAAACCAAGATACGAGCCCGATAACATTGAGAATTACATCAATTTACTTCTAAAAGCCTTTATATTTTTCAGAAAATAATTTTCTTTAAAAATTCATTTCTCGGACTTGGGGCCTCGAAATTCGATTCCGGGCGTATGCCCAAGTCCCAAATTTTACTATGGACCCTATGATACCATCGGATCACGGATTCGTTTACCAAGAATGTTGACCAAAGTCAATATTATTCAATTTTAAAAGCCAATTTCCTTATTTTACTTAGTTTTCACATAAAAACATTCCCAAAAA